>NC_137639.1:11179869-12379869 GCF_963383615.2 Lipophrys pholis | reverse complement strand
AGTTATTGAGATATAGCAGCTATCAAACATGTGAAGATGATACGCTGCCCTTGCTGTCACATGGACAGAATGATCTTCATGATGCCTCCCGAAGATGTAAGAATGTGTATAGCTACATGAAATCATGAGGTTATAATAAATAAAGTTTAGTTTTTATTAAAATGAATTGTATTCCTCACTGTCTGGATAAACATCACAACAGGAGGACTCTTTTGTTTTTACATTATTAATTTGTGGGTGCATGACCTCCAAGTGACTCAGCAATAAAAAATAAAAAATAAAAAGCCCATACATTCCCACCACTTAAAAAAAAAAAAAAAAAAAAAGCTGCTCCTGGTAAAATCTCTGGAATCTTCCAATTTGCATGAGATTTGCAAAGGCAGAGGGGATCAGCCAATCACAGGGGATTTATTTGTCTGCTCTTTGCATGTCACAGCCCGGAGGCAACAGGAGGACGATTTGTTGGAACGGAATGTGCACGGAAACTGTTGACTTATCTTTTATCTGATGAGGGGAAGTCACAGAGGGTAAGACATGCTTCCTGCTGTGTGTGAGTGAGAGAGAGAGAGAGAGAGAGAGAGAGAGAGAGAGAGAGAGAGAGAGAGAGAGAGAGAGAGAGAGAGAGAGAGAGAGAGAGAGAGAGAGAGAGAGAGAGCACGATTGTGTCAGGTAAGTCAACAGCCCCGTTTCACACGAGGCCGCCAGCCTTTGCGAAACACTGTGGACCCCCTCTAACCATGTCTGACTTTGACAGTGAAGCAAAACCCAGGAGAACTCACACTCATGGAAACGTGCCTGTGCGCGTTCTAATTTGTTCAGGTGAGAGTCCTCTCAAACTGATGAAGTCACTCAAATAAGGGAAAAAAATGTCTTCCGGTACACACAGGCAAATCCAGTCGACCTAATTCAGTTACTTTGAGTAACTCATTTAAATATATGAGAGTAGAAATCTTCAAAACAAGCCGCAACCTGCTCCCTCTTCTCTATTACTACTAATACTCCTCATCAATTTGGTATGTTAGTCTTATAGGTTATGCTTAGGATTTATCAAATCTTAGTAGTTTTTTTGGTGTTGTTTCATAGTGAACATATTTGATAACTACATGTGACATTAAACTATTTTCTCTCTCTTGTGCTGATGACGTGCAGGCTTCTCTTTTCAAATTTAGAAATTTGTGGGAAACTTTAAAGTTTATCCATTAGACAACATGCTGGCTGCTTTTGTTTATTTGTGATGCTTTACTTCGTGCTGTTGATCCATTGGATCTAGGCTCTATTTATGTAACATTTTCAAGTGAAAATGGAAACCTTTCTTTGCATTATGGGTTTCTATTGACATGACAGCGTTGCCTGGAGACACTGGAAATGCAACTTTTTGAAAACGCTCCGACTCCGTCTCCATGTCGATGGACAACAACGCAACGCAATCGACCATAACAGCAATGGCGGCCTCCAGAGTGTCAGGACTCCCCGTCCATATTGTCTTGAGACCTGGTAGTTTTATCGTTGAGAATTACCCCGACAGCAATCCAACTTTGTCGACTGTCCATACAAATGTTTTCCCATTGTTAATGTTTATAGCGTACTGTTCTCAGTGCACGTGCGTGGTTTCAATACAAAAACAATCAACAGCGCCAACTCTTGGTCTGGCATCCTAACTGCATTGTTTTCAGTGTTTCGGCCATTTCTGCGTAAACGGACGTCATTATCAAAACACTGCCGTGTAAACGCACATTTTTTTTCTTCAACAAAAATGCAAAAACAATGTGTTTCACTTTAAAGAAGATTTTTAGCACACAATTGAGTTGTGGAAGGTACAAGTTTGCTACATTGGATTTTTGATATTTGTAGCTTTACACTAACTCCTGCTGGCGGGGGGTGAATGCTGAGGCGACTCGCTAAACAATTTTCCTCTTCCATTCAGTCACACACTTACAAAAGGTGCACAGACACACATACAGACAGTGATGACACTACTTCACTCAGTCTCCAGCCTTTAGATGAAAAGCCCATTTTATAATAATCTCCATTCGACCACAACATATTGGTATTTTTATTTTTTTTATATATATATGTGTGTGTTTGTGAGTCTCTCTATGAACAAATATAAGGAATTCCACCAATCTCAACTGTTGACCTCACAATACACAAAAAGAAATTGGCCTCTGCCCAGGCGCGTGCAAGCGTATACAGTCATTCCTCCATTTGTTGTGTGCATGTGTATGGCGGTGCACCCAAGCTTATTCTTAAAAAAAACAACCCCCATGACCGACCCAAATGACTAAATCTAATCCATGAGGTTATTCCTTGTGAGTGCCTCTGTGTGTGCCTGTTTGTGAATCTGTGATGTTCACCCTAAATTCACCCCGAACCCAAATCAGAGAGAAGAGAGCGGGATATTGAAAATTCAGCACCTGTGGTCAGTGCGTGTGGGGAAAGGGTCATACATAACACATTTCAATCACTCTGCTCCCTATGGAGATGAGGCAAAAGAGTCATGGGAGCAGGTGCAGTCACCAAATAAGTACGGACAGAGAGATGGACAAAAGACCAAAAAAAAGACAGGGAGAGAGAAAGACCAGATATGGTTATCACTGTACGTGAAGAGAGACAAAGACAGACAGACATGTAGTGTATCAACACTACATGTAGTCATAAAAAAAAGCAGTCATAAAAAAAATATATTGTGAATTCAAAGCAGCTGAGTTTAGAAATGAGTACCATGAGTGTCAATAAGTACAATTTTAGTAACTTATTTTTGAACGAATTCTATGAATAAAATATAAATATGAGACACACTTAAGACTTGTATTTGCGCATGCCTGTAATGCTTGTGAATTGACCCACAGGTGTATGCAGAGGAACAGAGGTGAGGCTCAGCTGCCGGGTCAAAAAGCAGAGAAACAAACACAATAACAGGCAGAATGGGAATAGGAGCATTTCCCGGAAATCATACGTACTGTATGCAGATGTGCCACTTTGCAAATAAATACTGTAAATTCAACTCAGTTGTTTACAGTAAAATAAAATTGAAACAGCTGCGTATCACACTAAGAAACTCGGCATATTTGTCTGTTTCTCTAAGCGTAGCAGTTTAAAGCCCATTATGTGCAATTTTCCTTGATGCCAAGAAGCAAGGTAATAAGACCAATAAAGGTTTTTTTTTTACCACTGCACATTAAAATGTAATGTAATCGAATGCAAAGCATAAAAACTTAATCTCAAGTGCAACCCGTGATGAAAAGAGTGTTCCTGTTATTTCATTTCAACGTGAACTCGCCTGAACTGCTTTGCTTTGCCGGCTCATCCTCTAGCTAAAGCGCAACATGTGTTTTTCAATATTATCTCTATAATACCAGGAATGCGGGATTGAAAATCGCCATTGTGCAATGGTTTGCACTATTGACTTCACGCTTACACAGAAACGGTCCCTGGTGTGTACAGCCAAGGTAAAGGTAACATACATGGGATTTGCTTTTATACCACAATAAATGAGTTTCTCCTCGTCCGTGATGGCGCTTAAGAAAACCAAAGAACGAGTCAAGGCACGGCGGCGTTGCATGCACTGAGCCACATAGAGGGAGACTGGCTGCGATCTAACCTACTGAGACCCGAAGCAACAATTGCATTCGTCCCTTTATGATCGTTAGCGATGGTCTTGAGCTTCTCCATTTAGAGTTGAAAGGGACGAGATTTCACTTTTTTCCACATGTATTTAAACATATTTTGATGAATTTCACTAGTCACTTCTTCAATACAGCGAAAATTAAAAGCATTTATTCAAAAGAACGAATGGGCTATTTGGATTGAATGTTCAGATGAAGAATAAATGTCTTCGAAACCTTTTCCATATTAGTTGCTTATAAAAATATATATATCTAGTTCTGTATAAAAGTCCCAAGTCCAGGGCAAACAAAATGTAATGAACCAAAAACAAACAAACTGTTTTTAATACTGAATGTCTATATTGGATACAGAGGCATTACACATTCATAGAGCTTCTGAAAAGGAAGTTTAATTTGAGATTTAACAACTTGTCAAAACTTCTCTGTGGACCCTGTGCTCCCACTATGCAGAATAAGATCAGAAAATGAATCAAAGGGGATTTTGGACCATCGTTCTCGACAGAATTGCTTTAGCAGTGCCATATTCTGAGGATATTCGCTGCAAACAGATCCCTTAAAGCTCATAACTCATCATCTCCAGGCCTGAGTTTTGACTGGGCCCCTACAACTAAATCTTTTTTGTGGTGCATTTATTTCCATGTTTAGGGGTTCAGCTGCAGCAACAAGCTGGAACTGGACTTCAGCTGGAACATAGCCACTTTAACATTGTCCCCTACATTAGCCTGATCATAATTTTCCATTCCATTCGATAGGTTTAAGACCGTGTGCCAGCAAATAAGCCTCAAATCGTGACACTCCCATTACTGTAATTCACCATAGGAATGAAGCTCTCATGTATGCAGCAGGCTTTTTAGACCGTTAGGTACAGGAAAGTGAGGTAAATTAGATCTTATTTACATGACGATCTACTAGCGTGAACTCAGAGAAGAACAGGAGAGACTGAAAACACTATAGTTTGCAAGGCAAGGTCAGTAGTTGGTGCTGTATTTTATTTACTACGAGCACGCACGCATTCACACACAATAGTACGATATAAACCTTCAAGCTCCTTCAAACCGTCTTCCCCTGTATGGGCACGCTCAGTCTCTGCTGAACGTAAGAAACATGGGAGAAGCACAGTTCAATTCAAGAGAGTGAATGCTATTCAAACATTACTCTGGGATCTGTCATTGTTATCGTCGTGGATCTACTTGCACATGGGCAGAGTCGCTAGGTATGACAGAGTTTGCACACAACCCAATAAATCAATAAAAAACCCACCAAAAGCACCTGTTAACAAACCACAAAAATAACTGATCTAAAATGCTTCAGAGAGACACTTCACCAATAACTATCACTGATGACGGAGTCCAGCAGAGGAGATCGGTTGTCTTTTAAAATTAATTTGTAAACGTGAGTCAGAAGAAGGAGCAATTCATTGAAATGTGAGTTTAAAATGTTTTTGCTGTGCTTGTTGGAAATTATTTTCTTAATGTTCTATATAGCATATTTTATAAAAACTCAACAGACGTTGTGAAAAGAACGTGAAATATGTTTAAACCAAGTCTAAAAACCAATCTGTCTCTGCACATGTGCAGCACTTTTGGTTTCAGATGTTGACCACCGCCGAGTCAGAGGCCGATTTCAGCGACTCGCAACGACATTCACAGTTTCCGTTTAAAATTGTTGTCGTTTAAACCATTAGACACTCCCCCAACAGGATTGTGTCATGTCAGGGTTGTATTTGGCAAACTGTAGACAAAGACATATCAACAAGATGAATTTTAAATAAGCTGCCTCTTTCCTGGTTTCCTACTCAGAACACTTTACGTGTTCTAAAGTTTTGCATATAACTAAATCATGAGAAAAGATGTTCAATGTAAAACTTTAATCATCTGTTGCTTTTCAAGTGAACTCCGCCAGGTTCAGGATGCTAAAGAGAACTCACTGTACTGAATAAATGGACAACACTCTATTCAGTAAACAGTTGGTCCTACTTGGACTAGTACATAACTAACGTCTTGGAGATTACTTTGTCACTCCTGCCAGTCAAATGGAAATGTTATGCAAATCTTTGTGCGGCAAGGCAAGGTTCACACAACCAGACCAGAAAGCATCAATGTTGGAAATTCTGATTTGTTCTGATAAGTAAGTAAAAGATTCCTTCCTCAGACGAATGGCAAAGTATAAGCCCAGTCTGGATCAAAAACTACCGTTATTCACACACTGTTCAATATGTAATAGACTCAAACCCAGAATCACATGATGTGAAAGTAAAAACATTTACTACAAAGTGCAGAAGTTTATTTTATGATGTTTGAGATTCTCTATAATGAATAATCCAACATATCTTGAATTTAGACACTCAGGCTAGAACAGTAAAGAGTGAATTTATTGTACCATGGAGCGGATACGAAGGTCTTTGACACGCAGCCCCTAATTAAAGATGTAATCTTAGTTGTAAACGATCTGTTTATAACATAATATTCTGCTGTGAGTCACGCAATAGTGGGGTCAAGAAATGAGTATAAATCCTGACTGGTCTTAAAGTCTGAACATCATACATTTCACCATACAGCACAGCATATGACCGCGTCAATATAACGTCCGTTATGTTCTTGCCGTGTCAAGTGTCACTACGCGGGATGTATTAGGCACAAGGCAAACATTTGAACTTCCACGTATATTAGGTATGTTGGAAATGGAAGAAAGAGGCAAATATAAGATCTGAGAGACTTTGAAAAGAGTGTATGATTGCTAGACAACTGGTTCAGAGCTCTTTTAGGGGGTGTCTTTTTCTGCAAAGACCAGTACCTGCAAAAAAGTGATCTGAGCTGGAAATGGTCACAGGTGGACAAAATGAATGTGCCGCAGGACCACCGGCTGCTCGGGGACGTTGTCCGATCCAAAACAAAAGCAAAGCAAACTGCTCAAACAGTAAATACTGGTTCTGAGGGAAAAAGACTCGGAACAAGTAAAACATCACAGTTTGATGTGTTTGGGACTGTGTAGCTGCACATCAGGCAGGATTCACTTAAAGGAAGTCGGTGTGCACAACATGATGCTGCAGGCGATGTTCTGCTGGAAAACCTCTGATCCTGAACTTCATGTTGATTTGGGTACTTTGGCTCGTCCTATCTCAACCACGTTGAAGGACAAATACAACCTGCCAATGGTAGATGGAGCGGCCATTGGAGTAATGCACACAGTACAGACCTGTTTGAGCAAGGTGGGAAGTGCTGGACAATTAAATGTAATCTATAGAGGGTTTGTATCCTACGGGACTTTAACAATCTGTTGCAGAAACGTTGATGCCTCCAGATATTTTCAGAGGTCGGCGCCATCTTCACTGAAAAATGTGGCATGTAAAATATGTGGTCACAATGATATGGCTGACTGCTGCAACTTTAGGTAACACACAACACAAATATCATAGACATATAGCTCGTAATTAAAGAATACAAAAAGGATGAAACCGTACCTTCTTGTGACATGGAAAATCAGTCCCTTTAGGAGGAACCTCCTCAAACGCAGAGTAACATTTGAAGAAATAAAACTATAAAAAAAACAAGGTAAGTAAATTGATAACAGGATGGAACGAAGAGAGTTCAAATAGCACTAAATTAAAGGAGTCATACTGAAAGCAAAGGGCTTTGTGGAAGTAAGACACTAGTAATTTAAAGCTTCAATCACCTCGCACCCACCTAATATTTTACCACAACATCTAGAAACAGCCACCACTTTTCCGCTGGTTTGTTTCCTCCACGTAATATATTTTCAAATTGTTCTGTAATTTCCTTGGTCCACACGACCACAGGAGAGGAGGTTCTCCCGCGTTTCACTTAACCACAACACATTACATCGACTCGCTTTAAGTCTTTCCTTCTGCTTTCTTAAGTCACTGGTGAATGCCCACGTGTTACCAGATGAGCCACACACAAAACATTCCTTGTTATTTTCAGTTATTTTAGATTCTTCAGTGCTCATTGCAATTTAAGTCCCAAATGACTATAAATAAGAGAATAAAGACACATTCACAATGCAGTTGTTCGATTTGCATTCAAGGAGAGAAAATTATACGTTAGACCTTTTCAGTTAGTAAAAGCAGTGAATGTATCAAGTCCATCTGTGCTTAGTAATATATGGGCCTTGATAGTTTTGATGAATCTTTACACAATCAAGCGTGATGAAACACTATGTATATGCACTTGTTTTATTTTTCCTATCTGCAATAAAGCTGTACAAACATGTCCAAAAGCAGGTCTGTAATTTAGCAAGCACACAGGTATTACAGGAACTTTCACTTACTGGTACTGTGCTCTGTATAATTGAAAACGTTAGTATTTATATGATTGCACCCTAAAATCTGAAACAGCAGTTTTGCTTTCGAGGACACGGGAGCTCCCGGGGTGATTACTCTGCAAACAGAGCCTGTCTGCCAGGAGAGTACAGAACATTTTAAGTTTTCGCTGATTATAAAGTCTCCAGCTTGAGATTTGCAGGCAGTTCAGGGGAGTTCAGTGCAGTCAGATTGTGTATATTTATGTAGGAAAAGGAGCGCTGGGGATTTTAGCTTTCCAAGCACCATAAACCTTTCATAGAGCCTCCTTCGGTTATTTCTCTCGATGATAGATATACATCATACATAGCCTCACTTTCCTTGGTACCATCGTGACTGGAGTATCGTATTTTCCATTTCAGACAGACATATTTAACAAGTTTCCAAACTCTCTCTGACACTCTCCCACCAGTTATATACACATGGTTTAAGTTATCTATCTTCTAACTTGAATCTACTGAAGGGCGAGGCCGACTCAGTCCAACGGACGTTTCAAATTTCTATGTTAACTGCTTTCTCTGCCAAATTTGGATTCTATTTCTCAGGCTGATCACTGTTTGGATGTCCATTCATTTCTCTAGACGCGGTAAACTACCTTCTGGTCTTCTGCCCTGCTGGATGATATATGAGGGAGAAGGCTGAGACATTTGGAGTGAGTGTGTGTGTGTGTGTGTGTGTGTGTGTGTGTGTGTGTGTGTGTGTGTGTGTGTGTGTGTGTGTGTGTGTGTGTGTGTGTGTGTGTGTGTGTGTGTGTGTGTGTGTGTGTGTGTGTGTGTGTGTGTGTGTGTGTGTGTGTGTGTGTGTGTGTGTGTGTGTGTGTGTGTGTGTGTGTGTGTGTGTGTGTGTCTATGGCTGAGAGAGAAAAAGAAGAGGCAGACAGCAGCCCTAGGGGTCAATATGATGCTCCTGGTGCTTCACATACAGACCACGCCATGACCCACTTTCCACCTCATCCCACACACACCCCCAGACACCCCCACCAACCCCAACATGCACAGATGAGCATGTACGCGCGCACACACACACACACACACACACACACACACACACACACACACACACACACACACACACACACACACACACACACACACACACACACACACACACACACACACACACACACACACACACACACACACACACACACACACACACACCAACTTGTCTTTCCCTTGTTATTTCTGTCCTCTACCCTCCATCCATTCCACCCTCTATCTCAAACACATCGTCTTTCCTCCTCCACGGCCCCCGCTCCCATCGCTCATCTTTAATACACACACACACACACACACCCCCACACACACACCCCCACCCACCCACACACACACACACACACAGGACATTCTAACCTTGGGAAACAGTGCAGTGGTGGTTTATAGGGGTAAGCATGCTGGGGCAAGGGGTGGCTTTGGGGTGAATGGACACACTTGACTGAGCTAACAAGGCCTGTATGGGCTTCCTCGCAGATAGCCTGACCGGACAGCTGGATGCCAGGCGGCTGACTGGCTGAGAGGACAGGTGGACCGGAGGGCAGGGTGAGGCGCTGACCCAATCCCCCATGGTAGAAGTCAAATACAGAGATCAGTGTCATAAATTGTGTCCCAGCAAAGATTTGGCAACACTTTATTTCCACATTTAATCGCAAAATATATAGAAAGTGCCCATTTCTAGTCTTTTGCAATGTATATGTTTGGAATGAATGAATGAATGAATACATTTACAAATAAAGACACAAACATATCACAATAATTATCAGATCACAACATCTCGACTATGATAAAGTCATATAACCATTTTTTATCTAAGGGGATTCAGGAAGACACTTTGAACTCTGTTTAAAGTTACTCTCCCAGAAAAAAATCTTTAAAACATACTTCCCATAAAAGGTATCACTTCTGCACAGAGAAAAAACTCATTCCCACAAATTTCCAATCCGCAGTCACCTAAATCAATCACATCTAAGTTTACAAACAAACTGGAATATGTAGCCAAAAAACTGTGTTTATGTTTCCTAACTGACATCTTGTTCGGAAATCTGCCGTATGGGTTTCTGGGATATCAAAGATGGCGTTGCAGCAGCTCAAGCGGAAATATCAACATTTGACCGATTCAGAAAAAAAAAGCCAGACCTTCTTAAAGAAAGAGTATTCAAGCCACAAGAATAATTTTAAATGTTTTCATAATGATCGTTAATAATTTTTCCCATCAAGATCTCGCGAGATCAAGGGTACAAACGAGATCTTGCCTCCGGAATCTTCCGGTGTCTCCGTGGCCGCAAGATGTCAACAAACCTGGGTATGTTCTGCAAAATTTAAAGGCCGAAAAAATGTGTTTTTATGAGTGTAATGGCAAAAATCCTTCGGAAAGGTATTGATAACATAATAAAGACATACATCAACAAGTAAAACTGGGCCGTAAGAAGCTCCACACCACCAGGGAAGGGGATGGGTACCGAATTAGGTACTTTCATAGATACCGACTGAATTCCATCAGTACTACCGAGCACCGATTCACGTAAAATCAAACGGTACCATTTCTTGGTACCTAAACACGTCCTTGTGACTGAGGGAGTGGAGCTGGGTTTTAATTTGCACACTATTAAAAAAGAACACCGCTGGTTATAGTTAAGGGTTTTCATGTTGAAGAAATTTGTGAAACAACAGTGACGTTACGATACAAACAGTTGAATGGTGTTTTTATATGTTTGCTAAATCTTACATATTGAGAAATAAATATGTTAAATTGAAAATTGGTATCGTTGAGTATCGGTATCGATTCCAATTTGAAAGGTACCGATCTCCAATTTTCGGTAGTAATTGCTGGTTTTTGCAAACATACAAACATTTTCATCATGTATACAACAAAGACAAACTTAATAGTTTAAATATAAAGATTACTATGGCACTATTTTACCAGTCCTGCCCACCCCAGATGAAATTGGGCTGTATATTCCTCCCGGACTAAATGTGTTTGACACCCCTGCTATAAATGGAGCAATGTGACTAATTGTCTAGGTGGGATCATTCATGTTTGTATCGCCACTTCATGTGCTGCACTCCAACAGAGGGAACAAAGCACCTCGTGAACAAAACACAATCGACGCATTTTAGATTCCACCAATGACAAAATGAAAGTGAGAAAATTAAAGAGGTACACTGAAATATTTACGGTAGGAATCTAAAGAACAAAAAAAATCGATCGTACTTTTCCGACTTTAAGTCGCACATGAGCATAAGTCGCATATATAAAAAAAGCATCGCGAAGGGAGAAGGGGGGAAAACATACAACGTGCACTAGCGTGTAAGTCGCATTTATTTTTTCAGAACTGCATTGTTGATAATCATCGTCCAGCTGCTGTTCCAGAACCATCTGTGATTTTGTTCCTCAGCTTTGTCGGTCACACATTTAGCCCACAATGAGCCTTTGTTTTTCTTTCAGGTAAGAGTTTCTTTGCTGTTTTTTCCAGTCCCTTACAAGTTTCCCAGACAATCCAAACTCTTACTGCTACTTTGTTTCTGTGTTCCACTGCATATATTTTCCTGATTTTTAGTTTAAATTATTTGAGCGACATTTAGTTCTTGCTCTCAGTCAAATACAGAAATAATGGATTTTTTTTTTGAGGCAATGCAGCAGCATTTTGTTGTCATGCAATGTCATCTAGTGGTTCCAGATAGTAAGTTTCTATATATTTCAGTAAATAAGCTCCATGAAAAGCCAAACAAAAACAAAACAAAAGTATGGCTTCTAGTTGACAATCTACAGCAAACTTTACCCATAAACAAACGACCAACGTTTTAATACCAGTAAACCAATATGAAGAGAATTAGACCCTCTGCACCTTGCTGACTGAGATTCCCTACACTTTCAGACATTAATGACAATAATAGACAATAGAGAATAAAAGATAAACTGAGACACTAGTAAAAAATAATAAACAATTTTATGGCCCTAAAGAAGAAAACGATATTTTTTTCTTATCATTTGAACATCTACAATAGAAATGGCAGCAAAAGCAAGTAAGCAACAAGTCATCCCACAGTCTCTGTAGGGATAAATCGCACGGGGCGGTGAAAAGAATGACCCAAAAGTAACAGCTCCAGTCATACACACGCAGTCATATTCCCAAAGCATGTGCGTGAGAATAGGTGTGCAAAGAGAGACGAGCTGGGCATGTCGAGCTGGGTCAACAGGAGAGATTCCCAGCTGAAAACATTTCAGTCTAAAAGGCTCCCTCCTTTCCTTGGGGAAAGATGGGGAGTCCGCTTGCGAGTGTGTGAGTGTGTGTGTGTGTGTGCGCGCGCGCGTGTACATTTCCCTTACTGACGTGGCAAATTGTGAATGGGCCTTCGAGGACTTACGAGCTTCACCTCCAATCACATTTTACAAACAAGCACTCGCCCAGGCGCTCAGGCACTTCAGCATAAACACTGGGGCAGGCGCACACGCTGGTGTACACACGCGGCGGGGCCTTGGGGTTTGGCAGTTGGTCTATCCGTCTAGCAGGGTGAGCAACCACTCAGCCGTGGATGATAATGCAATCAACTGTCATTAGAAGGGATGCTGGCTGCTGTACACATGCATGCACACACAATAAAGTACCCACAGGACGCAGACAACCTGTCACAAGTTGAGAAAAAAAACAAAAAAACGAAACTGCTATATTAGGTTAGAATATCAGAATATTTCTGTTTACTACGCTACCATATTTTGAATGGAGAACTTCACACAGTTAAATGGGGGGAAAAAAATTATCCTGGCAAAAAAAGGTGAAAAACATCTGTTTCCACAAAAAAAAAAACTTTTCACATAAACCGTATGTCTGCCTATGAACACATTTGTAAAAATAGCCAAGGCACCCCTTGAAGAAGGACGCACAGGGCACAACCACATCTTCAATTCCTATCAGCCATAAATCACCTGATGCAACAACAGAGCAACAGCAGTAAAGAACGAGAACGAGGTGCTTTAGTGTGGCTATAACATTGAGGCAAGAGTTTTCCATCCTGCTGTTGCCCTTGCTGCAGTTTTTGTGTTATTTTTAGTCTGGCTGGTGATGTACAGGTGGGGTCGTCAGCATCTGACCTCATGTCATATGCATCAGGGTGCAGAGAATAATTAAAAGCTTTTAATTAAATATCATCCTTTTATTGTATTTTCACTTTATTACTCCAACCGTTTTTACCATGACAAGTCCGTGGCTCCCGACTCACTAAAACAGCCTTCATTTTATCAAATTAAGGGTTATAACAGGAAAAAAAATAAAAATGTTGGTGTAAAGCAAACAATGTATTTCAAACCTAGGCTCCAAATGGACTCAATAAAAATGGATAAAAATGTAAGTAAAACTCAGAATAATTTGGAATGAATAATGACAATTAAGTGAAAATAATGATAATACAATACAACAATAATAATAATACAACAGAAGGTCACAGGGGTTTAAGTTTGACCTGCATATCTTTAGGCACATCTGCAGCTCAGGAAGATGACCAGTTCATCACAGGAATAAGGCAAACATGCAATCACGCACCAACACCAGCACACACGAAACAAACTTTAACTAATAATGATCAATTATTCTTTAATTAATGAAGCATTTTTTTTTTAACGATGGGAGGAAATTGCAACCCTAAAACTCATACACACTCAACATTTAATCCACATCTGGATACAAGCAAAGCTTTCTGTCCATGTGCTTACTTCCTCCTTACTTATTGGATTTTCTGTGAATATTATTAATACGAACCAATGGAGTAGTAAAACCTCGAGCCTAGTGATTACAAGCAAATAACAAATAGTAAAAAAAAATTGAAAAGTGGCTCTATAACAGTGTTGGATCCTGCTGTCACCATATACATCATTGTTAAATTTCCTTTTTTTCATGTCACTCTGGGAAAAAAATAAGTCTACTCTTTTTAGCAATGGGCCAGCATGTTGTTTCAGGGAGGCATCCTCTGGTGGATTGAACAACCACAAACACAGAAACTGAAGTCCTGATTATTCATGTCAAACTTGGCCTTTTTAATTCCAGAAACTAACTGTATATGGCTGTGAGCCAGGAGACAGGTACTTTAAAACTCATCATGAGGATATCTGAGCTGTTTCACAGCTTCTTTTGGTCCATATCGCTCACTCCCTCGCTCACAGACACATGCATACACCCAGCAATGCTGGTCTGTGGTGTTCTCAGACTGACTGTCTCTGCGCGCTTTGTTAAGTGGCAGAAATTCACAGCAACGGTGCAGAGCGTAATCTACCGCCGCTTCTCCAGAGACCGAGGGATGTGGCTGAGCGTGTGTGTGTGTGTGTGTGTGTGTGTGTGTGTGTGTGTGTGTGTGTGTGTGTGTGTGTGTGTGTGTGTGTGTGTGTGTGTGTGTGTGTGTGTGTGTGTGTGTGTGTGTGTGTGTGTGTGTGTGTGTGTGTGTGTGTGTGTGTGTTAAGTAAGAGCGGTATGCCAAGTTAGGCACAGCAGGAGCCCATGATAGCACTCACGTCAACAGTTTGACAACATCTTAGAAAGATCTATTCACTTGGGGATTTCTCTCCTGTCCCTAACAACTCTGAGTACATTACTGCGGGAGAGGGAGAGTCAGCCTGACAGAAAACGAGAGGGATTGAGGACTTTTGGGGGGGGGGGGGGCTGTAAAAGACGGAGGTGGACAAAGTAAGAAGATACAAAAAGAAAAAAAAAATCTCCAAGACATCAGAGATTGAGAAAAGAAGTAGGGTGAAAATGGCTTAGAAAATTGAGAGAAACAGACAGAAGGAGAACAAAATACCAAGGATGTGCAAAGGAGAGATCTAACATTAGAAGATTAAGCGGGGGTATCTCAGTGAAAAATAGCAGGCAGGCTGAGCTGAAAGTGGAACAGGAATGATGAATGCGGCGAGACAAGGTGGCTTCTAATTTGGACGGCAGAAGTTTTCTTCTGCGGTGCAAGAGACTGGAGTCAATCCGTCTCTCTTAAGTCTGATCACAGACGCACAGTGGGAGCACCTGGGCCCAGACACCAGTGTCTCTCTCTCTGTCTCTTTGTGTTTATAGTCTCTGAGAAGTAGTCAATATATCGGTGAAACTGGAGCAGTGCAGTAATTCAGATGGGCAGCACATGTGAGAAAATGCGCATCAGAAATAAACACGTTTTGCACTATTAAGTTCCCACGTAACTGAAGAAAAGAAGTGGGCTTATAGGCTGCATAGGGTTTATACTGTATATAGAAAAAAAATGCACAACACCGGACCATAATAACAAACATCTGGGAGTTGATTCCATGTGGTTTTAAACGTGCATTAAGTGTGATTTACTGAGGTGCATACGAGCAGGGGATAGAAACCAGGCCTGAGTAGATTTTTGCCATTACACGTCTCACCTTGCATAGATAAGATGATTTGAAGCCTCAGGTTCATGCAGTAATTGGGGCCAATCACTAGTCGGCAACTCAGACAGAAAACCATTATGATCATCAGCGCAGACATGAAAAGATATTTTTTTGCACGGGGAGAGAGGGACTATTAGAGTCAAGGGCACAAAAGTCAGTGTGTCTGGGAGGAAGAAGGGCCTGGAAGGTTACTGACTGACAGAATAATATTCCTGTGATTTCACTTCCACCTCACATCTCAGAGTGATACATGGCTTACACTTTCCCTTTAAGGCTGGAGGCTACTATATATGGCTAAACATTAAAAAGAAATGCACACTCCAATCTACTGCTGTTTTTATCGAAATGATCCATACCTAAAATCCCACAAAAACCCTTCATATAGGTGCTATCATCCATGTGTTACACCTGCTATACGTGTACCGGTTTTCTCTGTGAACACCATTGTCATGGCAATTAGGACTGGAGTTAGAATCTCGCCAAAAATATTTAACCTATGAGGAATGAATTTAGTGAACCAACATTAAAATCAGGCTAAAGAAGAGCAACAGATTAAATTACTTTTGAAACCATTCCATAAAATAAAAAAAAAACAATGTCCTGATAAAGGAAATAAATGCATCTGATTGTCCTGCAAGCAAAATCCAAAGAACTGAAAATAACGAGCTGAAACCTGGATGTTCACGTCTTTATGTTTCTCAAGCTTCAGTGAAAATAAGAGACTGAAAAGACTTCCAGCCATGTGAGACGAGTCCGTAAGAGCCTTAAAGCTGCTCCTCTGTAGCCTCGAGAGATGGAGGATCACATCCGGCAACTCACTTGTAACTAATGTCAGTTGTCTGCCAACTTGCAAAGCTACTGTATGTACTTGTTGAATTTCTGAACAGCTGCTGAGTGTTGGAGGCATTTCGCTTCAGATAATTAGTGTTATACCATTCTACCAGAAATGTTTTTAAAAGACATATGTTTCCTAATTGTTGAATAACAGACCAGATAGACTTCTATTAGCAGCACATAATTAAAAAAAAAAAAAAAAACACCCAGATAGCGAGATATGCAATCATGCAACCAGTTTTTTTCCATAATTTACCATCCACCCCCTCACTAGTAGGCCTAACAAATATTGGTATGTTGAACCAAACAGGTGCCATGCAGCCTCCAGCCACTAGTTGGTGTAACAGAGCCGTCAGACCTTCTCCCTGCAGCAGTGATCGAGTGGACTGCAGTTAAGAAACAGCAGAGAGATGCCCTCTCACAAAGCAAGCACAATCTGACAGTACTCACTACTAGAAAATAAAAAAGAAAACGGTAGGGCGTGAGCTGTGTCATTAAAACAGTAAAATTAAAGCACTCCACTAAAGCGATCATCAATTACATTCAATCTGCATGGAACCATGGCAGCTGCTGCGAGTGGTGCCAGAAGACTGAGTCCAATCCCGCCCAATCCGAGAAGATAATGTTGCTCATCACAACAATGTCGCAAGACATGGTTCTGTTTAATGGACGACGTTTAGCCTGAACACGCCACGTTCAATTTGGAGTGTTTTCTGAGAGGCTCCATTTCGATGAGTTCTTACTACACTTTTTGCTTGCCCAACAGAGGAAAACTCAAACTGGGTTGCCCAATAGATTACAGGAAATCAAGAGAACAACACATGAACCTCCCTTCAGTCAGTCTGTCACTGCAGGTTAGTTACTCATAAAAGCCAACCAGAGATTGGACCTGTCCACACTAAAAGGTCCACATTGCACACTGTTGAGTATGAAGAAGTAGTAACTAAGTGGTTGACGAGAAAATCAATTTCAAATACTCTGCAGGAATTTCTGTCTTTCAATAGGAAAGGTTTAGTTTGAGCTAGAATTTCTTTTGATTTAATTCTTGGATTGTTGTTTTGCTAACGACAACCATCAAAAAACCAAAAGTCAACACGGCTGGCTCAACACTCGTTTCCACATAACCTCAGTAAAACACAACATTATGACCTTCACAATAGTATGAAGGGTTGGCGACACAATTATTTGTACTTCCCCCGAGTATAAACTACATGAAGGAATAAATTCTGGAGGTTTTTGTTTTTTTCCTTTATGATTCATTTCAATGAATCCCTGTCATTTTTTATAACTGCGGGTTCTATGGTTACAACATAACTAAAACTGTGTTTCAAATGTGCATTCACTCTAATGCTGTGTGTGTGTGTGTGTGTGTGTGTGTGTGTGTGTGTGTGTGTGTGTGTGTGTGTGTGTGTGTGTGTGTGTGTGTGTGTGTGTGTGTGTGTGTGTGTGTGTGTGTGTGTGTGTGTGTGTGTGTGTGTGTGTGTGTGTGTGTGTGTGTGTGTGTGTGTTCTCAGTGATAAAGCGAATCTTTCTGTACCTCAAAGCCAACTGTCGAAAGCATGAACACTATGGTAACCACAGCCAGTTCCCCATTTCACAACAATAACAGACCAGGCAAATATTGACACGCCATTTCACTGACATTACAAATGTGATTATATTTGCTGTTTGCCCTAGGAGATGGCAGTTAATATTCAATGGTGTGTGTGTGTGTGTGTGTGTGTGTGTGTGTGTGTGTGTGTGTGTGTGTGTGTGTGTGTGTGTGTGTGTGTGTGTGTGTTCGCATGTTGAATTTGAAGTTGAAATAGGCCATGGGAAGAATGCACGTCAATTTGCTTTGTACACAGAAGAATGTGCTGGAAAACAGAGTTCCTGAAACGTGTGCACGTGCGCGCGCGTGTGTTTTTTTCCTCGTATGTGGGGGTCCGCCCACAGCACCCGACGTGTATTTAAAGGCTAAGATGTGGTTTTAGGGTCCAGAGTTGCAATTAGCTGAAGGTGAAGGGTGAGGGGCTATGGGAATGCATTATTGCAATGCGTGGGCCCCACATGTACTGCTGTACAAGCATTGCGTGCGTGTGCCTGCCTCCGCGTGACTCAGTGTGTGTTACATTACAGCTCCCCGCTTGTCACCTGGAAGAGAGACAAAGCCTGAAAGAGAAGGGTTATTAAAAAGAAAAGGGGGGGGAAAAAGTAGGAGCCACCTGTATGTAAAAGCTCACCTGTCCTCTGACAAAAAAAAAAAAAAAAAAAAGAACAGATGAATGTGAACTGTGGCAGATGGAGCTTGAGCTTTAACAAAGGTAGAAGCTGAGAGGAGCTGCGGTGATTAAAGAGACAACACAAAAGCGTCACTGTCAAGGTTTTTTTTTTTTTTCTTGTCCCAATTCCGAGCTCTGCACAGTTCAAATACATTGCAAAGGAATGAACGCAAACTGTGTGAACATCGAAGTCAATAAAAAATGTGGAAGGGTCGAGCCTTTTATGTCTTATATAAAGAAGTCACTAAAAGTGATCCTTTTAAGAACTGCCTGAATAACTTTCGGAACCATTTTGCACTTTATTACCATTAATTAATGGTAGGAAACATAATGCCACTGCAGTGGTTACTAACAAGCGGGTCAATAACTTTCTTTCAATGACTTTCCCTCGTTCAGTGATAAGAAAAGTCTTTATGCACACCTGCGCAGTGGACACACTCTGTCAATGATCAGCTGGACCAACACACCAATAGACTCATGAATGGATTTGGTGACTTGACATTTTCTCACATGATGATGCTAATGGAATTACAATAACTGTCTTTTGCAATAAATGCTTTCATTGCCTGGATGGAGGCAGTTTACTCTTTCAGGATCATTGAATCCTTAATGTAGGGTATTATGTATGTTTTGTAGAAGTTTTAAAGGCTCCTGTAATGCAATAAAAAAAAAAAAGTATGGGAAATATTGAAACAATAACCTCACAATGCCTTTTCCATGTTATAAAAAGCCAGTGTGCTGGATAGAGTCACAAAGAATGAATATGAGTGTGGAAACATAACAGGCAATGTACTGATTTACTACAATAGATAAATCAACCACGTGGCCTTCTTCCCATTCCTATCCAGCCAAACTTTTAGCAAGTATTGTTGATACTTGAACGTTAACCTGTCAAATCACTCATAGCGTGACGCAGCATTGCATCTAATTACATTTTTACATATTTACGCTTCACATGTAAAGCATCCTAATTCGATTAATATTAATAATTAGAGCTTCCTTTTTTCTTTTCTTTTTTCCTCTGAATGAAATTGAAACAATTTAGGTCAGTGGGTCCCTTATTCCCCAATCCAAGCAGAGGGACATGCAAATCAGATGCAAATGCCACCAGAAAAGTGAAAAGTAGTTATGGGCTCTGGTAATAAATACTGAATTTAGCCTCTTGGCATTCCAAAAACAGCCAGTTGGGGTTCATATGCAAACTATATGCAAATAGCCCAGATGCAACGAGCTCTTGTTTTTTTTTGTTTTTTTCTGATCCAGAGAACATGTGGGATGTCCTGGTGGCTTAGAAGGCAGAGGAACATAACATGGTCCTGTGATGTCGTGGGTTTGAAAACGACTCTTCCCCTGACACTGGCACTTTTATATTCACTCTCTCCTCAACTGGCATGAATAGAAAAAAGAGGAAGTTGTGACAGAAAGAATAAAAGAAGATAGGGGAGAAAAATATTACAAGACATTACATGAGGACAGAAATGAGAGTGTAAGGCAAGGAAGCAAGGAGAAGGGGAGGCATTGCATGCCACATCAAAACTGAAACCCAAGCGGTGGAGTCGGCTGATTAGAGGATCAATGTGCAGGCGGGAAAAGCAGGAGGAAAGACACTGGCTGTAAAGAGTAAGGTATACAATCTTCCTATGGCACGCCGGTATGAAGCAAAAGCTGGAACTTGAGTCCAAAAGAGAGAAATAAAGACATGAGAACAACAGAGATGCCAGGAAGATGCCAGAACCATTAACACTGGAGAGATAAAGCAAATGTTCCCTGTTAGAGACTGTCTGAGGCACAATACTGCAAAAGGCCACAGTGAGACAGAAAAGACAGGGAGATCCTTAAAATGTATTCAAAGAGGTCATGGAGAGCATCAAAAGGAAGAGAAAATGTTGTATAATCTGGGATCCTAGTAATACCACTGTCACAGTTTGCTGATCTAGCTTGTTTATAGAAACGGAGGTGGCTGGGAGTTGTGAATTAATCAGAAGGAAACAATGTGCACACACAACACATGATAAGCTTAGTGGACCACCTTGTTCAATTGGCAGTGTCTCCTCAAATTACATGCATCACTGGCGTGCACACATATGCGCACGCACGAACTACGCTATGCCTCCACCGGCGGTTCCGCCATAATCACTATAATGCTCTTAATTGAAAGCCAGAGTTGCCCCGAACACATCACCTGATCTCCCTACCTGCAATGCTACCACATTCGAAATGAATGCTGCAAAGCTCTTAATCACAGCTTCAACCCTCAGATACACGCACACGGGCTTGTTGCTGATGTACTTAGCCCTGAGCGGGGAAATCAACGCGGAGGTTGGCAGGTAGACAGCTGATTAGACAGGCAGTGCTGCTTTAAGTATGTACGCCTAAACATTTCACACGCACTCTAATGCAAACAGCTTATCTGTCTTAAGGCTACAGTCCAGTTAATCAGTGGTCTTTTTTTTGGGCTTTTGCGGGTTCAACAGGACAAATTCAGCCTAAAATCTGATCATTTAAAAGTTGACAAGAATAAGGGATTGTAAACCTTCTTAAGGCATCGCTGAATAAAAAAAACAAAGCACTGTAATGTGTTCTGAATGGTTTAAATAAATACAAGGATACTTTGACAACATTGCTGAGAGACGCCTGACACATGCACTGTCAATATTTAGCCACGGTTTCACCGCGCAGTACATGCCGGAGGGGGAGGGTATAGTACAGCAAAACACACGCAGGCCCAACTCTGTCGCGCCGTCCCACCACAGAAAGTACGGTTAAAATGTAGGTGGGTCTGTGAATGACGCAGGGACGCGTCGAGCAAAGAACGCGGAAGCGGCCCTCGGCAGTCAGCTTTACTCGGTCGCGACTCCGCGGCCGTCCGAGTCGTTCTCTGTGACACAGCACAAACGTTCTCATTGTAAACAACAGCGTCCAGCTGCTGCTGAATCTCCTCCTCCTGTTACTGAGAGGAGCGTCTGCACCTCAGTAAAAGACCGCGGTGTTGTGTCGTGCGTTTCAATAAACCCAGTTAACAAAACAACCAGTAAGTGCAAAGCGGCGAAAGTAAACAATGGGAGGGTTTACAGCAGATGAAATTTTCAAATATTGCGGGCAAGTCGAGAAGGGCGATCGTCACTACCAATCAGCAGACGGCTGCGTTGTCACCCCTCCTCACTGACCCGTTCCTCAGTGCTAGGTAACTCAAGGGGGAAAATCGTAGCTGGTGGTAGCGTTTTTTTCCGTACCATCCACAATTTTTTCGGTGGGACCACGCGAAAACCCATCATGCCCTGGCTCACCCCGGTGCAAAAAGTGCGGTGGGCTTTCGTGAATACTATTTTTCTCATCGATCCATCCACCTGTCATCCAGCTTAGGCCCTGCTTGCACGGCAACGTTTTCAAGTGAAAACCGAAAACTTTCGTCCTTTTCCACAGCGGTGGCCAGAGCCTCTGAAAATGGATGATGGATTTTTTTTTTTTCAATCATCCCAAATATAAACATAGTTATTAGGGCTGTCAAAATTGACATGCTAACGCAGTATGTCTCAATATCTCTGAAACATCCCTGTCAACACATTTCGTGCAATTTGTTTAAGTAGGCTTACCGTAGGGCTTGTCGCCTCCACGCATGCGCAAATAAATGGGCAGTTGATATGGAAGACGCCCTCTCGATGGGAAATAAGTACACGACCGACAAACTATTATGCACAATCTAAAGGGAGGAGTTCCAGCTTAAATTACCACATTAACGTGAAGCATACGTTAGTCGTGGATTGACTCTTCTCAGTTGCCGGCAAGATTGTAAATAAGAAGCGGTCCGCTCTCCTCTTAGACAATGTTAACAAATTAGTTTGTCTTAGTAGCTGGCTGAAAAAGAAGTAGCAGGGTCACATTAATGTGTAAAAATATTTGTTTTGAAAGAGAGAATTTTTTTTGTCAACATGAACTGTTAAAGGAGTTTATATATTCCATTCTGTTTACTCATGCAAAATGAAACATGGTTAATGTCAATTGAAAATGAATGACATTTAATTGTGATTAATCAAAATTAATCCACAGCAACCCTGCGCTTAATCTGATTAAAAATTGTAATCGTTTGGCAACACTAATTGTTATTAATAATGACTCCTCCATTTTTCTTTTTTGCCACTTTCAGCATGATGATCCACGTTGTTATTTTGAAGTACTGGTATTTCTAAAATCTGATTTACACCAAACTACAACAAGCCTGTCTCAGAATAATCCTATTGAAATGATGGGAGGATTTCAACAACACAAAGCCTCCTATGAAATTTGCGTGTGTCGATTTGTGCGTCATTTGCATGTGTGGCTCCATGCACCCGTGAATGAATACATTAGGTAGTTGGGGTGGACATAAAGCCAAATCCCAGAGAATTTGCCTCCTAATTAATAAATCATTACAAAACGGAACGATTTAAAGTGTTTTCCATTGTAAATAATTAATGTCTTTGTCCATTTTCTGTGTTAATAATAGGTCTGCTCGGCTGTAGAACAAAAAAGATATGAAACAAAACCACAAATAATGGGACAGAAGCTAAGAAAAGCTGCAATACACATACAAATAATAGGCTTAAAACAGTAACGAGGACAATGAAAGAGAGCAGGAGTGTGGGAGGCCACACAGACACACACACGTGCTGCACACACACCACTGAAAACAGATGGCATCAGAATTATGTGATGTCCTGTCACTGTCTTTTTATATGCTAATCCCGCTCCTGCACACATCTGAGTCTCTTTAATCAGATATCAGGTCAAAGAAACTAAATCAAGCTGAGACAATCATGAGGCTGGCATATTACAATACACTTAGACAGGTAGTCACACTGCAATGTATCAGTGCATTAATGTCATGAGACTGAGGCAAAGTGAGGCAAAGTGTGGTATTCACATAGAGGGGTGACTTTGCTTTCAGCACTCAGACTCACTGATAAATTAGAAAGAGCATTTCTACTACACCCGTTCACTTGTAAAGGAAAAGCCACACCTAGATGTTCGGCAATATGACAAACTTCCCTTGCATAATATTCACTTATTTATCGTCACTTGCCAGCAGTCATTCTGCCACTCAAACAGCCTCCGTCACAGCAGGAGTCCTGTTGTTTTCCGTTTCCACTCACTCCCCCGGCTGCATGTAGCTATTATTGATGCTTAAAGCTACTGTTGATAATAATTCAACACTTCTTGCTTCAAAGTAAATCTGTTTCAAAGGGAAGGCAACAATAAGCGAGGTGCCTTTTACTGCATGGCCACCTCCAAAACTGTGACAGCAAGGAGAAAAGTGATGTTACTAAAAGTTGCTGAAGTTGATCTGACAGTACAGCTTTACAGCAATTTTTCTAAACTTTAGTTAAATAATTACTTTGTGCTTTGTCAGACATGGATTACTTTTCAAACAATAATACTAAGTGGGTCGTATAAAGCAAACTGTTTGGTTTAGTTCCGAAAAGATGAGGTGAAAAGCTCCAGCAACTGCCTAGTGAAGACGCTAAAGTCTATAGAAAAGATAAATTACAGTTATTTTGGATGTGTATGATTGCTAGTAGTTTTCTCGAATAAACGGAAATAAGGTGAAATATAAACTGTCTGAAAAAAACAAACTGACATAATCACTCCACTGGAACGATGTCCAACCAAATTCAAGTCAGTATTTGGATGATAACTTGTACAATATGACTGCTGGCCACTCTGGAGATGCTGTGATTCCACACAGTCTAAGAAGATATAGACAATTTTCTCACAGGATATGCTTTCGCTGATCTTTATCGAAAGGAAAAGGCTTAAGGAAGTTAATGTGAAGAGGTTGAGTGTCTAATTAAGGCTCGTTGACCAATCTAAAAAAATGGACAAACATTCAAAAAGCAGACATTAAAACATTTAAGTGTTTGTTAGGTCAGACAGAACATCCCCTATGGTCATAAAGGTGTCATAATATGGGCAACGTTCATGATCACTGGTCTGAGCACAATGTCATCTGTAGCAAAACAACAAGTACATTAAATACAGAAGCTTAAATGCTGTGCATCTGCTTCAAAGTCAGAGCTGTGGGAAAGTGTATGGAAGGCTTTTAGCACACTGATCTAATAAATTGAGCTTGAGATCAGTTCTGACCTATTTTCACGGCCATCGAGTTTCCTTTTCCTCGTATTTTTTTTTTTACTTTCCACTGTAAACAATCTGAAGAGAGAAAGAAATTAATTGTCACAGCATTTCATTTCTAAACTCAGGGGATCAAAACATGACTGATTTGCAACCAAGAACTGTCTTGAAATGATATTCAAAATAGAGGGGTTGTCATAATAGTGCTGATATGCCATTGATCAAGTACCAAGGACGGCGACGAGAGTGAAAACACATTCCGACCACAACTGTGAGATGAGTTAAGCACAAAAGGCCCTGGAAGACACAAGACAGCGGGGGCTTTCTGAGGACAGACTCACCCAGTTCAACCGTGGAAACCACACACGGACAGACACACAGCGAGCGATCATCAGATCACATCTCCAAAGGCAATGTCTGTAAGATTAGAGGGACCATCTGCTCGCCATGTGGAAAGCACCGGGTTATCAATAAACTTCAAATACCTCTGTATGTGCATGCATCCGAGTGCTTATACGTTTGATCCAGAAATTGAGTGTGGAAAGCGAATGAGTGCAGCAGAAGTACAAAATAAACATCAATTTGAGGGAATGTTTCACCTAAGGTTGACCTATGAAGCTCATTTTAATGAAGCGCAGCCGGAGATGTTCCTCCATTATTCTGCCTGAGTGAGAATTAGGGCTGCACAATGTATTGCAAAATTAACAACGTTCACCGGCTATATAATCACACAAAACACTGACTGAACTGCATTTTTTTTTTTTATGCCCTCCATGTAAACATATCTGGTCAATCCAATTGAGCTCCACTGCACCAGGTTGTGTTGACAGTGGACTGTATAAAAATCGCTGATGGGGACTGCGGACACGCATGTGGTCACAAAATGAATAGAGGAAAAAGAAAGAAGACGAACCGGCTCAGTTGGTTCTACTTGAAATTCAATTCAGGAACAGAAATAGTGTCATTCTGAGAAGTCCTAAAGCACAAAGACATTTGCATCATACACTGAGGTACTCAAAGTACTTGTGTGTTTATACACCACAACATACAAAGTCATGCTGTGCAGCCTTAGTGGGAACATGTAAAGTCCTACAAAATCCTCACTATTTCAGTACATCTGGACTTATCCAGTACTGTGCACACACAGCTGAAACCACACAAACACATTTTAGGGACCATCAATCACCTTCCAACACAGGCAGTTGCACACAGATGACCAGGAAATTACTTGTGGCCACACTTGATGCTTAATCAATACATAGCTATCGATCTCTTCCCTGGCTAAACATTAGTTGTATTTACTCTGCTAACTTTGCCGTGTGCAGATCCATACTGCTGTTATAACCACGGGATGAGAGGGGAGCGAGGATGAAGAGGAGTCTTAGAGAAAAGAAAGCAATACAAGTCAAACAGCTGAGCGTGAAACAATTCAAGCTCAATTATTACTCGTCTCCACCCTGCCTTCGGTGAATGGGCAGCAGACAAGCGATTCGTTTTTATAACCCGCAGACGACCACACACGGAGTGACTTGTGCTCATTCACAGTTCTATCTGGTCGAGGAAGGTCCTGCCGAGGCCCCCAGTCATGCCATCTCTTCTGCTCAGCGGTCAAGGTTACTTTGTCCGATGATGACTCAAATTAAAACCCACTGCTCAAATCATCTGCGGCTTTTAAATCCACTTTATCTAATCTCTGTGCTCTCACATGGAAATCTCGCACCGAGCTGATTCATTTATATGTATGAAGAGGAGATCAGACAGAGGCACATGTTGAATTAATTTATTACAAAGGACACAAGTGCACTCGCACGCCAAAGCGCGCTCGCACATGACGTCTCGTGCCATTAAAAATGTTCAAACTGCTGACTGGTCCCCACAAAGCTCATAAATCCACATGACCGGCTAAACACTCCTGCGCGCACACTTTCGGCTGTTCACTCACAGGTAAGCGGCGCTTTCATTTCAGCAGGTGGCCTCGTGTGAACATCCACACACAACGATACGGGTCAAACTGCTTTCCATTTCAGCGGGTGGCCAGTGAGTAATGGCTCTGATGGCTGAGTGTCGGACGCTCGGGCAGAAAGTGGGGGGTTATCTTCCAAAACAACACAAAAGAGTCAAAGTCAGGGAGGGGGGGGGGGGGGGGGGGGGGAGAGAGAGAGAGAGAGAGAGAGAGAGAGAGAGAGAAACTCAAACGAGGGCCTTGAAAAGTCATTTGCTCCACATCTTTGAATGCCAACTCTCGATTTCTTTGCTTTCTATCCATATGTCACCCACACTCTTTATCCACCCACACCAACAGCCTGACAAGCCACATTAATTACTAAAGTCTTTCAAGCTTTCATTTCCTCTTCATGAGGGAAATTACATTTGTTTTCCTCGTTCAGGCGAGATGACAGAGAAAACAAGGGGCGGACAAATTAGAAGTGAGAAAGACAAAAATAAAAAAAAAAATTTAAAAAAGTGTCTTTCACCTTGTAAAATGTTGGACAAGCTAATTATTCAGAGAGAAAGCAACAATGAGTTGTCAGTCAAGAAGTCAAAGATCACCTTGCTTCGGTCCTTTTCAGAGTGCCACAGTTTGTCCTCCAAGAGAAGTGAGTCGTTGACATTGCTTCACCGAAGTAATAGTGACATTTAAATTATATACAAACAAAGACATTTTAATAAGAGTAGTTCGCACTGTCAAATTATGTGAACAAAACTCTTTTTTTTTCCCCCCTGATTGGAAAAGCTAATTAACACACTGATAGCCATCTTGTCTCCGTACTCTCAGTGCAACTTCTCGAAAATGACTGAAAAAAAAAAAAGAAAAAAAAAAGAAAAAGCAAACAAACATGTTGCTCATCGGCAAACTGAACCGTGGGTTCACAGATTCCCCGCCATCATATCATCTCTGTTATATTAATTTTCTTACTGTCAACCAATCTCACAACATTTACACAACAATCTGGCCTCTATTTAACGCCAGGCGCAAAGCACAGCGCGACTGTGATCGCAAGCAACAGTGGACTTCTACACGGAGGAGTGCACATGTGCTCTGGCTTCAAATCATTAGAACAAGTTCAAGAGCGTCTCAAAAAAAGTTGAGTTAAGAAATACAACACAAGGAGGAGTGCTGTAATTCGGAGTATCAGCACGGATGTGATTCAGTCGTAGTCTGGAGATAAACACAGCTGTGGTAATGATCATCATAACAAATGCTCGAGTGTGATCGTGTTTTTACACAACGATGAAAAGAATGCCGAGATTTGTTTCGCGTTTACTTCATATCCACCAACACAAATTGTGCCGCCACGACATACGAACAAATGCAAACTTCACACAATACCAGTCTTTGGAACAAATCGTTTATTGCAGATTGTGGAGTCAGCAGAAAGCTACTTTACTTCACCACTGCCAATAGACACACCAGTGAGGCAACGCGACGCTAATATGAGACATCCGAGTACCGCTGTGCTCATAGTGAATAAATAAAGGTGATAAGGACAAAAAAAATACCTGAATCCTGTGGAACTGGGAATTTCCCAGATTGACGGTGAGAACATGTTGCGTTATTTTGCACGACATCTATATGACAAATGTCTAAATGATGGACCCTGAAATAAAAACAAAACTCTTCACAAACAGATTTCATTGGCCTGGTATGCGAGGTTGCAAAGAAAACACCAACAAAACCAAACTGTGTTACGTTTAATATCTTTATTAGTGTGTGATGACATTTACCACAAATTTATGTGTATGCCATCAGGGTTATAGCAACATATTTCATCATGTGAAACGGGATTCAAAAGTGGGACTTTCCCAACTTTAACGTCTGTCGGAAACATTTTGGTGTCTATACAACACCGTGGAACCGATTCCTTTCACAACATTTAGAATGCTGAGCAGCCAGCAGGTGTGAATCTCCGTTTAAAGACACCTACACTGTCCTGAGAGGAGGTCTCATCAAGCAACATGATCATAACCACCTGTGTGGAAGAAAAAAAAAATAGAGTGCATGTGGGACTTTAAAAACGTGCCTCGTACACACAGCTTTTTTTTTTTATTTTCAAGGCAGTTTAAAGAGGAAAAAAAAAAAACTGTAAACCCACTGAACGCTGTTGCTGCACGAATGTTATGAAGAAGAAAAAGCAATGACTATAAAAGTCAGAGTATTAAAAGCGCTGTCTGCGGTTTTGCCACAACTAATGACAGGATAGCTCACTGTTGCCGTGGTGACGGCACGTTTTCCGGTTTGGGAGTGTTTCGGGAGCTAAGAAGTTGGAGAATTCGAAACAATCAAGCAAACAATGAACAGATCTGACGCAGCCGGGAGAGCTCAAAGAGATGCTGCGAGATCTCGGCCCTCGACGCGGTCTGAACCCTCCAACGAAATTGAAACGGAGGTCCATCAATGATTTATCAGGCAGGTTGTCGCCGGCTCTGGAAGGCACGCATCCATCACTGCTGTGTCACACATTCCCCACAATAAATGCGTGTTACAGGTCTCTGTTTTTTAATATAAAAGAGTGGCAACCACCTGCGAGTAAAGTCAAACCTTCTGACACTGTCCTTTCTTTAGACTTCCACTAATCCCATGTTTCTTTCTTCACCTTCATTATAAACAAATACTGTGCGTCCCATACGGAGGCTGAGCAGAGCGAGCTGATCGACAGGATCATAAAAATGTTGTCGTAATATTTTGGTTGCTGTCATTGTCACGTGTTATTTATTAAATCAGACAGAGTATGGTTGCATATGAGGATTTTGATATCAAATTTTGCTTTTGGGATGTTTTCTCATGTTTTCTTTTACATTACGGCGCAAAACACAGTAACATTAGCAATCGTGATAAATGATCGTGATTCAAATTGAAATCACCTTAAGTATTGGATTTATTTTGAAAAATATGGTGGAGGTGTTTTACAGGTACTTGTGATACATCCACTTTCCAAAATCACAGATTTGACTAATGGGTGACTCTGAAGTTATCCCGCAGTGTGAGTGTGTTTTGGATTGTCTGCATCTCTTTCCTGTGATATTATCAGATTGCTGACCCGTCCACAGGGTCACCTGCCTCTGCCCACATTAAGCTGTAGTGAACAGCCAACTCTTTGAATAAAATTGTTCTGATCATTCAATTCAGTATGCTTTTATCTAATTTTAATTACATTTTAAGCTGCTTGTTCATGGTCAACTATATCATGTGCCGTATCTGAGGACCCACTAAGCAGGAGGTGGAGGCGTTGGGTTACAACCTAGATCCCTGAGACCCATCAACCAGAAAATAATTGATGAGAGTTTGAAAAAAACAAAAAAAATACTTTTCTGTGTGTGTAATTTTAGTTTTTTTTTAATTTATTCTTTCAGTTTTACCAATTTCCAATTCGCTGTGTGACTCTCTAAGTATTCTACGTATTAATATGAATGGTTAAAAGTTTAGAAATTGGCTCCTTGCATACGGTGAGCTTTTATTTTTGTGTCCTGCTGTCCAAAAACACACAATGTCAATCACATTCTTATGAGCAGCAATACATGGGCGATGGAGAGTGGTTTCCATCCACCTAACTGGGAGCTGCCCAACATATCCGCAGGCATGCTGTGTTTCCGCTCTGAGCGGCTCCAGTAGGAACATCGGGGGCTAAATGCCTTGTTAAATGGCACCTGATGCCACTTGTTGAAAAGGAAGGGATGGCATGACTCCTTCAATTTTGCGTGCAGTGTGCAAGAGGCAGTCTGGGATTTAAACTGTCAGTCTGCGGGCTATTGGCTTCTATTTTATTTTTTTTTTTTCTTCCCAAACAGTCTGGCCACATTTGATGGCAGGAAACATAATTTCCCTGCTTTAATTTAAGGCTCAACACTGTGGAAGTGAGTGAAACCCGGCTTTAACCCTCATCTCCCTTCCAGACAACATACCTTGCTTGTCGTCGTTAGTCCCTCCCTCCTCTCCCTATCACCCCCCCCCCCCCCCCCCCCCCCCCACACACACACACACACACACCTTCCTTCAGTTCTTGCCTTATCCCATTACTCACATCCCCTCCATGATATTCCCATTATATCCCTTCAGGGTATTCACAATCCCGCAGGAATGCGGGGCGGAGTTCCTGGGATAACGGAGGGTTCACTGGCTGGCTGGGTTCTGAGGGGAATAGGGGAATACACTCGCTTCCTCTACAGAGAAGCAGTAAAGGAGGCTCCCTTGCAGGTTCTCCAATCATTTATCTCTTCGCTCTCTTCATCAGAGAAATGGAAGGCTGAGTGAACAAATGGCTGGACAGAGAGAGGACTGGAGCAGTGATTCTTGCTTCCATTCTTCTTCTTCTGCTCCCTCTGAGGCTGGAGGAGCAAGGATGAGCTATCACTGCCCTATGGGGAATGAATTTGTTCAGTTTTTTTTGTTATTTCTCAAAGGGGCAGGGAGGGGTCTCTCTTTCAGTCATCTCTAATTCTCTTTCCCTGCTCCTAAATCTCACATGTGGGAAAGGGGAGGCTAACAATAAGGGAGATCTTTGTATCCTTGGAGACATGAGTACCAGGGAAGAATCGTTTTTTGCTTCTGTTTTGCAGTTCCTCACAATCATGGGTGGGACTTATTGGGGAATTCAGACATCAGACACATTATGTTGTTTCAATCTTATCAGGCTTCCTATTATCAAAACGTCCCACGGTTGAACTTACCTAGAAAATAAATAAGTAAATAAATAAGTGATGACAGGAATAAATCCCTGGGACTGACACAGTGATTTTCATCTCCCGTGACAATTTCCTGCTGCAGTTCTCATCAGGTCAGTGTGTGATGTTATCAAAATTCCTTCCCTCAGAGTAATCAATGGATGGGACTGAGCGGTGATCCCCTCTTTCCTCAGCCTACGCCGCTTCCCGTCTTCTCCTCTATCCACACTTACCTCAAGGGAATTTCAAAGCAGGAATGGCCGAGGTCCTTAATCCCGTGGCTTCTAAATGGTTACTGGGTGCTGCCTACATATGGGTCACCTTGTAGGATCACTGAAGCGCACATACACGCGCGCACACGCGCACACACGCAGAGCTTTGGGATCACTCTAATCTTGGGGTCTTTAAATGGTTACACCTGACTGCCTGGAATCATGGATTTTTTTTTTTAAGAGATAGAAGGCAGCTTTTCTTTCATCATTTTGACAGTTTTTCCTTATTAAAGTGATACAAAAATTATATAAAAATGCCATGATGACCACCACAGGAGTTACATTAAACCATAAAAACTGATTAAATACTATGGAAAAGTGAGTTTCATAAAAGTTCTACTTGCATGTTTGAGTTATTTTTCTCACAGCGACATTTGAGTGCTTTACATCCATGTCCACTGCAGCCAACTAATGGCTCGTATTCACTTTTTCAAAGCACTGATCTTCCTTTCCCTTGAATCTCTTGTGTTTCAAACCATTCCAGCTCTCGCTCTCTCATTCTATTCCCCGTTTCTACTGATTTGCCAGACTCTCGTTGGTATTCACTGGCACTATACTGCGCTCCCTGTTCGCTTTCCCACTTCCAACCATTGCTTTGGCTTCGAGCGCATCCCCGTCTCTGTCGGCTGTCCCCTTCATCCCAGCACCCTCCTCACATCCCCGCTGACTCTTCCTCTCGTGTTTCCTTACATTGCTTTTCTCCTTCCCTCTTGCTCCCCTCGAAATCAGCAGAGCAAGTCTGTCTGACACACAGTTACAGCGTAGTGGGGGAGAAGACAGCGAGCAGACAGAGTCTTTCTCGAGTGATGCGTCTAATCTTGCAGAGTGATGACTGTCGAAAACGGAACTGCCTCTCACACACTTTCCCCCGTACGACACCGATTCCCACCACGTCTGCAACTGTGTGTGAGGAGAGCAAAATGTGTGTGTGTGTGTGTGTTGAGCCGGCTGCGCGCGCCAATGTGTGTGTATATGTGAGAGGTGGAGTCAGACGCGACATTGTAAGTTTTCATTGGCCATAATGTTGCGGCGTGTAATGTTGCGTGCCACGCGGTGAGCCAATCAGGGGATGCACAGACGCTCGGTTTTATGAATGAGATGGGCATGTATGCGAGGTACGCGCAGTCAGAGTGAGAATACTCTACAGTGATGTAATACAATCGCACGGAGCAGCAAAGGCGTTTGAAACGCGAACGCGATACGAGCTCAATCAGAACAGTCTGAAAGTGTTTGAGCGCAAACATCCAAATCCTTTTCTACCACAAATTCACAGCTTGGTTTGTTTGGAAGGAGGAAAGTGAATGCTTTTCTATAAATTCACTTGTAGGCTTTGCTTCAGCTGTCAGTGAACATGCATCCAGCATGAAAAGCTCCAGCTCAAAGTCAAACAAAACCAATTAATGGTAAATGACCGATATAATATATTCCTGTACTTTGTTCGAAGTGATGATTTCACATCAGAATTTCAAAGCTGTTTATCATCTAAAATGACACAATAAAATTACACCGCATGTGACCTGCCAGCATTTTCCAGGCACAACAACACCTGTAATACATGTTGATCAATTAAGTCCTCGCAGAGTTTTATCAAAACAGCTCACACCCTCTCTCTAAAACCCTCTAAAACCCATATCCTCCAACCGCCTGTCCAAACCAGGAACTGAGAACGCCTCATTTGGCTGACATTGTGTACCAGGGAGTAATTTTGCCTAACCGGTATGTAAAATCATAACTGAAGTGCTGTGTGCGCGGCTGGCTGGCAGGGAAGAGATTGGGAGGGGAGGAGACCAGCCAAAAACAATCAAAATATCCTGGTGTGACTTTCTATGAAGGAAGGGTGTGTGTGTGTGTGTGTGTGTGTGTGTGTGTGTGTGTGTGTGTGTGTGTGTGTGTGTGTGTGTGTGTGTGTGTGTGTGTGTGTGTGTGTGTGTGTGTGTGTGTGTGTGTGTGTGTGTGTGTGTGTGTGTGTGTGTGTGTGTGTGTGTGTGTACTTGCCTTTCTATGAAGTCACTATTTGGCACATTGCTCTCCTGCTCCAATGTGGTTCATTTGTCCCGTGGTGCTATCATGGGTAAATAGTGCCCTCTTTAGTTCAACGTGGGAACTGCAGCTGGGGAGAAGCCGAGCTGAGCAAGTGCAGGCACAAACACAAGTTGCTGAAACAATGAAATCAGGGGGAAATAACACAGGTCACTTTCCCTGATGTTAAACGCAACTGGAAGAAAACAAGATGATGTAATGACACTGGTAAATTGATTCCAGACTATGATTGTACAATACTTCCTACTTCCTGTTTGCTTATTAGCATCTATATGAGATTGAGAATAACAAAGTAGTTAGTGAGATTTCTCCTCAGACAGCGAGTGATGTGTTCCAGTTCAAATAGTGTGACAGAAAAACGAGAGATTACTTGTTAAAATCAACTTGTTTGCTAGATTACAAAAAAATAGCTTAAATATCAAAATTTTATATAATATATAGAGGCATTCTTCGTCTAAATAGAGTTCAACCTGAAAGCACATGACATTCAGCATGTATTTAAACATGATGCCATGTGGATTGCATTGGTTCAGGTTAACATAATAATAATAGAAATAACAGTAACAAGACTCTAGTTCACATCTCTAATAAGGTAGCAGGTCAACTTAGACTGAAAGTTAGAAATGTGAAAACTATGAATGGGAGCAGAGGATGTTTTTCAGAAGGATGACCTCATCCTGATACTGCAGAGACTCATCCCTTCAATAAAAAGCTCCTCCGTGGTCCGAGGCTGCCACCTACAGGCACACTGTGGGACTGCTACTATGTCTCTCACCAGGTGATGTCATAGTTTGGAAAAGAAAGAGTTTGAGAAGGGGAGGAAAACACGACATGAGAGAGCGGGGGCTGTGAAAAAGAGGTGAAAGTCAGACAAGATGAGAGGGAGAATGAGCGAGAAGGGAAGAGAGAGAGGAAGAGAGAGAGAGGAGAGAGGTGATGTCATGTTTTCAGCACTGCTGGAGCCGTCTTTGTCCAGACGCTCGGGTTAAACTTCCCCACGACGACGCTGCAGACTTCAACTACTGTCATCTGGCAGGTCTGATATTCACAAACGATTTCGCTCACCGTTTTAGAGAAAAGATGAAATGCAGTGACTCCATAATGATCATGTTTAAACCTGTCCTCGGCTTCATTCTGGGCAACAACCACAGGCTCCATCATTCAAGAGCCCATTTCAGGGCTGGTCATCCCAGGCGATTCCACTCTCTCAAATACACGTCTGACAATTTCATACCTTTCGAGAAAAGCTGCAGCGCATTCCACACTCTGCCATTCAGAACAATCACAACCTGTACCCAGTGTAATCTCCTCTGATTTTCGCCATGACAGTCAATTTCTCTTCCCAACAATCCTCCACTGAAGCACAATGAATGGGAGGAGATATGAGGTGAAAGAGGGATGGAGGGAGAGGGAGAAACACGGGGGGGGGGGGGGGGGGGGGGGGGCAGATAAGAAAGCTAATGAACACAAAAGACAGATGAAAAGCAGAGGTGTAGAGACGAGAAACCAAAATAATCCTTTAGTCCCAATAGACTGACCTTTCAAGTCCTCGTTGAAAGAGGTAAGTGGAGGAAACAAAACAAAACTGGAAGTCATAAAACAGAGAAAGTATTCCCTGACTTCACTGTGGGTAATGATGAGGGCATCTTTGTGGCTACTTCAAAAGCCATAACAATGATAATAATGTGGGATGTGAATTATGAGCTCAAATAAATAGGACAGCCAGCAAACCGAAATTTGTATGAAAGAAAAGATGCTTCACTGTCATCTTATAGTCTTGTCCTTTTTGTGCTGTGGTGTAAATGAACAGGGTGTAGAGCAAAACCTTCTTCTCCAACAATAGACGTAAAGGCTATCAACCCTGATTACCGAGCCCTCAGGTGAGAGCTGTCTCTATAAAGTATCGCATAAAGTCCAATCAATTAAAACAAAATGTATTCTTTTATAGAACAATATCAATATATGTCCAGGTAGGATTTGGGTAGCCTCACAGTCATTTTGCTATTTTTTCCCTCCAAAACCAAATAAACACTGAAAAAAAAATTTAATCACTGAAATAACTGTTGGGTTGATTATTTATTTATTTTCAAAAAAATGTATCTCACACTGTCATTAAACATTTTTCTCATCTTAGTAAATTGTGTCAAGTGGGTAAAGAACAGACATTTGTCGGATGAGCAGCTGAGCTGATTTTGGACTTTTCTTTTTGCAAAGAAGCCTTGTTCCAACAAAGAAACAATCTGTAAAACCTTAACTTACTTTTTCACCTGTATGTCATTGACTGCCATGTGTGAGGTTTAACAGTGCCAGCACATACCTTAGGTATACACACACCGGGCCAGGAAAACATGCATCAAATCACCCAGAGTAACACTAATAAGTAGTGTTACTACTACAGATATACTGTTAAACAGATATAAATAGTAGCTTCTATAAGCACCATTACTGTGTTCCTACAGTCATCTGAGTAACGGGAAAAGGAGACAGGACCAAACCTGAACCAGAGATTAGAAAAATCTAATCCCCATAACAGCAAGTTTTAACCTTATTACCTGGGAGTGTATTACATTACACTCGCTTGCATCTATATCTGCTCAGGACCTTAAGACAACCAGGGAAGCAATGTGTGCTGTAATCAGATTGGGACGCAGGCGGATACTTCCCATACAAAAGGTCGGAGCAGCAACACAAAACCACTCGGAGCACGACTGTGCCCGCGCCACTAAATTACAGAATCCAAATAGATTTGCCACGAGACAATTAGCACACTAAATATCAAGCCTTGGTAGATGTTTGCACACAGGATGTTGCCCCCGGTCGAGTGGCGGGCGAGAGGTGACAGAGTGATGAGAGAGTGCACGAGGAAGGCGAGTGTTTTATCGGAGAGGAGCTCCCGGGACGAAGGGAACCGCAAAACAAAGAAAGGTAGGAAGGATAAAGAGATCAAGGGTTTAAATTATCAAATGCGGGGGAGAAACTGTTGGCCCATGTTCAGGAGCAATTTGTGCCGTGTGTGTGTGTGTGTGTGTGTGTGTGTGTGTGTGTGTGTGTGTGTGTGTGTGTGTGTGTGTGTGTGTGTGTGTGTGTGTGTGTGTGTGTGTGTGTGTGTGTGTGTGTGTGTGTGTGTGTGTGTGTGTGTGTGTGTGTGTGTGTGTGTGCATGAGTGAGTGGGTACATCTGCATTTTTGAAGTGTGTGATTAATGTCCTCCTATGGCTATGGGGACCCCGTGGAGAGAGAAATGCCTAAAGGGGGTTAACGCTTTTTTTTTTTTCTTCCACCGTCTCCCCCTGCACAAACACACACAACTGTGTATGCTGCAACACAAACATTCACGCTCCATAAAAAGTATTGCACAACCGAGAACACACACAACCTGACACGAGAAGTCCTGCTCACACACAAAGCAAGAGAACTATGGCACAACAAGACAACTGCATACAAGCTGGAATAATAAACAAACGCTCTCTGCTTTTGTCTGTGCTGGTCTCTCTCACCTGTACACATGCACACACGCACAATCCCTAATGGCAAACGTCTGGTAATTTATAACATAAAACGTCGGGCCTTCCTGCAAAATGCAAGCAAAACGACATGTGAAAAGGTAGTATTTAATAGAGTCGAGGGTTTTTACAACAGTCCGTAATCTGACACCGGTTCACTTTAATGCTGGATCTCAAAGCAACATGTTAACTGCTGATGGGATGATGACAACAACAGTATGTAAGACAAGTGTTTATATTCCGGTGACAGGAGAGGATACTAAAGCCTCCTGGCTCCAGAGGATTGGTGGACTCCAGACTGTGTCGGACCTTTCACATTTAACTACTTGGTGCAACAATGGCTTTGCTTCAATTGATTTGTTCTGGGGCAGTGCACAACCTGGGAAATTCAATCCAGGAAGAAAGAAGTCCCTTATGGAAGAATAGCACAAGACCCACTCGACATGAACAAAAAAAAAAAAAAAAAGAAAAAAAGCAGCACTGCCCCCTTGTGGTTAATATTAGTAATTACATCTACATTTATCAATCAGTTTGAAGCCAGTCCATCCGAGTTTGGTACAAATAAATGAAACTTTGTTGGACAACTTGAGCAGGTGTGAATGCTGTAATCTGTTTATCTGTAGTGTACCCAAAACAAGCAGATCAATTCTACTTAAAGAGCATGTAACATTTGTAATTCATGTTGACGTGTTTCAGTTTAACCCTGTGCGATTGGACATATTGTCAATAAATGTGCAATGAGCAACTGCTTCTGAAATGACAACTTCTCTGCTTTCTGGAAGCTTTTGCATTATCAGTAGAACATAAACAGTCAACAAGTTAAAGTTATGAATACTGTGTACATATGATGGGAATAAAAGTGTCATGCAGCACAGTCCAAAGATATCTAAACACACCTCGTCAGGATGCTTTTGCAACAGATCATAACCGAATCGCACAATGGAAGAATTCCTGCTACCGTTTCAGAATTTGAAGGATATTTTTGTGTCCTTGCAAATAAATACACCACAACAGTAACGCCACATGAGAACTCAAGTATTGATTGAACTCAAATCATGTACGTGTTGTATATTTCCTCCTGAAATCCAGTCAGTCAGCTTCATCCAAACTATTAGAAGTGAACAAAAGCTTACCAGTCATCTTGTATCCACTGGCTGCGAGCTGCCCGGCCATGTATTCGCCATCTGAGTTGTTGTGACTGCAGCCCCACGTTTTCATCCAGATTTTCTGGGTGCCTGGGATGAAACTGAAAAATGTTGAAAGAATATTATTCTCGTGTATTATAATATAGCATGTTGGTACAGTGAGATCATTGTTTGAGCCGATCATTGATTGAAAAATAACAAAGCACCTTGCTGATCATCAGACAACTTCTTGTCCTTTGTACAATGTTTGTTGCCCAAGCCTCAAGAGAAACACTAGAAAGCTGTTTTCATTCCTCTAAGCTGTTCGTTTTGAAGGTCTTTTAACCTGAAGTCGAGCTAAATCTCCCGGGAAGGGACAAGAAGCAATAATAGCACTTGGACTTTGTATTTGCTTGTTGCTGCTGGGTAATGATGCAGTCAGTTACTTTTTAGATTGGACTGTTTTTCAGATTTATGTGTATTCTCATGCTTCCACAGATACATTTGAAAAGCATGTGGAAACTAAGTATGAATCAGGTACATTTTGTCAATCAGGAAATCTTTCAGTTCCTTTCAAGCTTTTGAAGACTGATACTTGGTCCATGTTAGTGCCATGTTATTCTCCATAGAGAGGGAGAACAAAGGTAACCCAGGTACACCGACTGATGTTTCTAGAGAGACATGGGATCTGGAAAAGGTTCTCAAATTCAAAAACTCCAACCAGATTCAGCCACGTTGAGACCACAAGAGAAAATCTGTTTTAATCCACTTTTCTTTTGTTGTGTTTAAATGATTTACGGAGAGAAGCAGAGTGGCGTGTCACACTGGATGTGAAGGGAATTTTGTTTTCCACAGAAACTCAGAAAGTAGCCCAACATCCACCGCATTCATTGTTCTTACTGTAACACATAAAACCCTGAGAACAGCACTTTGACCTGAATGTTTATTAACCTTTATGTGTCAATTGTGGCTTTAAATCAAACTATATTAAAGAAATCTTTGCCTTTCAACAACATATCCAAGCAAGCAACCGCTGAATGCATTTTGGTACAAATTCTCCATCCATCCGTCTTCTACATCGCTTTGTCTTGTTCAGGGTCACAGGGCGCTGGAGCCAATCCCAACTAACTATGGACAAATTCCAATATTCACAATTAATATACGTTATACATCACATGAAACCGAGATCTAAAGGCAACGCACGGCAAATTTATTTAAAGAGCACCATTCAGACACGGCCATTCACACTGCATCACAAAGAAATACATTAAACCAAAGCGATTAACAAAGACCTAAAAAGGAGAATAAATAAAGTAAAAGCTTTATTGGCATAAAAGGAAATAAAATAAAATAATTAAAATCTATCATTGTATTGTAAAGCCGGAGAAAGTAGTAGTTTTAAGGCCTGGTTTAAAAGGAGTGTGTGAGCAGTCCTCAAGTGTCCAGGAAGTTCGTTCCACAGGTGAGGAGAGTAGGAACTAAAAGCTTTAAACAACGTCGGGCATTGAAGCTGATCCCAGCTGCCCGTGGGTGAAGGCAGGTTACACTTTGGACAGATCAGTCGTCCGTCACGGCACAAAACACAGAGAGAGAGGCCATTACACGCGCTCACAACTACGGGCAAATCTCAACTCACGAAAGGAGACAATAAATGCTGCTCTCAGTTAAAGCAGCAGCATTAGCGTGGATGGGTACGAGCCAAAGTGAACTCGCCCATGGCCATCGAGAGTGTAGGAGTATTTGAAGAAGTTGGAGATGGCTTTTCACAGCAGTAAAGCCGGAACAACCAGAAGGGAAAGTGTGCTGGAGTGGTTTGTCCCTGTGGCAGCAACAAAACAGCACCGTGACACCTGTTTACTTTCTCCAGTATTCCTGCATGATATATTTGGATTATCAACACGCCAAACAGGCTCTGACCGCGGTGGCATTCCTTCTTTAAGGCTCACTTTCTAAATGTTTCCTCATATAGATTAAAAGAAGTTTCTCGCTGCTGCTGCCATGGTAACAAAGTTATACCACACAACACGGGTAATATATTATGGTCCACAAATACAGAAAATAAATTTAAAAAAAATCAATATTGTAACATTTTTAGACCGGGGAATATGTCAAAAGGCTGCTGTATATTGTGTTCAGTGTAATGTCTATGTATAAGTGTAAAAGATGTTTCTGAATTTGTTTACTTACTTCTTTAGTCTGTAAACCTTTTTAAGTATTTCCCTTTCCCCACTGATCCAAAGATAAATTTGTCGCGATTGCGTGTCACTTTGGTGATCGAATAAACCCGTAACATGAATATTTTAAAAAGAAATAAAAGTACAGATTCTTCAATTCCAGGAAACAGTTTTAACATACAGTGATTAAATTAGACTAAGTGTGACAGCAATACTTTTAAAAGTGTGGTTACAGTATCTTCCTGACGCAGCAGCTGACTAGTAAGAAAAAATATTGAAATACTTTCAAATACAGCACTTTTATAGGTATTGCAATGTGTTTTATGCGTCTCCTTCCCGCAGTGTGGAAAACCTCTTCCAACAAATAAATCCAGACTGATGTTTGGACAAGGACGGCTACTGGAGAACGATTGGGAGCGACCAGGAATGTCATAAACATGATTAAAAGTTGACTTCCTACATCTCACGCCAAAGCAATATCTTTGTGGCGTCTTCAACGCATCATTTGATTTATCAACCTTTTGTTTGTTTTAAAGATAACTAGGAATAGTGGAAGTGTTTTTGGTGCGTTTAGCTTGTTACAAAGTGTTATGAATGACAAAATGTCTTGAATCCTACATTCTTTCATTTAATTTGTTGCTCAATTACCAGAGACTGAATTAAACACTTTAACTGAGTAGTTTTGTGGCTCAGCAATGCAATGTTTGTTTTATGCAATTATTTGTTTTAAATAAAAGGAAAAAAAAACAATAAAACATTGAACTGTCAATGACAAAAGTTGTTATGTAATTTGAGTAATTAAAATAACTCTTAAGACTAAGTGATGCATCAACTGTTTACTAATAAAAAAAAAAATCATTATCAATTGTAACCATTGATTCAGCAATGAATTTGTCAATGTGTCAAACTCAGAAGGTACCGTGAAGGTATCAGAAAGTCAAACAAGATTTCAAACCCCCAAAGTAAGAAGATAAATGGTTAGAAGCTTAATTTAGGCCCCCTCTGAGAAGACATTGGAAACATTTCAAAACCGTAAAACTCACTAAAATCTTGGAAGAAATGTGTTCATTGATCATTAAGTGAATCAAACATTCAAGCCTGTCATTTCTCAAAAAGGAACAGCATTACGTTCAGAAAGAAGATTTCGAGGACTGCACGGTGGAGCAGTGGTTAGGGCTCTCGCCTCACAGCAAGAAGGTCCGGGTTCAAATCCTGGCCGGAGCCTTTCTGTGGAGAGTTTGCATGCTGTGCCCGTGTCTGCGTTTCCACTGTGTACTCCGGTTTCCTCGCACGGTCCAAAAACATGCATGTGACGTTAAGTTGTGTGTGTGTGTGGTTGTCCGTCCGTCTGTTTGCTCTGTGACTGATTGGTGACCAGTCCTAGGAGAATCTAGGGATCCACGTTTTTTCACTTCCGATCCGATCCCGATACCTGAATTTGGATATCTGCCGATATCGATACTATTCAGATACCAGAGCTCTGTTTGCTTTAATATTATTATTATTGTTGATTTTATATGAGGCTGTAATAAACTCCTCTCTATAGGCAAGTTTGAAATGTAAGAATGTTTGCATGTATTCTCCCAAAAGGTAACTTGATGTTAGTATAAGGTCAGAAAAGGAAGCAGTACAAACTATTTTTGTGACGTCATCATCTCATAATAAACTAGACCCGCCTCCCTTCAGGAAATCCAGTCCACAGTTTGCAGCCAGCGAGCAGAGCAGCCAGCAGGCAAACACATGTGGAGTCATTTCAGCAACAGTGAAGCACAGACGAGGCTTCATGGATCGGAAATCTTCGCAGGTTGGATCGGAAATTTCTAATCCATGAATTACGTTGGTATCGGAACCCGATACTGATACTGGATCGGATCGGCCCCATTCTTAGGAGAATCCTGCCCTCACCCTTAGGGGCCTTTCACATTCGGATAGTCTGGGACTCGAGGGGAGCGAAGAAGTTTCACACTTTCATTTGGTCCGGGTGGCATTCACATTCACTTTAGAGACCGGACCAAACCGTCAAAAGAAGAAACGCCGCTCATTGATTGGTCTGGACTAAAACCGGAATTCCCGCCACTTTTGCCGCCGGTGACTGGGCTAGTTAGCTCGTGGCTAATGGGTAGTCATAAACAACCACGATATATAGTCTTCAGACCAGATATCAATGAGCGCCTTCTTCACTATTTCTTCCTCACTAACTTGTCTTCACTACTCCACATCTGGCCGCGAGATATTTTCCGTCTTTCACGTTGCCCAAACGAAACATTTTTTTTTCCCTGAAGAGAAATGCGGTACGGATCAAACAGGGGAACATGAACACGCCCTTAGTTAACGAGGATCAGCTAAAGTTCCCTGCGACCCTCCACAGGATTGAGCAGTAGTGAAGAAGGACGGATGGAAAAATATTCTGTGTTGATTTTTCAGCTGATATTCCATATATTGGATTTGGGTTTAATTTAGTTGATCAAGTAAAATTCTTCAGATATTAAAACATTTTTAAAAGGCACCACTATTCAAGTGGATGCTGTTTTCATATTACTGCCACTGCATCTGACCCTGCATTTACCTGTCAGCTTGGAGCTCTTCGCTGCTCAGATTGTCCTTCTTCTTTCTGGACCTTGGCATGATACTTTTACGGGCAGACTGTCTTTCGTGAGGAGTGGGATCGTTGGAAGACACCATATCCTCGATGTCTTCGATCAAGGAGTCACAGGCAGAAGGCATGATGGCCTGAAAATCAGAAAGAGATTTATTCGAGGGACCTCCATAAAGTGGACAGAGCGGTATACACAGTGATTACCAGAGTAATTCAGAAAAAAAAAAAAGAAAAAAACGCTCACTGTAAACCAGCGGTGCTCAACCCAAGTCCTGTTAGGTCTCTCCCTGCTATAACGCATTCAACTGCAATGAGAGATTCCCCTAAGGCTTTCTTAGATGCTCCATGATGACATAACCTTTAGATTGTGAAGTGTTGAAGCAGGGGGATGTCTAACACATGCAGGACCGGGGCCCCCGAGGATCAGGGTTGGACAACACTGCTGTCGACTTTAAACATTTACTCTTAAGGTGCATTTACGCATAACGATGACAAGTCAGGAACTGCACAAATCTCAATTCCTAAGCGCGGATCACGATTTTGGCCTAAATGATATGATTCAGGGCCGAGGCGTTGGGTTGGGAGTCCGCCCAGGGCGGAAAAAAACAGCCAGGTCTGCCACTGCTCCACACACAACAAAGTCATTCTGCCATCAGCTGCTGAACAGTTCCAACGACTGTGACACTTTTGTTATTAATTGGAGATACAGCCAACAGTTGAATGTTTGAAAACATTACAAAAATGAAGAGGTAAACATTTTCTTCGTAAGGTGAAATAAATGTTTAGGAAGTAATATTTATTTTCTAAATCAAGAGAGTGAGGATGACGTGTTTCTTCCGGTTTGAGTAGAGGTCTTTGCCTGACATCAAGTTACTTATGAAGAAGAGACTAAATTGTTTAAAAAAAAGCTCTCAACTTCTCCTGTTCCTCATCGATTAGTCCAGGATGAATGCAGAAAACTATAGATTGTCTTCATTGCCACTCGTTTCTCGTTCATTTATCAAGTGTGTTGTGGAAAATAAGAGAGGATGTGTGTAAAACAATTCAGCCGAGTCCCTTTTATTTCAAGTTTTCTAGAATTGATCGATTTGCTCTCCACATATTGTGACAGACAATATGCATGCTTGACTATTCTCACCGGATAAAATTGATCAAATGTTACTCTAGTGTTAATATTGATCAAATGTTAATGTTAGCAGGATTTCATTCTCAGTTGTCAGGCTGTGTATATATATATATATATATATATATATATTTGTATTATTAGCAGATTGTATCATTACAGAAAGTAGCTGTCAAAGCTCTGTGACACTTGATCATGACTGGATGCAGCTTCAGCACATGAGTGAAAGTGAAGCGCTTATTTCATCGCCTCTTGGTCAGTTCTCGTAACACTTACTGCACAAGAAACGGCGTAACGAGATGAAGCACCTGCATAAACATTATATTATCGTTTAATTAAAAGCCAAGTTTACTTCGTTTAAACTAGGTTTCCCTCGCGACCCTGTCGTTCCAACCAAACTTGAAAGCATGACTACGCTAACTAACATCACCGAAAACTAACTCCAAACAGACACATTTAAAAATAGAAGCAGTGTTTCATAAATATGGGATAAACTCTTCCTAAATGTTGAGCTCAAGAGCGAAGCTGCTAGCTCAGCTAGCCACGTTAGCGCGCTCCTCCACACGTGTTTTCTGTTTTGGAGAGAAAATGTTCTCAACACATGAAATGAATCACTTGCCTGAGTCCCGATGTAGTTGCTGGAAAGAATAAATGCAAGTCCCGCAGAAGCGATGCTTTGAAAATGATGATTATTGATTATTTTCACCATCAAAACAGTTCGCACAACTCTAGAGACGCCATACTTGTTTGCAGTTACGGAAGGCGAAGAAGGACAAAATTAATGAATACGCGTTTCGAAAACCTTTCATCAGAATGAACCGTGTGTGTCCGTTTCTTTACATGATTGTTATGAGCTACTATTGCTCTGCATCACCTTTTCTCATTCGTTGTCTGGAAATCATATTTTTCTAAATTTCGAATTCATTAAAAAAGCAAATAAAAATCTTTTTTTTTCAACGTGAAACACAAATGTGAGGTCACAATTGCTTGTTCTGCTTGTCAAGGTAAAATACCAAACCAATAATGTGATAATGGTGAATAACATAGAAAAATGTTACCATTTTAGATGTAATAAAGCTAATAATGAGAAGAATTTCCATTTAATTCAGAATTTCGCAGTGACACCCTGAAGCACGGTCAAACAGAGCCAGAGGGCCACACATAGTCCCCAGGCGTTATGATACCAGGTATGTACAGAGAAAATGTGCTGCAGTTATCCTGGGGTATATCAAATCCTTTGCAGGTTGATTTCTTATTTTCACGTCCAGTTCAACTCAAATCAATAAACAGATCATGCACTAAAGTATTTTCGTATTCATATTTGCCTTTATTCAAATCTTCAATTACAAATGCCCAGAGTACAAAAAGTCCATTTGTCCCTCCCTCCCCGACACACAAATACAACTCAAATTCCTCATTTAACAGATGTACAGAAACAACTTATATAACCGAATAGCACACACCAAAAACATCAAATTAGTTTACCTTAAACATTCAACAGCACTTTCACCCATGCGCTAAAATTGCAAATTGCTCTTTTTGTTGTTTTTTTTTTGTCTGTGGTTGATGGAAACAGGCAGCAATATTGTAATTGTACAGTCAATTCTTTCCTATCAAAAGGTAAATTTTTCACATATCCTTTACAGAATATTCAGAATCAATATATTGTATTTGGTAACAGCTTAAGAATAACCATAGGAAAATAGCAGAAAAAGCATTGCTGTTTCAATCTGGACTATAGTAAACACCGTAATTAGCCTAATGATAACTTTCTGCAAGATCTAATCACACATCAGAATCACACATTAGAAATGAACAAAGCTACAATTTTAAGTCACCCATCATATAGAAACACAAGCATCAGCTTTGCATTAAAATCATTGACAGCTGGAAAGGTACAATCTTTCCAGAAAAAAAAAATAAAAAATTTCTGTCACAAAAAAAAAGAGGAGGGGGGGGAAGGGGGGGACCAGATTCTGGCTGCATGAAATAAATGAAGATATAACTATCCAAGTAAATTGTAGCGAGTGCTGCGCTTAGTGACCTAAATGGGAGGAAATTAGTCAAGACTCAATGTAAAATACAGATATATTTGTGCATTCAAGTCAAATTCAGGTCATTTCTGATAAAAGGCGCTGCCTGAACCACCGAGTAACGCTTCACTAAGAGAGTGGAATTTTCTCTACAGCTGGATGGGCCAAGTTACTTTGACTAGGCCCATAACCTCCTTTAACAGAATGCAATACTCTCAGAAAAATTTTCAGAAATTTATATAAAAAAAAAAATAAAAAAAAAATGTCAAAGACTCCCTGACATCGTTCCAAACACAAAACGGACACACAGTGTCACAAAAGCAAAGCTCCCTGCACACTCAGCAAAAAACCTGGTCGAGGTTCAGCGGCGTGTGGAGACGACTGTCTCGAGGGGCAGACAGGCTCGATGAATGGATACATGGAGACATGCATGTCTATACGTCTGGGGTGAAATCAAAAATCAAACACTGCCAAAATAACTAAATAATTTATTGAGAAAGGAAAATAATATTGCAATGTATTTATCCACTTCTTTTTTTTTTTTTACCCATTGAATGTGCAGCTTAACATTGAAATGTAAGATAGTGATGGTGACACATGGTGGAATATCACACACACTGAAAGGACAAAAGTGCGATGAAAGACACGTGACTGCTCAACGAGGAGGGTAACTTCTATGATCGAAGACTCATACACACTATAGCATTTACCTCTACGCACTAGTACTACAGTCATTAAGTGAGAGGTAGCCTACAGTACCTTGTGCACTGAAAAATTTAGAAAACTGTACATAGATTTACACACGGCAGGCTCACTCGACGGCTCGATCTGACAAGAATTCACTCACGCAGCACACAATATTAGTCAAGCACACATTGGTCAGATCGAGGGGGGGGGGCGTCGTGGGGGGGGGGGGGGGGGGGTGTCGGCACTAACAGCAGCAGTATTACCTGGGATATCTAAAATCCTAGGCTATCAGAGGAGATGCGTACATTTAGATTTTAGAGATGCAATAAAGCACAAATGATTATTACGGAGCTGTGCTCATGTCCTTGATACAAAGAGAAAAACATGGACGCCCCTTCGGTTGTTGTGAAGCTTTTTCTTATGAGCGACCAATTCATTGGCAGGAAACATTGTGACGATAAAACATTTCAGCGGAAAATCACTCATTTCATAGTGACATCTTCCTAAATTAATGGCCGAAGTAATTCTTTTCACCTCTGGTAACACGAGAACAACTGTTTAATCTCTATAGTCTGTCAAAAGTTGTATAAGTTAAGCTTTTGTTTTGTTTTTTATTCAGCTTACCTCACATGACAATGTTTTCTTAAATAACAAATATTCAGTTTTTTGGAAAACCTGAAAAAAATTACTTATACCATTAGCTGAAAGGGGTGATTTCTTTCTTTTAAACCTAACGTTGTCATTACAGAGAGAAAAGAAGCCCTTACATGCGCGCTGAACTCAGTTAGTGGCTATTGTTCCTTGTTTAAGTGACGTCAACAATCACTACCACAGTATTAAAATTCACTAAAATCCAGCCATCTTCGACCCGACAATGACTAATGTTCACCGATTCCTGCTCACGACGCACACTGAGGAGACAGTTTAAGGTGGGGGGAGTGACTCTGATTAGCTCGAGCCACGGCGGAATTGCACAGCACATCGTCCGAGGAAGCTTTAGAAGACAAGTTTGGCTATGGCAGCTTCTGCTGATGAAGACGGAGAGGGACGGGTGAGAAGCAGCAAGAGCAGAGGAGCCCTGAATTCACAAAGTGTCATTTACAAAATAAAGTCCCGCTTGAAGATGATTTTCAAGCTCATACATCATGAAACAGGTAGGGGAGCCCTATGTTACCCAGAAGAAATGGCTTTTGTGTAGTTTTATCAACTAAACACTAAATCCTGGGCTACATCAGGCAAAATGTTTTTTTTGTTTTGTTTTTTTTCCAGTATGGCGAGTATTTTTTTTTTTTTTTTTTTCCATTCAGAGGTTGCCCACTTGTCAATAACACACGGATGTTTACCGTTTATCTAAATCTGGAATTTATCCAAATTCATAAAATATACTTACTAACTTGATGTCCATAAGTTTGAAAGAGAAACTGCCAAATGTCTGGGGAGGCACTGAGACGAAAAGGTGCACCGAGCCTGTAACCACGAGTGAACCGACATGCTGTGCATCACAAGTGTCCCGTCTTATTTTTGATTTCTAAAATGCGCCACCTTCGTACACAGAGGAAGCCGATTTAACAGTCAACGGTGTCACAGATGATTGGTGTGATCAAATGAAATCAAGGATTCCTCAGTGGACCGCCCGCCCACACAAACACGGCACTTGGCATCAGCACACAGAGTTACCTGGACGACTCTTTATGTACGAGAAGAGAAAAAGCTTCCCGGAGGACGCGCAGATCAACTTTTGTATTCCAGACTTGGGAGGCGGAATCCTTCAGATTCTGAAAATCGCAGTATTTCCTCTTCGCCGCAATGTTGTGAGTGATTTTACCGTTAAAAAACAAACTCAATCCCCAAGGATTCATAACTAATGCCAGGTGGTGTGGGGAGGGGGCTTCCGGCGAGCTGTTCTTTGTTGGCCTCGGTACAATGACACACACACACACGCGCACACACACACACAAACACACACACGGCTTCATACAGAGGAGTGGACACCTTCTCCTTTCCTGTTTGTACTTAGCCAATCGACTGTGTAAATACCATCCACTAAAAAAGAAAAAAAAAAAAAAAGGCATCACACTGATCAGTTTATCACTGACACCATGAATAGAAGATGGTATTTAAGCCCCGGCGGGACTGGAAAAGCCCTCAGTGTTTGATTTTAATGTAGTATTTTTTTTTTAGCGAATGCTAGCTGCACAGGAGATCATCCAAGCCGAGTGAGGGCATCTTATCAAAGTCACAGGCGTCAAACAAGTCGCTGATTCCCTGATCGTCTCCCAAACCTAATAGGTAGTCCTCCTGGTCCAGGAGGGGAGGCCCCAGGTTTAAGAAAGGCCCCAAAGACGACGGGATCTGGTCTTCTGTCTGCTGGAGGAGGCTGGTGTAAGGGGACGAGATGGGGGAGAGAGTGGTGACGGAAACAGCTGAGACGGCGGAAGAGGAAGGCGGAGCCAGGAAGGCGCTTGGAGAAGTGGTTGCACAGCCAGAATCTGGGAAGGAAAACAGAACGTCAGTCATGACAACTTGTCGCTAAAGGTTATATGGTTTTGTTGCATCGAGAAGTCAAAACGGCAACAATACAACTCTCACGGACACTTTCACATTAATGGTCGTATTAGAAACCACATGGTCCTTTTTCATAATCTCTTAAACTATAGTTTTGTTTGCTGAGCATATTCAATGCACAGACTGCCTCGTTGGTTTTATACCAGCTATCTTTGCTTTTATGCTCATCTCATAACATAAATCATATCCATGGACAATACAGCTTATTCTGAGGCTACACTGTATTTGCATTTTATTTCCCGGGGTATATTGTATTGGATATTGCACATTTCAGTTTTTAAAATCTTGATGCACTGTTCTTTCCATTATTATTTATTTTCTTATTGTTTTGGTTCTATCTTCTCTATTGTCTATATTTTATTTAGGGTGATGTACGTCTTAATACTGCAGGAGGGCAGGCGAAACTAAATTTCGATTCCACCGTGTGTCTCGTCTGTACAGCAGAATTGACAGTAAAGCTCATCTCGCCTTTGACGTCACACTTACTGCCACGCAAAGTGTTTCATATGAAGCATTTTAAACGCCGTTCAGATTGCCTTTTGCAGCTGGTTTCACACACCCCATGTGCACATTTCACATCCAGCCCCTGCTTCTTGTTTCTACTGTTATGAGAAGGCAGTATAACACAGGGACTGTGAGGGCCATGCCAGACTGTAGTGTAAAAAAAAAAAGAAGGTAGCCGAGCAGTAAGACAGACCTCTGTTCACCAGTTGGTCTACATTCTCTTGTTCACCGTGTGCACAACTGTCAGAATTTCATTGTAGAAACAAGAAAACAAAACAGGTTTTTCCCTGGAGGTGGATAGTATAAACATTCCTGTTCTTGTGGGATGGTCTCAAGGCGGGACTGTTTCTCCTCCACATTGAGAGGAAGGGGGTGATAAAGAGGCTGCTCGGGCCATGTTGAAGACGTGCCTGGCAAAACCAAATGGGCCACGGCCCAGGTTTGGCCCAGGCCCTGCTGGAGAGATCACTTCTCTCTGCTGGCCTGAAAACAGCTCATGCTCATCCTGGAAGAAGTACAAGAAGCAGTAGGAGCCAGGGATGTCAGGGTTTTTCGACTAAATGTTATACTGAGCGGGTAATGTGTGAATGAAGGGATTTACATGGCTCTTTTTTTTTTCTTTTAATAACATTCATCCAGAACTCAAACTGTCCATGCTCATTACTCTGCATGGAGTGGCGGTGGCAATACGGACAGAAGACTAATTCAGACGGTCCCAGCTCAGCAAAGATGTACTAGTATTTTCAGCTGGTTCTGGTCAGACTTCAGGATCTTGTCCGAGTCGGTCAGGCCCAGTACACCTGCAACGTGAGGCACCCAAGAGGCATCCGGATCGAAATGCCTCCCTCAGTGGAGCCGTTCTCCTTTGTCCAGTTAAGTTCAAATTATCCAGCAGAAACAGTAGTAGAAATCATGAATCTTCAAAACTGCTTCAATCCTCTTCCCTTTTTCTAACGTGTCAATTTCACGGGAACATTTCGAGTCGTGTTGATCAGAAATTATATTCAGAGGAAATAAGATCACTGAGGTCCACTGATGTGAAGCACCAGTGTCCCATCTGACACTTACCTTGAAGGACTTTGAGAAAAGGCGAGTTCCCATTGATGTCCGTGCTTCCATTTTTTATGGGGCTCCGGGGGTCGTTCTCCTCATCTGGGCACAGCAGGACTTCTATAGGACCCTTGGTGCTGGTCAGGTGGATGGATAAACTCTAGAGAAGACATAAAACAGTTTCTATCCAGGTTTTGTCTGCATATGGAGTTCAAAGTTTTCTTTTGTAATATCCCAAAGAAAACACACATATATTTATAGAATCGCTGACGAGCATTGTCCTAGACCCAAAACACCGAAATTATCAATTTACTCAAATGTTTTAGGGAAGTACAAGTCATACGTCAGACGACACGCATTAAAGAAGCAGAAGTTTCATCAGGGCACAGATGACGAATCCAGCTCGTGTTTTTGTTCACGCAGACAAACCTCATCAGGGTCAGGTACTTCCAGTTTGGTGTCTGTGGGCGCCTTGACGACAATAACAGTCTGGTCTCTCAGCTTCCCCAGCTGCTTGATGTCTTGGTACGTTACATAGGCATACGTGGAGAGGCAATGGTTAAGGAAATCACACTTTTTTTGAAATTTGAAGTTATGAGATACTAAGCAACATGTTCTCAGTTTGAATCATTCTGAAACCTCTTTCCATCCATTTTGCCTTTATCTTAAATCTGCATAACAGTAGAGCAGAAACAACCGCACATGCGTCTCACAAATTTTCCGATTAATTAAAACCACTCACACGTTGAAAATGACCCACGAGTTCATGACTACAGGTAAACACAGTAAACTAATAGAGAGCTTTGCCTTGCAGCTCAGCTCCATCTTGAGCGGTCAGGCACAGTGAGCTTATTAACCACTACAGCTTGTTCAAGTGTGCAGCCTCGCTATACTTCCGACACACCTAATCTTCTCGACTTGGAAGTGCTGATCAGCAGACAAACTTGTCAACACTTGACACTGAACTGTACCTTCGCATGCTGAACACACCGGTTTGGTGGAGCCACTCAAAGATCATCATTTATAGTATGTAGAGATGGAATGCGATGCACTTCTGACCTCAGATTCATTGTCCTACACCTTATATATAGCTTTCACGTCTTGAGCGGAAAGCAGAAGACTGTTTCATTCATAATAGTTACTCGGTGGTACAATGACTAGCAGGCACCTATACATTAAATACCATCTTGTATAGAGTTTGCCTATGTACTTGAATTAGGCCTCCACCACATATCAACAAGTTATCAGTTGCTACAATATCGGCATACACAATATACATATCACAAAAGTGTTCAGAAGCACGGAAATCAAAGTTAAATGACTGAAACAAAAAAGTCAAGAAAATGCTATTCTTTCAAAACACTGCAGGGGGTAAAAAAGTAAGTAAATGGCCCTGCAACAGGCGTTATACATTAAGGGCAAAAGTAGTTATTCAACACAACAGCTAATCTTAAAGCACAAAAGCATTAACATAATGTCCATGATTGCTTATATTAATTACAAATTATATCATTATCATAGCGATGCACCGATCAGGCTTTATGCTGTCAGTTCAAATCCCGATTAGCCCTGATGTCCGATCACCGATAACGGCCACATCAGGAATCCGATCTTTAGCCGACTGAAAACATTAAGGCTTTCGACAGGCCAAATAGTGCAGGAAGCCAAATAGATCAAACGCAATATATCTCTCTACGTTGCCTAAATCAATCATGTTGGCGGCGTTAACTGTCGTCTGACTGCTGCCCCTCTGGCTGTCGTCTTTTCGTGCTCTGCCATGAGACCCGGCGTCACGTGGGGGCGCTGCCTCCTCAGAGGGACAGCCCCGACTCCTCACTTGGTGTGACGTTCACAGGCAAATTTCTCCTTTTACAAGATTACGCCCAACTCAGAGGAACATCCTAATCGACTTTCGCCCATGAAACATTTTTTAACCAAATAGAGCTTGAACGCACAAGGTAAATAAAAGCAACCCCAGTGAGCGCAGTTAGTCGCGGCCGGCCGCTCAGAAGTAACGATAACTAACGCGTGTCCCCCGTGAGGTATTTTTTCAATGCGTGTCTTGCAGGATGCAAATTTCACATCAATCTCACAGACTATATAAAAGTTCCACGTGACAGGCATGTTTGTCCTCTGCTTTCTCCCGCCATGAGTTGGATGATTAAGTTTATAGGATAGATGGATGGATAGAGCAGATATATTTCAGCTACAAAGGTTCAGACGCCTTCAGATGGACGAGATCCGGTTCACAAAAACTTGTCTGCTGAGACGCAGAAGCGAAAAGTCAAATCTAACTTCTGCAATCATATCAACTAACAAAAGGATATTTCTGGTTGCCGGGCAACTCGCTCATGTGTCTCATATCCAGGCTGCATCTCTGGATGAGTTGTTCCAGCCTCTGCTCTTCTTCGCCCAGCGCTGAAACTTCAGCTGTCAGTCTCTGTCTCTGGCTCATTGCCCCCTCGACCTCCAACAGACTGCAGCCCCTGTGGGTGGGAGACAAGAGAGGGGAGTGAGTTACAAGGGATTTTGTGAAAAGCTACTTTCCTGTATATCTATCTGGTGCTTCATGCTCCAAGTGTCTGAAACAAGATTTCAAGAGGGGAAGAAAAGAAATCTTATCTTGGGTTTCTGATGGATTTGGCAAGCTACAGATCTTAAAATTGAAGGTGCTACTTGTACCACGGAGGAATAGAGGTTAAAATCGTCTATTCTCGACATTCATTTAGGAGTGGCGGACCGCCATTCTTAAATCCGAGCCGTTGCTCCATCATATTTCTTTCTTCTTCTTTTTTTTTTTTTTAATTGTCACAAATACACCCAACGCCGCAAGTCCCTACCTTCAAAGCAGAGTCCTGCACTGGGTCGGGTACCCGCAAGTACAAAGGTAAACTACAGATAACTATCCCGAAAATAGCGGACACCCTGTACCGAGAGCATGAATCAGCGTGCACCATTTTTATGCAGATGACAAATCTATTCAACTATGAAACCAGATGATTCTGATCAACTTGAACGAGAAGCTTCACTTAAAGACATAAAGGCTTGGATGAGTAATTTTCTGCTCCTGATCTCAGCTAAAACAGACGTTATTATATTTGAACCAAACCAAATTATCTCAAGATATAGTAAGACTGGATGGTATTACTTTGACGTCCAGCGGCACTGTGAGGAACCTGGGAGTTATTTTTGACCAGGACTTATCCTTCAACTCCCACGTTAAATAAGTCGGCAGGAATGTTTTCTTTCACCTGCATAATGCCTCCAAAATCAAGAACACATCGACTCGGAGTGAGGCTGAAAAATGAATCCATGCATTTGTCACTTATTGTAAATCCACATAATCAGGATGTCTGAATAACTGCTTGTGTTGACAAGAAAAAGGAATCTTAGCTTCCTGCTAACTCTAGAATACAGTACACACAAAAAGTTAGGGATATTCAACTTTCAGGTAAAATCTCAGGATGAACCTAAAACGCACTCTTCTCCACTTTCATGTGACCTTCTCTAAGCTTTAAAATGTACATGTCCAACAGTTCAGTGTTTCAGAAGTTTCTTCTCCAACAAGTAACCTAATAGAGAAATTCACAAACAGGTGTTTGATCCATGAATGGCCCACTAAATGTTCTGGTTCAATTAGGATTGATATTTAACCTGCCCTCCTCCTCATCATGCTGTTCACATTTTGACATCATGAGACCAAGATGACGCCTCACAACTGATCAAGAGTACCACGTCATTGCAAAGCTTCAAACAGGATGTTTTCATATGGAAATGTCCACTGAGCTAAATGTGTCACAGAATGTCATCGGCAGGTTGAACCCTCTCGGATGTCTGCTTGATTGTGAACAGGGCTCTGTAGAACCAGATGACGAACGCCACTAAACTCCAGACACATTTAGAGAAGGTGAAAGGCTCCAGGAGTCACATCAGACCATTGGAAACTGTTCACATCAGCGTTATCTAAGTGCTGGAGTACCTGATCATACGCACAGGCATCATCGTCTTGCATTGGCCAGGGAGCGTTCACACTGAGCAGAAATGATGGCCGTCAACGATGTTGGAGCCGTCAAGGAGAGTGCTATATAGCCGAGTTGCAGTGGAGAGAATCATAACGCTGTACCCCAGAACCATAATTACCTGCGGGCCGCCCTTCTCGAAGAGTGGGACGCCATGCCTCAGCAGACAACAAATCAACTTGTAAACAGCATAAGATGTTGTTGTCGAGCTGTAATTGATGCTCAAAGGCACATGACAAGTTATTGAGACGTTTAGATGTTTTGTTTGCGGTATACCCTCCACTGTTGTTGGCTTACTTTTCAATAACTATTTCGTTTAAGAGGAAACCGCCATCACATGCGTCTACTTAAATGTCCTACTTTCATGATAAAATATCACTGTTGTGTGAAATTTTTACATTTTCCATAAATTCCACCTGAAAGTCAAAAATCCCCAAATTTTTGTGAGCAGTATTCCTCTTTGAATTCCTCTTTTAACCTATAATGCTCTCACCAACCAGGCTCCATCATATCTTAAAGAAATGTCCGTCCCATATTAAAACGATGCTCAGTTGATTCTGAGTGCCACAAAGTGTCCCAGGAGACACCATTTCAGCAGCAGCAGTAGCCTGAACTGTTGACATAAGTCAGGATGGATTCAGTCTTTCATGTCTCTCGAAAATGTGAGCGTCATCAGACCAGCTTTTTTTTTTCTTTTCAATCTTATATTGTCCAATTTTGGCTCTCTGCTGCCTTTCAGCTTCAAAGTTCAACATGTTTTGCTTTATTTTGCAAAATATTCCATGTCGGATTGTTACTCTTTTTTTTTCTCTAAAATGTTGTGGGTGGTGTAACCTTTGGTGGTATCTATGACCCAATCGGGTTCATTGTAAAAAAGCATGTTGAATTTCATTGCACAGCTTTGTATTCAGGGTGGATCAACGGACTGAATTAGAGATTCTTTGTGAATATGGACTCAAACATCAGTCGGATCCCACAGCGATAAAGGATTCAATCACTGACAGAAGAGTGACCATGTACAGTAAATGCAGCTCGTGTTAGTTTGTTCATGTGGAGTGAAAAGCTGTATGATGAGAGTGCAAGAGGAAAAACCCACTCACATCCACTGAATGTTGTTCTTTGATTTCTTCTTGATGAGGTGAATGCCCTCCAGTACATTGGTGATATCATACAGACGCCGTTTCTGCACCTGAAAAGCAGAGAATACAGGTCCAACCAGTTGAACATTTTGCAACGCAGTTAATCTAGCAAATCATGAGTCAACATCCACACTTCTACCTGTAAGGTTTCAGCAGCGAGGTTGAGGTCCAGGACGCCATCGGAGGACTGAGCAAGAAGGTCCACAAACTTCTTTGTTAGTAGGCCCAAAGATGTGTCGTACCGCGTCTTCTCAGGGGGGGACTTTGGTGCTGTGATGAGACAGGGGAGATTATTACATGAGGAAGAAATAAGCCTGCGTGGCTTTGTCAATATCAATGAGTGACCACAGGAAATCAATGCTGGCACAAAGATCCAACTGGGAAGTTTCCCACAGCAGCAGGAAGAACAAAAAACAAAGTGGCAAAAAAACCAAAAAAAACAAAGCCATTTTAACGTCAGCAGTTAGTTGGGGACTTGTCGCGATGTTGATATTGGACAGCCGTCTCTATAAACAACCCAAAGGGAGCGTAGTGGACGACACTTTGCATTCGCAGCCATCAAACGCAGTAACACACGTGTGTTGAGCAGATTTCAATTTATGCTACATTTGAGTTATTTATTTACGAGTAAATAAACAAAGTGAGCGCAGTGAGGAGGCTTCAATCGACAGCGTAATGAGTTCTGAATGGATTTTATTATATATTTATATTCAGTTTTGGGAAGTGGGAATATCCCTGCTCCCGTTTACACACGTTTCGGGAGATCCCATCACAAATGGTGAGCCCTCAAGACAAGTGTGACCGGGCACCAAAGCGCTTCCACAGAAACCCCCTCCTGAGGTGGTCAGGGACGCATCTGACCACCGAGGCTCTGTAGCGTGAAATGCATGCGTCACTAATGCGTTCTGGGACGGCGTCGTTGCAGGAGAATACTTCATATATGTAAACGCCATCAGTGCGTGCTGTGTTTTCGTCTAAGAGAACGCGTCGATCTGAGTTACATAGTCTTTAAAACTGTGTTACTTTCCAAAGAAACTATGGAAAAGAACATGGACGTTTGTGCCTGGAGTTCTGTAGAGAAACAGTGTCTTATAGCCGACGGGGCAGAGGATACCGTCCCGTGCAAGCTGGATGACACAAATCACAACCGGACCATGTAGTGGAAGTGATGTAGAGGTAGTAATAAAATCAGGCCTCAAGTGGACAGCCCCAAACGCATGTCTGCGTCAGGGTTCACCACAAGACGCATGTTAACACCAGGTGTAAACAGGCGCCCTGATTTGAGTCCAGGCTTGACTGGTTTGCATGTTCTGCCTGTGCATGTTTCCCTTGTACTATTGTTTCTTACCACAGTGCATATGACGCTAATTTGTGACTCGAAATTGTCTGTATAGGTGTGTGTGTGTGTGTGTGTGTGTGTGTGTGTGTGTGTGTGTGTGTGTGTGTGTGTGTGTGTGTGTGTGTGTGTGTGTGTGTGTGTGTGTGTGTGTGTGTGTGTGTGTGTGTGTGTGTGTGTGTGTGTGTGTGTTTTCTGTGATTGGCTGGTGACCAGTGCAGTGTTAAAAAGCTGTCGAGCAGGGATGAGCAATTTTGATGGACTGTGAGGGCCACAAAAATGTCATCATAACTATTAGAAGGACAAAATTATGCCCACGTACCTAAACCACAAGAATTTATGAATATAATTCATGTGGTTTAGATAAGAAAGACTGATTGTATGTCTATCATACTATTACTTATAACTTAAAATAAATATGAGTAATGCGGTAATCTGGATTATTCTCCAATGATACCTGTTCAAGGAGATCATTAATTAATTTTTTTAAAGTTGGCTCATGGACTGGGCAGCCCATGTAGCCTGTGGGGAAAAGTCTCCAATATCTGCTGAAGAACATATCAGATATCTAATGTTCTGTGTCTCCCTCACAGTTCAGACTGTGGTTTTGAGGTTTTGCCAATCAACAAATATGGAGTCAAATGATTCAGCAAGGCGTAAATAGGTGGCAATGTGTGATTTATATAAAGATGCAGCACGGGTCAAGCAATATGTCAGCATTTGCTGGAATAATTCCTGCAATGATTTAGGATCTACAGTCTCAACTTGTGTTTCAAACTTAGTCTGTGAATGATGTGAATGATTTTGTGTGACTGAATATAGTTTTGTAAACATTCATGAGGTAAATCAATGCTTTTCAAGCTTATGAATGTTGTCCTCAAGCTCCATTATTTCCCTCGGGAGTTTCAGAACAATCTTTAAGGAAATAAAAATAAAACATGATATATTTTCTTTTGTTTAAGAGGTGATTTCTATAGAATTTGTATAATTATAAACAAAACCACAGCACCTCCAGTAAATCACAGATAGCGACACTGTTAGAAGCTATGATCTTGAGGATATGAGTGACGATGTAATTGAGAGATCTGTGAAGTAAAAACCATTTCTGATCAAAAGATAAATAAATTAGAAAACATTTATGAGCATGTTCCAACCATCTGAAGTAGCTGCGTCACAAATGTTTACAAATTCTGTGTGCGTCATCCCTGATCATGCTGCTAGAAATTGTGGGACTGAATATGAGAATGCAGAGTTAATATAGCTCTTTAAAGACGTGCGCACGTACTTTTTGGTGTCTTTAGCCTTGTCCCGTTGGTCGCTGCTCCTCCTCGGCCTCTCTGCGTTCTGGTCGGTTCTGTCTGGTACTGTTGGTCTGAATCATCGAGCGCCAACCGCCTCTTTGCCTGAGAGGGAGCATGTTAAAGAGAACGTTAACAAGACAACCGCACAGCAATGAGAGACTAAATTCTCATACAAGAACTTCTCTAACTGAAGTACAACAGAAAATAACCTTAAAAGTTCAAATTCATTGCTCAAAAGCAGAAACGTACATGGTTATATGCCACTATTGGATTCCTTTAGAATCTGACAGGACATTAACACCTGCAGACGCAACCATTTCCATATCAACATGACTCATTTCTCAGAAAGTGGAAATGGTGCCGTCGGAAACCCACGATATCTACAAAGACAATGAGAGTAGTTCTGCAGACTTCTTCCATGTCTTTGAGATCGTGGATCCCTCGTTCCCAAACTGACTGGCCAAGACAAACCTAAATATCTCAGGAGTGAGTCACACATGTGGGTTTGCTTCCAGTGCAACAGTCACGCCAGCGAAATCCAGCACATGTATACCAACGACAGCATGATCTATCAGGCCACATGGCACCACCAGCGACTCACGGGAACGTCACATTAGTGTGATCCCAGACAATGAAGGCAAAAATGGTTTCTCGCGTCATGAAACACAGTCACACTTTACACCCTAACTCAAGCACCAACCACCCATGAGATTGTTTGATCACATATAATGATGGGTCTCACTTTAAGGTAGAGCCTGTTAGCCTCAGTGTAGCGACTACTAAACTGTGGGTAGGTAACCTCCATTTCTTCTATTCGTAACTGAATATTTCCGTCTGCTACACCTAAAATAACCCTGCATCACACCCTGGTGAAGACCACCTCCAGCCAATGTGGAAGGCACAAACCCACCCAACTTCAGTTTCCATCAGTGTCAGTGGCATGTTGCCCCTCAATCTTTAGCCAGGCTGACTCAGACGTGAACCAATCCCTCCACCCTCGTTGTTCCCACCTTTAACACTAGATCAGACTTGATCTGGCCCAAGTCAGAAGCAATAATATGTCCTCTGTTGACAGTCAAAGTGTCAGCCATTTTATATCAGCAGCTCCCCTCACCCCCATGCCTGCTCATGGCTTCAGCCTCAGCTACAACAAGGCTGCTTTGCTTCATAAAAGATGAACATCCAGGAACGAGCAGACACCCTGAATGCTGCACAAACTATGTTAATGTGGTCTGTGCATGTTTGAGAATACAGGAAACGTGCAATCAGCACTAAAGCGACAAACTCGGGTTTCAGTTTGAAAGAAAGAAAAAAAAAAGCACCACATCGTTACTTTATTTACATTAAAACAGTCGTGCAGAGATTCAGATTTTAAAAAGGTCAAGGCCGACAACGAGTAATGTTGTCCTCTGGTGATCAATACTGCTGCTAGCCTTGAAAGCTAACACATTTTTTTTTTTTCCCCCCCAAGCTTCATCCAAGTTGGTTTGCATCTCCAAGAGACGACCTGGACAAATATCTACCGAGTTCCTGACCTGGTGGCAAGCTTTAGCAACCCCACTGTGCAAGTTTCTCCACTCGTGTCGCGTTATAAAGCTAAAAAAAAACAAGCTAACTAAAGAACCAGGCAGCCTAACAAGCCTCTCCTCCCCCCCCCAACCCCAAAATTAAGACACCAACAGCAGCCACTAGGCCACCGCTAACGCTCCTCATCTCTTACCAATACTTCCATCAGGCTGTAAAAAAAAATAAAAACCCGTTGAAGCGGACTCTAAAGCACCATGAAGTTAGCTTAGCACGCTGCTACATGACAGCCCCGCATTTCTGCGGACGACCCCCGACTCAAAAAAACAAACTCAAACTTATTAAACTTAATAAAGCTTTTCCGCCTCGCCGCGGCTAACGAAGCACTTTAACCAGCCGGCTCCGGTGAGTCGGCTCGCGGTGGTTTAGTTCGCCGCCTCGCTGGGAGAGCCCTGGCTAAACGCGGAGCTAACGTTAGCTGCCCCCCTCCCGAACAACAAGCTGCGCTAGCATAGCACGCTAACACTCCTGGCGAGGCTGAAAACGTCCAGAAAACACCCGAGTTTGTGGAGGTTATTACCGGCGGTCTTCCCAGAGCGGGTCGTTGTCCTGCTCCGTTTGCAGCCGCTTGTTGTGGAGTTGTGTAAATGTTGTTAATCTGAGGCTCGGATAAACACACATTGGATGTCTGTGTAACGTTACAAGGCGGAGGTGTAGTTATTATTTGGATGTACGTAGCGTTGGATTGACCGGGGTTCAGACGATCCGAGAGGGCTGTTAAAATTATGTTATTATCCAGAGTAGAGCCCCCGACCCCCGCTAAAATCACTTTGTCCGGAGCCGAGGAGATCCCTCTTCTCATCTTGCGTATTCGGGGTAACCCCTTTCTTGTCTCTCAACTTTCGAGCTCGTCTGGCTGCTAATCCACCGCAATAGTCACAAAAATAATCACACCGATGTGAAGATGAGTGTCTGAATGATCGACTTTTGAAAAGTATTTTCCCCTCTGGAGGTGCATTTAGGCAGATGCAACGGATTAAAAAGTAGCGCAACTCTCGTTTCCCCCGTCTAGAAATGGCTTCAGGAAACGGCCTGATGAATGAAGGGATACGGTTTACGCGCTCAAGAGCCCTCCCGCGAAACTCAGATTTCCCGGGAAATTTTCAAACACAATTTACATGCTCGACAGTATTGGTCCGTCACGGACAAGTCCCCGCCTACTTCACAACGGCACCGACCAATAGCGGCCTTGGGTTCAGTGCGCCACGTGTTCATTGGCAGTTGTAAACAGGGGACGTCACCCGTCACGCCTTGCGCGTTTTCGAAGGAGACGCTGGATGGCGCACGCGACACATTGGACTGGAAATGTAAATAATTCATTTTGGAAATAGTATTAATAATAATAGTATTAATAAATTAGCTGGGTAAAGGTTCATTTAAAGTCCAAGTACATCTCGAAGGAACAAATAAGAATACAGATGCTGCCTTCAATTCAGCAGAATTGTGTATGTGTGTGTTCTTTCTTTTGGACTTTGTTTCCAAAAATATTTTTCATCTTTGCAACATAAAATTTGCCTTAACATGTTAAAGGGTGGATCAATAATCGTCAATACTTCTTACAGAATTTTATGTGAATGATTGACAAGCCAGATACAACCTCAGCAAAAATACAAGAGCTGCAACAAACATTATCATTGTCATTGATAATGTTCTGAGTATGTTGTATGATAATGTTTCTGACACTATGACTCCTGAAATGTTTCACATTTAACTTCATGAGGAGACGCTATTGACAACTCTTATTTTCCTCAGACAAACCAAGGGTGAGCTTATTTGGATCAAATATTAAGGAAAGACATTTTTCAAAACTACAATGCTTTGAAGCATAAGGAAAAAAACATATAAGAGCAAAAGACAAAATACACTTTGAGACACTTTATTGATTCCATAAGGGGAATTATTTCTCTACATTTTACACATATTATAGTTTTCCTTCACTACTCAAGGACCTGACGGAATTTCGAAATATACAAACCTCTGAACACAAGTCCACACCTCTAAGCCTAAAGCAAAAGGTGGGACAGGACATGTATCTATCCCCTGGTTTTAAAGTAAAGTTTTGAATATTCTAGGGCGGCTAGTTAAGTGTTGTAGTGAATAAGCTGATCGATCAATTCAACTTGTGGTTGGTTAAACTTTTGCTACATGTTGTTTTTTCTCCCAGCAAGTCTTTTCTGTCTTCAAGTTGTTTCAAGTTGTTTCCTTATAGGATAAAAGTCCCAAAGAATATTACATTCAAAGTGAAAAGAGAGTGGAAAAATCTCCCCCAGCCAAGAGTAACTGAAGTCTTCCCTCAACCTATCATGCTTATATACAAATACCAGTTAGCATGCAACATATTACATACTAAAATATTATTACACTAGTTACTAATGCTTTTAATTCAAATTCATATTGTATTTCCTGTTTCAGTGTCATTTTTTTAATGCTACATACAATATAATCTTCACATCAGTTTAAATATAATACACATGCATACATTCAATGAACTTGCATGCTATTTATGGTATCGTAGGACACGTTTTGGACTCATATCTTTATTTTACCCTACTGCTGATCATTATTACAATGATTCATTAAAACGCTTCAATTGTCTATTAATCGGAGAATTCCAATATTAAACCTTATTAATAACTGCTTCTATCTCTCTATCTATCTCTCTCTATCTATCTATCTATCTATCTATCTATCTATCTATCTATCTCTCTCTCTCTCTCTCTCTCTCTCTCTCTCTCTCTATCTATCTATCTATCACAGAAGATCTCTCCTGTCACCATCTCCAACCCAAACACATTAAGTCAGCAGCTGATCTTTAAGCAAAGAGACAAAACTTAATAAGAGAAAAAATCTTTAAAAGATGACAATTCAACTATTAACAGGGTGATTCCTGAGTAACAAAGTGTGCAAGTGTACATGTAAAGGCTTCTGCATTTGTTCTGAGCACATATAGATGTAGATAAATGTTCAGATAACATTTAATAAAGTTCTCCATCTTTTATTTCTGGTATGTCAGTCTAAAGAGGGTCTATTTAAAAAAAGAAAAGAAAACCCACATCCTTATTAAATGAGGGCAGGCCAATATGATGCAAAAATCACTTTCCTTCACAGTAGGTATGCCGGATGTTGTGAATGTTTTGACTGTGCATACTTTGTTTGATGCCAATTAGGTGGTTTTTTTTTTTCTTTCTTGATTATTGGACTTTCCTAATATTTTTCACTTGTAAAATATCTTTGTTGTTCCTGTTGTCTATCACAGCCAATGAAAAACCCTAAAACCTGTGAAATTAGTGAGATTTAATTAAGACCTCTTACTATATAGTATAGTCTGCAAACTGCTGTAACTGTGACACGTATGGCTTTAGATGGAAGTTTATTTCAAGATTTATATCTATTTCTGTTAGAAATACATTTAAATGTGGTTCTAAACATAACCATCCCCAAATCTTCAAAACAATGTCATCCCATTTGGTGTTGCAGGAGGCTGGAGCTGATCCCGGCTAACGATAGCTGAACGCAGGTTACACCCTGGACCAGTCAATGAGACAACAAAATTACCCACACAAACTCACATCCACTCGTACAGGCAATTTAAAATCACCAATAAACATCAAATCCATGTTTTTGGACTGTGGGGCCAAACAGCATGACCCCTAGAAAACATGCACACCTCAAGGGAGAACATGTAAACTCCACACAGAAAGACTTCCAAGGATTTTCCTGTGGTGAGGTGCGAAACCACAACATCATCCGTTATGAAAGCATGTTCCACTATGGATAGAGCTTTTATTTCAATCAAAATACTGGCGCACACATGAATTACATCTCATGCCAATTGGCTAAAATGGCGACACCTAGGGTACAAGTACTTTGAAAATGTAAATAAATCTGGCTGAAAACAAAACAGTGTCTAAAAACAAAATCGTCACACAAACGTCAAACACACAGTAAACAGTGGGAGTGTAATAATTGGAGTAACACATGGGGGGAAACCCAGTGGTCCCACTTTCACAGATTCAGTGCATTTCCAATGCTAATACTAAAAAAGGACAAGATCGTGGTTGGAAGTCTGAAACACAAATATCACATCTTACATTTGATTATAATATGTTGATATTAGGCGTACTGGGTCAGGTGCATGTGGTTGAAGGTAACCAATTATCATTGCAGCGATCTGAAAGGGTCAAACGTCTTATTTTACAGGGTCAGGAAGGGGAACCATTTCCCAGGTCAAGCCTGCTTTTAATTTGCAGGCAGAAGCCGGAATCGCTGTTTATCTGCGGTCAGGCTCTCAGGCTGCGGTGCGCACAGACCGGAGGGAGGCAGAGGAGGAGGAGGAGGAGGAGGAAGAGGAGGAAGAGGAGGAGGAGGAGAGCGATCATCGGACTACCTTTCCCACTCTGCAGACTGGTTTGACTTGTCACGGGGCCTCTCGGTCAAACCATGTTTCGATCACTGGAATAAAGCAAGAAAAAGAGTTTCCTAAGCGAGGAGGAGAAAATAAAACGAGGAGCTGAGCGGAGAGTGTGAAGCGTCACGCGCACAAACGGGCAGGATGGGCGAGCCGGCGGACACCGCGTATAAAACCACTGGATCCAGGTGGCTGCTGCCTGTCAGTGGATATTTAGGCTTCCCTCTTGATCAGGTGAGACCACTTTCCCTGCAGATACATCCACGAAGGAGTATCTGCACTTTTCCTGAAAAGTTCAAAGTGCGCCTGAGTGGGAGTCCTGGTGGTGAATGAATGGCTCAATTAACGCAGCATTGACGCCCACATTGGAATGCTTGATTCTCATCAGATCAGATCAGATTTATTTTCCTCAACCGGTATTTCAAAATCGGCCTTCTGAAATGATCAGATCTCACCATGAGTGCTGTGGTGTACTCTTTTAAGATTACTATGACTTTATTTTCCTGGTTGGGACATGAGGGGAGTCCTCACTGGGTGGGTCCCGTGTTTTGTCAAGTAGTAATTTGTGATTGAATACCTCATTTATATTCATTTTAACATGATAAGATGAGATAGTTTGGCTGTTGAGACCAATTAAAATCTTCTAGTCTTGCAACACTTGAGGTTCTCCACCAAAGCTTTTTCCACCAACAAACAGATTCATCAATATAAATACGTGGTTTAATAAAATAAATCATAGATTTTCCCCTTCTCTGCCATCTATTGCTATCCTGGATCAGGATAATGAGACAAGCTTTAGTCTGATCTAAAACCATGCTCTCATCTCCTGTCCACAACCACCTCTCATTCTCATTCCTCTTCCCTTCCAGGTGAATTTCTTGGTGTGCCAGCTTTTTGCCCTGGCTGCCGCCTTCTGGTTCCGCCTCTACCTCAGTCCCAACCACGCCAACCCCCTGATCAGGCACGCCGTGGCCACCCTTCTCGGCATCACCTTCCTCATCTTCTGCTTCGGATGGTGACTGACTGATACTCTCCCACATCTCCGCCCTGATTATTCATATTGTCCACCCTCAGGCAGCAGCATGACATAGATACCAGCATGCGGCGACGGAAACTATGTGACAGACAGTTATTTGCAGTGGCTGAGCTGTGTTTACCTTTCGGACACACGCATAGGGAGGAGACTGACTGCTTAGGAAGGCGACAGCATTTCAAGCATTTGCTGCACTGAAACACGCCTGGCTTCAAATGATAGGTTCACATTTGAACATCATTTACAGATATACAGTGTAGGTTTCTATTTTTAGCAGTGAAATTGCATTTAGCAACTCATTGGACAAACGTCTCTTTTTGCAAGGTGGCCACAAAACCAGTGATACACTTTGCAAATTGCTTTTTTCTACAGCCTGTATTTGTTTTGTTCATTCAAGGCTTCTGTAGAAACAAAACAGTCCCTTTGTACATCCTGATCGTTTACATAAGAAAAACTCATTCCTGGCCAAAACAATACTTGACTCACAAGCGAGTTAACACTAGTGAAAACACAAATATGCCATTTCTGCAAATTGATCCCTCACGGTGATATTTTAAATAACTCCAAATAGTTTTGTCCATTATTAAGACACACTTTCTGTCATGCAGGTACTCCGTTCACATCATGACAGTGGTGGCTGCAAACTACTTGATCATCCTTCAAGCTGACATCAACAATGTGCACAAGTAAGTGTTGATCGTCAGACCACAAAGAGAGAGCGACATGAAAACCAAGGCTGGAACATGCCAGCAGAGAATTCATCATTAAAATGAAACCCTACATTTTGTGCACCACCTTTGCCTTTTGCCGTGCTCCTCCCGCCAGGTGTAACCGGCTCGCTGACTGGTTGGTCTGGTTGGAGGTGAACCTACCAAACGGTCAGAGTTGTTTCTGGACCAGACCGACATTTTCTTTTTTAATTGGAGTGGGGGGGGGTTGTCTCACTTCAAACAGGGTGATGTAATCCTGGCTAATGTTGTTTTCAAGTAGAACTAGTCCGACAAATTAGCCCTGCCCTGAAAGCACTGACATCAAAAGATGGGTGTTTGCAGCAGTGGGCGGTTTTACTTTACCCCTGTGGTTATCTACCCAGGGGTTCGAAGGGATTCTGACTTAAGCTCCGATAATGAGAGATTCATTAAAAAAAATTTTCCTTGTTTTTGTGTCTCACACTCACAACTCTCATTTTCATTCATTCTCACCCCTTCTCATTGCAACACAGACGTCAGTGCTATGTATTCATACCTTATTGTACTCCTGTAAGATTACAAGTCTAAACTTAATCAAACCACTGACGAGTGCAGCAGAGACACGCCGGACAAACTAGTCCCGTTCAGTCAATCCAGACAGATTCACTGTGTTCATGTCCCGATGTTTTTAGTGTTACTGCAGAACTTTGTGAGAATGTACTGCACATCCCTGCTTGTTTATTTGTTTGTTCGTTGTTTTTGTACATGGTTGCTTGTGTGTCTGCACGTCGCCTTAAGACAAGATGACTGGAGCGCGTCTCGCTTCTTTTTCTTTTCATGAATGGAGTCAGTGCTTAGGCAGCTGTGGTATTCACGGGTCTGAGCGTTACCTGGTGTCAGAGAGATAAAGCTGGTTTTGTATGGAGTTTTGATAACGCACATTTCTTATTTGCACTGGTTAGACATGTTTTATTTAAGTAGTTCGACATAAACCCTCGAAATAAGAATATTTTCAGGGTCACTGCAGAATATCTGTTCTCAAAAATTTTTTGTGAATGAAAATATGACTCCAGAAAACTTGAGTGCGTGTAAAATGTATGCAATGATCCAAAATGGAAGAATTCCAATCAGCCATATACGAGTGTATTACCTTCTCATAAGGAATAAAACATGTCTTTATTTGACTGAGCAAGATAAACTTACTCTACTTAAAGGAAATGTGTTTTTGTGAAATAGTCATATTTGGCATGAAACAATGAACCCTCCTAATAATGTACTTTAGAAACTATTTTATTTGACCTCTTTATAAGGCATTCATAGGTTCAGATGATCCATCCCCAAAATGTGGTTGAAAGAGATTATTTCTAATCTTTAAGGCTGTAAAATCAGTACGAAGATACACCATCACATCTGATCACACAACTAAATCTCCGGTAAAGTGGTGTATGATCAATCTAACGCCTCACCACACTTGTAGTTTGAAACGTTTCAAAAGGGGCTTAACGCTTCTTAAAGAACTACTGTTCTGTAGATATCTTGTCTTATTCCTCTGACTTCGACTAACATTCACTACTGATGACTTGCCTGTAGCTTGTATGTGTGATATCTTTAAAGTATTGTATTGCAAAAATGTTCCCATTGTCCTTTCTATAATTTACTTCCACATGCAGGTACTCCATGATGATCACCATGGGCTACCTGACCGCGTGCCAAATGAGCCGAGTCTTCATATATAACTATGGGATATTGTCCACCGACTTCTCCGGGTGAGCAAACCTGAATCATTTCCTTACCTGATATCTTATCTCTTTTTATCTCTGCACCCTCCTTTTGACAGGGTATCAGTTAATCCAGGTACGGAGGAGCTGGCCTGTTATCAGTACTGTGCGGGACCAGGCCACAAAGCAGTTAGTGACGCGCGCGTCCTTTTGTAAATACAACCACACTGAGAGAGGAATTTCCTCAGCTGCCCAGGCGGAGATAAAAAATGACGAGTGTCTCCTGTTCGCTGGGATTCTGTGGTGTTTAAAGCACAAAAGTGTTACTTTTACAATAGTACTGTTTTACTTTAGACATTTTAAAACAATTTAAAGAAGAGCTGGAAAGAGACAAAGAAATGAAATACTGTTAACACCAGAATCTTGCATTAACCTTGTTTTCACCTGGAACGTTCATACTTGATGAGGTTCTTAACAATTACTCTGTGATTGTACGTCTGGAGGTGACAATTGGCAACTTCTTTGTCAATCAACCAGCATGGGTGACTTTGTTTGCAGCCTCACTTGAACTCCACGTGTCTTTAGTGTTTAGCCTGTGACTCAGCTTCTGGTATGTTGGGTATGAGTAGTGAGCGCAGTTCTTCATGTTGGACTATCGGTTCAGACACACAACCACTTCTTCAGGGTTCAGCGAAATCCAGCCACGTTTATGTGACTGACTTCTTCTGACACAGTTGGAGTTTGTCCATTGGGGATTTTCTGGTTTTCGAGCTTTGCCTGATAATCCCCCCCAGAAAAGGACCGATTTTCCAGGTGTGAGAGGACGAGGCCACCTTTGCCCCTTTAACTTTCACCCCCTCACTTTGTTTATAGATTTTTCCTGCTGCTGTGTTGCCCCAACGCTCCCTGGTGCCCCCCCGCCAGTGGGACAAGTGCCCTTCAGCTCGACATCCAGTGCTGTCGAAAGACGTCACAGCTTGTTTAGCCCTTTTTGCTCGGGCAGGTGCATCTCATTGTCGTCTCTCCATAACATAATAATGTGAGAGAAATGACCTCCAGCTAAGAGATTGTTCACAACAAGGCAGTTCTGCAGTCAATGTGGGGAAAAATATCGACTTTAATACCGCCGCAGCCACTGCACGTACTGACTGGCACCCTGAAAATGTTCCTCTAAAGCCTGAGCTGGCACTGCCAGCCACATGGACGGCCTCGCTCTGCCTCGGTTTGCCATGCTGTGCACACAATGCAGCCCACTCACAGACGGGAGCCACTGTGTGAGTGTGTTGCTGTGTGTTACTGTGTGTCTGTGTGAGAGTTGGACCAGTGGAGCTCTTGTGTGTCTTTTAAAAACACTTCATGGATGTTTTAAATGACTTCTTGCAGCCCAATATTTCACCCACATATGCGATTCCTCTGATGATCCGGCATGTTTCTCTCTGAACTGCCGCCTTTAGAGAGGAAGGACACAGAAACAGCCTGCCTGAGGAGCTACATGCAACGAGGAAGTGTAAAACCTACTTCTTAAGCTCATTTATTTTCATTAGATATTCTATTTCTTCAATCTATTCCACTTTAAGTGGAAAGATAATTAGCTGATTGCGGCTTACTACAGGCGCGGGTACATTCCTCCTAAAAGCTTCTTTCTCTTTAATTTTCTCTTTTGCTTCTGTTATGGACATATTATGAAAATCTCTATACCACAGGACTTGATTAGTTTAATGTAACTGATGTTAATTGTGGTCTAAATACCTCATAGGTGTGACTGTCTCAGTTTCTCTTTGGGGAATTAGATGATTTACCACCAGAAAAGAAAAAAAAAAGAAAAAGAAATTCCATGTGGTAAATGTTTGAGAACTGCTGAAACTTTTCTATTCTTGTATTGTATTCAATCACTTTATAGTCAAGTCAGTTTAGTTTTTTTCTTCTCCTTTTTCTGTTCAGACCTCTGATGATAGTAACCCAGAAGATCACCACACTGGCGTTCCAGCTGCACGATGGTAAGGCTGCAGAGGCACACAGACACACATGTGTAAATACTCAAGATGCTGCTGCGGCCTTTTTTTCTTTAAACCACTCACTGTGCTCTGAGCTTTACTTAATGACAGCCCCCCCCCCCCCCCCCCCCCCCCCCCCCCCCCCCCCCCCCCCCCACACACACACACACACACACACACACACACTGCAGTGTTTTTAGGCCTGTTGGAACAGGAATAGTACAGGATGAGCTAATCACGTTAACTATGACTGCCTCCTAATTGGAAATCCCCCGCAGTGTCTGTGTGTGTGAGAAGACTCCTGAACAAAAGCTACGATATGAAGTTTAGTCATTTCAGCCACTCTTGTGTTTTTCATGCTATTACTTGTGAAAATATCTTGTCATGAAAGACTAATTAACTGCTTTTCTTTCAGGTATTAGTAAGAAACCTGAACAACTAACATCGGAGCAGAAGCTTATGGCCATAAAGTAAGTTGTTTTGTTGAGTGAAACACACCAATGACTTCACTCATTTCGTGGCGATAATCAAAGTGTAGATTGCTGTGTGACTATGCAGGTGATTAATATTTTGGAAATTGGGCAATTCCTTTGTAGATTTCTGTTTACTGGCATATTTCTGGCATATTTTTAGTAGCCAATAGCGCCGAATCAAGTATTTGCATTGGGTGCAGGATTCTATAATGCCTTCGAGGGAAGGATGCATCATCAGAGTTTTGACACACTTTCACGAAGATGAAAAAAACCACAAAAAAAAACCTGTTGGAAAATATTGCAGTTATGTTCATTTTGATAGTTATGTGGCTTATATCAGGAGGGAAATGAACTGGCTTCTGTGTTTGACTCTGGGAGGAAGGAAGGAAGACAGGAGTGTTAATGAAATAGACAATTAACATTTTTTTTGTGTTTGTGTTACATCATAGAAACTGTTTTATAAAACCATGGTGTTGCTAGTGAAAACAGGAATGTATATTTAAAAAGATAAATGATCTGGGTTGTATATTCCGAATGACGAATCTGACCCTTGTGGTGTATATAGTTTATGATAAAGGATTAAAGTATATCTGCATCCAAAAGCAGAGATGCTTTCACTCCTTCACAGTGCACATGAAGAAACACCTTATTTTAACACAATAAATAACTCTTTCTTTTCCTTTAGCCACGAAGGACAATGACAAGGAGGTGAAATAATGGTGAATAGCTTGTTCATTAAAAAAAAAAAAAAAAAAAAAAGACGCATGCTTGGGATTCTTTCAAACAGGCTTGCACGGAAAATCTTACCTTTGCATGTACATTGATGAAGAGTCGCATTCATTAGAGTGTCAAGCATGCCACTTTTTTACAACCGATATTGAAAATGGATCAAAAGGAAATCCTGAAATGTGCCGATTCACATTTGCATGACAACTGAGCAGTTTTGAATTTGATGAATGGATTATGTTTGTCGTGATCAATTAAAATGTTATGAATTGTAAATCTCATCCAGGTGCATGCAAAAATGTGAAAATCGTCTTAATTCATTAATATTTATATCATCACTTGTTTTGCTCATAATGGCTGGCAGCCGGTGATGTAATAGAACGTTATCAGAGAATCAGTGGAACCACGGCAGCCGATGTATGACATTCATAAGTGTGAATGCAATAAAGTTATAGCACATTTACTTCTATATATCTCTTAATTTCCTCATCTGTTCACAACTAACACAGATTTTAAAGGCACGTTTCTGATTATTTATCTGTCTGTAATTATAGAGAAATAACACGCAGTTCTCATTTTCTACCACGCCACCGTGAAAAAACAAACGGTGGCTGGTGACGCCGCTGCGTTTCATGTGACCGGATCTCCGCTATTGAACCGTCTGAGTTCAGTGGCTGCTTCTGTTCTCTCCTGCAGTGCGAGGCCTTCTCTCATCGAGTACCTGAGTTACAATCTGAACTTCCTGAGTGTCTTGGTGGGGCCGTGCAATGACTACAAGGACTACATCGACTTCATCGAGGGCAGACACATCAGCAGGAGGCTCAGGCGTCACTCGGGCACCTGCAACGGCCAGAACGGCTACAGTAAGACCCCGGAGCCGTCGCCTCTGGTAAGTCAATCAATGCATCGGTGATTAGTGTAATTGTAGCCTTGCAGCGTTTTTGTTGTTGGTGCTCCTTTAGACTGAAATATTTGTGATTTAAAGTTGATTTTTTTTTTACATATTAATGAATATCTGCTGCACACAAGCCTTTGCCAATTGTTAATCATTATGAAGAGAAATTAGTTTCTCCAGCTTTTTCAAAAACAACCTGACTAATTGAATGAATTCCGATCAAATCATCCTGACGCAGTCCACGACATAGTGTCGCGTCGCCTGAGCTGTTTCGCTCCGGCTGGAGGGAAGAATGACGCCTCCTCCTTGCAAGTTTAGACATGAAAAACTTGCAAAGACACACAAACTCAGTCTCGACTCAGCTGTACCTCAATTTGTTCAAACTGCACCCTTGAGACTCCAGTAAACTACTGCGTATACTACAGTACGTGTAGGGCAGTGTGTAGCGTCCCTTCCTCGGAGCCTCTCCTTAACGTGAGCTGACGTCTGACCCCAGATGGTATTATCACCGAAACATTGATTTTCAGTTTGGTGATGTCAGTTGTTGTCTCCGCAGTGACACAAGTCTCTAGATCAGTGTCAAATCAGGTTCATGTTCTCAGCAGTTTTTTTTGTTTTTTTTTTACTGCATGTTTACTCTCAAAACCAATACATTTTGCTTAACCCCAACTATAAAACCTGCTATCTCCCCCCCAAAAATATTGTTTTTTCTTATCACTTTTCCCTCATGATTGGATTGTGTAAACAGATTTAAGTTCCTACATCAGTACTAAATACCCCTTCATAATATCGTAGACTAACTCTAAACTCACACACTAACAAGCTTTGCCTCGTGTTAAGTAGTACAGTACTTTTTGTCTGAATGCTGGACGTCCTCTCGTTTTCCATTGAGACGCTTTTAATTGTTTGTAAGAATAAAAAAGATTTTACTTTAAAAAGTCACATGTTTTTATGGAAAGCCTTGCACCTGTTTGACATGTTGCACATGGTTTTGTACTGTAGCTTATTTCATATTTTCATGGCTTCTCCTCCACATTTTCATTACAATCACCTCGAAAATCTCTTATTTTGGAAAGATCTTTGTGTGCGTATGTGTTATAAATGATACTAATCAGTGATTTCTCTGCAGGATGCCGTCTGTCAGAAGTTGCTGGTGTGCTGTGGCTGCATGCTGTTCTTCCTCACCGTGACTCGGTCTTTGCCGATTGCATACAACGTGGACCCCGACTTCGTCAGCAGCGCCCCCTTCCTCACCAGACTCGCTTACGCTTTCTTGTCCATACAAGCCGCGAGGCCCAAATTCTACTTCGCCTGGACATTAGGTAACTTTCATTGGCTGATAATAGTATGGAGAAACCGTCTGTGATGGGGTGTATTTTTTTTAATGGAAATCTCTTTGTTGTGCACTGGCGTCAGCTGATGCAGTAAACAACGCTGCAGGTTATGGCTTCTCGGGGTTGGATAAAAACGGAAAGCCATCCTGGGATCTAATCTGTAACCTCAACATTGTTGGGATTGAGGTACATTCCGTCTTCTTGTCCGAAATCATGTATATAATTCACATTTTTAGCTTTTTTTCCTTTAATCGGATGGTAACTAAGCTTTGAAAAACTCTGATTCTTATTCAGACAGCAACTAGCTTCAAGACCTTCATCGACAACTGGAATATTCGAACAGGAATTTGGTTAAAAATGTAAGCGCTGCAAATAATTTGGCACTCAAGCTGAACCCTGCTCAGTTTTTTTTTTGTTTTTGTTTTTTTAAACATGTTTTCTTCTTTCTAAGTTGGTCGTCCTCTTTGTTTTTCAGGGTGTGTTATGACCGAGCCCCCCGGCACCGGTTGGCACTGACCTTCATCCTGTCCGCCCTGTGGCACGGTGTTTATCCAGGCTATTATTTCACCTTCCTCACCGCCATCCCCATCACCATGGCAGCACGGGCTGTGAGTTATCAGCTTCTTTCTAAAAATTCAAATTAACACAGTGATGGATCCTTCCACCACTACAGTCTCCTGGTAGATAGATAAGCACAGTGAGCATATGAGAGGTGAAAATGAAACGGGAATCAACAAAAATGTTAATTTTCTTGTGCAATTATATAACATAACAACTCGAGGTAACATGTAACGTCTCCCCTCGTCAGATACGGAGGTCTATACGACACCACGTCCTTGGCTCCAGTGTCTTGAAGCTGGGCTACGATGTCTTGACCTGGGCGGCCACTCAGTTTGCCATCTGCTACACCGTCATGCCTTTCCTGCTGCTTGCAGTTGATCAGACTCTGGTGTATTACAGGTACGTCCAACCTGGCTTGAATCAACCCATCTTCTTGGATCTGCTCCTCATTAGGTTTGCAGAATAATCGTTAATCAGCATACGAGGCAAATGCTAAGCAGTCCATGCAATTGTCCAACAGTTGTCATTGTTCAGACTGTGGATGCTATAATAGTATATATGGATTTAAAGCTTCTTATTGCTATTGGTGTTTAGTTTTATGCACCAACCGATATATTCATGATGGAAGGGGATTAAAGTTAATCAATCCAACCAGCAATCTCACACTGGTATTTGTTTTTTTATCAGAACAACTTAGGGCTGTGGTTTTACGTGTCAGTCATGCTTTTGTAATAATTTCTTTTAACCAATTTTCAATACTGGTTTAAATTAATAGAAAGTGGATTGCACCTTTTAATGAGAGTTCAGCACCCTTTGTGCCAAATCTGTCTTTGTTCCATTCAAATGTACACTTTTCAATGGAGCTTGATCCCTTCACTTACACATGATAAATAGAATTACGACAAGTCATTCCAGCTCGGCTCCATCTTCTCACTAATGACGTAGCAATTTAAAGATATCCCACATTTAGATGAGTCTAATCGCTTTTGCCGAGGGATCAACATTTCTGCGTACTGCACAATAAGGATGGCGATAGAAATGTTCCACTTTGCTTTTGTGTCTTCCTAGGTCCATGTACTTCCACATGCATATCATCAGCATTCTGGCTGCGATCGCCCTCCATCGGAAACATAAACCCGGGGAACCCTCAGCCTCCAGCGAAAAGTTCCCCTCCGTCTCCTCCTCCACCCTCTCAGCTCCGGGCTCAGCCGAGTGCCAGCCTGTTCACTCCAACAACAATGACAAAATAGACTGAGCACCATGCCCCCCCCCGTCCCCACCGTTCTTTTATCAAGCTCTCGGTGCTCGATCCTCGCTCAAAGACAAGTGAGTATCCCTGGAGGACAACTGACGAATAGGGAAATATTATGCTATTTAATTTTTTTTTAAGGACAATATACAGGAAAGATGGAGGAAAACGTTAATGGTACAACGCAAAGTCTGTGGCACTGGCGTTCACGAGGATAATAAACTCGGCTCGTACCCCTCAAGAGAAACTTCTATTACCACCACCACCACCACCACGAGCACGCTGGCCTCCCTCCACAGTCTCTTCAACCTGACCCCCACCAGTCTGCCCACTTTCCAGGAACAATGCAACAGTGTGAAGACCGAAATGAGCCTGGCTTTCTCTTCTGTGCTGTCCGGCTGACTGGTGGGATTCAAGCCAGCGCAGTGGGAGAGGAGCTCATAAACGAGGAGGTGTTGGGGGGGTGGAGGGTGGGGGTGGGACACAAATACCAGGACACATGCACACAAACTGATGCATAAGCAAAGATTGGGAAACAAACACGCACACATACTCTCTCTTAGGCACGCTCATACTCTGTCACACTCTGGTGGCACACAAAGGCTGCCCTTGTGAGGCCGCCGGACGGCATGCCAAGTGGAGAAAGAGGGGGAGAGAGAGAGAGAGAGAGAGAGAGAGAGAGAGAAAGTTGCACTCGTTGCACCCACTTTGTCCGGGGATTGCTATGAATGTGTGCATGTGTGCTGGTGTGTCGCCACTCGCCACTGAAAACTACAAAACCTGTCAGTATTTCTCCCACGGTTCACTTTGCCGGGATGAAAACTACATAAAACATGGATAGGATTGTTCAGCCATTTCTATTACTTCTAACTTTGGCTCATGTTTTTTTTGTTGTTTTTTTTCAAGCAGGACGGGAGATCCTCCAGGTGAGGAATTATCCTGCGGAACGCCACAATACTTTGATACAGTATGCAGAGTAATCCTGCAACGTTGGTAATATCCCTGTACACATAAATGAGAAAACAAGTTTTGCTTTGCTCGGCTGTAAATAGTGATTTTAGGAATATGTACTGTTCCATAGTTTAAACAGCAGCAGGGAATTTAACAAATGTCTAAATGTGTTAAGTGTTTATCGTGTGCACGGCGCTGGACGCCTGCTATCACGATGCAGAGAAACTGAACAAACCGCTGAGAAGAAATACATCGAAGGTTTTTAGGTAGTAACCACAGCTCACTCCATGAATGGAGACCAGGAGACGTCAGATGTGTTCGGTCTCGGTGAGAGTGATGGTGCCGTGTTGTTCCCTCTGAGCTCCTCTGGAGGATTGAGATGTGGACTTAACAGAGACATCTGGTGGTTGTTTATGTGCTGAGAGAAGTCATGATGGCAGGTTGACTGACTGAAACGGCTGCGTGACTTCTCTCATGCAACTTCTTTCTTTTTCTTTTTTTTTTTTATTCCACTAACATTAGAATTTCAACACATTCACTTCCCGTCACTACATACTCGAGCACGACCAGAAGCCATGAATCCGAAAATGTTTTGTTTTCAGATGAGCTAAATGCAGAAAAAAGGAAACTGCTTTTCCCTTTGACTTTATTCACGTGGAGAATTTAGCACTGATATGTTTGGTAGAGTTTATCAGTGTGCTGGAAACACCAACAAGATGCAATGTATAGTTTATTTTATAGCACAGCAGTGATTAGTCTTACACTTGAAAATATCAATAGCTTGTCTTTGAACATGCTTTTTCATTCTTTGGTTGTAGCGTATTTAATATATTTGCCGATTTAATCACATTGGAGGAACAATCTTAATGCATTTTCTTGCAACTTATCAACGTAAAACAATGTATATTTTGTACTTACCTGTTTGGTTCAGTTCATGTGGTGATTTAACCTTCTGAGCATTAATACTTTTACTTTTTTTTTTTTTAGGACTTTTTTTTATGCAATTAGCTGATGATGTGTTAAATCCAAACTGATGATGAAAATGCGTACAACAGTCATGAATGAAGCCTGACTGCACACACACACACACACACACACACACACCTTTGACTTTGCTGCTACATTTAAGATGGACTTTGACACAGAAAGCCTGCAGTACGGGGGGACTGTCCATAACCTTCAAATTTTATATTAACATGGTAAAATGTGTTTATAGAACATTGACGTGAGAAAATGTCAGAATGAGCTGCTGTTTGATTGACTTGATGTTGACTTTTTTTTGTATATGATTTGTGGATATTTTTGTGCGAAATAAATGTACTGACAGAGAGAGAGAGTTTGTATGTGTGTGCGCGCGCTGGTGTGTGTATGCGAGTGACATTTTCGTATTGCATCGTTGCTCCATTTTAGTATTATTTAGAAGGAGGAAAGAGTGAGTGGTAAAAGATTAGAAGAACTAATAAAGCTTCACTGAAACAAGCATTTCGGTCGGTTTCGTTTGTTGATTCTTTCTTGTCAATCTATATTATCACTATAGCAATCGCCGTGTCAATCCGCTTGGTATATTTGCATTTTGGTGATTTATCTATAACATCAATCTTACGTGATGAAGTGTAAATGAGCTGTATTTGTTATGCATGGTGGCTCCGTCCCTCAGATCCTCTCCACGCGACGCCTCTCCCAGGCTGGTAAACCTCTGATGGTGCTCTCTAAGTAGCTCATCTGTGTTGTCCCCTGTGTCGCCTGTCCTTTCTCCTCTGACATAGATGCCTGCGTGTGCGTGTGTGTGTGTGTGTGTGTGTGTGTGTGTGTGTCTCGAGATGGGATCAAAACACCACGAACGAAGGAACAACCAAATTAAGAGAGAAATCTCTACATATTCCAGACGATCTTTGCCATCAAGCAGTTATACAAAAGAGAACATGCACGTTACCATGAGGATTTATTTCACTCAGATCAGACGGGTTTAATTAATCTTCCTGTATTTTTTTTACAACCTAATTAGTTCACACATAATTACAATAAACCATTCACGCTAATCAGTTCCTGTTTCAACTTGGTATCTGTTCCCTCTGCAGCCTGCTGGATCCAAACATTTAAGCACATCTACGTCCGTTCTCCATCCAGTAGAGGGTGTGTGTCCGCCACTGGATAATGTTGAGTCAAAAATGATCAGAAATTATAAAGGTGTGTGTTTGTGGAGACTTTAATGGTTTTCTTTTGTTTGAAATGCCTATAAGGTCCATGGATGAAATAGAAAGGCCACCACTTGGATAGGGTTGAACCACTTCCTGTAACCGGCTTCTTGAGGACCAGTCTTCCTTACTACAGCACACTGGAAGATGTAAAATAGAAAAGCTGCTATTCAAAGGGAGATGACTCTTGCTTTCTCAATACCTCACCAGTACCAAAGGTAGTCATCGGAACACGGCACTGCAGAGCCACACCAAAAGCATAATGTTTTTTACATAATCTGGACAATGTCTTCAGAAATAGATGTACCAAATGTATATCCAAAGTAATTTAATAAAGAAAATTGCTTTTTTCTAACTTACATATTGTAATTTCAAAAAATAAACAGAAAAAACACCATGTGCAGCAATAAGACACACCTCAATGATATCTGCACACCCTTTGGCAGTGACGACAGCCTCCAAATGTTTCTTATAGCCTATGAGCTTCTTGCACTTCTAAGCTGGTATTTTTATTGTTGCCATTTTAAAACAGTCCCATGTTTCTTTACTTTTCAAATATTTGTTCATGATTATGACGTGTGATTTAGATCTTTGCTGTCTTGCTGGAGGACCCCTGATCTTCGACTCAAACCAAGCTTTCTTGCACTGGGCAGGATATTTCACGGTAAGATCTGTTGATATTCCTTTGATTTCATGACATTGTCAAGGCGCCCAGTACCAGACCCCACAGCATTATGCATCCTCCACCATGCTTAACTGTAAATATTTCCCCTGTAGGCTTCATCTGTAAATAAACTATTGGTGTGCAATGCCAATAATCTTTTTTGTCTTTAATCCGTACACCCAACATATTCCCAGAAGGATTGCATTTTGTCCTTACTCTTTGGAAAAGATCAGCTTTTCTTTTCTGTGTTTTTCTAGGTAATGACAACTTTCTTGTCCTTCACTTATAAAACCCTGCTTGGTTTGGTGTGCGACTCCAATCTGGTGTTTTTCCACCATTTGCACAAACATTTGAGGACTTCTCTCTTCAATATTTCTCTTCCATCCATGTCAGGAAGCTTCTTAACAGTTCCAAGCTTGGCAAACTTCTTCATTACACACTGTTGGAACAGGGATACCAACGTATTAGGAGGTCTTTATCTGCTAATGAAAGCTGTACTGATGCTCTCAGCTCCTCTGCCGTCACCATCGTGACAAAAGAACAGAGCACAACTGGTGGCTTTTTAAAACACTGAAGTCCTCATTCATTGGCTGATTTATGTCACATGGGCACAGACAAATGATCACAGGTGATTCTCATTGAAGATTTACCACAGGTGAGTCATGGTGTGCTTCCACGGCGATTTATTTTCAAATTGTAACGTTATGAGTGTATGATGGCACTGAATACACCATTAAAGGTCAGACTATGAAGTTAAAGGTGGAAGAATGAGGACAAATAGCTTTGTGTTGAAGGACTAACCATTCGTACCTGAAGAGTAGCAGGAAAAAGCCTCAATAGGGATTAACTCGTCATTGTGTAGAGTCAGTTGCCTCTCTGAGATAGAAAAGGTGTCCCAAGTAAATCGTTGGCCTTTCTCTGATTGGTGCTTTGAGTCGAACAACCCTACAGAAAAACACTTAATCCTGCTGTAACCTCAGTTGTCGTGTAGAAAAAGTGCACAGATTTACTACAATTTCCCAAATTGCCCCATATGGGAGCTGCTGCGGATAAAGAGCCTTGGTAGAATTACAGTTACAAAAGCATCTTTACTCAGATAGACTACGAGTACTTTTGCCACCTCTGAAAAACAGCAGCATTGTAACTGAACTAACGTGAAGCTGAATTACCTGCATTAAATTAACATTAACTGTCTGCATGTTGGCAGTTCATCTCAGCTTCGATTCAGTTGGTTCCGGCTTCTAATTAGTTCAACAATGTCTTTCCCAAAACGCCAACATATTGTGCATTTTCCTCCAAGTAACTGATCCACCCCCATCCGCACCCCAGTATCTTGTACAACCTTGATCATGTGGTGGCGAATGATGTGATTCTGCAGAAAGCACCGGCACAGTCCAGAGAAGTCGAGAGGTTTGCAGCCAGGTGGTAACTGTTTAATCAAAGCAGAGAAACTCAAAAACATCTCACAGAAACGGACTCTTAAACTCTACTCCAGTTTTTTTTTTTCCTCTATATTTTCTAGGTACATTTTAGTTTTCTTCTCTTTTTTTTTTGCATACAGTATGTACATATCATTTGTGACTGGGGAAAAAAAAGTGTCAAATGAAGGAAACAAATATTAATGGAACACAAAATGGACATTTTGGCACCGTGAACTAGGTTCCAAAACAAAGTGGTGCATGCCGTCAAACATGTATAGCTGTTAAAATAAAATAAATAAAAATGAATGAGGATATGTGGGAAATAGTGAAAGGCATCATCATGCAATATGCTGAAGGTTAATGTGTGAAAAAGAGAAATGACCAAACTTATTTTGATATCTTAGTGAAGAAAAAAAAACATTTTTGGAAACTATGTTGAGTTCGATGGAGTGTGTGATGCTACCACATCAGTCTGTAAGTACGTGGATAACAATGATTCTCAGTCCTGGCCACCAAGGACCTAACGCCCTGTTACACATGTTTCAACCTCCAAAATCCATCCATCCATCTTTTCTGAACCCTGGACAGTTCATCACATTGCAAACACAAAACAAACCCCCAACCGTAACATACCAAACGTTACAGCAGCCATATTAAGCCGTTCATCTGAATCCTTCTAAAATGTGCAGGTGAATCCATGAGACGAGGACTAAGAAACACAGTTATAAGATAAAAACAAGCTCGGTTAGTGGAAAGTCAAGAGTTTATGTCAGATTCTGCTTCTGCACCAACACAATCAGCTCACGTCACACAAAACAATCAGAAAGAAATATAGAACAGGTCCTTAAGCATGCATCTGCCTGCAGCATGCTGTACTGAACACACCTTCAGGGCTGCCAGTGAACGATGATTTAACGCTAATTTCCTGTCTTTATAGATTTGAACTGACTCTCAAGCATAAACCTACAACAATTAAACGTAATTCGATAAATCAATTATTGGGTTTCTGCAACCTGCTATTTCAAATCATAAAAATACAAAGTAGTGTGAATTCAGGAAAAGATACCAGCACCCGTTTGACAGATATTATAATATCTAATATTATTTTATATACACTAAAGTCTCTGTGACGGGCAATTCAATAACACAGTTTAAAGAGGGAAATTGCTACTATCATAAACCCATTATTATCAGGTTCTCCAAATAAATCTTTTTTTTTTTTTGCTATAATAGTAATAATAATTCACCTTTTAGTTTCAACCCTCCATTCAACAGAGATTTTTTTTTTTTTATTGATTCAAAAGTGTATTTCATTCCACTCCACCTACCCTATAATTATTAAAAAAAGACACAAGGTTCACTTATTTCCTCAAAATCATATACATCTAGAGTCCAAAATGTGATATTTTCCAAGTTAATTCAGCCTGACTGCTTTGATTATTATATCAGCATCTTCTTTGTGGCTTTTTTGGTTTACAGTCTGCTGAAATGCATATTTTCAGAACATATTCAGTTATTCAATTGAGTTTTCTTATTAGCAGTGCATGCAACGTGGAAACCAAGCAATCGGATCAAACAATTCTACAGAAATACGGTACCTTCCTTTTACACATCTTTTCAGATTATTGTTTCGATCATATACAGTTGAAATCTCCCGTCAAGTGTTTGGGACATGTTCACCTGTGAGGTCCTCCTTCCTTCTAGAGAAAGCTGCTGAAAATATACCAAGTGTTTTTGTGCGAACTAATCTTATCACATCATCGTCTGCAAAGGAAGGTATTAGAGTGAGAACACACCACTACCAATCTGAATAAATATCCCAAAAATAAATACGTTTTGGGGGGGGGGGGGGGGGGGGGGGGACATGACACTGCTGCTTCCTTTCATATAATTTCTAAACAGATCTAAAGGCTGTAAACAGTCTTCAGTGCAGCTTTTGCTGAGCAGGTGACAAAAAACCCTGCAGATTGCTTCGTTTGCATATTAAGAGGAGAGCAATCACAACAATAATTAAAGGATGAAAAATGTAAATTGGAGAAGGTTAGCAAATATTTTTTTTTGGGGGGGGGGGTGTAAGGGGTGAACGTTCACTAGGGGGAGAAAAGAAGTGACTTCTAAACATGTGGAGAACAAATGTTCAGCCAGCGGAGGGCAGCAGAACAAACAATATCACTCAAGGTGAAGCCAGTGATGTAGTTGTGCATTAATACAAGCAGGAACCGCTTGTTCCACATAATAAAAACAGTGCGATAATCATTTTCTATTAAAAATAAATGCAGTTTCAACCCACCCACTACTGTTGGAAGAGTAAGTCAGCAGATGGAAGAAATGTTGTGATTTGCTCTGGGTTGAAAATGCTGATCTGGGGGGAGATAAAGTCTAACATTGGGCGCTGGAACATCCCTGTAAATTGGACAGAGGTCTCAGGTGGTCGAGTTTAAGTGATGGAAACCGCTATTCTGCCCCACCTCCACCATTTGTCAGCAGCTCCTCACAATTCCAGGCTACTCGGAAGAGATTTGCAGAATTTCATCAACCTGCTGAGATAAAAGTAAAACCTGGGAGGCTTTTTGTCGACGTCATTGCTTTGGCAGAGATTTAAAAACATGTCGTCCATAAAAGACAATGAAAAATAAAAATACAAAAAGGGCAGCTATCCTATGTATACAGTATAATCGCCTGCGGATGTCTGGTGGTCACGGCCGTGTGCGTGAAATGAGATTTTAAGACTTTGACCTCATCCAAATGCAGACATGCTCATCAAAAATCTATTTTTCTAAAACTCATCACAAAAACTAAGCAGCAAAAGGTTCAAAATATTCTTTTAAATGTCTGAACCAAGCTATTTGCATTGCTCCTGGTTCAGTCTATTAGTCATCAACACAAAAGAAATCTTTAACGTACTTTTTTTTTTGAAATGAGCTCTAATGGTTTTTCCTCCTGTTGCACTGTTTGCAAAACTTGCAGATTTTTCATGGAGCCCTCAAAATGTCACTGAGCCTGCGTGCTACCTAACCATCTAGAACCACGTGTGTTATTATATGCGTTCCACTGAACAGAGTTATTAGAGCAGGGGAGGCAGAGAGGCTGCTGCAGTGTGCGTAATAGATAAACAGGTTTCAGTCTGTCAGTCAGTCGAGACCAGTTGAGGTTACAGAGCGATAGGTAGCAGCAGTCCAGCCTCGTCTCTCCGAGAGACCACCCGTTTCCTGTGCTTAGTTTCAGCCTAACAGTCAAATATTATCTAAAATCCTCTTCACAATACTTTGGACAGTTTGATTGAGCCTTGTGATGGGACCGTATGGTTTCAATGACATTTCCATACCCAGTCAGTCCACAAGGCGTCACGTTGAGTGAAGTATTTAAATGGATTCCACATAGTATTTGTCTCCAGCGGTGCCGGCTTCAGTTTTTGCTGCTCTCTGTAGGAGCAGGAGTTGTCTCTGTCGCCTCAGTCTGGCCGTCCTTCTTCTTCTTCTCGTCGTCCTTGAAGAAGAGAAGAGGGAACATACCGAGGATGCAGCCGATGCCCACGCCGATGGCTTTACCCTGCACACACACACACACACACACACACACACACACACACACACACACACACACACACACACACACACACACACACACACACACACACACACACACACACACACACACACACACACACACACACACACACACACACACACACACACACACACACACACACACACACACACACACACACACACACACACACACACACACACACACACACACACACACACACACACACAGGACCCGAGGGTCAGCGTTCAAAAGTCACTGCTGTCAGGTCACCACTGTGGCTCCCCGAGAAAGTCCATTAACCTCACAAAGCTTTCCAGGCACCGCCTCAGGTAAATGGCTTTCAGTAATGGATAGATTTTCAGTTTTATACTCTAATACGATATATTATAAATACATCTTTTTCAGCCTCCTGCATCATCTCCAACTCAGATGAGTAGAATGCTCACAGCTTGGTTTGTTTGGCTGTTTAAGTCTGAAATTTTTTATTCAATTGTGCTATATCCTTCAAGAAAACATCTGTCCCCTTTAGAGAGATTAAGCAAAAAGATGAAGATGTAAAATATTTCCTATCGCACCGGAACAGTTGGCGTGGCCTTTTCCAATCATCCAGGTGCCCTTCAGTGGCCGACTAATCAGTGAAAGTAATTACATTTCACTCTTCACAAGTCATAGCACATTATAATTCATTCAAGTCTAATTTTCTTTTAAACGTCCCGTCGCCGAGACGTGTCCTTCTGTTGTCAGTGTGCGAAAGGCCTGACCCGCTCTGATGTCTGCTCTGATTGTATTACACATTAAATGGAAACCTTTTGGAAATTGTTCTCCACGGCAAGGTGACGAATGTCCTCTCTGAGGTTATATTGTTTGTGACACAATCAGGGTTCAAACGGAAAAGGAAGAGATTCATGTCAGACACGGCATGACTCTTACACCCCCGCCCCTGTACAAACCGAATGGGAGCTGACTCTGGTCTGCCACATGTCCGCCTGCTTCGGGCTCAGGTCAGGAATCTGCATCCCCAACCGAGACGCTAAAGCCTCCACGTAGCCGGCGAGTCTACAGGGAGACAGGACAGCAGGGGAGAAAACAACCACAACAATCCATCACTTTCATCCAGCGACCTTTTAATGTGCAACAACATTGAGACATGACATTGACGTGGAGGACATTTGAAGGAAAAGAGTTGATTCCTCTTCCTCCATTGTGATTGAATGAGGTATGAGGTTGTGGATTTTATTCATTTTGTTTTAGGAGCAAGATAAAACGCCTACATATGTGCAACAATATTTCCATATCTAAATGAGAAGTGAATCTAGTACATTCGTATACTGGATTAAATTTATGAGCCAGTCTTTGTGTTTGATTTGCTCCGCTCCACATAACAGTCTCCTGCTGATACTTTCTCACATTAGATGTCACGATCCATTTAACTACAAACAGAGCGACACGTTTCCCCCCAAGAGCAGAGAAGTAAACAGTAAGTTATTGATTATAACAGCCAACGGAATCAGCAGATTAATGTCTCAAGTCTGTGTCCTGTTGCTACCATTTGTCTTAAACCCAGCGGGATGGCAGATCTCCAGCGACGGAGAGCTGCAGAGGAAACCCCCTCCGCGTATAGATTGAATTAATTTCATTATTGCTCTCTCGACAAAGACAGGATGGAGGGGATAGAGCAAATCTTCAATTGGAAACGTAATCTCTTCAAACTTTTCATCGCTCATTTTCGTTGGAAGGTTTTGTCTGATGTGGCGCAGAGAATAATATGTATGTAAATGTAATAACAAAGATACGGTTCAACCGTAACTTTATGTTTCCCTTTAAGGTACAAAAGGTTATTCATGACATGGAAATATTCAAAGTTGTAAAATCTGCAACTGTAGGAATGTTTTAGTTGAATTATAATTTTCCTCTCAGAAGTATGTTGAACATAGATCTAGATTTAAATAATCACATGTTTTCCTTGTTTTGTCCTGTCATCACTGTATCCATTTGTAAGAAAAGTACTTCATATATAAAGTTTGAAACAAAATATAACTTTGGAATAAAAAAAAAAAGACTGAAAATGCTTTTCACCAAAAAATTGATACTGAACGTTTCACACCGTTTCTCCCACTGAGCTGATTTTCCTCTCGTTTATTTCACAGCTGGTTGGTTAACAATGAGATCACAGACCTGCAGGACACAAACTGTACATCTCATATAAATACAGTCGCTTCAGAGAGTATTCAGACCCTTTCCTATTTTGCACATTTGATGAAATACAGCAGACTGGATTGTAAGTAATAACTCTAACCTCAATGATCCTTCCTGACATAGTGAAAACATGTATTGCAAATTTACAAACTGAAACTGCTTATTTTCTCCTTCAACCCTTCACACACTCCTGTATTCTTTTTTTTTTCCATCCACAAAACACCATGAAGCTCAAACATTCATTCACAGTCATTCATAGTTGATTTTAACTACACATACTGAGCTCCCACAGTGATCAACTGTTAGCAGTGAGAATAAAACCTGCAAACCTTTGAGCACAAGGTTACTCTAAAACTGAAGTGAGGTCTACATTTGAGCATTCACTGTCAATTATGGTGTAACTTTAGGTGTTTACTTCATACGGACAGGGCGAGAAGATAAATCCAAAAGTCACCACAAGAGTTCTCTGAAGGAAAATTAAAACTGAGGCAGAACATATTTCAACAACAATCATCAGATCTCAGTCCGACACAAACTAACCTCACTAACTTTTACTAAAATTAGGAAACATTTCGTTTTCTACAGCAGCATCAGTGAGGCATGAGAACCATTATCATATTAAAGTGAGACAGTAAAACAGCCGTAAGACTGAAATAATGGAAAGACGCCATGTGTCCAGTATTAGGTAGTAAAGCATAATGTATACTGTGAAAACTGCAGCACAGGTCAAACACAACAGAAAAAAAGAAATCGATATTATTTTTGACCCGCCTGGTTCAGTCAGTGGCGCTAATGGATGCTCAGTTCACTGAACACACAAATAAGCAGCAGCAGCAGCAGCTGTGGAGCGAGCGGAGCGATAAGTAGCATGTGGCGTGTTTGAGGAAAAGGGGAGCCGATGTGTGTGTCTGAAACTTTTAAGAAAAGCAGAGAAGAAATAGAAACTTTTGCTGACAGATCCCTTCCAGTTATTATGACAGATGACGCACCATTAGGCCAGTAAATCGAAAACTATCATGGGGACAGTAATTACTGAGAGGTAAATCTCTGAACATACACTCCGTTTCAATTCTTCCCAAAAAGCTGTCAAACAAATCCTCCCGTCATGTTTCACCCACTTGCAAAAGCGAAACGTCTGCAACACGAAAGAAAATAACGCAGTAATCAAATGATGAAATTTACAGAAAGCAGACTTCGGTATCACGAGGCGGAGCGCGTCCGAGAAGCAGCTCACAGGCTGAAACGTGAACCCGCGTCGACATCAATGAACTCATTTCATCATCTGGAACATTACATTTGCAGAAAGTGAAACGATCAGCTTGATATTGCTGCACGGAGAACGGCTCTGGTTTTGGCAACAGTGCAAACAGAAGAAGTAACAAACGTTGTAAGATGGATGACAATAACTAGTAACACAACGGACCGACAGCATTTTCTTTACTCTCATCCAACTCCTCTGTGGGTCTCACTATTTTAGTACGATAAGCAGACCACAACACTGGTACCTCAAACTAAACAGCTACTTACATCCAGATACCAAAGGGGAAACCAGTTACATTTACATGGGCTACATTTTTGCATAAAATGTGGTGGGAAAACTTTAGCATTGTCAGTAAGTTTAGGTTATTATGGTATATATGCTATGTCATTGATCTGGCCCAATTGAGATGAAATGGAGCTCTAAAACAAGTTAAACAGCCATGACTGACAGCTACCTAGAACTATAGTGCATTTCAAACAGAGTGGCTGAATGTCAGTTCTGTGATGATAAAGAGAGATTTGGAGAGGATTTAAAACAAACATTCGCTCAGCTGAGGGAAAACAGTGAATCCCCCCCCCCAGAGGAGATTTATCAATTATTCGGCTATTTCATAGGGAATTTAAAAGTCACTCATTCATTAAGTCACTGCCTCCAACTTTCATTACATAAGGACATAGAATATAATCCAGTTACAAGCATGTTATAGATGTAAAGCTGATATTCAAAGTTTTCATCTCCTTTTTGTGTGTCCTAATTTAGTTTTGAATCTTTGTGCTGTTTTCTTGAATTTGTCCGACGGCAACAACACTTTACTGGGAGCTTCCTCTGTCCCAGAAAGCCACTGATGCGTCGTGTCCGGAAAGAAATGGAAAGAGCAGCTGTGGCTGAAACTGGTCAGAGGAATCAGTAATAACCGGCTGCATCACGGTCAGAATGACTCATGAGCTAAATTACAGGACTTCAATGACATGCCACTGGTTGTCGGCGTTCATCGGAATACAAACTTCTGCTGGGGAAAATCTGACAAATTCACCCTGCATGAACTCCTGCACGATAAAATATACTCACACGGGTGCATATGTGGATATGGCTGAACAGATTGCTCACCACAGGCTCCGACACGGAGTCAACACAAGCCGGGAAAACTGTATATCGGAGCAGCCCAGCTCAGTCGCTGTCTCCTAAATGAGCACAGCAGACGTCGTGTGGGAGGATTTACAAACAATCATTGCAATGTAATCACTACAGTATTGACCAGAGAGACTTGTCCAACGTGTCGTAGTGACAGCTACATCTATCTGTGCTGCTGCGTTACACTGAGAAGATCAAGCGACTGCACAACCGACACACACCTTTGAATGTGGCTGAGGATTGAACTGTACCAAAACTGGACTGGGTTGTACTCATTACAAAATCTGCACAGAGGTATTTATGTGTCACAGTTGCTTGCTAAATAACTGTGGTTTGCAAAAAAGTGACTTTTTCTACTTTTGATGTATTCTTAAACTGTTTATAATTTGCATTACAGCACTACAGCACTGTCGCTAGAAGCAAAACTAAAGAAATCACTTTTATATGCCATTGATGCAACATGAAATTCTCCAGAATTTGGAGTGAAAACAAATGGAATTCAAGAAATGTGTAGACACATTATATTTCAGGGGCCACATACAGGACAGTCATTTATTATCTGATTGGGCTAGACCTGTGAGATTATAGCATAACCAAGAAATACTGACAATCGCAAATGTTGTTAATTTCTTATAAAGCAAAAGGGTAAGAGAACATGAAAGAAATAATATGTTCACACACTCTGAGAAGATTATATTTCTGGTAGAAAACAAGTCCAGTTTCAAACTGTGTTCTCTAAAATTCAGCTTAACATAGTAAAATGCCCCAAAACAATGTCCTCTTTTTGTAGCATTGTATGTTCAAAAAGCACTAAATGACTTTGTGCTTTAGTTTGCAAACCTGCTGAAATAAACTCCCTCTGCTGTAGTGTTTCGCTTTTAGACTATTAATGGCAAAAGGTCTGTCGCTTCTCAATTTCTCGAGCCTTCGGGATGAATGTTTTCACAGATTTACACACAATATGGCTACAAGATGCTCATGCTGCTTGGCTGACAGCAACGCAGCTATTATCGACCTCTCAGCTCAGGTCTTGGCTCTCAGTGTTGTGTTGGCTACTCTCACTAAAATAGTGCAATGTCCAGCGAAATACATTACAGACATCTCTTTACATTTATTGGAAAAACTAAGATTTATGCATTTTTTTGGTTATTTTTACAATTGTCAGTGTCGTCCTGTGGGTCAGATTGGATTCTTAGATTTCTTTCTTCACACAAGTGCTGTACTGTACAAACGGTCTCCAAATTAAATCTGCAGCAGGTCGACGACCCCACACATACAGCCAGTGTCACTTACATCTCACTGTAATGAACTGAGTCCCAGAGGTGATATCATGGCCCCAGCAGGGACTGATTTAAACTCAACAAAGGGTAAACGGGATTATACACGAGACAATAAGATATGAGGAAGCCTTCATTCCCCTAGTTAGTTCTCAAAGATGCTCAGGAGAATATTTCTCAAAACTTCCTTTCAAAAACGGAGTGGATGTACTTAGAGGAGTGACACTGTTTTAGAAACAAAGGATGGCCAAGGTCCCCCAAATCTGGCACAGTACTTTATATTAAAGCAACAGTGTCAAAGACTTTGAAACCAACTACTTCCTGGTTTCCAAACTGTCAGTAGCACTTCAATCTGTAGAGCTTTTAATTTGTATCATTTGCTGCAGGTGGAAACAGGAGCGACGGAACAACATGAAGTCCTTGATGACTGAAAATGGGAGCCTTGATTTTCATCCAAGTGACCTGCAGTATAATTTGTTGAAAGTGGAAATTAAGTCAATGCCAACAACACACACAAAGACAGGTGTGCATTACATGAACACACACTCACAGACACACACAGATTCATACCATAATTTTGGTCAATGCTGTTAACGAGTGAAAAATAATGAATAAACAAGAACAACTGAGAGTTTAAACAAAAGCTGAAATTGTCCATAAATCCACCAGTCAGCTCAACGGCTCTCGTAATAGATCTCCCGATGAAACAATGCACATTTAGTGCAACTCAAAAAAAAAAGGACCATTCAAATGATTTCATCAAGATTGTGAAGTCAGGCTGGGCTTGGGAAAACTTTCAAGTATTAATCATAAAGGGAGGAGCATTGTGATGGACGCCGAAAATGCTGGGAGTTGGAGCGAGTTCAGTCACGTAGAGTCAAACTTCGAGGTTCATATTCATACAAACTTTGTAAAAATGAATCAAAAAGAAATTAGAGAAAGCCAGTTCAAGTGATTCCCCTACAATTGGTGTTAGTCGAGTGCCTCAAATAGCAATATGTGAATAGTTCATAATCTGTCGAGAGAAGAAGTCGACTGGAGCCTCTAACTGACACTAAAGAGTAATTCGTTTATATGTGTACACTTAAGATTTTCCTCTTTGAAAAACACTTAAGCTGTGATGCGACTGCCGCCATGAAGTCCACTTGCAGGCGTCCACCGAGTCTCTGATGCAGTAAGCAGCCTTCAACACTCACCGGTGTGAATCTATCAAAGTGAGGAGGAAAAAAGAAAAAGCCTCCCTTGTCTGGTCTAATCGAGGCTCACCTTGACAAACAGGCCACAAGGGCTCCGTCTTCCAATGAAGATTGAGCGGCAGCCACAAACGCACACACGGGAGGAGAAAAACTGCGCACGCTCCCGGGGAGTGTTCACACAGGGGCCACCACTACTCAACTCATCCATCACACTGAAACAACGCAGCAGCCACAATCTCTGCGTTTCTGTGTGATTTGTATGCAAATGTGCAAAAGTGATGGCAACCTCATATGCCTGCATTCAACTTAACTCACTCTTGATAGCAGAGGCATGAAGCCGTTTCTATTCCTTGAAGCATTGTGCTTGGTTAAGCTCATGAAGCAGGTTATGGAGCTGATTACGGTCCCTGTTGCCACTTGAAGGCTGTGAAGTGTATAACAGCCACGAGTCAGCTGACTGTGCCTCATAACGTGGTGAAATCATCTGAATGAAACCAAGTCCTCATACAGCAGCATCCTGTTATTGATCCAAAGTGGACACATTAATAGAAATAATATCACTTGATGGGTAGAAAACACATTAAGAGGAATGAAAACGGATAAACATCTAAATCTTAAGAAATAGTAGTGAGTGAGTGGCAATAAAATGTTTAATCTCTGTGAGAAAGCAGCTTCACATCAGCAGACATATTTTATGTTCAGCTAAAAAGAAATCTGGCTTCAGTACAGATCAGAAACAGCAGCGACACATTAAAGGTGATTACATTAAGTGATCAGACTGGGGACCATTTTCACATCTTAAATTACATCCCCATGCACACCTCGCCCAGATGGAATGTAATCAAAACACATTTGTAATCTTAAATGAGCCTTTTGTTAATTCATGATGACGTCTCTTTTTTTTTTTAATGTCAGTCTGGTTTCCTTTTGGGACACATACCTCTGGTGGCTGTGATTCTCTTTCTCCCTTGCTGCTCATGCTTATCTTTCTCTGAGCTAAACTCAGTAATTACCCTCTAATGTTGAACTATTTAATGACATAGCCTTCACCAACACCAGTGGGACTGTGGTGATGAACTTTTACCCAAACGCAGTCGTGTGAAACGAAGGCTTATTCCGTGTGTCTATCTGAAGGAATAAACTTTTTTTGAGTCAGCACTGCCTCACGGAACTCAAGTTTTGTGAGGCATATTATTTCATCAGCTCCTATAAGCTCTCCTACAAGCTGTCATGCTTGCGTTTCATGAGTTCGCATTTTGTGTGTGTGTGTGTGTGTGTGTGTGTGTGTGTGTGTGTGTGTGTGTGTGTGTGTGTGTGTGTGTGTGTGTGTGTGTGTGTGTGTGTGTGTGTGTGTGTGTGTGTGTGTGTGTGTGTGTGTGTGTGTGTGTGTGAAATGCTTACCCCAATCCTGCCAGATCAGATACCAGGTTGCCAAGGGCAGCAGCTGCAGAAAATACGAAAAGAAAAGGACATGCGATCAGATGAGTATGGAAATTGAAGTTTTTGTCGATGGGGAGCCGAAAAGGCACAGAAGGAGTTCGACTGAGTTTATTCCAATCAGCTGAAAAACAAGGGGGTGGCATATTTTTCTGTCTGGCACTCTGACGCATGTCTCTGAAGTCACCCGCCATCATACCTGCAGCCATTTTTACAGCAACAGACATCTACTGGTGCACGTATCCGTTTATACGATCACATTCATCCATCTTGCGTCCTGCTCTGTTCTGCTGTTCAGCTGCTGGAGCCAATCCTAGCTGACTATGGGTGAAGGATGGTTGTACATCCTGGACAGACACACTCACATTTAACTACAGAAAATTCACCATTTAACCTCAAATGCATGGCTTTGGACCGTGGGAGTAAGACCAGGTGTACATATGCACGCGCAGGGAAAACATGCAAACTCCACAAAGAAGTGGGGATATTCTCCCGACACACGCATAACCAAGTCGACTGATAATTATTGCCTAATTTTAAAGAGAAACCATATGATCTCATGGAACACTCTTTCACAATTATGAGTTTTATAACTCATAAACTAAAATTATACAGAAAAAAAAACCTTGAATTCTGAAAATGACTGTTTTCTTTTCTTCAATCTATGAATGAACCAAAAATATATGGTAGTTTCACCGTTTTTACAAAATTACAGGAAAAATTGACTTTTTCTGCTATAAATTCAGCCCTGATGTATGTATATAGTATAACATTTCTAAAATGGTCACAACAATAAGATAATGGTTGTTTGTCAGGTGTCTGATCATTTTCTCTCCTGCGTTCAGGGAAAAGCTGACAGGTTGCAGGTGCTGTTTGGTCACAAATACTTGTGGTAATTGTGCGGATCCTGATTTCTCCTCTCTCCTTGTACTGAAACTGCTTCCACAATATCCACATTACAATGTGCCTTCCTCTCTCTGTGGTACTTTTCATTATTCTGTTGTTCCCCAGTGGAGATGCACAAAAGAGCAAAACGCAGCATGTCTGGACCAGAAAGCAAATTATTCAGCCAAGTCATTACCCATAATTTGTACGAGCTATTTATGGATATAAAAGGCTTTTAGAGGAAATATAAGACAATATGTTTCTGTCTAGTTTTTTTGCAGAGGATATGATGGATAAACACGAAGCATCAAAGACTTCCAGGAAAAGAGGACAGAGATAGTAGAAGAGCAAAGGTTGGGATATATACTGTGAGTTTAAAGCGTGTCCTTGTTGCTCCTTCAGAAGCTCATACACGAGGAAATGCAATCTGCCTGCTTGTGTTCTCTCGGTGGTTCGTGACCCCGCGTTAGCTGTGTTGTAGCGACAGTCACAGAGGCAGCAGCAGCTCGGAGACCCTCGGGGGGATCGACACAAAGTTGCGGTGTCATTGCTGCTTAGGCACATCCTCATCTCACTGCTGGAGGAAGTTCTGAGTGCTTCCATCTGATCCTTGAGCTGCTGTAGAAATGAGGTCAGGAGCAGGAGGCGATTGATCCAGATGGAGCATCTCTTTTTATACATACTGACAAAGTGGAATCGTACAACTCATCCACAGGGACTGAAAACAAAACCAGCACAGATGCTTTCAGATGAGATTAAAGTGTCTTGTTAATAAAATCAGCAGAGCCTGAAAAAGCAGCATCACTGCTAATAAGCCGCTGGTTTGTCTGGATTTTGGAATTTAATTCAAGCATATTAGTTTGTAGCTGTGTAAGAAGCTCTTTGGGGATGAAGGCAGCTTTTCCAAGGCAGTTGGAGCGAAGACATGAGAGTTTGTAATACTTGGTGCAACAGTGAGAGCCAAAACACACCATGGATTTGGGTTCAATAAGGAATCTGCTTTGGCACATTCAGCTTAAATGTTTGCACTGGGCCACGTCCCAATGAGACTCTGTGTCTGCGAATGAAACATGGAAATATGTTCTTTAAAAAGAGAAAAGGTTTTTTTAATTATTGTTTTTTAATTTAAGTGAGAAAGAGCATGAAAACAGCTGTGTTTTACTGCTTTAAAGTCAATTAATGTGTCACACTTTTCATTAAAATGTATTTTTGAACAGTTGCTGTTTTTTAAGTTCATGTCAGCTGCAGCACTAATTCATTCATTTCTTAGTTTCAACCCAATCCTTTAACTGGAGACAAGCTGCAGTTATTTTTACTCACCCAAAATAAATGAAAAGTGTTTTCCCTTATCCTCTGGGGACCTGAATAAGCTCACAATGTCATATTCAAAATGCAACAGGAGGCAAAGATAGAAAGAGGTGTTTTGAAGGACATGTTGCCAACAGAAGGAAACTATATATTTTCTTCCACCAAGACAACATGCACCCCTTTATACTTTACTCAAAATAAAAACAGATATTAGGTTACAGTTCAAAGACTCCCAAACTACATTATGGTATAATAATAAAATATGTAGCTGATGCTATGCTTCCTTTATGCAAGTCTCTCAACAACCATAATAGACAGAACATCAGGATGGATTATGTCGCTAATCTAATCAAATCTATCCTCCATTTTCTCCCGCTTATCCGTTTCCGGGTCGCGGTGGTGGCAGTCTGAGCACTGTCACCCAGATCACATTGAACCAATTAAGAACCTTTCCTGCGGGTGGTGAGCCCACGGGAAGTTTAATCAAATGTAATTACAAGCTAAACCTATTATATGTCTTTAACACTCCACTGTTCCTGCCTCTATCATCTTCAGTCAAACTAATCACACATGCTCCTATTTCTGGACGGTATGATAACAATATATATTGTTATGATGCAATGCCACCTTAGATTTGTAAATTTTAATCTAAGGATGATTATAGCATATTTTGGGGGGTTTTAATATTTGTAACGAGCCTCTTGCTCACTTTATTCCAGATTACTGATAAACATTGGTGAAATCCTTCTCACTTTTAAAATAAATTTTTTCCATATGGGGGGAAAAGCCCAGAGGAGATTTCAGGCATCTGATTAGAAGTGCCTCCCATTCGAGGTTTACCAGGATTATGCGGTGGGAAAAAATGATGAGTGGATAGATTTCTCATATGTTGCAGCAATATTATAGAACCCTGAAGTGTCCAAATTGGGTAAAGTAGATTTAACAGCAACTAATTGACATTCTCTCCCCACTGAGAATAGTTTAAAGCCTCAATGAGCCTGGTTTCTCATCTAGAACTCATTAAATGACAAGACAATGTGACAAACAGCTTTTTTTTTAATGTTTTTTCAAGGATGGAGTGTACCAATACACTAGAGCAGGGATGCGTAATCTTGGTCCTGGAGGGCTGTTGCCCTGCATGTTTTGAGTCTCCTCCTGCTGCAACCCAGCTGATTGACAAAGAGAGACTCCTCACTGGGATTGAATGACAGTCATTAGACTGAGGTGTGTTGAAGCAGGGAGACATCTAAAACATGCAGGAAAGAAGCTCTGCAGGGAAGCACCTTCCGTTGGTGTGTGGAGGAAAATCCATTTTATGGAAAATTAGATACACTTGAAATTGCACGTTGACCTCAAGACGAACCCAGACAAATTCCTCAAACAAAATCCAGAAACACTGCCCACAAGTTTATTATACACCTTCAACTCTGGCTGGATGGATGGAGCGTGAAACAATGTGAAATCACAAATAGGAGACGGAGAGGGCTTTCTATTAGTCCCTCCTGCTTTTTGTCTCGGAGGCGATTTAACAAAGCTTTGGTTCAGCCCATAATGTTCACAGAAGAAACGGATGGACGTACCTGGAGGCTCTTTATTGCAACAGCAGCACAAACAGACCTGCACACTTTTACTTATGAGAGTTGGAGCTGTACAGAGGCCTCACGCAAAACTCAAAACCATGAAAATACGTATTCAATGCAATGCGTTTCCAAAAGTACTTATATCACAAAAACAGTAATGAAATAAGAGACGTCTGGAGACGTGTGAAGGGTGCAAAGCTGTGAAGACAAATGTCAGCAGAACATGGCGATTTCATGACTTAATCACCTTAGTTGAAATCTTTTATGGATTTAATCCAATTTGGGAGTATTTCACATCATTAGCTCAGTTTGAATAGAGCCTGAGCTGCCTCGGACGTGTTGGAGTCCTGGAAAGTGATTGGTGGTACTAACCACAGAACTGACACCAGCTCTAAAGCACTCTGGACTGGGTTAGATAACCACAAAGTCTGAATATTCAGGCTTCTGAATGTCCCAGATTTAGCAGGGAAGGGTCCGTACAGACCGAGGGATAGAAAGTACATCGAGGCTGAGCTTGTGGAAAGAACAGAAGGTGGCTGTGGACCCTCTGGGTAGCTTTTTTTTCTTACTCCAACTCAGTGATGTAAGGAAGCTATCTGCACCAGCTCACTGACGAGTCTGGAATAGGAAATCTCGCCACACAAAGATAACAAGCTCTGCCTTTCTGAAAATGAATTTTTCACTCCCTGCTTGACTTTACGAGTCAATAACAAGCCTGAAATTGCTCCTTAAGCTCCATCAAAATCAAATCGAAAATGAGCATATATTTTTAAACTGAACTGGTTGCAGTTTAAAATCTACAAGGTGTGGTTCGAAAAAAATACTGTGTTTTTGCAGTGAAAAGACTGGATTGTCTCTTCAGTACAATACATCCCCAACGGGTCCATTTGTCTTTGCTCTAGCCTGTAATGGTGAACCTCTTCACATCCGTCCCGGTCTGTTTGAAGTGGCCTATAAAAAGCTTTCTCTCTCTCAGCATCATCGTTGACTTGGCCTAGACTTCTGGACGGATCACTTTACTCAGTCTGTTTGATGTTTTAAAGCTAAAAACACGAGAGCAGCCAACAAAAATTTTTATACCTGTGAGCTCAGATATACTTCAACTAAACTACACGCAAAAAGTAAGAAACTTTGGTTTGGAAGATCATTTCTTTTTACAGTGCGTCTTGGCAATTAATTTTTAACACTATTGGAAGGTTGCCACATTTTTTTTTAAGCGAATGAGCAGCAGCGCTGAGTATGTGAGTGAAAATATGGGGCCTTAACTCTTTTCTGTTAATCAAACAGTGCCAACCTGACTACTACTATTCCTCCTCCTCCTCCTCCTCCTCCACCTCATGTCCAAGCCAATCCCACAAGCTTTCATTAGGTTTCAGGTCATGGCAACTGACAGGTTATTCCTTCCTATCCACAGCGAACTGGTGGTGATAGTCTCTGATAAACTCCGCTCTGTGAGGCTGAGTGTTCTCCTCTTGTAGGAAAGACTCAGGCTGTGAACACATGGGATTGCGACTGGCAGCAGAATCTCATCTCGGTATCGCTCTGCATCGAGAGGTCCCAGTCTCACTCGTGATTAAAAACAGTCTGGGAACCAGGAGCTCGAAAAAAAAGAGTCAACAGCAAAGAAAAACAGGTGCGCCGTTCATACCACAAATGCAGCATGAGTTCAAAGCAAAATAACACAACTGTTCTTATATTTCATGTGTCGCTGAGATTGCTTTACCTACCCAACTACTAATACTATTGATTGTTTATACTTTCCATAAACATGCATATGTATATCGAGACTCTTTCCATGCTTCACGTACAACAGTGAGCACCATCTGTGTTTTATAGTGTAAATAAGCAGTAAATGTTCAGACTAGATACACTGAACAGGAACAAGCGATAACATTAAAATGCTAATAGCCCCCTCTGAGCCGAGTAGATATCCCACCGTCCATTCAGTCTGCTTGTGAACAACATTATCATATTTATGAATTTTCTTTTATTATCTAGGTCAGTCCCACTTCTTTCTGCCCCCGTGAATGTGATTTCACTTCATTATTCACTCGTATTTCAAATTGCCGTCACAGCGGTAGACGTATTGTGAGCTTATCATGAAAGCTTCATTATGAGAATTTGTTTTATGTTGGCAGCTAAAAATGCCATATTTCTATTTTGGGAAATGGGAGCCCACTGTAATTTGGTTTAGAGTGGAGGTAGAATGAAAGACAGTTTGGGTGCTTAGGTCAGGGCTTTCTAACCTAAATAGAATAAATTCAAGTGTTTATAGAACCAAGGTGATAGTATAATGGGGGGAAAAAAGCTTTACAAATCAAAGAAACTTGTATGAAAACCTTTTACACACAGACAAGCTTTTCTTTCCTATGTCAGTGAAATATACTTGTAATTAATAGATGAAAAGAGTTTCATATTAATGACATTCTCTGACCTGCCATGGTTGAAATACCGAGGACCACCCCGATGGACAGCTCAATCTGTGTCCCCTGAAAAAAAACCAAACGCACATGCAGATTAATTCATAAGACAGGGAAACCCTTCATCCATGACTGTGTAAAGATTTCAAGCCGTTGTACAACTCATCACACATTATTTACATAGATTTATCGCATGAATAATCACGAGGAAGAACACAGAAAATCTAAAATACAGATCAGGGGCTAAACAATAAGCAGAAGAGGGACGCATGATGATAATATGTGTTTGATCTGCTTTTCTCTTCTTGAGAGGTCATTAGTAAAACACGTTACCATTTCAGAAGAAAATCTAATTTAAGGATCTTGACTAAACTTTTAACTTAAACCAACTAACACAGACTCATTCCCTTTATTCTCACGTCATGATCAGAAATTGCGAAAAGGAAATATAACCAGTCTAAAAACTATGCATAAATGTAACAGCTATGCATATAATGAGAAGCCATGATGGTTATATGCTATAATCTGCAGATAAGCTATTTGATATCACTACTATAGCATTCGATTTGAGGCTTTTGATTCAGCTCTGGAGGATTCATAAAGAGCCAAACCTTTGGTTTTACTTTTCTTTACTTTGTTTAGTTTATTTTGTTTTAACATGTACAGAGGAACATAAAAGAGTCCAGATCTGTCAAATAGATGATAGAAAGTGGGATGGAAGACCCTCTGCTTCCATCTGGAGACCTCCATCATTACTCTCCTGAGCACATGTAGCAAAAACCACAGACTCCTACCATCAGTGAACCCCCACCGAGCAGCAGGGGACCACCGCGCTGCACGAAACTCAAACTTACAGCGACAATCATGATGCAGTTGTCCAGGAAACCGAATCCAACAAAGGGCAGGGCGTTGTGCAGCAGCACTGCAAAGTAAGAACAAGAAACTGTCAACGTACCCTGACAGAGGGCAACCTTTTAAATGTAATGGAGCCAGACAGAGCAGCAATACAATGGAAATAAATGCAAAATTCATTTTCTTTTGACACAAAACCCTTCTGAAAAATTAATCGATTGAAAGCTACAGGAGAGACAGATGGATTAATAATGAGCGCGACTGAAGTTATTCAGTCTAACATCGTTTTAGTAATGGCGAACCCGCTACAGGCTGAATGTGACAGATCGTCACATGCAAAACATTAAAAACGCCCCACAGTGGTGAACTTGTTAACTATTTCCCCTGGGATCAGTTTCTGCTTCATGACCCCGAGTCGAATGAAGGAGTACTGAAGAAGATTCACACACAATATGACCCTAAAGCTGAAGCACAGTCCAAATAGTTGCTGTCAGGCAAGAAAATAAAATACAGAAATATATACGGAAAGTAGAATAAGGTGGAAGGCTGGCTATTATACCTCAGTTTTTCCTCTGTTTTATGCATTCAGACGCCCCAGAATTCAGCAGCAAAGCAATCATATTTTTCAACAGAAGAAAAGGTTTTTGTCTTTGAAATAAATAAACAGGACCATAAATATCACGGAGCTCAATTTGCAGAAGTGCTGTGATGTGTTGCAGTGAGGTGTGCTGTCTGCATCTATGTGTGTGAGTAATATATTGTGTTCTGTGTATTATACAGCTTTTACAGGCAGCTTGATGTATTGCCGTGTCTGATAAATTGAATTTTTGAAATGTCAACTGCCTTTGAATTTTATTGTGAGAGAAGTTCAAATGAAGTTCGGTCTCCTTCAAGTAAAAAAGTTCCTGCTCAGTATGACGGTGACAGTACCAGGTTGCCCTGGAGCTCTCGCTCTGCTTCAGAACCCTAAATCCTAAAGCTGCATGAGCCTCAAGACACTTTAAGTCCCCGTCTCCAGGGGCTGCAACAACGTGCAAATTCATATACACAACTTTAAAGAATTTGCACTACTTTTTTTGAAAGTCACAAAACATGCTTCCAACATTTCTCAGTTTCATTTGTGTGATTTATACAGAATGAGACATCATAATGGTCTTTGTCCTGCAGCTTCTTTTACAAGGTTCAGATGAATAAAATGATCGCAGGATGGCGAGAGGCGTCAAATTTAGATGGTCCAGAATTCTCAGTTGTCTCTTATAACCGTCACAACATTCATGCATTTGCTGCAATACAGTGACCATTTGCAATTTTACCCGGTGAATGTTTTCATTGAGTAAAAGTGTGTAAAATGCATTGCAGATTTTAACTGAAATTTACGTTCATCTCCCTTAAAACATCAGTCGCGGCATTTTCAATTCCAGTCTGGTTTCGAGTTAAAAACGCAGGACCAACAGTTTAATTTCACAGCAAGAACCACTTCTCTTCTCCAGCCTGTGCCTGTTACAGGATACACTACGTTGCTCCACAGTCTGAGGTATTTAAGGGCTAAACATCTTCCAGCGTTTGTTACCAAATGCATCACAGGTCAGAGGATTTGAAATTAAATCCTCCGGCCATTAGTTGTAATTAATCTACTGTAGTGAAGAAAATGAAATTGTAGAGGGTATAAGGGAACATTTCTCAGTGTTGGTGGGGAACATTTGATTAAAAATCACACCCTTTGGGTTATTAGACCAGTTTTAATCTGGATATTTGTTTTGAGGGCGCGGGCCCTCGGCTTAATCATTATGATTGACATGAACATATTTAAATTGGTCAGTTTTTTTTTTTTTGGTTCTTTAACCCCTGAACCACCAAACTTGAGTCTTGTAGTTATAATATGTAACTCTTTTATTTCCACACTGAGTTTTCCTATTAAATTTAATATAGCTTCTGGTTATGTTTTACAATGCAGACTTTTGTGACTTTTCTTAAAAAAACAAAAACAAAACAAAACACGGTTCGTCTCATTAAATTTGAACTGTTATTTCTGTGCAACACAGACACACACAAATATATTTCCATATCAAGTTTATTCTTTGACACATATGAGAAATGAGTAGTTTCAAATATGTATCAGTTAAATATCACGGGACCAATGCTTGTATGTCCAGTAGTTTAAAAATAAACACATAAACAAAGAGTAAATCTTCATTTCGCAGATGAAACTGAAAACACAGAGTTTTATTGATAAATCCTGACAGATAATCTCTAGTGAACACTTACTCAGTCTCAAGCTGCACATTGCTTTGTCTCACTTCACAAAAAAATTGGTCTGAATGTTGAATTTTTAAAATGTTTTTCACATTTTCAAGGCTGTTGGAATCCAGGGGCAATAAAAGCACAACTTCTTATTCTGCTAATTAAATGTGTTTATTCAGAATATCTGATAATTACATAATGTTCATTTAATTGTTTTCATTCATCACTATTGCACTTACTATAAATTTTCTTATATAATATCTTAAATAAGTTTTATACTTCATTTCTTTTAGCAGGATTTCTTCCCTCCAACGGCACTAAAAGGAGCACAGCCTCTTTTCTGAAGATGCCAACTGTTCTAATAAGTCCCAGGAGGAAAAATGGAGGTAACAATCAACACAACACAAAGACTGGCTGTGTTTAAGAAACTCGTGATCATGACTGTATTTGACACCGCAGCCTCAGTGCCGATGGTCTGAGTCAGAGTTTCCTTTCCTTTCGTTTCAGTCGGCTGTGTTATCTTTCCTGAGCAGTCAAAGCAGGAGAAACCGCATTTCAGCAGAACTGCGCGACTGCTCATGTGGTTTTCTTTCTGCTTTGGCACAGTGAAGAAGAAAAAGGAGAAACAGAAGACAGTGCAGAGTAAAAAATCTGTTTGTTTCTAACCTCTCAGATGTTAGAACACGAGACAACAGCAGATGCCTTGTGACCACCTCCATAAAATCACCACACAGTGAAGAATGCCTGCACAGGATTTTAGCTGCACATGTGCAGGAGGATTACATAATGGCTGTGTGAGTGCATGACCTTAACAGCGATCCACTCTGAAGCTCTTCACTGTGGAACCTACGAACAGACTGCAAGTAAAAAGATCGTTTTTTTACCTACATGTCCGAGGTTCTGATTTAGTTTCTATTGGAGGAAATGTTACATACACAATCATCAAGGTGCTTTTATTTGACTTTTTTTTGTCCAAGCACTCGGGTATGGAAAGCCCACTGAGACGAAAGAAATTGTCACTTCAACCCACCCTATTCACAGTTAACACCCGGTGGGATGCTGGGGGTCAAGTTTCAGCCATTCTCATGAAATATTTTTAAGTTTTAATGATATTAAAATACAACTGTGAGGAAACTACTAATACAAATAGTAAAAGTACTCTAACTGCTCACACACAGGACCTGCACAATTCTGCTTTTCATTTTTCCATTTTTTATAGTTGCACATCCTAATTGTTTCAAATTATAGGAAAACATATTTAATGCAATAACAATATATACAGTTTCCTAAATGTAATAAGTTTAACCTTTGTGTGCTTCCAATTTGGATCATTTCCTGCAGTGATATTTATTCTCAGGAGCTGCTACTCTAATGTCAGTGAATAGGAATCTACAGTATAGTGAATAAGTAAGAGCTTCAGCCTTAAGGTGCATTTACATTTGTCACTCTTGGTCAGAATAAAATGACCCCTGTTGCATTAATTTGGTTCATTCGTGGAAGTGGGAATGCTGCCATCTGAACTCTGGTGCCTATTTATCACACAAGTGGCCTGAATCAGTTTGTGAAGCAGGTCTCTGTCTGCTTTCAATCAAACAAGAACCAGATATGAACGCAGGCTTAAACACTCTAAAACCAAACACAGGCTGTCTTGTGCTTCAGGAGCAATGCATCCCTGCAAGAAAATCATAACTGATGCAACAATGGAATAATTCTTGTTGCTGTTTTGACCTTTTTTACGCTTTATAAAATATTGGGGACTTACCTTGTAATAAAACTAACAAGAAATCCAAACTGCACATGAAAACAGCTGCAAGGTTTTTGTTTTTTTTTTGTTTGTTTTGATCCTGTGTTGAAAATGAGAAAGTTGGAACAAAGAGTGCAAACTTTTTACCCACGCAAGTTTGGTCTGGACCTGGGAACAAAGCTTTAGCATGATCTATTGTACGGGTAGCCAACACATTGCCCGCAGGCCCCTGGTAGCCTGCAGTACCCTGTGAGGAGCCCAGAGGACATGTTCTGAAATCAATGAAAGGAGCTCTTCATGTTAATTTGTACTGGTAACTCTCAGTTTTAAAAATACAGACGACCCCTGACCTACACTCTCTCTTTTATAACTTGTTATTACTTGATGGGACAAACAGCAACATCCCAGGAAGATAAAACCACTAAATATGCTTTATACAAAAATCAAGCACATCTAGATATATAATCTATATAATACATATAATAATCTTTGTGAAGTTTCCATATATTTGTCTTTATCATATGCACACTCATTCAAATGGAACCCTTTCATTATTGCGCTGTGTGAACTGTCATGCCCATTGGCTGATACAGAGTACAGTTTTTACGCCATGCTCCACCAAGAACACAAATAAATCAACATTCCACACATTAACTAACACAGGTGTTCCGTCATTAATCATCCTGGCTGATTGACAGCTCAATGAGGGATATGAATCACAGCTGTCATATTGTTGTAGAAAATTAACGAGCACTTCTGGCATCCATTGAGCGTACTCGTCCTCTACATGCAGGAGAATTGTGATCCAAACCCGCTTACCGTATCTTAACTGTGCTGAAGTCGGCGGTGCAATTTTCAGCTGCCCTGAAAACACAGAGAGAAATCAGTGTGAATAAAGGTTTTGAATCTGTATTATTTCTGTGGATGGAAATGGACAGGGCGTGAACGCGGGACAGCTCTTAAATGGCACAGCCTATCAATCAGTCTGAACCTTTTGTACAGAGAGTGAGAAAAAATGAGGAGGAGGATGGAAGATGCGACAGCGGAAAAGAATGAGGGGTCAGAGGGAGGAGGGAGGAGTGAGGAAGAGGAGCAGCTCCCCCGATGCCAGTTTTTTCCTTCAGACAGATCCGGCTGAGGACAAAAAAAATTACGTCAGACAATGATGATTGTGGTGCCCATCAAGCCTCAGGAGGACGCCTGGAAGCACACTGATTACACGAGAGAGCGGCACAGAGCTGACACTCAGGCAGACAGAAGAGGGGAGACACATTTGTTTTCAGCCTTCATTTCAACAGATCCATAGTGATAACGACATACTGCCATACAATGGATGAAAATAAACGACTGTACTGAAATTACATTACGATCTTATGCTGTGATTCTAAAGTTGAAGAGAAACTGGAGTGGAGGGCCTGCAACTATCCGAGGTATCTTGGATGAGAGATAGTAGAGTAAAATAAAGTGCCACATTAGATGTGCCAGATTTATGCAACAGTCGCTGAACTGTGAAGTCACACAATGACCTGCTGTGAAACTGAAGGCAATTGGATTGGATTTATAGCTGGAGACACAAGGCAGGACCATTTTCTTTGCTCAATTGAATTTCTTGCCACAAGGTGGGTGGAAATGTTAGTCCAAATAATGAAGTCTCTGCACTCAGGTACAGGTTTTAAAGCACTGCTTGCAGGGTAAACCTCACCTGCAGTATTACAATAAAACAAAATTTTTATTTTTTTTTTAACTCTGCCTTCTTTCCCTCCATCAACTCAGGTCCAAACTATTTCACCTCATAAGAGTCAGATTTCAACCCCGACAGTCAAGCCATGAGTTCAACCCCCGCCTCAGGTTACACACACACACGGAACAATGGTTCACCTGAGCAACAGCTCCTCCACAAAACTGCTGCTGATGCATTTGGCTCGCGGAGTACGCCCATCAGCCGTACTCTCCGATCCATCACTGCCTCCTGCTTCTTGTGCTCGGTGAAACGTCGTCCATTTGCGACTCCCCCGGGAGCATTGTTAGGCCCATTATCTCGTTTCACAGGTTCTGGAAAATCCTCTCACCTCCACGAGCATAACGCATCCCACAACAAGACCAGAACAGACTGGCGGTGATGAGGCGCCAATTCACGAAGGAAGGATTGCTTTAAACTGTAAACCGTTTGGTTCCATTTATCTCTCATTCAGGAGTTGTTTTAAAAGGATTTAATTAAAGCCTTTCAATGATCCGCTCAGGAGAATAGCTGCTGCACAACAACTTTTCTCGCTGAAGTCTTCATGATTGTTGTGGATATATAGCCTGCCACCTGTTTTTCTCATTGAGATGGAGCAATTTTCTATGTTTGTATTGGCGTTTAAGCAGCTTAAAAACACATTAAATTCACTCTGACAATCAACATCATTTTTAAAAGTGGCATATTTAAGAAAGTCAAGGACAATGTCAAAAAACAACTCGCAAATCTACACATCAAAACTACTGAAGGTCGGCAGTATAAATCAAATAGTGCTGGTGGGAAACTGTGTGCTGTGAAAGGCCGAGAGAACACACGTAGGCTCAGTCACTGTATTCACTGCTGCGTGTGCCGTGTGACTAAATACTGACATTTATCACTCTGACCAGTTCAGCCATCCATCTTTATACAAGTTGGGGTCACAGGAGCTCGAGCCTTTCACAGCTGACGTCGGACAAAAGGCAATGTGTCGCCGTCCATCACAGAGCGAACACCAAGAGACCTAACAAGTATATCTTTGGATGGATGGGAAAACCAGTCGAGAGAAAAAAACTAAACATGCAACGTCCTTACAGGTATGAGGTGACAGATCCACTCCACAGCTGTGCTGCACTTACACAAACTAAATCTATTTATTTGGCATTTGGCTGTAAAGCCAATCACTATTAACACAAACCTTGGTGGGTCATGCATGAAAATCCTGTTAACAAGAGTTGAGTGTTAACAATGACCCACTCTGACATTGCTGTAAATCTGCCCTTTGGTAAAATGTCATGAGAGACTTGTTTCATTGTTTTAATAAGGATTAAAGAGGTTTGAGCAGCTTCGAGGGTCACAAAAGAAATTGTTCAATGAACAGATTGGGCTAGAGAATATTTGTTGTACATTAGATATGAGATATTAAGAGAATTAACACTCCAGTCAGAGGTGTCAAACTCCTACAGCACCGTCTGCTCTCAAGTGGGCCACACCAGTAAAGAATAGCATTATAATCTAAAACTAAGTAGAATTCTAAATCTATGTCCCTGTTTTAGTTCAAAAAACGAATATTATTCATTTCATACTTATTGAACTATCCTTTTACAAAACATGACAAACCTGAAAGCTAAATAAAAGAACTGCAATTCCAACAACATTATGATTCAGTTCACCATGTGCTTTACGACACACAGATCACTGTGGATTTCTATCACATTATGTACATCTTAGCTGGAACTCAAAAACACATAGTTGGCTGGTTCACATTATGGTCAGAATAACCTGTCAAGATCTAGAAATGATCCATTATGAAGACACCTTTCTACATTTGTGTAGAACTGATTCACCACATAATATAGACTAAAGTAGAAAGAAAATAAGTTCTACCCCTGTACGCCCCCGGTGGTCAAATAAATATATTGAAGTCGACGTCAGAAATTTTCACAGCTGGTAAAAGGACGGATTGGACTGTAGTTGTCACTAAAGTTGTTTCAGAAGCAGAGAACAGAAACATACTTGAATCAAAATCTGTCATTTGCAAAATGTAAATCAACAATGTTGATATGACAACACATTTTCCCTGATGCAAAACACATGTGATTTGTTTTAAATGACAGATAGTGGAAGATTTCCATCAGTAAAGCTTGTTGGTGTCCCCACACATTTACCATGTTCTGATTTCTCTTGTTTCTTGCTCATCAGACGTTTCTCCAGACAGCAGGTAATGGGTTTCTATGCTGCTAAAATGTTTCATAACTACCTGTCTCACTTTGATGTGAAATAAATGGGCCAAAACATAATTGCAGTTCTACTGTGCAGCCGTATATTTTCCATCACTTAAAAAGAACGACGCCAGTCAATTGAAGGCACAGCTGAGTCACCATCTCATCACCAGTCGCATATAGAAAAAAAGAAAAAAAGCCATTACCAAGATACAGAGAATCTTGCAGATTTGTCTCTCCCAAGCCCTTCGGGTTTTTCTGAGCCATTTATTAGAAGTGAGAAGGGTGACATGGCTGCCTATTGCCCCCTGAGAGCTGCTCTGGTACAAAGTATTGATTGCACACGGTCTTAAAATCCCCCACAGCTTGTCGTCTCAAGGGATTTCAATTTCAACAGGCGGCAGTGTTGAAAACGTTAAACGGGCTGTGATAAGTCGCTGACCATGAGCATGATTAAATAAATACTAAAGGAGTCATGTTTCATATCTCTTCAAGCTTTCTCTTATCTTGACCGCACCTCTGCTGAGAGACTGTTTCCAGGTAAACAGACTGAATGATATGGTGACATTTTGATCAGAGAAGCTCTCAGGAACAGATCAGCCACTCTACTCCCAGCTTTTACCACACACACACTACAAACAAAACAATCGAGCTCAAAGCTCTTACCAGTAAATTAAAAAGCACCTTACAACAGGAGGCTCCATCATGAATGAGTCTGAGGAAGAAAAAGAGCTGCATGCTGTTTCTCCCTCAACAAAAACAGTTAAGAATCATGAAGTTTGTACGGATCATTGGTTTTAATATATGACATGGAGCCCCCTGCTCCTAAATCCAAAATAAACTGGAGATGATCAAATTAATGCATATTGACTCAATAAGATTGAGGCCACGTTTACAACATACACAAGTTTTTACAAAAACATATATTTTCCCCTCTATGTTTACAAAAAAAATCTTCATTGACATGGACCCGCTTTTACAGCTGGTTCAGAGCTACTATGAGCCTGCCAAACCTGTAGGGGGCAGTGTAACGAGAAGCATGAAGCCATGATTGCCAAACAGAATCTTAGTAATATAAAAAATTTTAAATACCCGGGTACAGTAAACATGGCCTCAGAGCCAGTCAGTTAGCACTTTATCATAAATATAGCTGCAGTTTTTATTTATTCAACTTGTTCACTGCTCAACAATCTACTTGTAGTTTTTTTCGAGCAAATTATCACACCATCAGGAAAAAAAAGACTAACTGAAAACACTAAGTATGCACCTGACCATCCATATGGTTTGGGAATCTGCGTAATTAATGCATCCAGATGGCCTGAAACCACAACTGACTGGATCTGAGGATGTCTCATTACTGATTTGCAGTCAATTTCCAAGGGTGTCTAACAGAGTTACACAATATATCACAGATTTAATATCAACGGACGCAAAGAAATAATCCTAAATTCTGTTTTCATGCACTATGCATTCATGTTCTGCAAAATTCAACTTATGAAAGATGTGGTTAATTGCAAATAATTGAGAAACACAGGGTGACTTAATAACTAATCGAAACATTTTCATTGATTGACAGCCCCAATTATTTCATATCTGGTTGTACAAAAGCACACAAAAAAAGAGAACAAAACCTACAAACTGCTCTGTTTGAAATGCCGCAGGTGAGATCTGCAGATAAAAACGTGATGCAAAACATGAGAAGAGAAAGAGCGCTGTTATTTCTAGTAATAAATCTCAATAGCACACAACACATAAACATCACATACTCAACTCTTTATATTTATCAAAATTGTATTGTTATCCAGTGTTTATCTAATATCGTGCAGCCCTGGAGTCCACAAACATGTTTGTATGGGCCGAGGTTTGGCTTGAGTCACATTAGCAGCCTCACACTGTTGCTGTGCTCAGTCCTCAAACATTAACACGCACTTGTTCAGCTATGAGCGTTGAAAAGGAGAAGGGGCGAGAAAATAACACACTGGTTGCTTTGTTTTGTTTTGACAAATGATTCATCTCGGCCATTCCTTTCCAAACATGTGGTACAGTATGCCAACAAGGCAAGAATGAGTTAAGTTTAGAGCAGCTTATGATGAGTACGCGGTTTGTCTTTTTTTCAGCTTTATTCATGCTCACAAAAATTAGATAGAGGTGGCAAGGTTTCCAGGAAATTCAGGTATTGATGTTACAGTTGCAGTAACAGGCTCTGCAGGGGCATTTTTCATAACCGATCCATACACACACACACACACACACACACACACACACACACACACACACACACACACACACACACACACACACACACACACACACACACACACACACACACACACACACACACACACACACACACACACACACACACAACTGTGGTACAGTCCTTGTCGGCCTTAATAGAGCAGATGTAACCTTTGTTTTCCTTCAGGATTTCATTGATTATTTAGCTGAGAAGATCCTCATTATCCGAGAGATTGTGATGCGAGTCTATAAGGATCTATTTCCGTATGAATCAATAATCTGACATGAATTGGAGATATGCACATATGGACGCGCGAGTGTGGGATCAAGAGTTCAGCAGGAGAAGAGCAACAGAAATCCAGAGCCATTCATCAAGAGCGCAGCTTGGCGCTATTCCCCGGTGGTGTGTTGAGGCGGAGAGGAAGGAAATTACAATGCACACAAAATGTGGGCCAGGCCAGTCATTAACAAACACCAGAGAGGAACTAAGTCTTTACAGGCGTAAGCAAGGTTGGAAATGAATTTGCCTGTGGATGCTTGATCAAATTTACAAAGAAAAGCTTGCATACATTATTCAGCAAACTAATACAATGGAGGCAATGGATACGCAGTGGAAAACTGAAAAGATGTTACCATTTATAAAAACGTACATCAAGACTGGACTCCACATTTAAAGATTATTTCTATAAGCAGAAGACAGGTGCATTCCTTCATGAGCCTCTCACAATGTGCAAAAAAAACAACTAATGAGAAGCTTCTCCATGAAGTGAAAGCTATTCTAGAAAAACAGGCACACACACTGGTGTCGTTAAAATTAAGTGTATTTTTCTTCCTGTGTGTTCCTCTACATGAAAGTAGAGAAATAAATATAGCAATCTGTCCAACAGTGCCAGTTTAGGCAGCGGTGGAGAGCCGGATACAAAGCACAGACACCGGAAAAGTACGGAAAATAAATAAAAAATAGATAACACGACCACCGATCCTTGAAAAGATCCTCCTGACAAATGGTAAACCACGAGAGATGAGAGAGACAGGAGGAAGTGGTTTCTGTTAGCACTCTGCCTGCAAGAACTAAAAGGACAAAGTCAAGAGGAAAGTGGGAGACTCATTCGAGAGCTGCCTGAAACGATCGAGTGACACACAATGAGGAGTGTTTACGATGACTTCCTCGCCACACAAGCACTTCACCTCCCGGGAGATCGCAAGATCATGGTTCAGAAGAACATCCATCTTTTTGTTTTAATGCTGCTTCAGGGTCACGGGGGCTGCAGGTGATCCCAGCTGACTCCGGCTGAAGGCAGAGGTACAATCTGGATATGTTGTCAGACTATCAAAGAGCAAACACACACACTCAGATAGTCTCTCACACACACACACACACACACACACACAAGCAATTCAGTCACCAATCAACCTCAAACACATGTTTTTAAACTGTGTGGAAACAAATAGCTTGAGAAGGTGCAAACTCCACACTAAAAAGGCCTCAAACTGTCATTTTGACAGATTCTGTTACTGGAATAAGACTTGGGATAAGCAAGGGAAGATACATTTTTCAATATTCTGGCATATTATTATGATGTTTCTTTGGATCAAATAAATGTGGATTTTTCTCACATTAGAACATGATAAATGTTGACATTATGTGATAATGTTTCACAATATTCTGTGATAATATTTCACCATGACAAAATGAGTGAGTCTTTTTTTTCCCCTCTGTTGTAATTCCTTTTCTTAAAGAAAATCAATATTCGTCAAAATGTGCGACGACACTAAAGTCAAGCACAGCAACCAGTTTCTCTCCTCACATAGCGATTTGCCTGCTACATTACACTAATCACTCCCCACTTTCTATTTGCCAGCCGATATAAATCCTGCCGGACTCCTGCTGGTTCGCAGCCGCAGCTGGTTCGTGGCACTGAATCACAATCGAAGCACATGTTTTATGGAGTGTGGTAATTACACCTGACATCTCACCTGCGGCTCGCCACCAAGCATGGAGAAACACAACAGTGCAGATGTTTTCACTCATTTCAGCTAATGACAACCTGGGTAGCTGCATGCACGCCAGCTGATCGGTTCATACACATCAGCCAACATGACGGAACATCCCAGTACAATCAGAACTAAGTGGCTTTTGGGAACGGTCCCACTTCCATGTAGGAGCTCGGAGAAGCTAATAACTCCAGATTCATCAAAGTGACATTCATCTTTTTTTCTTTTACATGTGCTGTATTTGTGTTGGTCATTGGAAAAACTTTGAGTTCCCTGCTAAAAGAAAATGTTAATTGATGCTGGACAGTTTTGTGTGTGCTGGCTCCCTGTAACACTGAGCTGACATCAACAACACCTGAGCTATTTCTACCATGACATGTCGAATCGTCTCCTGCTGCCACCTCGACAATTGGCTTGGTTTTTTCTCTGGCTGTGGCACCTTGTTGCTGTACGTGGCAGCAGCAGCAGCAGCAGCAGGGAGGATTGTCTCCACAGTGCGACTGTGACACACACTATAACCCCGCCGGCAGACAGCAGCAGGCAGACAGGAAGGAGCAGCGAGACAGCTCCTGCTCTACATTGTTTTCTGCACCAGTGCCGTAATGTTCCCACATGGTTTCAACCAAGGCGGACATGCTCACCGCTCTCAATTATTTAGCATACTGGACTTCAGTGGGTGAGTTCTGCTTTCTAAATTTACTCACTCATCCAGCACAAACCACTCACATACTCCCAAACTGGCTGTTCCTGAAAAAAAGTTGAAATCATTTCACACACCCACTCTCACTAAGTTTAGGTTTGCAGGGACGGGAGTCTAAACCATCTTACAGTGATACAATCAGTCATTTACACATTCACATCTGCTCTCGATGTACAGTCACCAATTGCTTGTGCAGAATTCATGCCAATGGAATTTCACTGTGCGTGGAAGCTGGATTCCCCAGTGAAGAAAACCAACTCCTGCAGTAGAGCGGTACGATGTCAGGTGAACATGTGAGCTGTCATAATGCTGTTGAGTACTGCAATGACTATATGGTTTCTGATAAATACAGGTATAGGAATACAATACAATACAATATACTGTTTCAGAAAATGAGCAGTCAAGACTGTTTACGGTAATCTGTTTTGAATTTTTGTGCTTCTGATTTCTACCCTGTGGCCACCTGGTCGGAAATAATCTCAATTAATTGCATTTTTTTCATATTAAGATACAGTCATTTGGAATTTACATAACATGAATGCATGGAGACTTGATTTATGTATATTGTGCTTGTTGGTATTGCCATAATGATAACCTTTGCAGCCCTATCATGCAGACAAAGGGAGAACTTATAGATTACATTTAAAAAAAGGTCTTAATCTGAAATTAAACTCAACTGTTCGTAGAGTAATGTGACATTGGTAACCCTTACACTTGTCTGTAAGTCCTGAAAGTATTCAAATGTTTGATTTACATCAACAACAGTGAAAATGTTAAATTGTTGGAATGGAAAATAGTGTAAAAACAGATCAAATTAACCCATTTCTGCTCTTCTGAGAATTTGAGTGTATTTTATGACCCACAACATTGCAAAGTCACTTTCACTTCTTTCTTTTATTCATCCTTCAATTCGAAAAGGGTCAGTGTGTGGAAGAGATGGACCCAGCTGACTAATGGTGAAGTCAAATTCACGCCTGGTGGCAATTTTACAGTCACCAAATAACTTAAAATGCATATTTTTGGTCTTTTAGGGGGAGAAAACGAAGAGAAATCCATGTGTGCACAGGAAGAACATGCAAAATCAGGGTCTGTTTACACAGCAACAACTTCAAGTGGAAGTGCAAAACGTCTGTTGCATTTTGGGTGTCTGCTTACATGACAACAACACTCGGAGCCACTCAAAACAAAGTTTTTTTTAAGGATAAGACTCCCAAGGTGGAACTTTTCGAAAAGGCCTGTGCTCTAACGCCATGTAAGCGGGCGAGAACGAGACTTTCCGGACACACTTGGGGCCTGTCTCGTCTCATTGTTGACGGTCAAAACGCAGCTACTGCGCATGCGTACCTCGGCCGCGGTAAATAGTTCTTCTGCACATGTGCGAATAGAAGGACAACGATAATAAGAGCAATCAGAGATTTCTGACGTCCGCCAAAGGTTGACCTGGGCTCAGAAAAAAAGTCTTTCAATGTGTCGAACAAAAGTGCACCCACAGACACACCACTTCCTCATTCTGCCAACAAGTTGATACACACATTCACAAACACATCTATGAATGAAGAGCATACACACACATAAAGAGCATACGCCAATTCACTTACACAGCACAGTATTACACACCGATGTGAAAGATTGAATCGCATTTTGAGGTTGACAGATGAGGAAGGTTCATGAGGAACTGCAGCACCAGACCATGAGATGGTTCGGTGAATATTGAGGTATATGTATATGTGCTTTTTTATGTGGAGTGAATTGGTATTTCAATATATTAATGACATATTTAAGTGGTTATTGGTGGTGTATTGGTTAATTTGGTTTTGGCATGTTTAGTCCTCTGTACATTTCAGGGATGCATTCAATCATTTTAACTGCTAAGTTGATTGATTTCAAACTGGGAAAACATGTTGATACTCATGAACTAAAGTTATTAAAGTTCTACTCATACCCTTAATGGGAGACATATTTTAAACAACAATAAGTTGTATAAATTAGTGAGTAATTCATTGTCCAAAATGTAATAGAATGCCAAAAGAGGAGGACCAGTCAACCCGTCACATCGACTCCACAAGGCCTCTGTCCCCGCCTGAACAATCGCTATCCTTAAAAAATAAAAGCTAAAAAAAAAAAACTGAAGTCATTTCCTCAACAGAATTCAACAATGGAAGTTGATCTTGGACGGCGATGCAGCAGACATCAAGATAATGTCAGTATCACACTTCAGAGACACAAAGAGAGCTGCCGCCATCTTCTGAAAATATGGGAGGGTTTGGAATCCCATTTTATTGCTGATAGTGCTCTCAACATATGTATTTAGAATCAATAAAAATGAATAAAAATCTGATGCAGTCAGTGTAGAAGGTGTGGTGCACCTAAAGGCCTGGAGGGGATTGCTGACCTTAATATCTGTAAGTGCTGACTTCAACCTCACGAGGCTGCAGTGAAATGAGCAGCCGTGAACATGGTGAGCAACGTGAGCCCCAGGAGGATGTCAGAGGCCAAGAGCAAACTGATGAGAAAACAGGAACAGTAAGTTATATGTTCTATAATGTGGACCAAGTCAAATCAACACAGAAGGATGGGGAGAGGAAAAGAAACAAGTAAATAGCAACACAAAAGAAAAAGTGCTTGGAAAGGACGGCATGCGAGAGTGTGACATCTTCAAAGGTCGGAGAGTCCTCTGCAACAAGATTAGACGGTGATCCATCCCTGTCTCTTATCCTCTGACGCTCATGACCTCGTGATTGAATGGACGGGCTCACCGAAACAAATACCACCTGGAATATCAAACACGTCCCGCTGCGCATAATAATATTACCTGAGCTTCTGTGGTGCCAGAATAATTTCACTCATGCCTCAATCCATCTGCCTGAACTTCACTCGGAAGAGGAAACAAATGCAACAACCGTCCTCCCCATTCCCACATCAATGATACAATTTTAATTGGTGCCAGATTACTGACTGGAAGAGAACGTCAGAGCCGCTGAGTTGTTTATAGGTAATTTCCTCTCACATTAAAGACTTTTTGTTGTCTGTCTAAATCAGGAAAAAAATGTTTATGTCAAAAATATCGGCTGTATTTCTTATTATGATTCATTGTTTCCTTCCTTTAAGCAGCTATTTTATAAAGGCTTGTTTTCAGATAGGGGAAGCGAAACAGTATGAAAGGAAAGCAGCAGTTGCAAGACTGAGCCTCAGTACAGGCCACAAATGGGCAACCAGCAGGTTTGAATACTGAGAGAACGAATAAGAAACCAGCTGGGTGCGGCTGTGTGAGGACGTCAGGGAACGAGTGCGACGAGCGTGGCAGGCTGAAGCCAAATAGAGTTCCATTTGGTCAAAATAAGGAAAGCAAAAGTGACTTGCTCAGAAATTTAGCCTGAATAAAGTGATCCCACATGGTTCTCACAGTGGAGTCACGTGGCTTTATGTGTCCTATCCATTTTCTGCACTGCTTCATCCAACTCAGAGTCAATCATAGCTGCCTGTGGGTGAAAGCAGGGTACACACTACACAGACCACTAGTCCATCACAGGACAAACACAAGAGTCACAGACAACACACACCTTCTGGGCTCATCTATCCACCTCAAACAAAATATTTGGGGCTTTTTGCCCAGGGATAACATGCAAACTCCACAAGGAAACACATCCATGTATGGATCCGAGTAGGTCAGTGCTTGCTCCAACCATATATTACATGAAGGATAAACAAACATGCCATTGAATAGTTTGTATTAGATAACATAAAAGAAAACAAAAAATAAAGAGTACTCCTGTTGCAGTACTTGCTCAGTGAGCGCTCCTCTTCCTAAAGTGTTGCGTAACATCATCAGTGGTGCCGTCTCGTGTGAGCATTCTGGGAAGTTTACACTCCAATAATCGCATAGAAGCTCTTTGTTCAAGATGTTTGTTGGGGATTACGAACTTAGCGAGCTTCTCTCCTGTAATTTTAAAAACATCAACTAACTATCCTGCATTTAACTTTAAAATAAATGTGTAAGGACCTCTTTAGCTGAGCTCTCAATGAACCCACCGAGCTGAATTAAGTGTAATTAGTATGCTGTAGTTAATGAGCTCTGCCTGTATGAGCTTTAAACTGTAAATTGCAGTAAAGTGGTTTGCATAGGACTGATCAAGTACAACCCTCAGACAAATATATTCTGTACGTTAAAGATAATAAGCAATGGGTCGTACACTAATGGATTCATCGCCATCTGAATCAGACATCTCGATGTTGAGTGGTGCTGCCATAACCCAGAATGCCACATGGACTTGAATTACTCAACTAATCCTGCCAGGATCACTCTTACTTTTCAAGAAATCTCCTAAAACATCGACAACATTGTAAATGTGAGCTTCAAACACCCAGCAGAGTCCAGATTTATAGCCCCGCATGAGTCAAAGCAGGTTAAATGTCACCAGCGAGTGCCATTTTTCAGTACTGTGTGTGAATTAACATGACAATAGATCTTTATGAAACCCAGACTGACTGTGCGGAGAAATTAGAAGCCAGTCTTTATTCCAGGGGAGGAAAATATGACGAGAAAGGAGAGCTCATGGCTTCCCCTTTCATCATAGAAGGTGAAAGAAAATACCAGCCACATAAAAAGCTTTGATGCTTGATTCATTGTAGCTCCCAAATCTGCATCAGTCTTGTTTTCTCGCAGAGATTAAGAATAATGACTAAACCTCAAAACAAACGGGGCACAGTCATTCAAAGGGAGTGTAAAAGCGTGTTGACGCCGCGAAGACTTTGCTTTGTTGCCATCAGAGAGTCACTGAGGCGACAGGAAAAGCAAAGCGATGAAGAGCATCCAAATGGATGACTTCCACTCGCTGTGCTTTCCTCATTTACATTTCCAATCAAGTCTCCCTTCCACAGTGTCTCACATGCCTCGATGTCACCTCCTCCCGTGTTTATCGCTCACCCGGCGGGAAAAGCCCTGTGCGGTGGACGTCCGTCTGTATCTGCCCACGCATGTTGACAGAGCTCCAACATGTCCGTTCGGTCAGTTACTCCCTCGTTTCTGTGCTCTTGCACCTCATGTCTTCTGAAAACTTCAGGGTGACTAGGAGTTTTTTTTTGCCAAAGCAAGATGACTTTGTATGCAAATATATGCTCCCTGTGTGAGTGCAGAGGAACACTGTATTCTTGTTCTAAAACCTGTGCATGGATCAGTATGTACTGCCGATGATGCAGACTGAAATGATCCTTTATTCCATTGAAGCTGCTTTAAAAATTGTTTGTTTATGTTTGCATTTTTCTGCATTAAATTCAGGAAAAACTCAAACTTATTCCAGCGACAGCCATTACTGCTGTGTATTTATACAGCGTTGTCTTTAATTTCTGTGTTTACTAAATATACCTGTTTAGTGGTTTTAGCATTGCAGAGCCCATCTTTATCTCTTTGTAGCTCAATGATTTAAAAAACAAGAGCGATGTAAATTACCAGCAATTATAGGGTCACAACAAACATGTTTACTTAAGTTCAGGCACAAAAAGTTCAGCTTGCTTCACAAAAATTTACTTTTTGCAAAGAACAATTGACAAAAAACACAAGATATACATAACATGACTTATATACTTAATAGGTTAACTACACATACTCGGTTGTGGTATTTATAGAAATAAGAAAATGCTAAATACTTTTCAAAACCATAAATGCTGGCATTCAGACCTTAGCTTAAATCTAAAAGCACCTGATTACTGTATTCAACATTCAAATTGACACAATGCGTGATCATGTACGATAAAAACTATTTAATACACGCTGTAAACATCAACCATGTGCACCACCATATTTACCCCATACACCCCATATATATGGGATTTTGCTCCATTTAACATACTTTTATTAAAAATAGATATTTTTTTCATGATACAAATAATGGTGTTTATCACTGCTGTTTTTAAAAAGTCACAAAAGTTAAAGTTTAGAAAGTGAGATTGCTTTCAATAACACCTCATACAAGTCAAGGGTTCAAATAAACTCCAGGTTTATTCTTGGGTCCATGATTGTAAATTGTCAGTGTTGATTAGTTTGGGCTGAAAACATTCAGATTGGTTACATAACATACATAACATAGCTTCTCTACAATTTAAAATCATTACATTGTATAGCTTGGCGTGAATTTCCCCATATTTATTGATAATTTCTTCTAATATCTGTATTTTGCACAAACCTTTTTATGCAAATGAAATATGTATTAATCACTACAGGGAGTCATATATCAGAATCTCAACCACAACAAAAGGAACTCATTATTTCAACTGGACCTTAGTTTCTAAGTCCTGCTTTTGTTCCTGAAAAGGATCTATGTTCTCGACATGGCAGCCGTCACAACATTTTATATTAAAAATTAATTTCCCCCAGTGGGTCTCAGCTCTTCATAGTCAAACTTTTCTTTCTTTTCAGTTTTATTGATTTCATGAACCTTGGCTTCAATGAAAGTATGAAAATAATGACCCAATATTCCCAGAGAGATGACATTGGCGCTCTTGTTAGATAGAGTCACATGTGCTGCGTTATTAGAGTCCTGCTTTCACTGTTCTCCACTTTGAGGATCTGCATCAGAAGCCTCATTATACCTTCACGCTTGTTCAGTTTCTTTAAACTTTACCCTCTCTCTCTCTCTCTCTCTCCCTCTCCCTCCCTCCCAAGTCTCTCTCTCTCTCTCACCCTCCCTCCCTCCCAAGTCTATCTCTCTCTCTCCCTCCCTCCCTCCCAAGTCTCTCTCTCTCTCTCACCCTCCCTCCCTCCCAAGTCTATCTCTCTCTCTCCCTCCCTCCCTCCCAAGTCTCTCTCTCTCTCCGTCCCTCCCTCCCTCCCTCCCAAGTCTCTCTCTCTCTCTCTCTCTCTCTCTCTCTCTCTCTCTCTCTCTCTCTCTCTCTCTCTCTCTCTCTCTCTCTCTCTCTCTCTCACCCTCCCAACTCTCTCTCTCCCTCCCAAGTCTCTCTCCCTTGTCTGTCTCTCTCGCTCTCTCTCCTTCCCAAGTCTCTGTCTCTCTATCTCTCTCTGAAATGGATCGTATTCATCTCTACTATACCTGTATATATATGACATACACAACAAATTGCCTCCTCCTGAAGCTTTGTCTTCCTCTCCACTGAAGAAAGCATCCAGTCCCTAAGACCATCTCAACACTTAACCTCCAGGGAATAAACTTTTAGTAGTTTTCTCAAAAAGTTTCAGAGCATTTCACAAAAATTTGAGCCAAGGACACATCTTGTTATTGCAGGAGGTTTAGCAGGAAGTTTGGTCAAAGAAGGGTGGCACTATATCTATATCTTTATATAGGTGTGTGTGTGTGTGTGTGTGTGTGTGTGTGTGTGTGTGTGTGTGTGTGTGTGTGTGTGTGTGTGTGTGTGTGTAGAGGGAGAGAGAGCGCAAGAAAGAGAGAGAAGATAGTGCCGCATGATGGATTGTAGGAGACTCTGGTCATATGAGACTTGATGAGCCGACAGTGACGACACTGGATGGGTAGAAGTGCTGCCCCCAAGTGTATAACACATCAATGCAAGCATGTTTACATGCCAGAGTAGGATGACTTTTATAGGTCTGTAGGTAATATTACCTACTGATTACGACACACCATGCAGGATGTACAGAATTTATATATAAATAGGTAGCATGGATGTGATGGTATTATCTGCCATGGCTCCAAAGCTACACACTCCATATACCCAGAGGACTGGCTGGTCCTGAAACATGTCAGCCAGCTTCATTCCCGAGCAGACATACAGTCACTGTGGGAGTGAGCGTCAAAAAAATAAGGCCTCGGGTGTCCTTGTAGCCTCGGGGTGGAATAATGATGAGTGCTGATAAGCCTGTCAAACTTGTCGATCTATGTGCGAGCAAAGCAGTCAGAGAGTGAGAAAGAGAGACACACACACACACATTACCAGTCTAATCACCGAGTCAGCGAGTCTGCATAAGGTAAGAGAAGCCCTCTGGGTGTTTATAGCATGAAGGTGAGGATGTCAGCCAGCTCCAGCACCGGCAGGCCCCAAAGGTGAGAGCAGAGGAAAGTCATTTGTGTACAGTCACCTGAGCACATGGGCTCAAATTGTGCTCATATTTCCACAGAGATAGCTATGATGGCTTTGAATGCTGGGAAACGTTCTCAGGCCTGACATTCTGTTAACAAGGCAAAACAACACGTTATCGTAGAGTCAGGTTCTTCCACACATTAGAACCAGTCTTGAGTCAAAAGCTTTTTCCCAATACTTGTGGTGTGGGATGAGCGCTGCTTCACTTCCTGTCAGACTGACCGTGTCATGCGAAAACCTCTGTCCCGGGGCTCCACAGGGATTTACGGTTCTTTGCCCGACATTGATCTGGTACAATACTCGCAGCCCACAGACGGAGGCCGGCAGCATGTGGACAGGATGCAATCAGCTTTGTTCGACAGGAACATAACGATGCATGATGATGAGGAATGCCTTGTAATGATGGGGGGGGGGGGGCTGATTTCTGCAATCCCCGATCAGATGGAGAGAAAATACTAATATGTGTCAGCACTGGGCAAATGGCACCACGGGAGAGGAGAAAGATGCTCGTGGCTGGGTAAAAGACGGTGTTTTGTGTTTCATGTCATGTGCTTGTCTTCTGATAATCTAGAGGTTTTAAGTCTTTTCTGTCAATTGGCTGCTGTGTCTTTTCTCTCCATCCAGGTTTATGCCTGGGTTCATGTTGTCCACCCGTCTTCACCTTTATAGTGCCTTCCTGCATCTCGTCAAGCCCTTTTCTCCTGGTGTTTATAAAGCTCCCAGTCTCTCCGTTTGTCTCCTTATGCTTAGTTCTTGTTGGAGCTCTCTGAACTGTGCATCCATTAAAGCTTTTGTTAATAGATTCACATCTGCCTCTACTCTGTTTCCCTCTGTCCACGCTCCCTGACACACTGATGAGCTCTGTCATAATGACCATCGACTACACTGACCTCTGTAAAACTACGAGTACTGGAACTGCCACCTCAGGTCTGTCGGACTGTACACAAAGGCAGGGAGAGGCCTTTGTGACACAAACAGTAATGCGACGAGTGAATCCCATCACCTGCGCTGAACAACAATATGCTCCCATGTTGGTGATAGGAGCAAACTGAAACAAGAAAATAATCTCATTTACCAAGACAGTTCAGAAAGTTACAAACAGCATTTTAGTATTTTTATATATATTTTATATAACTTTATGTGGCATTCGAATCATATCATATCTTAATGAGGGAAGAGCCCTCTAACACTGGGTGAAAGGTAGAGTACATCCTTGTTTTTTGTAGTTTGCCGTGACCAATAAATGGAGGATATAGCTAAAGGAGAGTGAAGATAAAATCTAATTCAACACGGTCCTAATGAACAGAAAAGGCAAAAAATAGATACGGCTGACTTCACACACCCCTGATAATCAACATGGCTTATGGCCTTGCTACCAAACTAAACTTGATCCCACCGTCTAACAATGAGAAAATATTCAAATGATGTTATTCGGGAGAGACGTCATAATGAGGGGAAATGAGGAAACAGGGCATGCTAAGCGATTCATGTTTTCTAGGCGGGAGGCTCGTCGTTCTGGCCTTTGAATTCCACGGCTATAAAGCAAACAACTAATTACATTGTGTATATTAACAAAGACTGAGGCTGTGATCTTGTTATCGTGGGCCGCTCAAGCTGGAAAGACTAATTATAGTATGGATGCACATAAGGCCAACATTCAGCGGCCTGTTGCTACATACTTTGACATATTAAAGACCTGGAGCTGCACGTATGCAGTTCTCCCTCGGGGGTTCGGTGCACGGCGAACACATTTTATATGACGCTATCATTTTGAGAAGTGATCACAGATGAAATGCACCGCGATCTGCTGGAATATACACGCAAACTAAAGGTGAAACTGTGTCAGCTCTGATAGGAGACACTGGCAAGTGTTGCAGGGACCGATGGGTTCAAGGAGTGTGGCGGAGGGCGCACTTTGGAACCTGGAAAGTCAATGGTTAGGGGAAGAGACGGAACAATGGTGGGTGTACAACCCTGGAAGAAAAAATACTAAACATGAACTGAAGTGTGGAATTTCTGCAAATGATTGAGGTAAGAATTTAGGAAATGAAAACTTGTAAGGCCCAAGTTACTTACAGTGACCCTGCAGGGTGTCTGCCATCATGGGAATCACTTGTCCACCATGAGACACAGACAAACAAAGCTTCACTGACACTTACACCCCCTCAACCCTGCAGGACTCAAGTGACAAAACTTCACTTTTTCCAAGGTTTTTATGCTTACTGCAGCCGATCTGCCTGCCCCCCCCTCAATAGTTTTTTTTAAATATAACAAATTACAGACGACACTAAAGGAGTGATTCAGTTCCTCGTGCACTCGCTTCTCAGTGGCTTCAGAGAAAAGCGCTTACTAAAATCCGATATCCCAAGAAGGGTTCATTTAAATAAAATATCAGGCATTCATTGTAAAAAAAAAATAAAATACAGACTGTGCACTTTACTCCTGTAGAGAAATACAAAGAGTGACAGTGGCTCAGAGCCGCACGCTCCCACAGAGCCTCATATTCTAGAAAGCCTCTTCATCATCGCTCGTGTTCTGCCTCGTTCTCGGGTTCTATTCTCCTCCACATTGATCGACCCCGTTTCCTTCCCTCTTTCTCTCTCCTTGTGGCTCTTGCTTTGTGTTTCACGTCTATTAATATACTCTCATATGTTCATTCCTTTGTTTCTGGCTCATGCGGTACAGCGGACTAAACTTTTTGATCTTAACACAGCAGCAGAGCCGGTAAAAGTTGGACTGGGTTTATACTCAACTCCGAACATGCAAGAACTACAGTGGTCTCAGAGAAGCTCAGTGAATAGGAAACCTTATCAACCCAGAGCTACGATCTGACCGACCCTTACCTATGAGTTGCTGGACTTTCTGCTATCAGTGAACTGTGGTAACTATCAGCATGACAGACTATTAGTAATAGGAAGGTTTGACCTTTGTTGTCAAGTTAACAGCTGTTATGCTACTACGAGTTGGGTGGGTTGAATTACCATAATAATTTGGTGAGATTTAGTACAAAATCATGTACGATGCTGCCTCATTGTACACTGATTACATGAAATGTGTTGTTTTCCTTGCATACGGAACATGAAAACTCAAGTGTTTACCTTTTTTTGTCAAAACGGACTCAAGCTTAAGACTTCCGCCCTCGGAGAGAAACTTTCTACTTTGGCATATGTTCATGTTTCTGGCTTCTAACACCATTTTAAATCATAACAAATGCCCCCACAAGACATTAAAATAACTCTATTCTATTGGGTTTTAGGAGCAGATGGGCCCTGCTCATATCTATAGAACTAATTAAAAACTGGCCAAGTTTATTCCTCCGTGTCCCCCAAAACTCTGCTTATGCCAAAAAGAACCCGAGAAAAGGGTTTTTGAGAGGTTTTTTTCCTCCCAAATATGAAAAAAAAGATATCAGGATGATAATTTATTGTCTCACTCCTGTTTGCCTGGTTGGAACCATTCAAGCCTTTTTCAGCCAGAGGCTTGTTAGCAGCAGAGCCGATCGACTCGACGGTAAATCACATTCACAAACTTCTGTTACACGTGACATTTAAAAGGGCAGCAGAGAAACTTTGTATTTTGGTGATAAATTCAGTACCTGGCTTCTAATTGTTGTCAAACTACAGGCCGACGAACAGAAGCCTGAAAGTGTAATGATTGTGATGCAGTCCTTTAAACATTAAGTAATACTTCCGAGAAAGTCATGGAAATGACAATTATATTCAAGATGATGCAGGTCTCTGGATTCTATTTTCTTCAGTCAGACGAAAGGTCAGACATCAAAACTGGATTCCAAATTTTACCATGATGTTCTTCCACCCCCATATTATGTTTCATAATATTAGGATCAAAAGTGTTGCAAGATCAACATGCTCCCTCCTCTCAGTTGGAGCTGGATTTCCCCATGCTGCCTGCATGGAAATGTGGTTTATGTCAAACTTAATTAAGCCGAGATATGAATATTTTTAACCTGACTGTCAACACCTTGTCAGCTCACATTGTATCAGATGGAACGTGGACACTGACAGACACAGAGTAACGGGTAAACAGGATAATAGTGATGATAATAGAATGTATGAAGTCTTATTTTAAACCTGGAATTTATGGCACATGATATGATAAATCACACATTGAATGCACTATTGGAATTCATTTCAAACAAATACGTGTCCAATGCAACAAACCCTCGGGCTGCATCATACAGAATCACATACCTTGCGCGATGGCTATGGACTCGAACCTGTGCAGCTCCCTCAGCAGACAGGTGCGCTCGGACGGGTGGAGGCTATAAATAAACTCCTTGGCTCCTTGGGGGGAGTTGAGAGGCTCCACGGACTCCTTCAAGGGGTGCGTGCCCAGATGACACCGCTGCACCAGCCCGGTGAGCGGCGGGGAGGCAGCAGCGGCTCTGGCCAGCCCGGTCCCGGTCCCGGTCCCGGCTCTCAGGGAGAGGGCAGGCCGAAGGAGAGCACGCCAGCAGGGCAGCATCTCTGAGGAGGAGGTGGACGAGGTGGAGGAGGAGGAGCAATGCACCGGGAACCTGGAGGGGAGAGACAAGCAGGCCTGCTTTAACACCACTTGGACTATCTGGCATCCTCGTGTCCAGACCCTGGAGGATGTTTAAACACAAACACGGGCCCGACGAACACGCGCAACATCAGCTGCCTCCCAAAACAAGACGCAGCGGGACAAAGCGGCGCGAGCTGTCCGGAGAACAAACAGCAACTTGTGTGGTCGGACGCACCTCGGTCGATGCTCCGCTGTCCCGTCCGACAACCTCCAGAGGAAAGCTCGGGATCAGGGCAGCAGCAGCTCGGTCGCGCGCCACGGACCGACCAGTCCGCTCCGCCGCTGCGACGCGTCTCACGCGGGGTAGGTGGTCTCGCGCAAAACCTAAAGACGCTGACTGGCTGCTAAAAGATTTGTACGAAATCACATTTTTGCGAGCGCACTCCTCGTCTCGGTGTAACCTCTGGCTGACAGGATGCCGTGCAGCGGATAGGAGGGCGGTCCAGCGCGAGGCGGCACAGAATGTGTTTTCCAATCGCAGCGGCGCTCCGCTCCGTGCGTAACTCTGACGGCACCGCGCGCACGCACATCATGAGGACGCACGGGTTGCGTTCGCGTCACAATAACGCCGAGTCTGGAAAGATTGGAAACGTGTGAACGCAACCCTGCGACTTTCTGGGTGAAGTTTATATGGTCTGGATCTGGAGATTTGTTATTCATCCGCTGTGACGCTCATATGTATTCTGAATTCGGTCATTAAATTTAACGCATCTGCCAAAGTGGCGAGCATCGCTGTGAATCCATCCCTTCAGATCAAACTACCTGCTGTGCGCCGACTAAAATCCTTGCATTGCAAAGGGAGTGTGTTTGCTGGGTGTGTGTGTGTGGTCATCCATCCCTCTCCTCTCACCCACGTGACACATGTGAAGCATTCAGTCAGACCAGAGTCCACACCCAAAGAAAATATGACACCATGAGCAAGTTATTTGTTTCAAAGGAAGCACTACTATCAAGGACAAGTCGTCTGTTTAGTCATAATTGGTTGTTTTTTCCAGCGTAAAGTTGAGTGTGTCTGTTGTTTAATTGATCCGATGACTGTTTCAGGCCTCTTAATGAGTGGAAGAGGAGAAGAGGAATGTATTATTTTCCAGATGGAAGCTATTACTCAGCTTTGGGTTGGATGAGAGCGCCCCCTGGTGGTCAAATATAAACATAGCATCTGTTTATGTCTCGAGGAGTAAAAAGGCTTTGACCCAGTTCACCCACTCATCTCCATTGTGGGCTGTTTCACATGGGAAAACTGGAGCTTAAACGTTTTGCCACGATAAACAGAATTTTTTGTTTTTTAATTTTTTAATAAACCCATCTTCTATACTAATTTATTTGTCTGAGGGCCAAAGGAGCCAATTTCATCCGAGTATTTGCAGAGTACAGTCTGAACAGGCCAGACAATCAAAGAGAGACAGTCATGGGTTATTGTCAAACATGTATATTCAGGGAGAACATGCAAACTCTGCACAGTAACCGGGGCTTTTCTGGCTGTGAGATGCATGTTATCATAGGATTATTAGAATTATTTGAGAAACAATGAGGAGATTAACAGTTGTAAATGAAAAATGAGTTAAACATTTTTTATTACATTGGAAATAATAGTTTTTCCCTGTGATGAACTGGCAAACCGAGCAAAGTTTCATCGCCCGTGTGTGACTATGAACCAGATAAAATCATATTGAAGATGAATTGACAATGTAATGGGGGGGTTATTGTAATTGGACACTTAAGTTTTTTTGTTTTTTTGAACAGAATTCCTTTCCAGAGGCCCGCAGAGAAAACAGGTGATGTCCTGGATGGGTGAGGTTCGTGATAATGCAGCTGGCCTTCGTTTCTAGTTGGTCAGTTATAAATGAGTTGTCTGCTTATCATGTGCTCTGCCACCATCCTCCCCTCTGCAGCTGAAAAAGCACAGAAGTCCGAGAGGCCGCCTGTGGCTGATACAGGATGATTCCAGCTTCTTGAGGAGCTCCAAGCTCGACTGAACTTTCTTTACCTGATGGACGGTGTTACTTAATCCAACCGATATGAACGTTAAGCGTTCAGCCGATGTGACTTGTTTGATTCAAGAAGGAAAGGAAGACATCTCAGTTAGGACAATGGTCTGTTTCCATCTTGTGAGGAGCCGTGATGCATTAAAAAAAAAAAAGGACCCAAAGCAAAATTAATAATTTTTTTTATTATGTTGCTAAAGCTGTCATAACACAAAAAAAAATAAGAACTTTTTTTTTAACCTCCCGAAACAAACTGCATCATAGACTGAACTATACAGGGACAGACGGAGAGGTCAACTCTCTTCGTGGGGAGGGTGGGGGGGGAATAAGCTAAACTCTAAACTAGAAAAGTTTCATCGTACTTTCAAACTTTCACAAACTATAAACTTGTTATTCATAGGATATACTGACATTTGGCAATATATAATATATATTTATGCTAACGTTTTAAATATGGGAATTACGGTTCAACAATACAAGTCTTAGATGGGTGGACCGAAGAAGAAAAATTGACACTGAAAATCAATTAAATGAACGTGTTGCGAGGCGTCAGTCCGTTTTCTTTAGATGACTCTCTACAAACAGGAAGTAACCACCAATCGAAACAATCACCACACAGAGCGAAGCGCGTTCTGAACTAAGGTAAAGTGGGCTCAGCTCCGTCTAATCGCGCAACTCATAATACTGATGCAACCTGTGTCGACAAACACTGTGCTTCTGAACCAGCATAAATACAACGTGTGTGTGAAATAAGGGACTTCAGCGAGTGGTGCCAGGAAGGTCGTGAACCTCTTACTGATCCCATCCTCAGATAGCACATGCATGAACAGAGGAGACAGCTCTGTCGCTCTGATATCTTATAGTAGGTATAAAAATAGAGATAGGTCGAGAGAAAAAAAGACAAAAAAAAATAGAGATAAAGAATAAATTAAAACAACGACGTGTGAGTTCCTGGACTAATAGTGTGTGCAGCGAGATATTATTTACAGTTTAATACATCTTGTAGTAGCCATGGTCTCACAGTGCTTGAACTGAAATGCAAATTAAAATACAGACGGTGGCGCTCGTTAGCCTTTAGACGAACAATGTCAGAGGATGAGCCTCTTATCTCAAAAAAAACATCCTACGGTTAAGATTCAAAATAATAGAGTAACCTATAAACACATTTTCTTTCAATTATACAATGAATTTAATCTGATAGCCTATGTTTCATCGTAGCAAAATCGCCACATAGTGGACTTGTCACCTTCGACACTATCTCAAGGGAAAAAACAATGACTGAAAATCAAAGTGACAATATTCCGTCTAACCAAAAGGACACGGGCATTTTATTTTTGTTTTCGCAGTTAAAAAAAAAATTAAACAAAGAGAGGGGGCGAGGGTGTGAAAGCAAAATACAAAATGGAAGAACCAAAAAACTGACGCGGCGTTGTCGGTTTTGAAAACATCAAAAATATCCCACTTTGCCTCTATAAAGTGTTTAATCCTATACAAACCTGACCTGCCACTGTGTTCTCCCATGGCACATGTGTATTTTCTGCGAGTCATGCTATGAGCAGTCAATACACAGTAGACGGGGTTGTAATTATAGCTACAAACTAATACAAAAAAAAAAAGAAAGGGCTCACATATTAAGACAAACCACCGAGAAGTTCTACAAAACTCAGCAGGCAGAGGTTGTAGATTAAGTGAGTCGCATTGGGGGGGGGGATGGCAATCAGCGGAGGGTAAAACTAATATATATCTCAAGGCGATGGGGTGTGATAATGATTATTATAGCCTATTCAAAAATGTGAAACCGTGATTTTGGCACAGTGGGGAGGAAAGAGGAGGCGGAGGAGGGAGAAACGTGAAAATACAGCAAAGTCATTGAGAATGAAAAGCACCAACACTCCTCAACAATGGAGACGTCCAAAATTATGTACAAACCGTGTGATTGCTGAAAAGAAAACAACCTAACACAATATGTAGTGTCCCTTAACGTGACAGTGTCGAACGTGTGACGCTGTGGTCAAACTGTAGTTTCCTGGATGCAACTCGGGCTGCTCGGTGAAATCAGTTCCTTTGCTTTTCAGGGAAACTCTGTTGGTCAAACTCCGGCTCACAGGGCTTCTCCAGGCGGATGCACGCCGTGCTGTAGTTTCTACACTCTGTGTGGAGGAGGACTCCGTCAACACAGCAGCTTTCTGCGGCGGTCAGCTGCTCGCTAACGAGCCAGGACAGTTCCGGAGCTGCCAGACGATGCGATCGAAAGCCCGCCAGTGAAGCGGTTACCTCCGAGCGGACCTGATTATTGCTCTCGCGATCCATTGCAGTGGTTATTACATACCAACTGGGCAGTCGCAACGCTTACTTTCATAATGATGGCACACAATGCAGTCCCAAAAGTGGTTTGTTTGTTTGTTTACACCGAGAGGGGGTACGCACAATACTGCTATCCAAACCTGCTCAGGCGAGACGGAAATCTTTACTGTGCTCCTATCCTAACGGAGAACCGTACGGTGCAATGTCTAGCTATCTATTAACAAAAACACAACCTAATGTTTAACACATTCATTACACATCTGTGAGGCCAGATTTACAGAAGCACTGCAGTGATTGGCCAGAGTCCTTTAGTTTGAGGCCCCGTGTAAAGACACTATGTCTTCTCAATCTACTTTGTGTAGTTACTCCGCTTAAAGCATGACCATGAGAGTCTGAGGTCTGCTTGAGCTCTTAACTGTTGTGCTATTTAGCCAGGCTTTTACGTAATTTCTATCATAAACCAAATTAATAAATGTGCACTTGAATAAAAATAGCATTTCTCTAAGTTCTCTTTTCTAAGTTGTTGCAAATGGAATCAAAGTGTGGAACTGCTGCCTGTAGAGCAGGTACTACTGATTTCTCCTACTACTTGCAGCACAAGACGCCTTTTCATTTCTTAAAATGCATTTCTAACAGCAACATTTTCTTCTAAAGCTTTTGAACCTAATATACACCGGGCAGGGGGGGGTCACGTGTCTGTGACCTCCGCTGCGTATGGTGAGGATGTGATCATGCGATGCGTGGCGCAGAGCGATCATTTGTGAGGGTTCTCTTGAGCTTGACCCCCTTGCGGATGGCCACCAGCATGTTTCCTTGCTCTTGTTCTCCCGCCTCCTCTTCAGTCTCGCTCTGCAGGTGCTGCAGGGACGGCTGGTTGGGCAGAGGCACGGTGGGGGGGTTGGTGGTCGCCTGGCCGCTCCAGGACACCCCGGGCAGCGAGCCGGTATCCTCTCCTCCTGTGAATGTTGGAGAGTCTGGGCTCTCCCCCCCCCCTCTCGTCTCCTCCACACTCCGGTTCCCGTTAACCACGGACATGTCTGGCACCGTGGGGATTTTCACTGGGACCACAGGGGTGCGGATGGGAATGGGACCGGTGCCTGCGTTTGAGCCTGAGCGGCGAGCGGACGGTTTTGAAGACGGGGTGCGGCGGATTGTTGCGACCCCGGGGGTGACGATGATTGGACCATGGCCTGCCGAATGCAAGACAAAAAAAACATGAGCTGAATGACAAATACGCATTCAGCTTTAAAAAGCTTTAATCAATAATTCATGAACAATAAAACAACGAGGGACCAAACAGTTAATCTCACAAGAGATTAAAAATACAGTTTTTGTTTCGTGTTTGTTGGCCTGTTGTTTATGGATCTCTTGATCTGCATCCAATAATTGTCAAAAAAATAGTAATTAGAATATTTCAAATCCATTTCCTTCTTTTTCTCTTCATTTAAAATAGTGTCTCATCTTTTCTCTCATAGCGTTTCCTCATCTTTAATTCACTTGAAAAACATTAGGCTTTGCAGTGAACTGAAGGGGGGGAACACACATTTACAGCACTTAAAACAAGAGCAAGCGTTTTATTTGTTTTTCTTAAATCAGAATGCATAAAAAAAAAAAAAAAAAAAAAAAGAACATTTCCAAGCTAACAAGCTTTCTGGCATTCACACAAAATCAAAAAGGTAAGAATAGTGGAGAGGTCTCAAACATTAAAGAGACTTGTGTGTACCTGTCGGGATCGGAGGATATGCTCCAGCAGCAGTAGAAGGATAAGCTCCCGTGTGGACCGGTGTGTTGGGATACGGCGCCGTGTGCTGATAGACCCCCTGTCCGGCGTACGGCGCCTGTGTGCTGGGCAGCCCGGCTGTGGACGCTGGCCGTTTGGTCTGGAACATGCGCCTGTAGGACTGACTGATGTCACTGTTTCTGGGGATGGTGGAGGACTTGTCGAAATCCAACGGCTGCGGCTGCTCGGGCTCTTGATCCCCAGCCATCGAAAAATAGTCGTAGTCCGAAACTAAAATGGAGCACATGGAGAGGCTGTCAATGCACTGACACAACTATACATTTATGATACTAAGAGAGGATTGCGGGTCAACTTATTCCATTAAGTGCATTACCTTGAGACGGTATAGTGTCTTCCGAGCAGCAGGGCGTGTTGGTCTGCGTGCTGTAGCCACTGGAGCACTGGATGGAGTCTCTACTGGACCTCTGTGTGTCCAGCTCCAGACCTCTGGATAAGGCCAGAGCCAGCTCATCATGGGCCTCCATGTCGCCGGCCTGCAGCGCAATGGATACAATCAACCGATTGTAATCAATTTAGCATGAGAGTCTGAAAGTCTGCCTGTCTGGACAGGGCCAGGTACAATTTATTAAAGTCATTACAGTCATTAGGTATAACCCATTAAAGCCATTAAAGGGGAACGTAAGTGGTGAGAGGCTATTCATATCGTCTAAATGCCATGACTGCAAAAACACCAGCCTGCAAGAGGCTGAATGTGAGGTCGCACTGCAGATGGATTTATATGTAGTTGGAACTCTCTTTATAAGCTTCGCTAATCAGAGGTAAAAAAAAAACAAAAACAAAACATGGAACTGAATCACTGAACAATTTACTGAGTGAAAGAGCTCATAGTTAATCACTGCAAACTTCAAGCAATAGCTTATCAAATGAAAAGCATGTGAGGAAAAAAGAGTGCATAAAATTACATTTAATGACGTCAATCAGCAAAAATACAGACATCAAGTGGTTTTAAGTTTTATGATTAATGATCAAGGAATACTCACTTAGAAATGTATATGCTCATGAACTGCAGGTCTCCATTTAAGTTTGAAAAGATGGCAGATGTAGACAGATAAACTAATGTGGTCAATTCTATAATGGAATAACCATCAGCAGTACAGTAGTTGGATAATGAACAGGACCTTGAGAGGTGCAGGCATGATCCTGTTCCGGTCTTCCATCAACGCTGCCTGGCTCTGTGTCTGCAGAGCAGCTGGAGGCGAAGGGCTGGAGACAGACGGCTGGACTGGCCGAGGACTGTTATCACTGCTCATGTTCCCGTTACTGTCCACCATTGCTGGGCTCTCCTTGTCCTTCTTCCTCCTCAGTGTATTGACCATTGGCTGGTCGTAGGGCCCGGGCTTCGCCCAGTCCTGTAAACAAACACATGTTCGGGTCCATTGTGACACATATTTATTTGCTAAGCCTTTCAGGAGCATCTGAAACGGACTTCTTCAAAACGTTTGTTTCATGGGTCGATGAGAATGAAAACGTGTTGATCTTGGAGTTTGCTGAGATGAACAAACCTTCCAGCTGGGCACTTGTGATGAAGGCACCATGGGGGAGCCCACAGTGCAGTAGTGAGGGTAGTCTGGGAGCAAGGCGGAGGCAGGACGTGACCATGAGCGGGTTGGGCAGGAGGTGGAGGTGGTGGATGAGGAGGAGGAGGAGGAGGTGGGAGAGAAGAAAGGGAAGGCGGTGCCTGACACTGAGCCCAAACTGCCCCCGTTGCTGTGCAAGTAGGGGGAGCTGGCTGGGCTGTAGTGGTCATAGCCGTTGGACAGCTGGTTGTGTGCGTGTCGGAGAGGTGACGACATAACAAGATACAACACAGAAACAAACAGACAATGGGAAAAAAATTACTTAAATAATAAAAAGAAAAAAGAAAACAAATTCAAAGGAACTGATCACAAAATAACGAATGAAAACTGCACATACAGGGGACTGTGGCGGTTTCTGTCTCCATGTAGACGTAAAGTTTGCAAGTGTGTTAAATGCTCATTATTGTGGATGAGTGTTTTTCACCTCGTCAGTGGTGTGCTGAGGTGCAGTAGCAGCAGCTAGAGGAGAGGGGGGGCTGCAGTCACTGTGAAGCGGCCCAGTCTCTGACATCTCAGAGGAGCTGGAATTGGGACAAGGCTGGAACAGCGAGGGCAGCAGCAAGCAGGCAGGCAGTGAGATGAGAAGAGGAGGAGGGGGAGGAGGAGGAGGGGGAGGAGGAGGGTTGATGCAGACGGACGTGCACAAAAGGGAAGAGTTGCAAAAGACAAACATGTCAGCAGGTAGACAGAAAGAAGCGAGGAGAAGCACTTTGTTAGACTTTTCCACACTTCTCAGCAGTTAGTGACGAGGCTGTGTAGACAGTGCACTGGGAGTCATACCAGCATTAATTGCATGGACATCAGCAGTGTTGTGTTAGGCGTCTTGTTAAAGGAGGGCACAATCAATGCTGCACATGATATTTAAAAAGTTATCTAATCAGTGCCTGCGGGGAAATTACGTCCTGGCTTGCTGCTCGCAAGAGGAAATTACAAGTTGGGGTCAGCTGGAGAACATTACCATTAAAAAAAGTGGGGATTAAAATGGATGGAAATGAATGAGATCCATAAATGGAAGCCATGTGGCTGTTTCCCCCCCCCCCCCTGAACAAAGTTACTGCGGCTACACTCGGAAAGAGGCAACACGAGGGCCATTTCCCAGGACTGTGCTGTAAATGGGTCGGGGGGCTACCTTGCCAAACCACCTTCAGTGCATCATAAAAACTTGGAGCCTAACTATACCAATGTGTGCAGACAAGCCCTGGTTTGCTGGAATTATAAAACAACTTTAACTAGTGCAGCCGCTCTCATGGTTGAGGTCAAACCACAAGTCGCTCCCCCGCCCCCCTGATCAGAGGAGCCGTTGGACAATCTCACTGATATTTATCCGAAACCCTGTGTCAGATGGTCAGAGCAATCTGTCAGAGTGAGACCTGCTGACAGAGACAGGCTCTTAGTGGCTGTGAAAATGTCCCGTTGACACAGGAGCATGTCAGTTTTTACTATGATTCATCGAATGAAAACACAACAGTAAGCATGATCAAGCCTCCGAGCCGGGCCAAACCACAGTCTGTCACAGTGGTCGACTTTTTAATAGCAGGATGGGCCTGAGCTGTTTCGCCTTGAGCGACAAATGGAGGCAGACTAATTTCCTGCACATTTCTGCTGTAATAATAGCAGTGAAATGACTTCACCGGGATCACACACACTCTCTGCCGACAGCTTCCTGCTTTTAGTAGTGACTAGAGATCTCAGAACAAGAGTTAGGAGCGGGTATCTCGGTTTTGTTTGTTGTCTTACCTTTGTTTCAGCTGGCATCGGCGAGGATGATTTGGATGACGTGTGGTGGTCCTGTGACGAAGAAATGAAGCCCGAGTCGTGGGAGGAGATGCTGGAGAGCCTCACCGGGGCCTGCTGGGGTAGCGTGGAGCTGCGGTATCGATGGCGGGGGTGATGGTGGTGGAAGAGGTGGTGTGAGGAAGAAGAGGAAGAAGAGGAGGAAGGAGAATGAGAGTGAGAGCCACTGGATCCCCTGGAGTCACTACTGTTAACGCTGTTCAGACTACTGTGAAAGGAGCGAGGGGATGGAGGAAGAAGTTGGTCGGGGAGGGTAAAAGCGTGCACCCACAGACATGGATTGAAGGGGGAAGATTGATTGAGTAAAGAGGAGTAACAGGGAGAGAGTGAAGGCAAAGGATTTGGGGGGGGGGGGTGGAGGAGACAGGGTTGGAAACGATTAACACAGCACACCAAGATGCAGCAGGCAGTGACTGAAGCAAATCGTCAAAACAACCAAACAAACCAGCAACAAAAGGTGTGAAATCATCATGACAATGTTCACAGGCATAAAATTACAGGATTTCATGCCTGTCAATGAGCTATTCGAAGGTATTTGCATACAACACCCATAAAAAAAAAGCAAAACAATGTAAACACTGGAGTTAATTATGACGTGAAAATTTAAAATCGGACGCAAATATTGCAAAACCCTTCGGATTATATTTGTGAGACAATAACGTAGAACTCCATCTGGCCGAGGCTGCTGGAGCTTCTGTATGTATATCTGTGTGCTTTAAACAAACACCTGTTGAAATCACAAGCTGCACAACAGCAGCTGTTTCACAATAAACCTGAGGATTTTTATTAAGTGATTTCTTTTCGAAAATATAAAACTCAAAAGCTTTGTTAATCACGAGATGAAAATGCTGCAAAAAAAAAAGGAAAAAAGAAAAATCCCACTGGACTCAAATTGTTACCCTGTAGTTGAACATTGTGACATGAAATGTAATTATACAAAAATTATACTCCAATCATCATTTCAAGTCCAAAATAAGGATCACATGATTGTACCACTGGAAATGCAAAGTAGCATCCAACCCCGGCATTAGATTTAGCTCTGGAAAAATCATCAGCAGACACAGAAAGCAGCAGTGACATCGTCTGAACAGCTAATGAACTAAACATTCTTTATTTGTCGAGGGTTTTTATGTAGAACCCTGAAGTTTTATAAAGGACAAACTTTACTATTTTGAAAGATGACCAGACCATAAACTCTCACAGCTCACATGGGCCACCAGGGGGCAGAGGCCGTTTGGACAAATCATAATGTTTGTCTGCAAATTCTTGTTCATTACATTTTAGCACTGACATTAAACCTCTCCCTCACAGACACATAACCACGGAGAAGTCCAAAACCACTGAGAGGAAGATTATCAAAACTCTGTCCCCTCCGACTCTGTGTGCGCCTTCCTTCCCTCTTATAATGTAGAAGTGCAATTCTTCTATTTCCATTTGACTTGAGTCAGACTGTTTATAGATGCACTACATCAATTTTGATTGGGTTCATGAGGATACCTGCACATGCTGGACTTCCTGGACATGGTGGTACTCGGGGATGAGGGTGGTGTTTGATACGACCAACCGTAATCTGAGCCCTTCAGATCCAAGATCACCTAAATAGGAGGGACATTATCGGTGCAACAAAGACAGCTACATTTAGACAAAGAATATCGGCAGCAAACAAAAACAATGTGTCCTTTTTAGAGTATCTATTGATGTCAAATTCACCCGTGACATTTTTTTTTTCTCACCTGCTCACTCGCAGGGGGAAGCTTGTGTGGGTCAGAGGTCAAGGCCTTGAGGTCATCAGAGATGGCCTGGAGATGGGTGACCTCTCCCAACATAGAAATCTCTTCATCCTAAAAGAATAAAAGGCGTGGAGGGCACAAACATTTCAAGACAAACGGCATATAATCACTGAGTGGTGTCACGTCCTCAGTTCAGGAGGAGTTACAGTCAAGTGTTTTCAGGATGATTTTTTTCATTTCCCTCATGCTTGGACTCACCACAACAGGTCGCAGCATGGCTACGAACCAGCAGAACCTCTGCCTTTCCTCAATGAGAGCCTTCCTCAGAGCCTGTTTCTCCGTCTCCTCCAGCAGAATGTATTTATCGCTGACATCCTGCATGGCGCTGTCCAGCTGGGGTTGGATGTCACCACGGCCTATCAAAGAGAAAGAGACACGGGCACAAGAAGCACATTTAAATCAGTTAGGTGATTGTAAAATTACTCGACTACTACGTCTTGGCTTGAAGTGAATAGTACCACTGAACTATAAAGACAATGTTCTACCTTCTACACTAAAAAGGATAACTAGTCAACTTTCTCATGCATGAAAGGTCACAGACGACATGATCATGTAGCAGTGAATGAACATTTCAAAGACATTAGTGTTTAGGATTTCTGCTTCTCTACTGTTATCTCCTCATTCTGCCACTGGAAATGTTCTAATATGAATGTACTTTCTGGCCATCACCTCGGTATGAGAGGGCACTCTTGTCATGGAAATCTTTCCTCCCTCATGTTCAACACGTTATCCATGGTAGGCTAATCTGTTGTTTGCCTTGTGAAGCTGCAATCTATCGTGACGAGATATCCAAAAGTGAGAGTCGACTCGATAATCTTTCAACTTCTCCTGTTAAACACTTCAATTCCCAGGAGCTCCATTAAATGATAAAGAGCGACTCTGCTTGAGTCTGCCTTCCTAATGACAGAGAGTGCGAGGTATCTCCGAGACCATCTGGTCTTTGTGCCGTCTTTTAATATGCATATGTAAATGCAGAAACGTTTGAGCTCAATTACACTCCCAAGGTTACCCTGTTATTCAGCGCTGCCTGTGTGGTTGCAGGCTAGTGTGTGTGTGTGTGTTTTTAAGAGAGGATACCCTGAAGCCAAATCAAGTCCTCTTGAGTTCTCCAAGGAGGCAGGAAGGCTGGCGACTGCCCAAGATGACCTAAAGTGAGCCTCAAAGGCATTATCTAACCACTTGAGCTACGCTTCCAAACACACACAAACACAAGAGTTTCAACTTTGATACATCAAGGTTAACCCGGTGTTCTCTGTCTGCTCCTGTTTAAAGATACACTGGCGTCATCTGTTGACATTTGATATGAGGTCCTGTCACATGCAAACAAGCTGGACGGCGAGTCGGAGTTCGGAAGGGAAGTCATCCTCACCTCACAACGTAAAACTAAGATGTCCATTTCTTGTGGAAAGCCTTCACTAATTGCTTTAACTCTTTACAGTTAAAATAATTAATGAGCGGTGGATACAAACAAATACAGACGTGACAAAAACGAGGAGTCAGCCATCTGAGTAGCTCTAAGAACTCCTTTCTTGTTGACAAGATAAGACAAAACCCAGTTGCCGTGTGTTAAGGATCCATTTACCGGGCCTAGCGGGGTGAGTTTAAAGCTGCACGCGGAGGAATGCGAGTTATGTGTGTTTTTATGGCAGCTCCTCCTATATCACATTATAGAAACCAATGATGAGGTAAATCGACTGTGGAGGCCAGGCTGGAAAGTCCAAATTACAGTATATATATTTTCAGTCTCGTATGGATAGAAAAGCTGCTTTTTCGGGCAGATCAGTGTGCAGTTACTTTACGTGAGGGTTTGTGGGAAGTTGACTGGACCTGAGAATGCGAAGACAGGCCTCATTCATTAGTCTGGTTTCCATTGCAGGACTGCGCTCATTATCATTCATTTGTCCGCAGGCAAAGGAAGTCTTTTTCCATCTCATTGAAACAGAAATTATTTGTACATTTGCTCGATGTGTCAAATCGTGTTATGACCAGTGTCATCACGTCTTATTGGAGGATCAAGCAAAAATCTTGTGTATCATGTGTATTATTTCTTTTTTTAAAGCTAAAACTGCAAATAACTGGCAGTACATAACCCTTCACTTAAACAGGCTCAAAGTGAAGCGACAAGCAGCTGTGGCGCTTGGTGATACAATTTGTGCCACATAACCCTGAAACCTGTTCTTATCACATTATAGCCATGTTTTGTTTGACTGTGTATTGAGACTAAAGTTTCAAACTTACGTCTCTCTTGGCTTCAAAATAAAGAAGCCGATTTTCAGGCCCTGAAAGCCAAGGATGCTGTGGTGTCTCGTTGGCACGCAGCAAAATAAAGAAGCATACTGAATTTTGGTTTTCTCCCACTAGCTCAAGTCTTGGCAGTCTGTTTTCTCAACATAACCAAGGTGGTTTTTTTGGGGGAAAAACACGACTTTAAGATGAGGTACTTTGTCTGAGACAGATGGAAAGCCAAATATTTTTCTTTGTTGCTGTTTTTGTAGTGCCTGTGAGGGGCTTGAGTCGTGCCAGCACTTCTGCTAAAGGCTGACCTATTAAGAAGCGGCTTATCCTCTACTCATTGAATCGCAATAAGAAAAAAAAATTAAAATCTTTGTCACAAATGCAAGCAAAGTAGTTTGATTAAGACTTAGTGAGTAATCTTCGAGTTCAGCCCATTGAAATTAAACAAAGATTGAACCAATTCCAAATATGCATACACTCGTGTTTCCCATAGGCCAATCGTGGAAACTAACCATACAAGGGTACACATTATTAACTACTTAACTGTGGCAGACATAGACAGGGAAAAATATTCTGAATGTGCAACTAGAAGCAATATTCATTATTTAATCGGCGTGTTACAGATATTGAAGCTGATGTAAGTGAAGTGATTGCAGAGATGAGAAGGGCTGCACATGTGTCTATGACACTGAGTCACATTAGATTTCTGAGGACTTCAAATGATTCTTGCCTGACCTTAAGACTCACCCCAACTCTTAATGTAACCTTAAGAGTCCCCATATTGAGAGCATGTGAATAGAATTGGCTCTTCAACAACAGTAACAGATACAGTTTTAATTCCCTTCAGAGACGTGGCTTACTTTAACTTTAACCTTAGTTGAACCCTGTGATAAATCTTCACCTAAGAATTTAACTTTTTCTTAATGGGGACTAGTCTGCAGCTGGGCTGAAGACCTCACCAGTACATAAGATAACTAATAAACACACACGGCACAAGTGGAGTGCTTGGGAGACAATGCAGTCACATCCTGGCATGAAACTTCAACTTGTGGTAAGCAAGGGGGTGGTTAGTGCCAAACTTAAGCTTCTGCTACGCGACAGCTTTGTCGGCGTTCCTGGGTTTGTCCACATCCCCAGTCTCTGTGCTAGAACTTGTGCATCTGCGCTGCCATGTGAACAAGATCCTGATTGCTACTTTTTTCTTTTCCCTTCAGCCGCAGACAAACATCGAGGTCCATCGGACATCTGTGGTCACTGTCTGGACTGTAAATAAATCTGAGCTACAACGGATGCCATGCCATGCCATACCCCCCCCCCCCCCCCCCCCACCACTTTCAGAGATCAACAACAGAAGTGGTACATACTGTTGTAGTTTTTTACTCTGAGATGACAAGACGATCTTCAGCAAATATGCAAATGTATTACCGTAGCACTCGATATATTGTAATGACATTTACCAGTCATTTCATCATTTGCATTGTTTCATTAGTTGAAAATGGCTTGATAAAGAGTCAACTAATTTGTACCATACATTTGAAACACAACCGCCTCTTTGATGTGTGATGTGTGTGTGTGTGTGGGAGAGAGAGAGAGAGAGAGAGAGAGAGAGAGAGAGAGAGACAGAGACAGAGACAGAGACAGACACAGAGACAGAGAGAGAGAGAGAAAGAGAGACAGAGACAGACACAGAGACAGAGAGAGAGAGAGAGCTATTACACATAGGGCACAACAGATGTTCAACAGTTACTATTTTCCTACCAACGCCAATCGTTTTATATCTTCAAACCATCATAACCATTTCATTCTGTTCTTCATCTATTTTTGACTTTCCAGACTAGATGAGCTGTATTTTGCTCAGAGTCCACGCACATGCATCTGCATGTGCACGCACAAATGAGATTAACCACTCCGGCTTTCACATGGCCAATGATTACATTAGGTTGCAGTCACAGGCTGTTTCTTAGCTCGGCCGGGGTCTCGGGTCAGAAAAACACCCTCACAAGACACGTATCAAACATCAGTTCTGGACTCACCGACGCAAGCACACAGATGGTGTTTTATTCCTGTGAGCAGATGGAGCGTTCTTCTTTCAAACAGTATGACTGGATCTAATATTGTACTTCTAAATTTGATTTCAATTTATGAGTGTTGCTGTGAGCCAGACACAGTTCGGGAACGTTAGGTCAAGTTATTATCTTATTCCCGAGGGAATCTACATCACACCACATTGAAAGACAACTATAATCTTATCCGAGTTGATTTTTGTCGGCAAACATACAAAATCCATCAACCTCAGTGGGATGGATAATTCTAATTTACCATCAAATCTATTAACATCTGTCCTCTAGCCTTGCTTTGTCCAAGTTAAGAGTCTCAAGGAGTGTATTCCAACTGGCAGAGAACGGATCATCACTCCAATCAAAGGGCAAACGCAGAAAAAGAGACAAACACTCCGACAGAGAGACACACGCATACACTTGTACTATGCAAAGTTATAATTTTACACGATCACCAATCACGCACACACTCGGATATCAATATTGACAGAAGTCATGCAAGCCCACCGTTCACAACAATTTGGGGTTTCAGTGTCAAACAGGGACAAATCGACACATGGTAAGATGGGGGACTGACACGGCGACCTTGGGATTAAACTCTACCAACTGAGCCCCACATGTCTTTGGATTGGTGAGAGGAAATCACAGCAACCATCATAAACCCATACAAAAACACAGCGAGAACATTGAAACTCCACACAGAAAGGCCTTAAACCCAGAACTGATCAAGGGTCTTGGTTAAGTGCATAATGGAAAATGATGATTTGTTTTGTTGTGGCGGCGCTTCCTTATTACAGCCGTGGTCCACTGAAGATGAGACAAAGTGCTTGAGTGCAAAGGAGTGAAACGGAAAATTGTTGTTATGAACCGCCGTCAAAGTTGATGCCACAGAGCTGATAAACAAAGAGAGTGTTTATAGAAAAGGATCTAACACTACAGCACTGGGCTGGTGAAGAAATACATGCCCTACTGGTTAAGACCCAAGAGATCGCAGGTCTACTGCGGCCTCCACTCCATCTCCTTTCCCCTTGTAAACAGTCTCCTCTTTTCCCTTGTTTGACCACATCAGTTGTGTTATTGTGATGCCGATCCCATGACGGGACCTTTCACTACGAACTACAGGCAGTATAAGAGATTGCTCATGAGAAAACAAAAGACAGAAAGTAGAGGAGGCCACAGTTAATAATGAACCTTATCATAAACACTTAAAACTGTATTACTGATGACATAGGTTATGGCAGAACAGAGACTTACCTTAAAAAATTTTTAAAAAAGAGCATGCAAATACTTACTACAGTCTACATTTATTAAAACAACAACCAGTACTTCTAGTAGCGACTTTACTTCGCATCTAAGATGCTGAGCTGAACATTCCTGCATAGGCAAAAATCTGGACAGCATCTATTTCACAAACTGACTTACCAAAAGTGTCAGCTGCAGTGCAGCGTAAGGTGAAGGATGGTATCAGAACCACATGGGGACAAGGAGAGGAGAAAGATCCAAGTCAACTGAGGGAGCGCGCCAGCACTAAACACTAATCCATCACATGAATGTGCAGCTCTCTCTGTCTCTGTGCCTCTTCAAACACTGCAGGGCAACGTGCTAAAGACTTCTTAAGAAACCTGGTAACATAATTAAGTGTTTGAAAACAAGTGTGAGACTATACTGACGTAAGTCTAATGTGTGTTTCATACAAACCCAAAAATATCTGTATCTCGGGTATCCAGAATTAAGTTGATATGTAGACGAGCTGTAAAGTTTTCAGGCCACATTCATTTACTACAGTTTTGTGACGTTGCAGTTTGACGCAACAATCACAAAAATTTCAGAAAATTTTAAACAGTGTATTCTGAATCCTTTCAGAAACCGCTGTATGTGGGTTTAAAGTTAAACATAGTGGAAAAGAGGGAGAATTACTGACTTTTCAGGCTTAAATGTCTTCTGATCACTTTAGGAATGTCTTCCATCCATGGATTTAAAACGGAAACCAGCAATATCCCGAAACATACTAGACGCATAATCATCTAATTCCTTTTTTGTGTATGGTATGTTTTTTTCTTCTCTCTCTCTCTCTCTCTCTCTCTCTAGGTAGGTGAATGCGTATGTCGAACCTGAGCCAAGAGAGCTGCACACAGAGAAAACTCACTGCCCTCACAGAGTGTGTTTACCAAGTAAGGTAATGTTTAGCCGTGCTCCATGTGCACTACTTAACCAGTGAGGACAAACGTCCTTGCCAACACATCACAGCTGTCTAACGAAACACTCGTGCACAATTTGGAAATTTTCCTATTTGATGTAAAAGATGACTTTTTTGTTTCTTGGCTTGTTTCTTCAGCTTTTAGAAATCTGAGTTTGGATTCTAGCAGACATGTCTATGAGCTCATACAGGTTAAATATAGCTTGAAAACAACTACAACGGGGATATAATGTCTGTGTAAAACCTAGTGCACTAATATAGCAATAGATGAACTGCTTTTGTTTTTTTGCTCCTCTTCTCACAGCAAGGAGCCTAAATATTTCAAATTCACTCATGTTGGCACCCAAGAAAACAGATGGCTGTTAGATTCACCTGCAGGTCAATGGACATCATTTCAATTCATCTTGTGCCTGGTCAGAGATATAATATAACAGCAATGAGAAAAGCAATGATGGGATTTTAAGACGGGAATGTAGGAATATTGGTATTTCTTCTGGTTTTACGTTGCATGTTTCACACTGACGTTTTGGAACAACAGTCATTTCAACTGTTATATTATTAAAAATGTGTTCGGATAGACTTGATGGATTGGTTTTATTGGGTTTAAGCTGCTTTTATTATTTGCTCAATTATCTGTATTTGATCTCTTTTTTTCCAGCTATTTCAAGAAAAAAAATTCTACCTTTTTTTGCTTTCTTCTGGAGTTTCAACGTGTCCGAAGACTTCTTCTTGATTTCTTGCCGAGCTCTTTTGTACTCTGGCGGAAACAGGTAAAAAGGTCAATGAGCTGTCGCTAACCTCAGTAGAAAAATGATAAAGTATGGAAAAAAAAAAAAGAAAAAAAAAAGACTTTCAAATAACAATACTTGTTAATTAGCAATTAAAAAAAAACAAAAAACTATACAAGTGTTAATACTTCACATTGCTGAAATGCTTTTAAATTGGGATTGCACCTCTTTTACAACCTTTTGCGTGGTCCTTGTCCAAAGTGTTGACTCCTCTTTTCCACTCCTCCATCTGTTCCTGGAGAGGGTTGATCAGACCCTCCAGGAAGCCCCTGTAAAAACAGCAGGTCCATTATTCCCAGTCATGCTGATCAATTGCACCATTCAAAGTAAGAGGACAGGTTTTTGTTCCTTTTCTTCTTTCTTGCGCCGTGCTTCTGTTTGAAAAGTATTGATGGAGTTCACATTAAACTAAAAAAGCTTTAATTGGAGTCAGTTTAGGGCAATACAAAAACAAGTGCGTGGGGAGTTTTAGCCAGTTTAACACATTGCGTCTGTCATCCAGTTAAAGTGGCAGACAAGCTGTCAGGCCTAAAAGTCATTAGATCTGTTTTGCTTTTCTTTTGTTATGTCTTATAACTCGGTGTCAATCATTAACAGGCGAGAGAAGGAGAAAAACACTGAGACAAAAAAAAAAAAAAAACTGAAAAAAGGTCTGCGTCTGACTGCGTGTCGCGGGGGGAAGTGAGACGCTCGTGCAGTTACGTCTGTCAATCATTACCCAACTGTGCCCGTCTTCCAAGATGTATTTGCAAGTGTGTTTGGGAGGTGGAGTGTGTGAGTGGTGGACAGCTGCAGTCGTAGTACATGAGGCTAAAATTAGACTTATCCCTCTTGCAGACATTTCCACAAAGTAAGTGTGTGTGTGTGTGTGTGTGTGTGTGTGTGTGTGTGTGTGTGTGTGTGTGTGTGTGTGTGTGTGTGTGTGTGTGTGTGTGTTCACAGCCCCCCTGTGTATAGTCCCTGCTATGGAGATCCGAGTGGAATCTCCACTGAAATGCCAGCTGAAATTAGAGAGCCTCTTGTCTGTGGTGTGTTTGTGTGTGCGCGTGCGAGAGCGCGTGTGTGTGTGTGTGTTTGTGCACTGAGACATTATAGATGCACGTGTTGCCAGACAAATAGTCTCTTTCCCAACATTCCACCACCAGCGGCATTTTCACCCACGCATGTAAAATGTCAAAACGCGGAGGGCACAGTGAGGAGACGGTTCATAAACACACTATTTTACCGGAGTTGCACTCCCGGGATTTACTGAAAGTACAATCGCAGATTACATTATACTGCACATTTATATTGTGATGAAACGCAGCGCGGGGATACTCTGGTGTAAAGACCCTTACATGGAGAACTGCTTGAGTTTGGCCTCTATGCTGCGATGTCTCATACACATCCTCGTCAGTGCAGATCCAATGTCTCTGGTGCCACCTGAAAAAAGATGGAAAAAGACAAAAGAAGTCGATGTTAAAATCAATTATATTCATCTATTGTAACACACTATCAGTCGCCAAATCTCATGTACCGGACCAGAATCACTCTGACTCATCAGAAAGGGACATGGCGGAGGGAAAAGAAGGAGGAAAAATCCAAACGGGAGATTGGATAGAATATTTCAGTCTTTCAGACTGAAAACAAACATTTTTGTAGCTTATGCCTCAGAGACACAGATGCTTGTAAAACTAAAAACAAACAGCATGCAAACTGTTCCATACTCTCCTTGGCCATTCAGACTGTTTAGTGGAGATTTTATTCAAATAAACTTCCTGGGGAGAGACCGACTTCAAACTATGAAGCCCGTCGGTTTATGGCTAGAATAGTAACACACGCAACTGAAATAGTTCATATAAGCTTAATTTCTTTTCTCTTTATTAACTTTTGAATGGAAAAAGACTACATTTTATTAGTATGGGTTAAACTGACACCTAAATGAAAAGCATAAGCGTAAACAGTTGACAGCTGATGTGTTCAAATTTAAATTGAAGTGCCATCACTATTGCAAAAAAAAAAATCAACAAAAAAAACCCAAATCATCGCTGCAAGACTTTAAAGAAACACGGTCACAGACTCGGTGAACTCTCTCTCTGCACTGCCTCAGCTAAGACTGTCAGAAACAGCAGGAAACGCAGAGTTACGAATTGCACGGATATTCAGGTCAAGAGGGGCGATGAGAGGTTGGAAGTGAAGCCTTGGTGGAAGTGCTGGGAGCTAAAGTCTGCTTCCTTCACGCAGACAGACGAGCTGTCCGCTTGGAAGGCCTCAGGCTGGACCCCAACTCCAGGACCCGACGCTGATTGACGGTTCTATTGTCCGGGTGCTCGCTATGACAAACCGGTCTCTCCGTGGGATTACTGTGTGAATGACTACACGTGTGAGTGTGTAAGTGTGTGTAAGAAAGAGTGAAAGTGGCGGCAGAGTGATCTCCTATGAAAATGTGCGGAGATATTATAACATTCTAATTCGTGCGTGTGTGTGTGTGTGTGTGTGTGTGTGTGTGTGTGTGTGTGTGTGTGTGTGTGTGTGTGTGTGTGTGTGTGTGTGTGTGTGTGTGTGTGTGTGTGTGTGTGTGTGAATCCCCTCCCGCAGAGCAAGCCATTCTGCTGTCAGCACAGCCCTCGCTGCATGCAGAGACGCACACAGAGCCGTCACTCACTCGCGCTCTGATTTACAACACACATTCAGTGACAATGCTTTTTAAAGCCGAAACAAAAGCATGCGAGTGGCTGCTTATCGGTCCAGCAAAACTTCCACAGAAATACACGGAGACATCCTGTAACTATAAGTTAAAAGTGCTGCTATACTATATTTTCTCAAGTTTTGCATTGCGTTAAACATTTTCTGAGTCACCTCTTGGGAGTGCGCATCAATACTGTAACGTAGAAGGCAGACATTATAGAGAACTGTTTTACAGTCCAACTCCTATATTGATAAATGAAAATACGAGTGTATGAATCCAAGTTAAATATTGGTGTTGTTCCCCCTAAAACAAAGTCTCCTTCATAATAAACTACAGCAGTGAAGCTGTAGCGATACTTTATATATTTTTCCGTCACAGTTGCTGGTAGTTTTCAGACAATCAACATCGGCTCATCTCTTCTAAAAGCTTCTAATGACTGACTGCTAAAAGTCACAAATCACTGGAACAATTCACACATTTGCTATACCTTTCAACCACATGTAATTTATTGTCATTTCCACTGAGGCCACTGAAACCTAGTGGGGTTTTTTTTCCGCCTTTGCCCTTTCATTCATTAATACAGTTTTTATGCGTTTGTGACAGGTGTGGCTATCACATGCCTTAAAAGACCATTTTGTTACACAATATCATAATGCTCCTTTATACACGCGTTGACTTGTTTAGTCAGAAAATACATCCATCCATCTGCCCACATCTTTCTCGCTATGACTGTTTGTTATTCTAGAGGGTGTGGCTGACGGAGGTCAATGTGCCACACAGAGGCCACACAGTCAAGAAAAAAAAGGGGGGGGGGGTATTTGGAGCAAAGCAGAAGTTGGTTTTTCATTAGAAAGTTACTGGAGAGTCCCGCCACATGCTGTCAAGGGAAGGCTTCGGTTTCAGCAGATTATTCATTCGCCACAACCCCACCCACGTTCTTGGATTTGATACCAGACACTTGAGGAGAACCAAGATGTGCTCCTGGCTATGTGCACACGTGAATGGAAAGAGAGCACACAAGCAGGCATTTGTGTGGGATTTACTCAATCTCCATTTGTTCCACTAAATGGCACTTATCCTGTGAGGGGAAGATTCTACTTCTGTCACACGGGAGAGGACAAGGATGCATAGAAATGCGGCCGCAGGTGTTCAAGTTCTGTGTCTTTGCAATAACAATATTCAGGCTCCACATTGACAGGCTTTGCAACAAAAAATGATCACTGCATTCGTCATCCACGACCAAAGTCTTTTGCCAAATGAAAAATAGCTTGGTTCAGCCAACATCTCATCTTTCCACCACTCTGACTCCCCGTCACAGCAGGTAGCCAGTCAGCGCGGCCTCTGCCTTTTCTGGCAGTTACCCGGGAAACTGTATACAATATGTGTGTGCATTGTCTGTGCCAGCTTCAATTGGATGTGGGCCCCAAGTGGTTTTACTGGGTGAGGACCCTTGTTTTCTTGTGTAAAGACACAGACATGTCTGAAAAAACATGACGCAAATAGCTTACATGTGTCGTTCCATTTACAGCACAGTGTAACAGCTTTTTTTTTTTTTTTTTTTAATTGCTTATGGTATAGAGTACATTAGTAATTTCTTTCTCTTGTTCTGCACTGTGAAGTTGGTGAGACCATTCACGTTAATGAATCAAGCTTGACACATCGTCAGGACACGTGCCAAAGGCGGAGGGTGTCGTCTAAAAGTAAATGATGAGTTGATTTCTTCCCCGTTTGTAGACTATTATCTTGTTGTTTTCAGAGTGAAGTAGCTGCTAACACCTAACACATCGTACACTCTTTCTACCGCCGAGTGACTGGGGACAGAAATAGCTGCAATGGCAGCGCCAGTTGTCTACCACACAAACGCACAACCTAACACGCACACGGCTTTGAGCTTCGACTGCGCCTGTGGCGAGCCATACTACTTCTGTGTGCTTTTAAATGTAAGGGTGCATGTGTGTGACAGTGCACCTGAACGCGTTTGTGTGTGTGTGTAGTAGAATAGCCGGCTGTCGGTAAGAATAGCTTCATTGTAACGTGGTTGTTTCAGAGGCTTGTAATTATTGCAGTGCCACTGACTTAAAGCCAGGCAAAAGACACACATATGCACTTAAAAAGACGGTTCGTTCTTTGGTGGAACAACAATGCCGGACTGACGCCTTTTTGTGAGCAAAACGAAAAGGTGGCAGCTGGAGCGACTTTGAGAAAAATCAGCAGATCTAAATTCTCTGCTTCAGTTGATTTTGGCTTGTGCATAAGATTGTGAGTCAGTAATATAACACAGAGGAGTGTTTTTTCAGTTGTATTGCACTGCATCGTGTGAGTCGGTGTCGGCGTGTGTCTCAGAGAGAGAGGGAGAGAGATAGTGACAGTATAGCAACTTGATGTCGAGTTGCCAAGCCTGACTTCGTCCTCAACCCCCTTCCAGACTGTTCCTTGGAATGTCACACTGTGCTGACACAGAGGAAGTGTGTGTGTGTGTGTGTGTGTGTGTGTGTGTGTGTGTGTGTGTGTGTGTGTGTGTGTGTGTGTGTGTGTGTGTGTGTGTGTGTGTGTGTGTGTGTGTGTGTGTGTGTGTGTGTGTGTGTGTGTGTGTGTGTGTGTGTGTGTGTGTGTGTGTGTGCCTGCACTTAGTTGAAGTACTTTACAAAGGGAGGTTTGGTGGAAAAGGCCAGTGAATCACAAGGCACAACAACATGGGAGTCCATTGATTGAACGTGTCATAGTATCTCTTCGGATTATGACGTGAAGGTTGAAGAGCGTAAAACCGAAACATCCCATCTGTTTATTTTCGATAGACTTAACTCCGCAATTGTCCGGGACACAGCAGGCTGTGAAATAGTGTTCTTGTCCGGGTTAAATAAACATGAGAGGACAAATTGTCTTTCTTTGTGTTTGGACAACGGGGTTAAGAGTTACAGCTTTCTGGTGAAATGTGATACAATTTGGTGGAATCTGAATGAGCAGCAACAAAGCAGGAAGCAATGCGATAGCGAACAAATCTTTCCTTTAGGGATGCAGCTTATTCCGGTGGTTAAATGCAACAACTAAAGAATGTTCTAGACTTTGGATCATCAAAATACATTAAAAACATGTATTTAGCATAAACTCTAGCATTGGGTTGATAAGGAAGAATACACTGTAATGTAAATAAGCAGAGACACGATAATGTTTTCAAAGGACAATGCAAAGTAGCTTGTCGTCTGTAGTAAAAACATTTGAGATATGTGATGTGGAGAAAAAGAGAAAAGGACAAAAACTAGGGATTGATGAGGTGAAAGTTAAAAGATCAAAACCTCAACACCTCAACACATTGATTTAAAATAGAATTATTAGAAAGGGGGATATGAAAAACGTAAAGAGAAAATAAATAAAGAGCATGGTAGGTGGGGTAGTTTTGACATGTAGATTAGAGAGGTTGAATAGTTAAAACCAGCTCCCTGCACGGGCACCAGATGGCTGCTGTTAACCACGGGCCGGTGGTTACACTGATAAGAGACTGGAGACCATACAGCTGGGTACATGCACTCACATACACACACACCCAGCTGGACAGAGGAAAGGCGATCTGTTCACTCGCAAATTAGTGAGCACGAACCCTAGTGTTTTCTCCAGCTCTCTAAGCATGCTCCCCTTTTGATGCTGCTTTCATTTAAATAAAACTACAAGATGATGAATCTTTAAAATCGCCATGTTCCACTGTATTGCTCCCCGCTATGATGCAATCGTGCTTATCTGTTGCATCCGGCCTATACAGCAGGTTATACAACACTGTCAGCTGTGTTTACATTTATATCTTGTGCGATTGCTTTGTAAGAATCATCAGGTGGCAACGTGCCCGACGACATCGCATTCCCAAATGAACATGCCCACTGATGCTCAGATAATCACAGATGCAAATACTGCTGAAGGAAAGTAGGTACTGGAGAGGATAATCACTAATTTATTGTAGTTTAGCACGGCTTGCGTCACCATCAGCAATATCCAAGTACTTTCGTTGAATGTGTTTCCAGATAGATCTGCTGGAGTGGTTATATGTCCGTTTTTTTTTCTGACACAGTCAACATTCAGTACCTTGTTGGGATTTTTCAAGAGGAAATTACAGCTGAACTGTGCTGTTTTTGTGAAAGGGCACCTCTCCAACCTCCAGATTAAAAACTGTCTATTTGAGCTTTACCACTTTGCTGGAAACTTACGTGTGACAGATCTGGAGCTATAACTAACAAAAAGTGGTTACATTACCTTAAAGAGGTCTTGTACATTGATCAAACACGACTTGGTTTAACTAACAAGTATTTCAGGTCAGAAATGGCAGTGGGGCAAACATTTGTTTATTTTTTTTTAAATCTAACTAATCACTTGTATCATTCCTGTAAACCAACAAAAACTGTTAAAAGTATTTTACGGTCTTAATTTTACTTTTCAAAACATGTATTAGTGTGCGCTTCAAGGTGCATTTAAACTGGTTAGAAATATCTGATGATAACGGCAAAATTAAAAGTGAAACGTTCCGCCTCTCAAATGTCAACAGGCAAGCTAATCTACTGGCTGGCAAATATATTTATAACATTCACACACACACAAACTTGTACACTGGAAGCAATAGTGTTTGACGCAGGTCGATCTGCTCATGGAAGACAAACAACGTAATGGTAAACTCGCACTGTCGTAGATGTAGCAGGTGTGTTCACCTGCTATAAACAGGAGATTCATGGACACAACCGGCCGGTGGTGGTTGTTATCTAGCGTAGCTCAGACCGTGGCTTGAGCGTTTTGTTTTAGGTCCGCCCCGAAATAATCCAAACTACGAAAAACTGTTCAAAGTGCCACACTCCTGAATCGGTACTATGGAGTTCAGTATTTTTCCACATCATTTTGGGAAAAGATCTCGCATGTCCAAAGTATATCTAACAAATCGAGTTGATATTCTTCAGTGGAAGAGACACATGGATCCTGACACACATGAAGGCATACACGCAGTCTTAACAGAGCAGTTGGTATGCCCAGATGGAGCCACCCACACAGCACAGATACAGGCTAACGTTTCATTCACTGATTCGGTGACTCCGTCAGTCTGGGAGCCTGCTGTCAGTATCCGATGACATTCTTCTATTAATCATTAACAAAGTGACTGCTTGTGAACTTGTAAGAGGGTTTTAATGAATCTGGTGATTAAAATGGCCAGAAAAAGATCAGTCAAATGTTCAAATTACACAATCAGTCGATGAAATAAACAAATCAAAAATGTGCTATATTATTTGTACTTGATAACGGGTTAGGTAAGGTAATGTGTGTGGATTATCTTCAAGGTCAAGGGCTTTAAATAGTCTCTTGTGATAGTGGATCTGGCCTCTTCGGGATCCAAACTCTTCTTGTCATTCATCAATAGCTGTTGACAGACAGACAGCTTGTCTGTCTTACGTTGCCGACGCGCACACACAAACTCGCACTCGACAGTCGGCGAGTCCTGGCTCAATGAGCACCGACATATACAACATGCGAGCGAGCGAACGAACACACACACACGCACGCGCACACACACACCTGCTGTAGTGTGACCAGTGCTGACACAGAAAAACCCCGGACTGTCTGACTACAGCTCCAAACAGCTGTCAGGCCAGAGCATGGGAGGAGGAAAGGGAGAGGACCGAGAGGAATGAAGGAGGAGGATCGAGAGAATAAGGAGGAGGATGAGCACTATTTTCAGATTGTGTAGAAATGATTTAAATGCCTTACGAGCCTATAAACTGTCTGAGCTAAAGTTGAACAAGAGGTGTGTGTCCTGGGTGATATATTATGGATACAAGAGTAAGATCTAGGTGAACTTATTTAACTGTATATCAGTCAAAAAAGTCTCCAAATGTTTATATATCTTTTTTTATTTTGAACTATCTGTGGTTCTTTTTGTTTTTATTTAGCAATACGGACTCTGTTGCTGCTGGCAAAAGTTGAAAAATACATACTATAAAGTGTTGACAAAGGATAGCTGTCAAGGAGAGGGCATAGAATAAAGACTATCAGCTCTAGTATAAGTAACAAAACCATCACAGTGAACTCAGAACTAACCATCATAAACCTATATTACATAATGAAAGAAAGACTGTGATCCACTAAGCAGGCAACATTTTAAAAGTCTCTCTTCATACTTCTCCACTCATGGAATGCTAAGTTGAGTGATAAAGGCTAGAAATCCATCTCTACTGCCCCCGTTGAGGCATCACAGTCAACTGTGGCGCCAAAACAACTGCTGCCTGACCTCTGAGCATCATCTGTGAAGGACAGCTGAATGCGGCGGTTACTCACAATACGCATATGGGCAGGCAATGTTCTACTTGCTCTTCACACTGAAACACATTATATTTTAGAAGAAGAAGAAAAAAAGGAAAGACAGAAGCGAGTGTAACCTGTAGTTCATGTAGTGAATGCGTGTCAGTGTGCCACTGCAATGCAGTGAAATGCACCCTGAATAGTAATCCACGAGACTCCCGTCACCCTTCCCTCTTTCACGGCACTTCCTTCTCCTAAAGTCTGGTTTTATCCGGTATCTTCTCGTCTCCTCGTGGAGATCGTCATCTCTTCCCTCTCTGCAGTGTGTCACCATGTTTTGTTTTTTTTTTCCTTCTAATTCACACTCCCCTGTTCTAATTTCTCTCCTTGTCACCGTCCTGTCCTTCCTCACTCTGTACCGCTATCTCACCAGCAGTGTGAAGAGTGGAAAAAAAAAAAAGAGCAGCAGAATTACTTTGGAGCGATGTTTGTGGTGTTGATTATAGTAAGATGTGAATGTTCGGTGTACGCCACACAGTGCTGAAACTGGATTCGGGAAGTGTGTCAGTATGCTGGTGTAGCCGCTGCAACCTGAGGACAAACGTAAAGAATAAATCCAACATATAGAGAAGAAAACAGCAGAGGGGGAACTGTGGGCTGGAAAGCTAAAAAGCACGAGGGCAGTGACAAAGCGAGGCCATTTGAGTGTGACAGTATGCCACCTTTGTGTGGATCTGCAGCGTGAATGCTAACGAGGTCTTCAAGCTACAGATAAACAAGAAAAGATAGCTGACAGATGCACTCATTGCACTCTCTGTCTCCCTCTCTCTCATTGGGATGCTATGAAGTCACTGTACCCCCCCCCCCCCCCACCCCCCCCGTTATTCTTTGCCTTTCACCGGTACTATCTCGCAGTACTGTGCTATGAATGGATACTAAACCAACGGATGGGAACCAATTAAGATAACAAGAGTGCGTCGTTCTTGCCTACAAAATGCTGCCATCCTTTTTCCTCTCACTTTCGATGGGTTTGCTCTGTGGGTAATTCATCATCTTGCGCATTTGTTGCTTATTTGGTCCCAGTCAGAACAACGTTTCAACATGATCGTCTGACACATGGTGTCACAAGCGTTGAAGAACCCAGAAGCAAAATAAAAGACGGCAAAAATAACTCAAAGCATTAAGCTATAGTGTTGTCGGAGAGATTCCAGTAGCTGTGGGGCTTTAGGACAATAAAATAGGAGAGTCACAGAATGATTTATGACCAAATGCAGCCACCTGACCAGAGCACAATGGACCAGATGTTTCCATTGCTGTAAACCACAAGGAAGGAAATAAAGAAGCTCCTCAAACTGGAACCAAACACGACTATTTCAACATCACAATGAACCTGGATGACCACGGAAGGTTGTGTAGGAAACTATTTGGAGAAGCATGGCACCGATTGGTGGGTTTCACCACCAGCTTCACAAAGAGGGTACACCAGTACGAGGGTGGTCTCTTAAAAGGCATCCTCTGAAACCAAACCGTCTCCAGGCAAACTTGACATGCAAATTTATGCGAACTGGCTTGCCGTATTCTTACAGTGAGATATCACTACTGCACATGTTGGTTTCTGCAGCAGATCGCAGTGCAAATCTGGGTCAATCTATCGTCTGTATGCCTTTGATTTCAACTTTGAAGCCGTTATCTCTCTGATCTTCACAGTACATGATAGGCTTTGTGTGCTCTGGTTTCGCTTTCTATCTTTTTTTTTTTTTTTTGCTCCGTACTGTCCACGGCTTCTTCTCACTCTGCTCCCACTGCTACTCTCTGATGTCTCTGTGAAAGTAAGCAAGCCAGTACCGTAATGTTAACACGGCGCACAAGTTAATCCTGTCCGTAAGCAGTCGGCTAGTTCAATTAGCGGTCAATGTCAAGACGAAAATAAATGCTCGAAGAGGAGGCGAGAATGTCCCATGGGAAAGTATGCGACGATAACATAAGGTCTCGGTGTATCCTTAGCAAAGGGGCCTCACCATCGATTTTCACAGGGCGAATTAGCAACTCCTGCATTGCTGCTTTCAAGCTTTTCGTACACAGCAAATAGTACCGCGATGGGCAACTGGTACAGAGAGTTTCTCGCCTTGTTGAGATATGGTTGAAATGCAATATATTCACTATGAAGCTTTTGGGAGCCTTTATAAGAGTTATCTCCCTTCAGTTCCATCACATTTCTGCATCTAAAAACTGCGCAAATAAATTACATCCAAATAGCTCAATAACAACAGCTGCACTAATAAAAACCAGAGGCCTTGCATATTCCTCTCCACTGCATGGTAACAGCTCAACAGCAGCTATACATCTGCTGCCCAGAATCTGACCAATTAAAGCCACCAATGAGGGGATTTAAGCATGTCATCAGATGACCAGAGAGAGAGAGAGAAAATGAATGAGAGAGCGAGAATAGATTACCCCCAGAGCCCACTCTTGCTCTTTTCTGGGCTTTGGTGCCCCACTTTTTCTCTAATCTTCCTTTCTGGTCTGACACACATTCCACTGACAGACAGAAAGGATTTACTAAGACCTCTACCAATGAACTACATTCATTGCTTCTCTTTGGTTGGGTATTTATGGTATGCAGAACTGTGGAGCAGCAACGATAACTGCAACCTAAAAAAATAAAAATAAATGTAGAAAAAGGTCAAAGTCAACATTGCTTCAGAATCTTTCCCTCCAAATGAGTCACAATCTGTTGTCAGCGTGTGCGGCTTGAACGTGCAAAAAGACTGAAGCCACAGTTATTCATTGATAATAAGAGGACAGAGGTTCACATTTCCATATGCCTGTCAGAATAAACTGAGGTCTGAGTCACGTCTGTTTTGTACAGCGACCAAAGTTCAGAATAGTAATTCTTAACAGTGCCGCCAACATCGAAGTGATTGACAGAGAGACATGAAATTCCAGGTGCTACTTCAATGAATACAGGACAGACTAAAGCTTCAATATTAGCATAACTTGAAAAAAAAAAATAAAGAAATAACCTTCGTTTGAACACCCATCTATACATCATAGGTCAACAGGTAATACCAGTTTTAAGGGCGGAGAAGGTACAACAGTCATTTTAGACCTTGTAGACACATGTCCTCCAACTGAAGATACATTTACACCCAATCTTGATAAACAACATCACATTATTTTGAAGTATGTCAATTACTAACCCAGTAATCAGGTGAGGTCAATTGTGGGACCACATGCAACTCATTTACATTGGATCTTCTAATCCAGCCTGCCGAGTCCTTGAGAGCAAATTAAGGTAGATAGTCACTGCAGTCCTACTGCCATGCCTTCAAATGATGCTCAAGCTGCATCAGCATTCAAGATTCAACATGTCAGGTACGCAGCAGAAAGCCATCATGTGGCTGGAGAAGCAGAGCTGTCATTCAAGGATTGAGCCAATGGCTGTTCCCCATCCCATTCTATTATGACCCTCCTATTCCAAAATATGAACTTATATTGGGAACATTTTTTCAGACGCGTTTGTCTCTCATATTTCACAGAATATTCACACCGAGAACACTTGATAGCTCTAAAATGTAAAATGCGCTGTCCACGGACACGCCATGCGTGTGAGGGTGTGGCCGTGGCCATGCAACGGGAAGTGCAATGTAAAGAGCCTGAGCATGGTCAGATCAAAGTTGACACGTTGCATCAGAGACCAGCCCTCATCACAGCTACAGCACAATGACAACCGTCAGCCATAGCGCCACATGCTGGAAACAGGTACTACAGTCTACATAACCTCCAACTGGCAACACACTTCACATGTTTCCTGAGATGTTATACATATACAGTACCAATCGACATTCTCGGTCGGAGTCCCGTAAGTAGCGAGGACCTATTTAAGCAGCCTTAATTTGACTTGAAATTTCAGAATACTGATACTAAATTAACTAATAATGAACTGTTGTGTTTATGACCTGTATTGTGTGTAAAGTGGCTAAAAACATCCTACAAGTAGCCGTGTCTATTCTGCTGCTCCCTTTGTACAGGACTCATCACAGCCATTGCTACTTGCAATGGAGACTTGACTTGCTTTTTTTCTTGCATCAACTGGGATTCAGACCGGGATCTTAACCCGATACTCTATTGGCGGGAGTTTCCTACAAGGCAATGGCAAAAAATTTGCAAAGGCCTCAAGTGACTAAGAAATGGAGAAATAAAAAAATATATATATATTCCTCAGTGGGACGAAGATTTCTTTTAAAATGTGTCACAAAACTATCCGGCTTTATTAAGAAACACAATGGGAACAGGTCGTATGCAAATATAATTTAAAAGTAACAAGTCTGCAATATGACAGTAATAAAATGTTGAAGTTGGCGCTTAAAGCTGAGTGGGTGACAAGAAATACCTACATTCTACAATATTTGGCTTTTCACCTTCAGCACTCGGTATGTGAATGTGTCTGTGACCTTTCCTTTTCCTGTGGGGAGAAAGACCCAGAGGCCTCCAGTCTTTGAGATACTGGCCATAATTTAAACCAGAGACACAGCAGAGAGACTGAGCTGTTTGTCAGTGCAACACAACACTGACTTGTTTGCCATAATGACCGCCAGATTACATCCATCATGTGTGTGTCTGAGCCTTTGCATGTATAGAGTGTGTGTGAGAGTTGGAGCGAGCTCATGCGTAAGAGCCCCCACCCCCTCCAGTTTTAGTGTCAAACAGTTAGCATGGGGACTTTCTCCACCCCAGTGTCACCCTACATCCATCCACCACCCAAGTGTGCACTTCACACAAACACCTCATGCATTCAGTGTTTCATGGAGTATCTGTTGGACGATGGGGGAACAATTCAGATGCTGAAAACACTGAATCAACCTTCTGACAGAGTAACATCACTTACAGAACTTTATTATTTACTCATCTATCAACCCCTGACAAGTTTATTTTCTTAGTTTGAAAAACACTAAGAAAGCAATAAATTTAAGCAAATATAGTTGATGTTCGGGGAATAATTCAATAAATATGCCATCCTAAGACAACAAAACGAGTCACATTTTGTCCAAGTTCACCTTTACTGTTCACGTTGCAACAGATGGCCCACCTACCTCACCACACAGCAGCAAGCTGATGACGGTACCCCACTGTGCACGTGTGTCACGATATTTGTTTTGACCACCACGTGGAACTATTGTACTTTATCCTTAAAGTGTGATACATGAAGGGCAGGAGAGTTTAAGCTCAGAGACTTGTTTTATTTCTGTCACTGCTCTCCATGACTTGGCTCTTTCTACCCTCCGCCTCTGACGTCATTTATCTGTGTCTGTGTCCTTGAGGGGACTTTTAACAGCAGAGAAAGTCCCCAGTGATAATCACAAAGCGGCTTGGTGTTGCTGTCACAAACCGGCTGTGTACACACCTGGCCTCGACAGCCTGGACACACACAGGAGGCGAGGTCATAGACGCATAAGAGACAAGAACAAGAAAATAGTACAAATAAGAGGATCAAATAGGTAGACATGATCAAGGACTACATTTAAAACCCTAATTTACTTTGTCTCTTGCGAACACGATCAAATATTAATGAAATTGGGAATTGGGAAACAGGCTATTAAACACAAAAACTTGTATTAGTCTTGGCATGTGTTACCGTTTATCTCTGCAGGCTTCCAACGTGCAGCTGTTTTGTTCGATTTCGGCTTTCTGTCAACAACATGTTATTTAGGCTGTGTTACAAGCTTCCAATGTCTTCAACTTAAAAAAAAACTAAAATTTTCTTTGGACCAAATGATCATCCGTCAGTTTAAATATTTGGACTAACCAAGACATGAGAGGGCTCTGTGCTGAGTGCCGACTTTACCATTTAGTATATGTAACACAGCACGAGTCTGTGTGTGTGTGCCGTACAGAACAAAGGTGGGCTGTGTTGGTTCACGGCCTGGCCGTTGGGATGAAGTCCTGTGTTAATGTGTTCAATGTTACCCATTTACAAAAAGCAGAAACCTAAAAATAGCAGCCGTAACACATGCACTTGGGAACTAGACACAAAGAGACACACATACACCAGAGGCTTTAGATAAACAAATGTAGACACACGGCGGACAGATGCAAATGGCTCGCATGCAGACATGGAGCGGACAAGCTTTCTGCTATTAGTTGACCAAGATCCATTGATAAGCCCCGTGCGATAAAAACCTGTTAGTGATAAAGTGTGCAATTACTGATGCTCTTGACGCAGACAATGACTCGTTACAGACAACGAAACAATGTCATCAATGTCAGGTTTCACAAAAAGGTCAAGTTATGAGATTAAAACCTGATAAACACAAGACAGGAACAACTGCAGATTGTTTGGGTCAGGTTATATGGGCCATTTGGAGTCTTTTACTTACTAGCGTGTCATTGTGGAGTACAACTAGTTGATACAAATTGCTGTTCATTCAGTTTGGGATTATAGTTAAATCTTATACCTCCTATAAGGACTAGACCAGTGAGGAAACTTATTTTTCACCAACAGAGGCCATAAAATCAGCAGCTTTGCAAATAAGTGCCTATCAAATCAACTCAGAGACACAAGACTGAGGTTCATTTGCCAGAGAAATGTGTTTTGAGTTTGGCTTTGCATGCCTGTCAGATGTTCCAAATTCAGAGCTCACTGGTCGAACCGGGTTTGTGTTTAAACAAAACCAGAGAGCAAACATGGCTAACACCCACAGACACTTGTGCGGACACACACTGCCTGCACGCACAGGCAAGTGTGCAGATGATTCTCTGGTATCCGGATTCAACAGCATGTACTCTCATGTATGTCTGAAACACAACACAACAAACAATCTCTACATATTCATGTCCTTTGACGTCACCACCAGGTCGACTTTGACCCTACAGACTCAAGAGTGAGACTCAACGAATATTGGTACTTTTGGGATTGTTGCAGAAAATCCTGTGATGTGTTTTTCAGTGTTAATGCTTTTCACATTGCCTGTTAGGATTCTGACTCCATAAACCAGCACGAGAAATCGATTGCCTCGGAGTCTGAGACGGGGATAATATAATGAAAGTCAAGTTTACGTACTTTAGTCACCCCATTAGTTGTGCATGCATCCGCATGCATGTGCGCACGGGCCTGTGCACGGTGAAATTAGTGTGTGAGTCTTTGCTTGTGTCAGTGTATTTGACCCATTAACTGATCTATTTGCTGGTTGCAGTGATCTGTAAGATTCCCAGGATGGGGTCGGGGTGAACTGAAAAGAACAGAGGATGGATTGAGAGGCACGGAGCTGATGCAGGGGATGCGATCGAGGTCTGTTCGCTGGACAGAGGACAGGAAACGTACACCGCCAGAGCACGTCTTGGACTGAAACGGGAAAAGAGGACAGAAGCTTCTCAGAGAGGGCATTGAGACTGCGGGTTAGTTCAGGCACTAATGCTCCTCTGTAACAGAGGCCGAGGCATGAACTCAAAGGGGCAAAGGAGGAAAGAGCTCGATATTTTTTTTATTTTATTTTATTTTTTAAATGAAGCTGTGTATGGGGGTCTGTTGACCATGCTGACCATGTTGAGCATGCTCAGAGAAATGAGCAAAAGACAATGCAGGAGTCTTGCATTTAGAAAGGAATTGTGACCATCATTTTATAAAATAAAAAACCTTAACCTTGAACCTTGGAAGAGAAAAGAAAAATTCATCTACAGCCACTATTCCAAAATGAACCAAGTGGACTGGATCGCTTTTTACCTTATTTAAAGTAGGTTGGACGTGTCCTAGTTCACAGTAATTGTATGGCCCAGTGTCACTCGGTAAAAAGGAATGACAGAGAGGAAACAGAGACCTCATTGAGAAACAACCAGGGCATGTATATGCACAGACTCACACATACACTCTTGAGAGTAAGTGTGTGTCGTATGGGCTTGATTGTGTGTACACAGATGAATCCACAAGCACTTGATTTCCCAATCACATACAAACACAAGGCAATCCGGTGTTCCGGGCGAGATCCACCCAAATGAGAACTGTTTGGTCCCCTCCAGCTCAAAGGCTAAAGAGGTCGAGTGGATGCACCCACTTATTACCAACCCCTTGATCCGCCTTCAACTATACAGACTTGAGGGTTTAAACCTTAACAGCGAACATCATGTGCATGTTAGTTCACCTCGATTAGTCATGCACACTGGATAGCTGGCCAAGCTTTTAATCACTTCCAACTATCTACACAGACTGCGAGGTTAAAAAGAGTGACGATTTGCAAAAGTGTTATCGGCAACTCTGCTAGTGACAAGTGTAGATAACAGATAGCAGATGTGACAGCGTCTACCCAGAGGCACCAACTGCATTACCAGATGACTGGAAACAGAAGAAGGTAAATCCTCAGAGACATCTGGGGTTTACAACCCCATCCCTTCTGGGCTGCCGCTAAACACAGCAGCATGACATCAGTTTAGGGCAATATTCTTTTATATTTTGAGGTTTGTACTTTTCATAGTCATGCTATTTTGAAATATAAACTGCCCCGATGAAGGATGAAACAGAAAATGTGCAGCTCTCGACTGAAAGATATTTCTGGGAGCTGAACTCCACAGGGGGCCTCGGCGAAGCTAAGTTATTCCATAAGGAGGGGCAGCATAGTTGTAAATGGGTGAGGTTAAACAATGGGCTGAAGCGAGGCTAGTGTAAAGAGGTCAGGAAGATGGAGCACAGTCACTGTGTGGTGACTAGAAGCAAGCAGGAATTCATGAAGCAAAAACAGAACATAGCGGTTTAACCGGTGTACTTTTTGGTACAATCGGCGAGTCATTTATGGCGAAACACCCCTTGTTCCGCTCATCTGCCATCGTACTCAGATTATAAGGCAGTTTCCCACATATTTTAATCTGTGACTTAGCAATGCAGACATGTACTTCAGCACAACATAAGCATTTCAATTCCATAATCCTCCGTATTCCCCTCTGGAGAGACAGCAGAAATCCTTAAAGTTTAACAAAGGCAGCAGCTTACTCAGACATACTGGTCTGCTTCCAGTCAACACCGCTGGAGTTTGTTTGTTTGCTCTTCTGTGTGTCCCCAAAGATTCTCATGAATAACATGGTTCCCATTGCAATTAGGTAATTCATGGAAATTACAAAACCGGTACAGACAGCTTAAGAGGGATAGGCACTGGGGGAAACATAAGTGTAGATGGATCAGCCACTAATGCAGTGAGGATAAAAGAGGCCGCCCAAATGCAGATGAAACCGTGAATGATAACCAAAGTGTGAAAGCTGGACCAGTTCACTAATATCTGGACGATGTTAGACTTGCATCTGGACAACGAGCGCCTGACCTTTAGGTCTGGGGGAAACGGATTCAAATGAGAACGTAGGCTTCTAAGGGACAACGATACTGATCACAAAGTGGGCATAGATGGCAGGGGGATTCTAGTAATTATCAGCTTCAAACTGTGTTTCCTAGATGGTCTTTTTGGTTTCAACAGGCTTCTACATGCAGGATCTGTGGAAGGTGTCTATTTCATGTCTACAGAGTCAGACGTGTCTAAACAGACAAAACACTGGAGCTGCTGACAGGGCCACTGGGATTAATATACACACAGAGACACACATACTTATATCCACTGTATATGTGCACAGACATACACACACTACTTGTAGAGACAGTACCCCAACAGCTGCTAACCCATATCTGATACATCCCTGGATATATTTATTAGAGTGGACAAACTATTGTAAATCGGGGGTTGTACGGGACTCATTCTGTGAGGATGTGCATCAGAGATAAAGTTGAGCAATGCTTTTATTGTTCACATTTTCTGGAGGTCAACAGAAATGTGTACAAATGTGCCTGCACTAAGACACTTGTTTTATTTTAGCTTTTCTTCCTCAGGCTGATTTTCAAGGTCACACTCTGGGATGTGAGAATGGGCCAAAGGAGGATTCAGGCAAACCCTTTAATTATGAGTCAAAGTGGTAAAACTTGCTCTCTACAACTTTAACTGAACAGTTGTCGTGATGCAATCCTTTTACACGGTGCACCTGTCAGCATAGCTGTAACATACCGCAGTTTAGTGACTTAAACGGAGCTCATATTGTGCGTCTACGACTACAATCCTTTGATATTTCAAAGTTTTAAACCAACATTATACTATTCCTGGAATGGCAGCACAGCTAAATTACTGTATTATTTTTTATTTTTTGCACACCGTGCCCTGCCTGTTGTGTGGAATGAGATCATCTCTCTGTGTAGCCCGAGTCGCGTCAGCTGTTTCCAAGTGGTAAACTCCGAAAGAGCTCCCACTACTCACTCACTCTCGCACTCACCGGGTGAATGAAATACCACAAAGAGGTAGCACAGAAATTCACAAACAAACGGGCTAAAAAAAGACCAGCGACACACCGACACAAGCCCATTATGCACAGAAGGAAACTGTGACGCAAAACTGAAGAACAGAAGGGAGCGACGGAAAATGAACTGGTTGCTTTCTCAAACAAGAGGAAGGATTCTTCTCCGGAAAGTCTGCTCTCTTGCCTTTTCCATTCTATCGCCCCATTCTCTCTCTCCCGCTCACACTCTCTCTTCATGGATTCAATGGGGCTTTGTCTCACTCTTCACAAATGGCCAGTTTGACATTTTGGATGAAAAGAATATGGCGAAAAATGTTTGAAAAAAAATAGTTGGCCGCATGTCCCACTTGATTGCTTTAAAAAAGTGAGATAAATTACGGTATTTCGTAGCTCATGTGTTTAAAATACAAAAGGAGGTATGCTAAGCTTCAAAAGGACATCTCGGTTTTGCGTTTGCTCGTCCGTATCCTCTAAATACCATAACTTAACGTGTTTTAGAGGTCACCTCATCCAAAATGAATCAAAGAGCAGTGAAGTGTGCTGGAGCAGGAAACATCGAAAACATGCACAGGTTTCATTCAAGCAAAGTTTATAAGCAGTTCTAGTGACAAATGCTAAACTCTGCTGAAAAACAATGAGCACGTCAGAACGACATTTATGAAAGACATTCCATATACAGGTGTATCCGAAACAGAAACAGGCAGCAACTTTTATGGACTCCAGTGACGTTACTTAATGGAAACTTACTAAGATGTTAAGTCATCATTTGCAATATTCTAAATCTTTACAAAAAAATATGTTGCTTAGTCAAAACAAGTTTACTTAACTGGTTCATGCAAAAGGATCTTTTATGATTTCAACTTGAAACACCAAGTTAATAGTAAGTTCATATGTATTAATAATGTCCGGATTAGGCTCTGATAATTATTAACATGTACATAGGAATACATTGTCTCTTTGAACTGAATGTCACTTTTTAACCAACATTTCTAAAACTGTTTCACAGTAACAGATTAATTTGTAAGTTTCCACGACATTGACAGGCATTTTTTTTTTCATGTGGCTTGATGTCTGAGCACCTGAAGTCGGACCTAAATCCTGGTTACTTATTAACATTTGACATGAGTTCAAATCAAACAGAATCATTAGACCTATTAGAGCGTACCCAGTGCTTCAAGGTCTGAGCAGCACTGCGGCTTGCGTAATGACTGTGGCCTGATCTCTATTTGTTCTAATAAATCATGGAAAACAGTGGAGCAAAAGGCAGATGGCGAAGAAGGGTAGCACCTTGGCGCAGGAAAGCAGCATCACCACAGGCGGCGCCAAGGTGGAAACCAATGCAATTCAAAGTAGCTGCTGATCCAAGCCCTTTCTGGGGTCTCTATGCGACATAGAGCCTATTTGTGTATATATTGAGCATAATAAAATACTTCCCTTTTTTGGCAGTTCACCGCTTCTTTGCTCTTTTACCCGAGTCTGTCATTTCACTTTTCATGCACACAACCTTAGAGAGCAGATTCAGCTTACTTAAATATATAAGAAATTGAAGAAAACCACTTATATACACACGTATAACAGAAAAGCAATGCTGATGGCTTGAGCGAGACAATGAAAGAAAAACAGCTCGAGATGCAAAAACAGCTTGAGTTCAATCGAGAGAGAACAAATTCAACTAAATTCATGGCATTTCTGATGTTTCGCCACTTCATTAACGTCAATTTGAACAACATCAATATATGCGTCAAAAAAAACAAAACCTCCTTCAAGTTGTCCCCTTCCATATTTTTTTTTTCTTCAGTTTTTTTAGGTTATATTTTGGTTTGCCACAGTGCTCGTGTGGACTTCTCCACTTTACAAAAATAATCATTCCGATGGTTTAAGCCGATGTATAACATAAGCTTAGGTCACTGAAAGAGTTGATGCTGACAGACACGTCCATCCAAGCAGCGTTGACACCATCTCGGAAAAAATGTAAGATCTGCTCTGAAAACACACGGACTAGCCAAAGCGAAGGTATTCACATGCAGCACTGATGGAGAAGGTAAACAGAGCGGCAAGGACAAAAGCACAGAAATGAAAACATACTAAATGTGATCAGAAAAGGGTATTTTATGTGGGGGAAAAAAAATCATGTAAACAACATGGAAATGTAGGAAATCACTTGATAATTGCTATTGCTGTACAGGAGAAAATTTTGAGATGTAATAGTGCAAAAGCCAGCTGAAAGACGGTAAAAACAACAATAATGTGGAGATACCAAAGTACTCTCTCAAGCACTTTTCTTTTTTTTTTTAAGACTGAAACAACAAATCTGAGCACACTGGAACAGGTGGTTATACCTAATCCTGTGTGTGTTAAGCACAAGAAAGAGAGAAATTCAGTCAGTCATGCACGCATAAAGAAAGTGTGCTCGTGTATGTGCTTGTTCCGTGACTACTGCAGAGTAAAAACAGGGATTTGGCTGAAAGCTTAAGTCTCCCTTTACTTCTTTTATTCACACTTTGTCCACGTGGCATCCCTGTTGTTTGATTTCATTCAGGTGTAATCCACCAAGATGAAACCTGAACAATTCCTAACAATGGAAAAGGTTCTTTCACCTTTCATCGTTTATTCTGGTAAAACACTTTTCCTCAGTGAGCCTGATACTCATTTCTTCTTTAACTGTGCACTTTCCACACAGTCTAAGTAGTGCGTAAACAGAAGAAACAAATCAGCAAGCCGCAGCTGACAATTACTTGAAGCTACAGTATTTTTCCCGATTACCTCCAAAAATCTGTTGTTTTTTTAAAAGACATATTTAGAGCTTTAGTGTTGACAGACATTTGTTGCAATTTCCATAAAGTTTCAATCAAAATTGAAACAGGCATTGATTACTTTATATTTTCTTTAAAATTGGAATAAAAACCTCACAGTTGGATTCAGTCCATCCATCCTTCCTCCATTACACTTTATCCATCTTTAGATCGCAGGAAGCCTGTGGGTGAAGGCAGGTTTTACTCTGGATAGGTCAGGTGCGGAATTCCTGTCTTGCTTTGATGCGACAAAGAATGCTAAATTTAATAAACTTAAATAATATTTGAATCTGAGGAACTTTAATGGATCATCTTTATGTGTTGTGAATAAATGTTTGTCCAAAGTTTTGAAAGTCCAAAGTTTTGAAAGTCTGCTAAAGCTCCTTTCCCTTCTCTGATCACTCTGCCTCGGTGATAAGACTCCCAGAGCACTTCTCATTTAAACACCTTTAGACATTCGTTATGTCAGGTATCGATACTCTGCTACTCTTCGGCGATCAGCAGCTCGAATCTTTATGAGCCATCATTACTGCCGCTATCTATGCAGCCTCGCCACAGGACAGGAATCTCCAAAGGAAGCCGAAAAGCTCAGTTCTCATGATTAACAGTCTAAATGACCTTTAATATGTGCACTACAAAATCTGTGGTTACCTTTATGGCTGTAGTTTGTTGTATCTTCCCACTTAGACCACTCCGCATGCGAGCGCACACAAACACACACGATCTACCTTATTTCTATGTGATTACCATGGCGATGGCTGTGAGAATCAGGTTAAGACTTGACGGCAAACAGGAGGACAAGATGGAAGGAGATAAAACGGAATGAAGAAAAGCAGCCACCATTTACCATGTGTACACATGGCCTCGGTGGCCTCTGGCTAATTAGCAAATAGAACATTGTCGATGGAAAAGAAAAACATGCAAATGATCTTTGAAGAATACTGAAACATGTACACACAGGCTGGGAACGAATGTGGTCAAAAAATAAGCTGAGCGCTTCTGCTTTTTTTTACATGAACACTACGGTAAACTGATCTCTTCACTCAGCAGAAGGGTAAACAAGCCCTGTCATTTCATAGAGGACCATTACAAAAGTAAAACAATCCTCTGAGAAGACAGCAGATTCCAACTGAGGGCTTTGGCTTGGTGATTAATGAGCCTTCTTGACTCCTGGAAGAGGTTTTTTTTTTTTTCTTAAGATTTCTCTTTTCAGAAATCTGTTGTGGGGCGTGACCAAAAAAGCTATGTGATTTGTCATGACTGTGTCAACAGAGGATAGTCAGAACTACATTGCTAAAACTTAGGAACTAGGAGTAATGACAAAAAAAAAAAATCTCTTCAGTGTGTCTTAAAACAACTGTGATTTTGCTCAAAGCAGCTGAAAAAAAGCAAAAACAGACCTTCAAAATCACAACATCCCTATACAGCATCGGCTTTGTTCTCTCCTCAACACACGTTTGGTCCTTACAGCTGTTATCAGTGGTCTGTGCAGCCAGGCCAATTCACTATGGAGAAATCAAACAACCCTATCTGCAGGAAGACAGCCATTAGGTAGATAAAGTATGCATGAGTGTGCCCATGTTTGCAGTTGTACTGCACTTCAAACTAGTTGCCAATAAAACAGTAGCTCGGAATGATGTTCTGTCCAGACACTGAATAAATAAAGAGACATTTGGAGCTTAACTGTAATGCAAAGAGACGTTTGTAATTGTATTATTCAAAATAATAAGATGGCTAAAATCAACATTTTGCTCAAGTGTTCATGAGGCTGGAAAATAATCTTAAAGGCATAAAGGACTGTTCCCATATTTAAATGAGTATAGTATGTGATAGAAACCCAATAAAATTAAAACAGGAGCATAGCAAAAACCATGTCATCCTCTGTGTGCAACTACTGTGTGCACAGGTTATCTACCTGTAATAAAGCTGTGTCAGGCTGCACTATATATCAAGTCATTATCCAGACTCATCTCCTGAAGAGCTAAGGGGTACCAGTGAAGCCTGAGCAACAGAGCACAACATGATGAGTGTTACGAGACACTGCAAAACCTGAGATACAAACTGGAGTGGGGGACAAGGGGGGAGAAAGTGATGAAAGAGTTGATGAAAAATGATGCAATGAGCTTCGGTGAACCGTATCCCACTGCTGCACAGCGAACAGATACACCGTGTGGGTTATACAGAAAGAGGGAGAGAAGAATCCCTGCACTGCCTCGTCTGCCCCTCCTGAGCTCCGTTCGTTCTTCCCTGGTTCCTTTGAGTGAGGTGATGAATGTGTGTGTCCGTCTTGGTGCCTATTAATAGTGCGGAGCAGGCCTGGAGGTGTCAAAGCTGGGAAGGGATGAGATCTCTCACTCTCTCACTCCTCATGCAAATACAGAATTAACACAGATGACCAGAGAGTCCAGATGTAGCGGAGGTAGGGCATAGGTGGGGGCAGGCTGAGGAAAACCACAGAGAGTGGGGGTGAAGGTGGAGGACAAAACCAGCAGCAGAGCTTCAAACAGCATAGTGATGGATTTACTACCCATGCGATGAAGCAAACAACCCACTAAGCGCCTCAGCACAGTGGGGTGAAACAGTGGACTAGAAGAGGCAAGATATATAGACCAACACAGTGATGGGAAAAGAGACATTAAAAGTTGGCTTTAGGCTTAATTTTCTGCATCTGTGTGGCGATGATTACCTCTGGAGTTGGTGGCCAGGTCGGCCACCTTCTGGAAGGCATCCAGGAAAGCCGCCACAGCAACAACAGTCGCCCTGTGAGAGGAGGGGAGGACAGAAATTACTAAGACTTAAGTAAGGGGGAAAAAAAAAAAAATCCATAAAAAAGTTGAAAAAATCCCACTGTGTTAAATCATGGAGGAAGCGGAAAGCACATGTAATCACTGGCAAAACCTCATGATGCTTGTCAATCAACTGCAGTAGTTTCATACAGGTGTTGACAGGAAAATGTATCAAGTAATCCAATCAACCTCGAGCTATTTGTGGTGGCCAGCAGAGACTACAAAAATGCAGTTCAAGTCCCTACATGGACAGCACACACGCTCATGGACACATTCTCCACTTCAGATCTGGACGTCGATTTTGCAGACTGAAGTAAACGTGTTGTGGAAGGCAAAGCACTGTATATACTGTTAAGTGTGTGTTTAAGTTCAGACCTGAGCGTGTCCCGCTGTGTGAGGAATGTCCATGTAATTACTTAGAGACCACTGGAATCTGTCCGGCTCAGCGGAGCAGCTCCAGTTTGCCACACTTACAGGTCAATGGAAGGACCAATGTGGGGATCTACCCTATTAAAGGAGGCCAGAGAGCTCACTGCTTCCGGCTTCTCACGCGGCTTGTACAGTTTGGGGGAAAACACGGTGTCTACACAAGAAATATGCAAAATCCAGTGCATCATACAAAGTAAAGGAAGCTGGGTGTGAGATTAGGTTCTGTTTTGCCCATCACACACACAGCATCTCGCTTGTATCCTGACCGATCGACTGCCTGGCTCCCCGACAAAGCAGTTCCTTTTCTAGCTGGCAGCCTGACTGGCGAGCCGGATGACTTGTTAACTTGCAAACACAGGCCTGCTTTCAGAGACAACAGATCTTTCATGATCACAGGTACGAAGATGAAAGGCCGCCGCCGTATGCTTGTGCATATATGTGATATCCGATCTGCCAGAGAGACACTAGACGACCTATCAGTCACGAGTGTTTCACAAAGAGACACAATTGATGAGTAATTTTTCCAACGCAAATCCTGCAACAAGACCTTGTTTGTTCTAACCTTGAGTATGTGAATTTGTAAACACTTGTTATCCTCCATGGGCCAAAAAAAACACCTTTATGACCCAAGCTGGGAGTTTCCATTGACACTCTGTCAAGGTATCGTTCACAAACAGCCGAGCATTAGATGCTACGACTCAACCCAACAGAGAAAAAAGTTCCATATTTGGTTTCACCACATCAGTATTCCTACTTCCCTTGGAAAGGTCAGAGAGCGATGAGAAAGCATGATGCCCAGTGTTGTAATCTTCCATTTATTACATTTGTGATGCGAGAAGTCTACAGGACCTTGTGTCCAATGTAACTTAACAAAAGATTGTTTATTGTGTTTTCAGTGCACTCCTGTTTATGTCTTATCTTACAGCACTATTCCAGTTGTTATGAGGTACAAGCAACATGTCATGGTAGCCTCCAATGAGCTTGCCAAAAAGAGAAAACAAATACATGGGGCAAATCGATCCCTGAGTTAAACCTGACTTGTTTGCAATCCAAGAACTATAAAGAGTGTCTAGTTAAGGACCTTTTTAAATTCATAAATCTAACGCAACATTGGTGATCAAGCGCTGTGCTGTTGCAGGGCTGACCAGAAGATCCAAGGGTGTTTCCTGCAAATGGAAAAAGAAACATACGCGCAGGCACACGCAGATTCCTTTCTATTTAAAGCCCAGCGCGGGCACCAGAGCAACCTCCAACTGATATCCGCCTCCAGTCTCCACTAATTTATACCATGTACGCATTGGTCTGCGGATTGTATTTTACGTGCAGCAAAGTCATGTTCGGTCAACTGTACCTCATTAAGCCTAAACAGGCTCGTGCGCTGAATTGTTCAAAGTCTGATCTAAGCGTCGTTGGCTCCAGAGCACGTGTGATTGTAAACAATTATTTTCCTTAGTCATCTGCTTTAATGTTTACATTTACGGGAGAACAGCGTTAAAGTGCTTCATGCGATCTTCACACTTCCTTGAACGTCTCGATATTTTCTGGCTCAGGCAGCAGGTAAAAGAGGGCAACTTCTCTTCTTAACATATAAATGAAGTCCAGTCTGTGCGAGGCAGAAAAGCCAGGTTTTATTTCAGCTGACTGCTGGCCAAAATACTCAAGACTTCTGTGGCTGTAAAAATGTTTTAAAAAAAAGTGCTCCTATGAGAGCTCGGCTCTGCACATTGCTCCAACAATGACCCGACTGCTACCAGTGGTCTTAAAATCTGCACACACGCCCCTGCGCTCCAGTCAAGACAAACGACTTTAACATATCTATCCCGCAAGGTCCTGGCCGAGCCAAGCCGAACTCCCTATAGAGCGGGCTGTAGTACAGCGGAGCGCTCTTTTTTGACAATGACACATTCAGCACTGCTTCCCTCATCTATTCTTAGTTCAACACAACCTGGTATGAGACTGGAGTAAGTCTGAATCATAGAAAGAAGTTGTGTTTACCTCCACGTGTCCGGGACACCACATACATGAGACGGAACGGATTGGAGTTTATGCAATTTTTTTTTTTTTCTTATGTGACATCCATAGATATATGCATGCATTTCTCAATACATCAACCCACTTACTCATCTACCGTCCACACAGTTAAGTACCTCTTCTTGAGCCCAATTGAGTTTTATAACCCTCCAGTAGCGTTCAAAGGCATCAGGAGCAAGAGATGGAAGTTTTGCGGCGGTGTGTTTCAACACACATTAACTTTAAACCGGAATGATAGAGGGCCGTGTGCGAGCCGCGCTCCAACACAGCTGCAGTGACCAGAGCCCACCAAACACTGACAAGTTAAAGGAGGACTGTGATTAGAAATCAGTACGCCTCTATTCCACCCTTGCCTTCTTCAAAGCAGTCTTTTGTATGCGTCTGTGTGTGTGTGTGTGTGTGTGTGTGTGTGTGTGTGTGTGTGTGTGTGTGTGTGTGTGTGTGTGTGTGTGTGTGTGTGTGTGTGCAAGATGGCTCTTTAAAACCAGTAAGGGCAGGACAAAAACCCAAATTCTGTATCAAAGAAAAAAAAAAAAATGACACAACAACTCCAACACTGTAATTGGTTGATTTCCTAGTTACTTTTGTGAGAGGGGAGCAGAGGGGCTAAATTACAGACTAGTCTGCCCCAGGACGTTATTACACACACAGACATATGCCGCTACCGCTGCTGGCCACTCACTTATCCAGGCCGAGCTGGGGAAGGTGGGTGTGTTTGTCTTTTACTGCATGTATGCATTACTGCGAGTGTGTGTCGCCCCGTGTAGTTCAGTGTCAAAACAGATGACAGAGGTCTATGGGTTGAGAGGGTTGCGTCCATGCTCAACGGGGCCATTTTGTCACTTGTCGCGGCTGGAGATGGGCTTTTAAAGCAGGCAGTAAAAAAAGAAAAAAAGAGGAGGCTTTTATTTGTAGGTCACCGCCACAACCCCAGATAGCGCACGCTTATTAGCGCTTCAGCGGCGGGGGCATCGTTACAGGCGGCCATATGCCGCAACCGCTGCAGCTCGGAGCAGGGCGTGGGCCGAGCTTAAATGGGGCAAAAGATGGTCTGAAATACCACAACACAGTCATTTTCAATGAATGATACTCATGTAAGAAGATCAACAGACTAATCCAGATAGAAAAGATTCTAAACAAAGACACGAACCAAATCCTATTGAAAATTGAGCTTGGCTCTTTTTTTTTTTTTTGTCCACCGCTCGGGTAAACTCAGTTTGCTCTGTTTATCACTGACCTGGCATCCAGACACAAAAACATTCTCCGGTCATTAGCAGCAAGGTTACAAATACTCCCCTGAGCTCCGGCATGGCTGGGGTCACATATTTAACCCCCCGATGATGGAGACACTCGAATAACATATCACCATTAATCAGCATTAATAGTGAGAAAACTGCAGAGTGGGACATAGGGCGGCCCCAGTAAAATTACTGTTGAGTCACTCTACCTTTATGCAACTGTCAGCGTTAGTCTGCCTGAGGACACGTGGACACTTAAATGGCCAGAGAACTGCCATGCACTGTTAATCAAAGAATAATTTAGACCGCAGGACATCCGTGTTTGCAGTACTTGCGGGACAATGAACTTTTATTTCAGCTGTCATCAGTTGTTTGTCTCCTGACACATGGCCACTTAAAACCAACTAAGAGAGCTGGCTGGGACTGGCCGTCACTGTGAGCGCAGGCGTTGGAATAATTTTTGGCAGGAGGTGCGTGAAGTTACATCGTCGGAAAGACAAATTAAATCAGGCTTAAATGAGACGAAATGGGGGGGGAAGGACATGCAAAAACAGCAGGACAGTATTGTTGAGAGATGAGGCTTTTATACATCTGCCATCACGCATTAATCAAAGGACACGTGGCAATTTAAACTTCTTGGAAATGGAATTACTCCTGACGTCTAATGCTAAAGTGCAGATTATGAACAATAGAAGAATCTTAGTGTAAAAAGTTGCCAACACGGGGTATCGCAAATGTTGTGCAATCGTTTCAATGGCAATTTTGGGGGAGTTAAAATTGCTGGAGCCTGTACAATCAACTGTCACAATTAAGCACAAAGTGAGAGGACACTTTCACTGAATGCAAACCTAATCCCAAAGGTTTAGAACACAGTTAGTGTCAGTCTAGTATTAGAAATCCACCTCCTCACATGTTTAAATCGGTAGCCACGTTTTGTCTTTCTTGCGAAATGGACAATTCTGTAGGTGCATACGAAAAAAAAAAAAAAATGGCCTGATCTTTATCAACGTGACAAAATTACAAACCAAAAACATGTTTAACAAACAGATTACAGATTAAACTTTACGACAAAGTCCTCTTGATTCGCCCGTTTAAACTTTTGGCTTTAATCTAACTGATATGTGTGTACGTGCACACAAACGTGCTCTCACCTGAGCTGCGACTGCAGTTTGCCGGCCTTGGTGATAAAGTCCTCCCAAATAGGGTAGCTGCTCTGTGGGGGGGGGACAAATACACATAAACATGAGTGACACAATCTCTGGATCAAACAGATTTCATTATTCTCATAGTTACATAACGACAGAGCCAGCATGAAACCACGCTGATGCCTCGCCTCACCTGCAGGGCAAATAATCCCTTGGCGAGGGTTTGGCTTTCTTACACAAAATGTCAAAGTTGTTGTTTTTTTTCCCCTCTGTAGATTATCAAGCATGTGAGCCATTGAGACAGAATTCGTTAAACGTTACAAAATCGAAAAGTGAGATCCTGTAAATGACCTCCAAACAGCTGGCTCACATTTAAGCACCTCGACATTTAAATTCTGCACAATGAATTGAAAGTAGACATTACCATCATATGCTGGATGCGTTCGGCTGCAAAGTGGGTCACAGGCCTCTTTTGGAGAGCTCCCCACACAACAAGAGCATTAATACCACAGCGTAATGAGCCGGGCTCCCAATGGGACTCTAATTTTTTTTCTTCTTCTTCCTAAATCAGGTCCCAGGCTGAAAATGGTTAAAGAGCCTTGCAATCGCTGAGAACGAGTGGCCTATTGCTTGGAGAGACGGCCCAGGACGAAATGATGACTGCGCTGTGAGCACATGTTGGCCACTGATGTGCGACTCCCGTCGGGGGCCCGGGGAATGTCGTGTTATGCTGTCAAACATTACACCCAACAACCAACTCCGTCCTCTCTGCATACAGCCGCGCTTTCTCTCTTCCCTTTCCTCCAGTCACTTGGTCTTCCTTACATCACCTTTGTTCCTTTTAATCCCCTACCTCCCTCACTACACACGCCTATCTTTCTCCCCAACAGCACCATGACTAATGAGCTTTGTCTGCATTCCTTCCCCCATTTTCTGTTACTCCTTTTACAAGATAAGAGCAAGAATTAAAAAAAAAAAAAAAAAAAAAACAACAGCTTGATTTGTCCCTTGGGGGTTATTATAAGAGGCTGAAAAGCAAAGCTGACATCAATGTCAACATGACATGACAGATTAGGAAGTTCAAATGCATCGAAATTGATGTTAAAGATCAGTGGGATGAAAAGCATTAACACACTGTACTGCACAAAGCAGGATACACAGTGGAGGTCAGGATTGTGATTAAGAGAGCTTCCACTATTTGGACAAATGTCCCACCCTTCTGAATGCTTTCTTAATGAATGCAGATGGTGATGCTCTTGGCTTGGATGCTGATGTATGACAAGTTGCCCGCGAACCCTAAATGTAAAATCTGGGGAGTGCGGTAAATGGATTTCACTTAAATGGAAGTCACATTGAACTTCGCACGCTACCGGCAAGGTCTGCCATGCAAGATGCTCGACTGAGAGCAGTGTGTGCCTCAGCGTATTGACCAAGGACACTTCAACAGATGGCGACTTCAACGGGCAAGCCTTCAAATTAAAAGATGAGCCACCCTACAAAGTGAGACGGAGCTGATCCAGGTGAGGTTGAAACACAAGTTCACCTGCTAGATCTGTCTGCAATAAGAGACAGGGAGGGACGAGGGGGCTAAAAGAGAGACGCTGGGACTGTGGGATGTGCTGAATGTCTCGGCAGTATTCATAACAAACCTCTCTGACTCCAGCAGACCTGCAGGCTGGCCATTTGACCCACACATGTCACAGCCCTCGGGGGTAACCTCCCACCCTGACAGCTAAGTCCCCCCCGCATTCCTCCAGGCAAGTACAACAGCTGGGGAATCTGATAATTGTCTCATCAGCCAGGCTGTCAAAAATAACATCAAAATAGCAGGATGGCTCAGATCTGAGGAGGACGACTGCCCTAGATGGCTGCTGCATCCACATCAAACTAGAACATTATGGGGGGGAGAAATAAAGTTTTTAACTTTATTAGAGTCAATGAAAAGATGGGGGGTAAACATATCAACACAAGTGTTAAACAATATGATGGCAGTTGAATAAATCTCGGTGGGATGAGATGTTTAGTCGCTCGGGTTACTTTCTGAATGCCAGTCATTAGTTAATAAAACTTAAGATTCATGAAGTATGTTATGATTTCTTACTTTCATGTCTCCGATCACAGTCTGGAAGAGTCCTCCAAGCGCGCTGCATTCCTTCTCGATAACAGCCTCCATTTTCAGGACCACCTCCAGCGGTCAGTCCCGACTCTGCGAGCCGCCTTCACTCCTCCACCTCCGCCGTCTGACCAACCCCCCCTCCTCCTCCTCCTCCTTTCCTCCGCTGGAGGAAAAAAAAAAAAAAGAAAAAACTACCAAAAAAACCGAGAGGGAAAAAAAAAAAAAAAACAACCAAGCGGCGCGAAATGAAGTAAACTGCGCGGCTAAATCGACGGGAAATAACTTCCCCGGTGTTTGTTAAGTTGGAGGAGCCGTGTAAACAAACGCAGCCCCGGTTCTCTGCACCGCTGCACCGACGCTACTTCAGACCGAGAGAGGCTGCTGTCTGCGGGGGGGAGAGACATTTAAATCCCCCTCTCTCCTCCGGTCCGCTCCGCTCGCAGCCATGACCGCAGCACAACACGCCGATTCCGCGTTAATCCAAATTACTCGTCGGGTTTCGTTATTCCGTAGCCTGACAGGTAGGCGAATACCGACGCTCCGGGTTCCTCTCTCTGCCTCCACAACACTGAAGGAGAAAACGAATCCGTCAAATGGCATCAATAACACCTGCTTCCGGTTAACCCTGTCAAAATAACACCCGTATCGTCTTACTCTCAATATGCTTCCGGTTAGCCACGAAAAACAAAACTGTCATAGTAATGTGGTTTTAATTTCAAGTATGAAACCGATATTTCTCTTAAGTGTTATGGTATCAATTTATTTTAAGAGATTTCAACATTATAATTACAACTAAAATAGAAAAAATTCATTCAATAGCTTGATGGTAAATTTAATTTATTTTCAAATACCCAAAAGAGCAGCTGGTGAAAACTACACATCTTAATTCGAATCAAGGGGTAACATTCAAAACAATTAGCAGTCTATTTTGCAAGGTTTTTTGTTACCTTCCATTTAAAAAACGAATTGCTTATGACAGAACCGAACAGGGATGTAGTGGTTGGCACGCTCACTTCAACGCCAGATGGTTGTGGGTTCAAGTCTGTGCTTGTGTTGTGTGGAGCTTGAATGATCTTTGTGTGCGTTTTCTCCAGATTGTCCTCCCATAGTCCAGTCATTTAAATTCCATGCATGTGTGAGAGTGTGTGTTTAACTGCCTGTATGAATAGAAAGTGGTGGAGACAATGAAAGGATGGATGATTTATGCTGCTTAGTGATGCATCAACACAGTTGTAAACAATGGACACACGAAACAAACACTCTGAAATGATCCACGAGTGAATAAAATGTATTTGAAAAAAGTGTGCTTAACTACAACATTTTGTAAAATGCAATACTCCCCCACATGGTTCTTGCTGGGGGTTTTTTCCTCCGAAATTTTCAAACAGTCCACCACAATTATTACAGGAAAATGTTGAAATGTATCTTTAATAATAAAGAAATAAACATTTAAAGCATTTCACCAAAAATATAAAGGGCATCTGACATCAAATAAAAGCATATTTATTGATGGTCGAGTCATTATATCTCATTTGAGAATATCATATTTATTTTAGTCCTTAAAATGTCAGATAATGTCAGGAAAGTCAAACAAATATCTACTGAAAGTGTACAACTGTTTCAAAATGTATAAAAACGGAATGCCTGTTATCATAGGATATTTCAAAGATTAAACTAAATTAATTTTCAAACAATGGCCATATTTAAATTGGATAACTGTCAAAATGTGTGACATTTATCATTAATGTCCTTTTGTACTGATTGTTAACCAAAAGTTTACTTGAAAAAAAAATAATACTTTGCACAATTTACTGTTAAGTGTATGTAAGTCAGTAACTAAATTAGCATTATGTATCTTGTCTCTGCAGTCACAGTGTAAGAAAACGGCAATGTCTTACCTGTTGAACAAAGTTGTGTGAATGTGATTTTTAATGTATGACCTGAAAAAAAAAACTGTTGAGGCTGCAGTGGCGCCAGCAAAATATTATTAACTGCCACCATCACCTTTATTATTAATGCCAACATTATGCTATTTGTGTATAAACACAAAGTCATTAGGGGAAACTCACGCAACAGTGTTTTGAGTTAGTGTAGAAAACTGAGGACATCTAGTGGCCAAAATAAGAATGACATCTAACTACAGCGCTGAGTTCATTCAAAAAACACTTAATATCGACATTAAGCAGAACCGTGTTTTATGTATTTGTGTGTATAAGTGTGAGCATGCAGGAATTCATCTTAGTGAACAAAAACTTTAACAGCATAAATACATATTACATTACTAAATGAATTCATTGCTACTCCTAATTCAAAGAACTTTGCACATTTATTGGGACAAAGGACGTTATTGGTCTGTTCTTCTGGGGTATCAGAGTGTATTCCCTATATCCCCATTGCACATTTCATTTACTCCAAAATATTTATGCTTATCTTAAACGTACATAGCCAGTTAGAGCTCCTACACATTCTTGTTTCTGAAACAGCAACAAAATATTCTCATGAAGTGGAAAGTTTAAGGCTTGAAGACAAACTATGACGTGTAAAATGTAAATATGACTGGAAACAAGAAAAATAAATGTCCTGTCGAATGTGTGTCAACATAAAATATTGTTGACTTGTCAAAATCCTCCAGCTGTAGACTTTGGAGATTTATTTTTTAAAGAAATTTACATATCCGTACCTGTAAAGAGCTGTTCCGTGAGTTTGGCGACCCCTAGTGGTAGAATGAAAATACAGCCGGTAATAATGAAACTCGAAGAGATATGTTTTTACAAACTTTTATTTTAAGTTGTTGAGAAATGTATTTCAAATGTCAAAAACAGCAGCTGTCACAAAAAATTATAATCATCAATAAACTTTACGTTTAAACTATTTTAAATTAACAACCTATTTCAATGCCTTCACGAAAAACTGAAGCGAACATTCAATATAACTACGGTAATTATTTATGTAGCGGGATAATTTCTGATTTAAGCAACTCATTTACAGATCAATACAGTTTAAAGATCAAACATTAAGAAAACGCTCCATTAAACAAACACTGAAACAGTCCATCACTACATAAAAGATATTTGAAAAATAGTTGATCAGAGCATCTTTGCTGACGGTTAACTGATTAGATCTCAAGTCAAAACCACCAATTTACTTTAGCCAGAACTTGAAATCATTTTAATCATCAGTGGAGTTATTCATAAGGGTTGAACAACGCTATTATTTGACAAATGTAACATATATAGAAGTGCACATGTTACAAAATATTACAAACGCAGATCCTCGTGTCGTAAGAAAATTCAAAGATAAGATCGGTTTCCTCATCAAACGGCCTGAGCACCAGAACAGACGGAACACAGGAACAACAACATTCTTTTGGAAACCTTTCAAACGAAGCATGTCGTTAAAATGTGATCTGTTGTGGAGATTTTAGCAGAAGGCAGCAACTTTTTGAGGCTCCTTTTGGTCGGCCATATTTACTTGAGTGAGGCCGAGACTCTAAAAAGAATCTGTAGGACTGACATGACATGACAAGAGAATAAATATAACTCGAAGACGTCACTTTGATGTTACATACAGTTTAAAATAAACTCTGCTCCATTCCTCACATGGGTGGGGTTTTTTTTGTCGAAGAGGATCGGAAAAGTTACAGAACAAGAAAACAGTTCATCCATTTTGTATAGAATAGAATAGAATAGAATAGAATAGAATAGAATAGAATAGAATAGAAATACTTTCTTAATCCCAGGGGAGGGGGGTCTTGAAATGCAAATAAAGATTTTTAACCTTCAAAACACCTCCAGTCGCCCAGAGGTAACATAATTGTTTCCAGAAATATAGTCCGGTATTTTGTAAAAGGAAGAAAGATTCCCATCCATGTTTCTATTGTATTTCTGGAGTAGAGGCTGTTTCCTCCTGCTTCTACGAGGAGCTGACAACGTGGACCGAGGAGCGGTGAATGAGGCGCCTGATATCTTGGTACGACGCAGACGTTCTTGCAGCTGTTTCCGGGTCACATCCTCCACCTCCTGAATCCCATCACCATACTGCAGCCGTAGCAAAGCGTCGCGATGAATGCAAATATCTAGACGGGCAGCCAAGAGGTTAATCTGTGCGGCGTTAAACAAATTGGTTCACGTCTTCGTAATCTGACCGCAGTGCGTGCGAGGTGACACGTGCGGACAAAAACAGCCGTTTTCGACCTCATCTCAAAGAGTACTTACCGTGGCTGCCACGTTAATACTGTACTGCGTGCTGTTCAGGACGGTGAATATATTCCCTCGGGGGTAGGTTATACACAGGACGGCGTCGGTGCTGTTCGGCAGCGGGTTGAAGTGCGCCCCCCCGTTGGCGGCCGTCATCGCCGCCTCCAACACGAAGGCGGCGAAGTAGAAAAGCACCGCTAAGAAATGGTAAAACACATCCTGAGAATAACAAAAAGAGAAAGGGAGTTTGAGAGTATGGACTTTCAAGGTAGGTAAATATGCTGACTCCAGAGATAGTGGGCGTGTGGAATCCACTGAAGTATTTGGGAATTAACTCAAGCAACATGCAGGTCATTACCCCCCCCCCAAAAAAAAAGGTGCTCTGCTGTCTGCAGCTCGCTGGAAACTGCACCAAGAAGAGAATTCAACTTGATCAGCTATTCTTTTTGCATGAGCTGGAACAAAGGACAAGGTCAGTATCACACAGCTGGTAGTACTTGTACAGTACTTGTTAAGATGCAGGAGCTAAATGAGAATATTTGCAGGTCAGCTCAGTTAAAGCAAATCCGATCATGTGGAAGTAACCTGTCCACTGATCGTTTAATATTGCCCACAATTATGCATAAACATCTTTTCCATAAAATCTGTATTCCTGCGTAAGAAATGTTCAGCCACAACTTCTTCCAGCAGTATTGATGTATATATTTTTTGAAATCATGGTCCTCACAATGATTTAAGTCGCCTATCCGTGCAGGTTAGTTTTTAAAATGCCAGCCAGAGTTCACCTCCATCCATCGCGCCTATACTTTCTTTATCCAGCTGAGGATCACCAAGCCCAGTGGACTTTGTGCACGAGGCGAGGTACACCCCGGAGCGGTTGGCCAACACACAGCGACACCCAATCATGTCCGTCCACACACAAACGCACGCGTACATACCGAGAGTCACCGGGGAAATTGAACATCAAGACTTTGGATCGTCGGAGAAAGTCAGACACAGCCAGGGAAAACATGCAAACTCCTCCTGCTGATCGCTGCACTGCCGCGCCTCAGTGAATGTAAATAAAACACACTGGATAAGCAATTTAAATGAAAATGTCACAAAGTTGATCATCTCTCTTTTCTATTGATGACAAATACAGAGTTAACTATAATGTGGAAGTAATAATAGGGGTCACATGCGATGTGTGGACACAATGGGTGGCGTAGTCGTGGTGGTCATGGTTTTTCATATTGCGTTGTGGCGCGGCCTGTCCCCGTCACGGCGCTTCCTCACCTGGTTTTATCTGCTCAGACACTTTACGGTGGATCAAACTAGAGTGTTTGCATGTCGGTTTCTTTGCGTCTGTGTTTGAACGTTGCATTGGAGCTCTTCTTAAAGCACTTTGTGCTATTTTTCTGTTTCGTGAGAGAGGTCGCTTTATAAATGAATGGCAAAGTCATTCTCCACGTAGATGATTGGTCAGTCGCTGGATCACTCATCTCTGGAGCAGGTCATGTTTGCGGCGTGGCTCACCATGGTGATGCCTCCAGGTTAACAAGAGAGTCGCCTTTGTGACGGCACAACGCACACCGCTAACCATTAATCCTGCGTCAAAAGTGCGCCTCCTCCTAAGCCCTCAAACCTGACACACAATCCACCTTTTGTAGGGCATGGAAAACACGGCGTTTGTAAAAACAACAATCGTGGGGAAGAAACAAAGAATTAAAGACACAATAAAGGGGAGAATATGATTCAGGAGAGACAGAAAGCGAAGAGAGAGCGAGCCCGAGCGAGGCAGGTTAATGAGGGTTGGTGTTGCCGACTCCGAGAGCCGGGCGGGACTACAGGCGGGCCTTTGTTGCGTTTTCGCGTGAGCTCATCATCGATGTCACTCATTGTTCGGCTGAAAACAAACAACCCCACACGCCTGGCTACTCCTGGGAGCGAGGATCTGGAGCCCGAGGAAAGGCTCGCTCTGTCCGAGAGCCCAGACGCCACTCGGGGGCTGAGGCCGCCACAAAGACGTTACACAAGTGCACGGCAACTGTTTCTCTTTCTTCTCCGTGTTTCTTTTTGTGGCAACTAGAAACTAGTCTCTTCCTGAAACGCACTCCTGAAAATGTGTGCTGGTCTTAACCCTGTGCTCTGACCTTCAGTCATCCCTTCAAACTGGTTAAGGACTGAAAAGAGTGATGATGGTGTTGCTTTAACATAAGGCAGGGGAGCACTTAAATGATGTATGATTTAACAAAACAGGAGCGATGCATGCATTCATTTTAATCTTTCATTTGGCAATCTTGCAAAAGAATCATTATAGGAAAAAAATTGGGGGGAAAGATTGATGACATTACAATTCGCAATCACACTGACAAAACTCCGATTCCTTTTTCCAAAGAGACACGTTGGGTGTCAAATTGACCACAACTTATAAATCCACTCTTTCTGCTTCAGTATTCTCAACAAGCTTGATATTATCAGTCACATTCACCTCTACACACACACACACACACACACACACACACACACACACACACACACACACACACACACACACACACACACACACACACACACACACACACACACACACACACACACACACACACACACACACACACACACACACACACAATCATTCACACACTTACTGGGAGCGACTTGGGTTCAGTATCTTGCCCTATTAGGACGACTGAGTCACAAATGCCCCACATAAATATACATAAGAGACATGCTCCTCCCTCTGGAGGGAAAGTCCACTCAACCTGTAATTCCATTGTACTCTCATGTTACACACTTGTATCCAGACTAAGTGAGTTTGATAGACCGGTGGTTGTTTGGTGTGTAGACATGCACTGGGCTGAAATACAACCACTAAGACGTGGCTCACTGAAACCAACTGCGATGAACCAAACACAACGACAACCTGACAAGAATTACTGTGTAAAACTTAAAGAGATTGATGCTGATTCAACTCACTGCTTTTTCATAAGTCTTGTGTTTCAAAAGTCTCTTTTATTCCCTAAAACTGACAAACCAAAATCAGTTTTAATGTGAAAACTGGTGAGAGCAACATTTTATTTCGAGCTGTCTGAGGTGTTTTCCTACTCAAAGAGTAATCTCAAATGGATTACAAATTGTTCCGATGTCACTACAGACGGGATGGCGAAGTGGTTTGTCTCGCAGTAGAGCGACCCCTGGTTCGAGTCTGGGATGGAGGAGCTGGGATCAATCTTCAAAAACAGACTAAGTTACTGCAGCGATCACTTTGTTTATCTCCAGCTCACCAGAACGTTCCAATCTGTGTTGATGCGGTCAGCCAAGCCGGTGAGGAGGACGGTGAGGTAGGCAGAGGAGAGGAAGAAGGTGGTGACAGAGACGAACATCACCCAGCCCTGCAGCAGAGGCACGGGCACATTGGAGGAAGCCACCAGGATCCATACCAGGCCGCCAAATATCTGTGAACGCACAAAACAAAATGACTCACACTGGCGACGGATGCAGTTTATGGAGCGCTCTAATCCTCCAAGCAGCTCGGCATTTTGAAAAGGTCCACTTGGATGGATTTAATCAGCATCACCGCCTCAGGGCACACATTTGCAGTCTCATAGGGATGCACACGGGCATATGAAACTTAGTCCTACCAGGTCAGGAAAAAAATGAAAAAATTGATTATGAAATTTACTTTTCTTTGTAATATAAAATTTTTTGGGAAGTTAGACAAAATATTTTTTGAATTTTACAAAAGAAAAGGCTACAGCTTTAAATAAAATCTCCAAACTTTACATTTTAACATTACCTACAGTAATAACGGTGCTACAAATGAACAAATAGATGAATAATGAAGTGAGCAACAGTGACAATATTCACATAATTGAGGAAAGAGACTTGTGGTACAACATCATAGTTTCAAACTGTTTAACCTGGAACTCAATCTGGAATACAACGTGTGGCTATTGAATACAAATCAGTAGAGAAAAAGTTACTTGAATGTAGTTTACTCAGATGAAGTTTGTGCTTCCACCCATCAAGTTGACATTGTGTGGCTTCGTTAACTGGCTGGTTCCTTTGTCGTTCTCCATCCTTTAGTTTTCTCTCTCACTATCATTTCACTCTAATGGGTTCGGCAGGAAGAAGCAGTTTGGTTCTTTCTGCTAAAAGGATGTTTTGCCATTCCACGTTTGCGTTTGCTTGCTCACATGGAATTGTTCGTGTTTTCTCTATTTCATTTGAATGCAAAGTGCCATGAGTTGACGCTGTTGTATCCGGCACTAATAAAGATCAACTATAACAAATAGTTTTGAAAATTAGAAGTTGATCCTTAGTATATTTTTAATAAGTTATTTTCTAAGAGAAACTTGTGTTTTATATACACACACATTTGTTTAACCTATTTTATCCTTTGTAAGCGTTATGTGCGTCATTGTAGATATTTTATTACATTGCATCCCTGTTTTTGGAAATACAAAGTGTGCTTTGCACTTTAATTTGAATATTGTTAGAACAGTGCTTCAACTTGTAATTGAGCACAGTTTAAGAAACGTGAAAAGTGTTTCTTTAGAACTCTTTAGTCCTCTTTCCGTCTCTGGCTATAGGCCATACGCCGCAGTTCAACACTAGTATAACCGGGATGCAATTTACTTGTAAAAATAAGGGCAAAAATATGGATCAAACAAATGTTAAAACTGTTTGCATCACAGCATGTAGAAAATTAAGTTTGCGTGCCAGTTATCCAGTGATTTCAATACAAAAGATAGAAATTATTTTCAAAGATTGATTCTGAATTAATAAACTACATTTGATGGTGTGTGGAGTTTGGATGTTCTCCCCCTGTGTGCGTTGGGTTTCTTCCAGGTTACTCCAGTTCTCTCCCACAGTCCCAAAACATGCATGTGATGTTAATTGGTGACCCTGAGTTGAACCCGAGTAGTGAATGTGAGCATGTGTGCGTTTGCCCTGTGGACTGCCGACCTGTCCAAGGTGTTGTCCAGGGTCTGGGATTGGCTCCAGTGCCACTGCGCAGGGTATTAGCAGTATAGAAGATGGTTGGATGGATGTAGACAGCTGAGGTATTTTCCTTTGAAAGTAGAATCTAGTCTAAGTTGATGCAACCTGCACACCTGTAACATTTATTATGACTTTAAGATTTACTTTTGAGTTCATCGCGATGTCAAAGTTGTGAGGTTTTGTGTTTTACTGAAACAAACACAATTGTATTGTCTTAGTCTTATATCCATCAATTCTGCTGCTTTCATCACAAATCAAAAACCGAAATGAACTGGTGAAGGCTTTCGGGAGCAGACAGGCCTGCAAATAAATAGCTGAGCCATTAAAAGAGTAGAGTAGCATGTATGCAGAGGGAGGTCCCCTTGTAGGACTGACTGTATAGCACTGTAATAAGAAGTTATCGAAGCCTTGTGCGGTAGATCGAACAGGTGCTGGCCTGATCTGCACGGCCAGTGCTGGACACGTCGCTTGAGGGGACATTTCCCTGATTTTGGCTGTCAAACAGAGCCAGTAAAGTCAGCCTGAGAGAGCCAGTAAAGTCAGCCTGAGAGAGCCAGTAAAGTCAGGCTGAGAGAGCCAGTAAAGTCAGCCTGAGAGAGCCAGTAAAGTCAACCTGAGAGAGCCAGTAAAGTCAACCTGAGAGAGCCAGTAAAGTCAGCCTGAGAGAGCCAGTAAAGTCAGCCTGAGGATCAGTGTGTTGACACTGAGGAGACCCCACATCACACACTCAGGACATCAATTATAACTGGTCTCATCCATTATTAACCCACGTAGGGATATAATGACCCGGTGTAAGCTTTAATAAAGCACACTTACGATCTCTAGGCAGACCAGCACTCCGGAGTAGGTCCGCAGCACGTCCAGTCCCAGAGGTAAGGACACAGTCGGCGCAGGGAAAGAAGTAGCGGCGGGATTAGCGGCTGCTGGCTCCGACATCTCTGTGTCTCCCTCTCTTCTTCTTCTTCCACTACTTCTTCCTCTGTCTCCCCCTCTCTCTCTCCCTCTGCCTCGCACCCTCAAGTCTCCCACAAACAAAGGACGGGAGCAGCGGGAGAAATTCCTCCGGGGTCATGTGTCCCCGAAACAGGTCGGACAGGTGCAGCGGCCACTCCCTGGAAGCCCGCGCTGCGTTCACGGACACCACGGAAGATCCTCGATCCAAAAGTCCCTCACCAGGATTCACGAGGAACAAAAGTCAACACAAAGTGTTTGTTTTCCTAAAAATGACAAGATAATTTTACTTCCACCAGCTTTTCATTCTTCCCATGGTACGAATTAATCACTTTTAGTCATACTATTAGTAAACATGTTGCAAAAATGTGTGTAATTCTATATTCTGACTGTTTTGAATCTGGCTCTTGAACAGGTTATTATTCTGGTTAAATAAAGATTTATTGATAATGTTATATGTAAAATAATGGTCGTGCCCTGTGCCTGCAGAAGATTTGATGATGGCATGTGGGAAAGATCCAGGTTAGTCGGTCTCAACAGGTGCTAGATCTATCTGTCTATCTATCTATCTATCTATCTATCTATCTATCTATCTATCTATCTATCTATCTATCTATCTATCTATCTATCTATCTATCTGTCTATCTATCTATCTATCCAAACTTATAACCAACAAAACTTAATAAACACATTCTCAATACACGTGATCATGTAAGACACATTGAAATAACCACGTGGTTTTACACATCTTTTAAACTTACACTTCCTTTGGGCTTTATTGAGACATTTCCAATAATAACAATATAAAATGAATAAGAAGCAAATATATTCTTTAATGCAGTTGCTTGAGATGAGTGATTGTTTGATTATATAAGAGATTATATAAGAATTTGGCAGCGGTTGAAAGAATTTCCACTTTTAGTGCTTCTTGCTGATTGTAATTGACATGAGAAAAGCTGTGGGCAAATGCAAGCATGTCATGAAATACTCCTGGGTGTGTTGTGTAGAGGCCTAACAGAATAGTTACTCCTTTATTCCTTTGGTTTTGTCATCTCCACACCCTCAATGTCAATTTTGTGATAACCACAGTCAGCTGTATTGCAAAGACATGTGTTTGATGTGTGCTTTTGGTGAATCCAACACCACCTGTGTGTGAACAGACACCAACTATTCCGTCAAACAGACAACATCCAAATGTTGGAGTCATGAACATTTCAAAAGGAATCAGGGCTGAGAAACACAAATATTCAGGTTCACTTCAACAGTGCAAGAGCAGAAACGCTTGAAAAGCAAATATTGATTCAAGGCTTAAAAGCTGAGGAGCAAAGACCAACTGATTTCCAATGAGATTTACTTTTGTTATGTTTGCATGTAAACAGAACTAACACATCAAGATTGATTATTCCTTTTCTGGATCAGGTTTTTTTCCTTTATAATTCAAGAGTGAATATGCTCTGTTGCTCAGAGTAGTCGGTCTGGAGTTTCTCCTGGAAATGCCACTGTGAATGATTAGCCAGGGTTTGGTTTATGTGAACCAATGTGGATTTAACCTCTGAAAGGGCTCAGTTCAGTTTAGTTTGACTTTGGTTTGATGTTGAGATGAGACACTCTCAAAAACCTCTGTACAGTTATCTTTTAAGACAACAGACATTAATTAATCCAAGTCTTGTAATTATGACCAGGGAATAGAACCAGCATTTACTGATCAACCAGTCAGTATGCCCCTCCAGACAACAAAGTTGATCGTTGTGCACAATTGTAGTCATCATTGCATTAAAATAAGGAAATAAAGCTCAAACCTTAAAAGTAATTTGATTGTCTGCTGTGCTTGGGTTAAATCTCCAACCTTGTCCGCTGATTGCTGTGTTCGGGATTCCTGACCCTTCACTTACACTTAATTCAATGCAAAAAGGCATAATAGCTTTTACATCTTTACTGGCAAGACGTTCCTTATTGTTGCACTGGAAATCTGCTAAGAATCCTTCCGTCTCCCAGTGGCTCAAGGATGTTATGTTTTTTTTAAAGCTTGAAAAAATAAAATATACGTTGGGTGGGAGTACGGGGAAATTTTTCCAAAAATGGCAACCATTTATCTCCTATTTCACAGACTTACAAGTATTGCCCAGCTGATACCCAAACTGTATGTGCCTGTTATAGCTTTCCGTTATTGTGTAAATAGGTAAAATATTCAATAGGATGTGTGTTGTTGAGCCAAGGTGGGGGGGTGGGTTGGGGTGTTCATTGTTTGCACAGAAATCTGTAATCTAATATCATTTATTTGCTTTACTGTTTATATGACTGTTCGTGTGCACTCATGTTGTTGAAAAAGCAAAAAAAAATCATTGAATTGTATTTTGTGATTAAAAATTGGTATTTTTCAATTAAAAAAAAAAAAAGTTATTTGAACAGGTAGTGTAGAACAAGAATGATTATGTGCTTGATTTCATTTTGAGGATATCCTTGAATTTTCGGCCAAAGTGAAAAAGAAAAAGAAAATTAAAATCACATTGTTAAATCATGTACAGGAGTAAATACATACATACATACATACATACATACATACATACATACATACATACATACATACATACATACATAAAGTTAAACATTGAATTGTTTGAGTCCTGTGATTTCTTTCCCCCTGTTTTCCTCCAATCACACACTCACAAAGTTAAATAACCTCAAAAAAGCAATCAACAAGGAAAGAAACTGACTGAAAGTGCATTTTAGTCTACCCAACTCCACACACCCTGAAAAAAAACTATTTCTGAATGTTCCCTGGCAGTAAGTTGTTTGATACTTTGTACATGATTGGTGTTGTTTGAAAATGAACCAGATCAGTGAAACCTGATGTTTTTGACTTTAAGAATAATGTATTTCTGTGATCTCCTTAACCAGCGTAGTGAATTATCCTCATGACCCCTTTTCACAGTATAGAGAGAAGTGGTGTAAATGTACATCTGTAGGTATTGGCCCCGACCTGAGCACAGAATATGGTGATTTAATGAACAGCATAGGATGTGGAGTGAAGTCCAGAGAGTGTTTAACCTCAGTGCCGAGTGAAATGCTTTGACAGGGTTTGTTTTTCTACAAGTTTAATATGAGAGTTCAAGTTCATTTCTCAATCCAGTATGACAAGAGTTCCATTCCATGAGATTCCACATGATCAACCTCATCGGTTTGTATGAATGCACAAGTATTCCTTTTACAATTCTGCAGCAAATATACACAGGATTTCCTGCAAGTCTCTACCAGAACAAAAATTACAAATCATTTGCAAAAAAAAACAATTTTCAAAATGTCAAAACTTTACATTTGTAATTTATGTAAAATATGAAGCATTTGGGACCCCCAGTATTTCCTCTACGTTCATTTAGGAGTGGCTGGCCGCTATTTCTACTGTAAATCCTTGCAGCCGCGCCTTCAAAATTTAGATGAAAAAATAAAAATCGTCTCAGTTTTTCTGAATTAATGAGATAATTATCTCATAATTATTAGAAAAAATAAATTATAAAAAAAAATTGGGATCTGTTTTTCTGAATTTATGAGATAATGGTTTTCTGAAGAAGAAAAAAAAAAAAAAGGCTCTGTTTTTCTGCATTAATGGGGCAGTGGTGCAACTTATTCCAAGCAGAAGCTCTCCTAGACTGTTGTAGGAAATAGGCATACCCCAAATCTCAAGTTGAACCCAGTTTTATTTCCATTTGTGTTTGAGACATTAGGAGATACTATTGTGTTAAGTGTTGTTGATGGTATTATTATTAATTTGTCAACTTAGGGGTGGCATGGCTCGGTTGGTAGAGCGGTCATCTCCCAATCGGAAGGTTTGGTTCCTACATGCTGAAGTGTCCTTGGGCAAGACACCAAACTGCCTGAGTGAATGCAGGGTGAGAGTGAGTGGTTGGTGGTGGACGGTGGGGCCGGTGGTGCAGATTGGCAGCCTCACTTCCGTCAGTCTACCCCAGGGCAGCTACATACATAGCTTACCATCGAGTATGGAGTGAATGAATAATGCAATGTAAAGCAACTTTGAGTGTCCAGAAAAGCGCTATATAAAACCTGTGCATCATCATCAACTTTGCACAGGCACCTCAGATCATAAATCACTTTACATTCTTTATAACTTAATGGTGTTGCCTTATTGAACTTACTATGTGGAGGTCTGGTGAAATACATATGCAAGTTTATTACAAAATATCAGTATATTACAGAAAAGAGAAATGAGAATTGTTCACAAAGTTGGTTTTCGGGAGCACACCAATTCATTATTTTGTCATGCGAAAGCTTTTAAATTCACTGATCTGGTAGAGTTCAAAACCATGCAAATATTGTACAAAGTAAAGAATACCTTATTACCAGAGAACATCCAGAAAATGTTCTGTGAAACAGTGAGTAGTTATGATTTTAGAGGAAAGCTCAATTTCAAGATTCATAAAGTGCGCACTACTTAGAAAGGTTTCGGGGTCACCATCGACTGAGTAAAACTGTTGAATAAATTAGGAATGGAGATAACAAAAATATAAAATATAATTCATGAAAAGAAAACATCTCGATCTGGAGAGGTACAATAATTCATCTTTGTGAAGGTTTGATTGTTAAATTGAGGACCAAGGTACCATAGTTTATTTATATAAGCATTTGTGCAACTGTTGGTGTAAAATTTAATTGTGGGGAGTGTTTGTCACTGACGTGTTGACGGGGATAAAGCAGTGTTTGAGAGGAGTCAACAAGGGTTTACTTCTTCCTATTCCTTTTCGTGAATATAAATGTAGATTAAGCAGATTGTGTTTTTCTTTTTCTTTTTTTTCTATTTCTATGTTCAAAATAAAGATTCATTCATTAAAAACATAAATGCAAAAGGAGCAAATATATCAATAAATGTTTAAACACCCACCTAAATAGGGATTAAATAACATTTTTAATAATTGACGATCATTATTTATGTTCATCCTATGTTTATATGTACTTTAAGTTTTATTTCGAAAAACCGGAAGTTAGAAACAAGAAGTACTGCGCGAAGCTAATAACGCAGATTCAGAGGCAGAACATTTCTGTTCTCCTGTGAGAGAGGAAATCACAAGAGAAAAAGGTATGAAAAACCGATTGTTTCGCACCCAAAATTAAGAAATGATGTAGTTTAATTTATATTGATTTAAAAATCCTGTTTTAAAGGTTGGAGAACCGGGGAAGAAGCACTTTTATTTGTCTCGGCTTCTCCAGATGAAAGCTCCTTTCTTGGTAAGCTAACTCCCACGTGTTCCATTGATGTGTATGTGGAAAGACCACGAGGTGAAGATGCTAGCACATGCTATTATGAGCGTGTTAAACATTTTATGTTGGTTTTGAAGGGTGTTCTTACATTTAGTTTATGATTGAGTTGAAAATGCACTTTGATTGTTCCTGTATTTTATAATTAGCACATTGCAACTTTCACATTGTGAAATGCTTAATCACCTTCACTGAAGATTAAAACCATCATTAGGAAGGTCAAATGTAATTTTAAAGGAGACATATCATGCTTTTAAATCCTTCCTTTTTACATATAAATCATACAGTTGTGGTCTATACAACGCGAAACTGCAATGCTTGGGTCTGAATTCCTCATTATTAGAGCTCCACAGGCCCCTTTTCAACCCCTTTTCTGATGTGCTTCTGAGAGCAACTCGTTTTGGGGCGGTCTCTTCAAATGCAAATGACACACTTCATACCCCTCCTCCTCTCCAGGTTGCAGAGGTCACACTCGGTTCAACGTCACCCTGTTCGGCCATCTTTGTAGTTTGATAGAACAGATACAATTATCTAGCGGCGCAGAAACTTTATATTCACACATTATTTACAAAATGTCAACAACGGAAGATTTGTCCATCCAGCCATACATGTTGGAGCCAGAGTCGGACCCGGCGGAGCGAGATGAAAATGACGATGATGCACCTTCAGAACAACGTCTTCATATGGATGTAACGCAATGGTGTGTTACTATATTTACACTAACTTCTCCATCCATGCCCACTACTACAATACTGCCTGTATTACAACGACTATTTAACACAGAAGTTACATTATAATCTAAAACGAGCACACAGCGCTAACATATGAAGACGGTGCAACTGCTAATGCTAACAAAACAATGACAGGGACGTCTTATCATCACACTTTTTAGCGTTATATACAGCTTACCGAAGTGCTCTGTTCGTCGTCTCCATAGATAGAAGGAACTGACCGCTCAATCAGACCAAGTCTTTCGGCAAATCCTTCTTTATACTGGCGGAGGTTGCTGAAGCAGTCGTCCTTAAAGTGATTCGCGCACACAAAAATGACCTTACCCACAGATGTGGGTACATTTCTGTGAAAAATAAAACTCAACCAGGCACTTCGAAAAGGTTCTGATGCTGGGAGACGGTGTAACGAAGCTTGTGGGTTACTACATCCAACAACCGAACATTTCGACTTATCCTCTCGTAACTTCGGTTGGACTACAAAATCGCAGCGAGAAACAAAAATGGCGGATTGCTCGAAACGTCGATGTCCTAATTTGGCAGTTCCGCTGAGAATACTGTGACGTCATTGTTCAAAAAACGTAATAGAGAATAGAAAAATCGAAACCGATCGCAAAATATGACCAAAACAGAATATAAAGATATCAACGGAGCACCTGAAGAGACTACTTTGAACTTTTCTGTACTTCTAAACACTCTAAATATACACCAAAATGCATTTAAGGGCTAAAAAAGTGGATTTAGCATGATATGTCCCCTTTAAGTTAATTTAGCTGAGATAAATGCAGCAATGCTGTAATTTATGTACATTTTGTTTATTAAAGAGGATTTATTTTATTGTAAATGTATAACTGGTGTTATAAAAATTAAAGAGATTACACAAATAAATTCAAGTCATGCCTTTAATTTAAAGGGTAATGCGTCATTGGTAAATAAATAAATTGATAAAACACATAATTGCTATTCATTGTAATTACACTTTATTTGTATATTTTGACAACTTAAAATGATTATAGTGGAAATTATTACGATAATCTACCTGTGAACTGTATTATTTGTTTCTTATAGAAAATAGAGTTTTAATTTTCTACAACACTTTGAATGTAATTTGATATCATTGTATGAGAACCCAGACTATACACCTGTTTTGTAAATACAGGTCAGGTGTTTTGATCCATGGAAAAAAACGGAAGCTCGAGCTTTGTGTCTAAGAAGCTGACCAAGGATCCAGTTGATGGCGAGCCTCCCAGTTGACCTCTGATCCTCCAGTTGACCTCTGACCTTCCAGTCAACCTACGATGATCCAAGTCGAACTGTGAGCCTCCACCACACCATTCAATGGATTTTGTGGTAGGATTGTGTCAGTCCCACTGACCGACACCAACAAGAGCCTACGTTGGATATACTCTTGACTATTCCCCCGACTTTCTGACTTGACTTGAACTTTGATTGGATCCACAACAGATATTTTCCAAAGAACATTTTATTTTTTCATTTGTCATACTTATTGGGCCCATAGGTATTGTATTGTAGTTGTGTTGTGTTGTTGTTCAATCTGTTGTTCAAATCTAAAACATTCAAATTGACTGCTTATACCTGCAGTGGCTTATTAATTTAGGAGTGGCGGACCGCAATACTGTCGGATGGTACACACTGCCTCTTTCTTTCAGAATCTGTCCTTTCAGCATCCGTCTCCTGTTCATCTATAATCTTTCTCTTACGTAGCTGGTCTGATTTTGTCTACTTGGTGTGATGAACAGTGTTCCACAGGGGAAACACATGAGGGAGAGTCATTCTGGCTGACACGGTGGACAATACTGTGGGAGGAACTGCACCCAGTTTCTTCTTCCCCAGAAGTGAAGTCAAGCTCCTCTTACGGCAGACAGTCATTTCATCAGTTCAGGATTTGTTACTGAAAAACCATCATATTCCCCTTTTGACTTATTCATCCTCAGACTGAAAAGCACTTTGACAATTATATAGAACCTGTAAAGAGAAGCCTTTTGAAAAACAAAGTCTTTAAAAGTGGCAGAATTGACTTATTAACGTCACAAGGATGTGTGGGAAGACACTGCCAGGGTGGAGCCTATCACCTCACTGCTCTGCACTTCAATTGTTTGAGCATAATCTGTTGTTGAGTGACGTTAAGCATGAATATAATAATATAAACATCCAGCTGCAAAAACAGCAGAAAATATCATCATTTGCATCATTTGTGCTGTGCACAAATGATGCAGAGTATATATCCTCAGTATTTATCACAGTATTCAATGTAATGGTGCATGTATATACTTTTACTTAACAGAATACCAGTACTCCAATAACATGTAAAAGCTACTCCTTACCCGGGCGCTGCTGGAAAGACACATTTCCAACCCCTGGACGAGGTGGTGACGCTGGTGGCGATGCAGGTGATGGGGTTGGGGTTGGGAGTGACGGTGTGCTGCACCGCCCCTCCACACTACTGGGTCCAGGGGAGGTGAAATCCTCACCCATGGACTCACTTCCTCCTGCAGAAATGTAAACAAACCACACGTTCAGCAGCGCCGATAACTGGGGCTGAAGCTCACTAGCTAAGCCGCGTGCTAAAGCTAACTGGCTCGCGCCTCGCGTGGACACAAAAAGCACGGATGGATTTCAGTTGTGAATAATTACATGGCAACAGTGGTGGTTGTAAACACAGTTCAGAGTTTAAAAACTTGTTGTAAACACAGTTCAGAGTTTAAAAACTTACCATCTCCCTCCACCAGAGACTCCAGCAGGGCCGTGGCGCTGTCCAAACCGGCTTCTCTGCCCTGACTGGCCGGTCTGTGGCCATAAATTACATCCATGGCGTCCAACCACCGCCAGTGCCTCCTCTGGACCCCGCTGCGGCTGTTATGGTCTTTCACCTTGCGGTAGTCACTCCTGAGTTTTTTTAATTTTGCCCGGCATTGTGCTGGGCTTCTACCGAAGCCATGACTGCTCATCCTCTCCGACACCGCCCTGAAGGTTTTCTCGTTCCTCACCGCCCCGTCTAGCTCTTTCTGAATGTGCTCTTCTCCGATTATGGAGAGGAGCATATGTACTTCTGCTGTAGTCCAAGGATCCATTCTTCACTTTCTTCACTTTTTTTCTGACTGCTGCCGGAGAACTGATTTGAAATGGTGGGCTTGCCGGTAGAATAGCGGTTGTCACAGACCAATCAGCAGACGACAGTGTTGAAGCTCCTCCCCCTCATATCCGGCAGGTTGCGCCTGGTATCCCAAATGGAGGGGTAGCAAGAAATGGTTACCAATGGGACCTGTTGGTAACGGTTCTGAGTCAGTGGAAACGCACAACAAACGGTTACCACCGGACCCGCACCGGTACCAAGGGGCACTGTGGAAACGGGGCTTTATTTACTGGGAAGGTGCAGGGACATGATGTGGCTCATGCTTATGAAGTGATGCTGCACCACTTGATGCGGCGTCAAGCGCTGTGCAGCATCAAGCTGAAGCATCCCTTTCAATAGGTCCACAAACATGCCTGCATCCCCAATTTCAATCACTTGGTCTGAAGAGAGGGGTCTTATCTGCAATGTGAAACAGGAGTAGAGGTCAGGTTGTGTCTTCAGTGACCTTCATCAGGACTGTGAGCATGATTCAAAGATATGTTCATCGCCAAAGTTTTACAGTGGAGGATTGAAGGCACTTCCATTCAACAGGCTATCCAGAGAAGCCAATGCTTTCTTCTTCTGCTTTATTGGATGTTCTCAGTGGCGACTGGTGGTAAATGTCTTAGATGGGGCTCTTCATTATTTAATTTCAGCCAAGGTTAACATTATTTAAATACAGTGCCTTTATAAACCACATTCCAACAATCTTGCCTTTTTTAGATTGAGAGAGGCTGCAAGTGATGAAAATTATTGTACTTTTAAACAGCTAGTGAATCGAGATTTATTAAGGCTCTTTTTTTTTTTTTTTACATACCTGTAAACCAATACAAGCAGATGCTTCATTTGTCCTTTTTAGAAAATAAAGGTGTTTTAGGGCTGGTTTAATTGAAATTACAGTTAGTCTGAGTTTAGGAAAAACAAAAGGTATCAGATATGTTTTCAAACAACACATCGGTCCAAACCTCAAAAAAAGAATAGCAAAATGAACTACTTTTTTTAAGCTTAGATTTTCTGTCATCAATAAATATGAGCATATCTAAACATATATAAACAATAACAAACCTGGACACATTTGCAAAATTGTGAATACATTTCTGTTTGCGTGCATTTATAAATAACTACAATGGAGACAGTTGAACCTGACTTGCAGCATAGGAATCTCTTTTATTTTAATTCAAGGCACAGAATCGATGCAAATTTCAAAAAACGCACTTTTACCATGAAGGAACATCTCAACCGTTTGGTGTAGAGGTCAATATTTCCCAAACTGTGAGGTCTGTTCAAAAAAAGAATATTGATTGTTGTTGAGTGCCCCAAGAAAACCAAAAATAAAAATGACAAATTTTTTCATTGCTTTTTTCTTGGCGAGGACTTTATAGGGTTACGACAATCACCATCTGGCGATGGTCAATTTAAACGCTGTCCCAAGTCTCGGACATGAAATGACACTGATTGTAGGGATGGCGCCGATCTGACCCAGTATCTGTATCGGGTTCTGATAGCAACGTAATTCAGGAATCTGAATTTTCTTTTCCGATCCAACCTGCGAAGTTTTCCGATCCATGAAGCCGCGTCTGTGCTTTGTCTGCTGAAATTACTCCACAAGTGTTTCCCTGCCAGCTGCTCTGCTCGCTGGCTGCAAAATGTGGAATGGATTTCCTGAACGGAGGCAGGTCTCTAAGGTTATTTACAAACTTTTGCATAGTTTTGTTTTGTATGGAGAATATGCAATATAACAATTTATGAAGATATTTGAATGTTGAACTTAGTCAGAATTATCAACAAGTGGTTCCTGATGCTCAAATCAAATTTTTATAAATTACTTTTAAAATGTGGACTCGGTTCTGTAATCACTAATTGCCTCAACAAATTCTGTCATTGTCTCACAGTCTTTAAACTGAGAGTACCCAAGATCCCTCAGAGCGACTGACACGGAGTGATTCAGTGTTTGTACGGCCAGGGACACCCTCATCTTGTGGTTCTCTTAGTAGACATGTTTGTAATTTTAATGTGAGCGAGCAGTCCATCTTTTTTTTGCACATCATTGTGATGATTGATGTACCTCCAATTTGTCTGTCCAGTGGTTGTTGAAATTGGACGGCATGCCTGCAGAGAAAGAATCAGTCACTGCTTAAACAAGTACAAACAGTAAAATGCTGATAATCACATACAGCCATAACTGCAAATGAACAGACAACAATATTTAGAGATAACTTTTCGCAGCAGATCTATAACTTGTACAAATAGGTCAACAACAATCATAATGCAACACATTACGTGCAAACTTCAGCATGTGGCATGCATCCATCATTATAAATACTTTCTCGCCTGTAACCGGATGCGGGAAACTGGTTTTCAGTGACTCTTGTGGGTTTCTCTTCAGCTCAGAGGGTGACAATGGAGGCAAGCCCATCCATTGTCACACATACCACCTGAATGCCCCGTGCATGCAGCACCTCCAAAGCATGACTGAGAAGGACACTGTGTTTCTGATGACGGAGACTTCGTCAGGTAATATGCAATGGGAGCCTTCCAATGTCCTTGTAATTCGATCACCATGAACAAAAGAGCCTCAGTAGCAACATCAGTCTCATTGCTTCCATCACCCATGTCTACAAAACCAGACATTGACTGGTGATGTGGAATATATTGCACATGTCTTTTGATGGCCATGACATCTAACATCAGTGCAACAGATCCATATTTAGCCGGATCTTCCTGGCATCTGGTCTCCAGCATACAACATCATCTTATTCAGGCCAGGCTTGTCATCCACTGAACACAGCCACCTGTACAAGTAGCTATTCAAATATTTATAACATTCATTTCCAAAAATTAAATTGGACAACATTAAGACTACCTTTAACATATGTGGATGAGGGAGTGGAAAATTTCGAGTCTCCCTGAGTTATCAGTATGCCTTTGGACCACATAGGTGGAGGGTAGTGTTCTCACGATAACAACATTTTGGTATCGATTCTGACACCACCATGTAGTTCGATACTTTTCCAAATAAAAAGAGAACACAAAAAATGTCATTAGATATCGCCTGTCTTAAGTAGGACCAATGTCTTTAAATGGTATGTTACTTTGCTGTAATCTTTATAACATTGAATGGCTAAAATTAAATATTTTCATATTATAATCTTTTATATTATTTATTATATTATATTTATAATACTAATATTTATAATAGCTTAAATTTTTTTCCAGAGCTACTTTTTCATGGGTATATAAGTTATTATCTTTCGTTCTTTGAACTCCTTATGCAGGTCTGAGTGTTTGTCCTTCAGGTGTTTAGCCAAGTTAGTAGTGTTTCCCCCCTTAGCCAGACATGTTCACAAACACCGTTTGCACGGTGGTGCTTCGGTGTTGATGGCAACACCGTGCTCATTTGTTTTAACCTCTTAAGGCCCAAGCAGTTTTTTTACATGCATATGTTATTTCTCTTTGCTAATTGGGCTTGTTTGAACCCAATTAGAATAAAAATAAAGCATCATATTTTGAAGTTATGTACTTTTAGAGAAAAATTACGTCCACATATGTGGACGCATGGTCCGAATTTCCATAAAACACATTTAAGACAACTTAAGAAATCGCTGTGAAAAAACTCTTTATTTCCACTTTGAACACAGCAGTTTTTTCCTGACTGCTTTAGTATGTATTATTAACACATATACAAATACTGTGACATGTTATGATTATCAAAGAGTAAAAACAACATAAGAAATATTGCATTTTTGCCCGTTTTGAACAGTTACAACAACCAGGCCTTTTGCAGGATGACACTGTATGCCTGTAACAAAATTTAACACAAAACTTAGAAGCATTTTTAACTGTCACTGTTGAATCAGCCTACTACTGTAACGATCTTAGTGAATATAAGTAAACAAAAAGAAAAACGTTCTTCCACTTTTGGATATTCAGTTTCAGCGCTTGAAACAATGCGTGAGTAATGTAACAAAAATGATAAGTGAAAGGCTACAATCACTGTCGGAAGAAGTACACACCTGGAAATCACTGTCATCACCTATGAGTGAAAGGCTGAGTAACAGTTGCGCTCAGTTTGCATGCACAACAACACTTTGCAGGTCACACAACGCACTCGGGTTCTTCCAGTACATCCTGGTTGTCTGCAGCGCATTGCGTTCTTCTGGCCGATCATCTCTGGGAGGTGGGCATTGGCTCTTCTGCGGACCGACACATGGGGCAACTCCATTACATGACGTTTGACCCAATCTTCATCCTCTGAAGGTTCTGAAAGGTCTGCATCTGCACAGTGATGCTGGGCCAAGAGGATCTTGCCCACTTCCATACGGAACTGAAGGAACTGGATGGGTTTTGTTTTTGGTCCAGCAGATATTGCATGGTCTTTGCGGTACAGTAGCCAGCTGTTGGCTACAGCCAGATCTGTGAAGTGCATTACCATCCGTAATGTCCACTTCTTTGTACGTGTGCTCATGCGATAGTAACTTATCATTCTATCCATCAAATCCACTCCACCCATCTTCATGTTGTACTGGCGTACAATGCTTGGTCGTGAGACAGTGATATGTTGTTTCAGTTTCTTGTCCCAGCGCTGGCAGGTGTCTTCTGGCTGTACACCATGAACAACAGACATCATCAGGACTGGTTTGTTGTCATACCACTTTACTACACACAACTTTCCATCGTCAGCAGAAACTTCTGAAGAGGTTCCTCTTCCAGCATTTTTCATGGCTTTGTCAGTTGATAACTTGTGGTTTGCTCCAGCTACTCTGTTCTTCATTACTGTACCAGTCTTGTAGAACCCCTTCTCCATCATTCGTTGCGCACCCTTGATGGTGGTGAAGAACCGGTCACAGTACACTTTAGTGCCACGATGCAGAGTTTGACACAGGCGCTCAATGACTAAGCTTGCCAAACCCATGCCCTCTGGTTCCTCTACCTTCTCGATCAGCACATTTGTACCTTGATAAAGCTCAAAGTCAAGCACGATGCCATCTGCTGTAGCACAGACGAAGTTCTTTATGCCGACTGGATTTGGTTTCATTGGCAGATATTGTCTCCATGGACATGCTCCCGTGAAAGGAATCATCTGCTCATCTATGGATGCGCAATCAGGTCGACTCAGAGACCGGCAGCCTCGCAGAATACGATCCAGAAAAGGCCTCACCTTCCAGAATTTGTCCAGTCTAACACACATACATGAATTTACTAGCATATTACATTTTTAATAACATGTTTAGTCCAACTAATATATGTATAAATTTGGCTATTTATTTAATATTTATCTGATTGGGTCAATGTTGAGACCACAAATAGTTTTTCTTATTCTACGTGTGTGCATACTTTCTAGAATATTAGCTGTTTCGAGGAGCTTCAGTCCCCATGTACACGTACGTGTACTTCATGTTTAGCATCATAATAACTTCTTTTATTCACGTTTTTTTCATCAAATTTGCATTTCGTAACAAAGGTACAACACTTTTATTACTCTCTAAATCAAAATCAACCAAAAAAAAATTTCAGGACTTCTTACCTGGACGATGTTTGTGCTTGGAGCTGCCAGCAGCCTCTTGTGGTGTACTGGCTGCCATTTTCAAATTTGTTGATGGGGTGTAATACTCTTCTACCACCACCAGATGGTAGTGACGGTACTGACAAACAAATTTATAGCACCCCCAGTTAAGCTGTCGACACGATTGTGGACATAGGAGTTAAAAAAGTGCTGTCCATATATGTGGACACTAAGCCCCAAGAGCCAGAGCCAAAGTAATTCCATATAGCACTTGGTGCATCTGCTTTTTCTACAAGTTGCGGCCTTGTGGCTGTATCAGCAGTCTCTCTCTCTTGTTCTCTCTCTTTCTCTCTCTCTCCGTTAATGATGCGGGTCGTTTGAGTTAGTTACGCACTCTCACATGGACGGAAACGCTATGTCATTTACGCATGCGCATCCGGTATTCTTTTCAAAGTACAAGCTCGGTTGGAAGATTGTTTTGAAAGTACGTTGTTTTTACTTTTATTTTGAAGTTGTGTAGGTCAAGTATGAAACGCTTATTCAGTTGCGGATCTCGGGTCGGAGCGAGGGAGCGCTCACGCACCCCATCTCGGAGAAACCGGAGTGCAAAAAAATAAACCAGAGCGCTGTTTTCCGCACTTTCAATTGTCCAAAACAAGTCAGAAAGCGGACCAGCCCGCTGACGCTTCCCCCACAGAGAGACTGACTCCTCTCTTCGGTGCAAATTACAACACAGTGACGCTCCGGAGAGACGTGTAAAAAAAAAAAAAAAAAGATACCGGTACCTGCCAGGCCCAGTATAGTATCTTTTTTAAGGCGTCAGTACCGCGATACCAATACAGTACCGGTATACCGAACAACCCTAGTGGAGGTTGAGGGCAAACTCTCTGTTGTCCTTAGTGTACTCATGGCTGTGCTCTGACTGGAAGTATATTTGAAGATCTGAAATTATATGAGGAAAAAATAGTAAGTCCCCTTCATCGAACCCATTTTTCTTTGCTTTTTCATTCACTGACATGAATGAGGTGTTGCAGAGCCTCCTGAAAGGGCGTTGGGTTGCCGTTGGCGATGCCATCAAACAGAGGAGTGATGTCCCCAAAAGCCTCTGAAAACTGTCTTCCAGCATGTTGTCTTGCCTCATCAGTCATGAAAGGGTCGACTCCAAAACCTGAAACCCTGGTCAGGGATGAACCTTTCTCTACATCGTACCAGTCTGCTGCTACAGAGGCACAAGGCAGCAGGTTCTCTGGAATCTTGACTGGACAGCCACCCGAGGCCAGAACGTTGGGGATCACTCTTCCTGCAATAGGTTACAAAGTGGACACATGAGACAATAACATATTAGCAACTGAAATAGCCTATTTGCAGGACATCATGGTCATGATTTGCTGTGACTGATCACTTGTTATTGCCTTAAACCATAATGAATAAAGATAGATAAACTAATCCAAGAAGCATGAAAAAGAAACGACCTGGCACTCGGTGGGGATTCCAGGAGTCGACAAACGGGCTGATGCTACAGCTGGCGACCTGGCATGCCAGGGCTGAGACGCAGAAACTGACATGCTCATTCTGTGTACTGAGGACCTCTTGATCCTGCAGATGTGTCAGGCAGGCCTGTATTTTGTAGTTGATTCTGTTATTTACCTATAAAATAAAGCATACATGACAATTACATTTTATTGGAGCTCAGTTTAATATAAATCCAATTTCAGCTCAACAAATTTATTAGCTCACAGTAGGAAAAACACGCATAACTTGAGTGCATGTAATCAACAATGCAGTCAATTTCACAATGTACCGTTCGAAAAAAGAACCGCAACAAAGAAAACCTACCGATGTTGATGGCGTCTGCAGAAATGCTAGTCTTTCTGTATTGTATCTGTAGCCAGATAGTTTCTCCTGCATGAACAGGCTCAGGTAAAATCTGTCCCACGGTCTGCTCGAAGCTGATCCCACAACCCGTACTTCATCACTGCCTCCCTTTAACAACGTCAAAAAACTAAAACAATATGAGGTGTGTATATGCTTACATGTTTGTGTTTAGTGACAAAAGACACCAGGGCCTAACTTCATGCTCACTTTTCATAACATGTTTATATAAAATCCTGTCTCTGTTGGAGCAAAACTATTTTGGGATTACATGCAACATGTGACACCATACCTGTACACATCATATATTTTGAGGTTCTCAATTGCCATGGTGGAATGGGCAACCAATGTCTCATTGTATCCATCAATGGCTACAACATGGGTAACTCCAAACGTCACCAACTTCTCGTTTGGTCAATGTGGAGTTTCTGACCAAAGTAGTCAGCCCTGCACGGGACTGGATTCAGGTTCCGGGCTCCCTTAAAGACAGAAAAAGAATATATACAGTTTTTTAAATTTTGCCCGGCATTGTGCTGGGCTTCTACCGAAGCCATGACTATCCATCCTCTCCGACACCACCCTTAAGGTTTTCTCGTTCCTCACCGCCCCGTCTAGCTCTTTCTGAATATGCTCCTCTCTGATTATGGAGCATTTGTACTTCTGCTGTAGTCCAAGGATCCATTCTTCACTTTTTTTCTGACTGCTGCCAGAGAACTGATTTGAAATGGCGGGCTTGCCGGTATAATAGCGGTTGTCACAGACCAATCAGCAGACGACAGTGTTGAAGCTCCTCCCCCTCATATCCGGCAGGTTGTGCCTGGTATCCCAAGTGGGAGGGGTAGCGAGAAATGGTTACCAATGGGACCTGTTGGTAACGGTTCTGAGTCAGTGGAAACGCACAACAAACGGTTACCACCGGACCCGCGCCGGTACCAAGGGGCACTGTGGAAACGGGGCTTAAGCTTCATAAATGTGACAGTTCCAATAGTGATTATTTGGAAAAAAGGCTTACATGTTGACGAGCCTAATGGTGTTGAAGGTGAACTGCTTGAAAGGCTGCTCCCACTCTCCTTTCACTGGCATGTCTGCCTTTAGAAGACAGGAATCCTGTCATAATTTTCCTCCCATATGTTGGCCCAACCTATCAATTCAAGTAACACATGATTTAGAAAAATGATGAAAATGACATAGAACTGCATACGGAGCTGCGTCAAGGTTGTAACTAGTAATAATATCAAGAACAACAACAACATTAATATTACAGTTGTGTATTATATTATGAACAATTAACCAATATAAAGAATGGTATCATTAGTTTTTTAAAATGTGTAAATTGTATGGTGTGACTACAACTTGACACTCCTGACACTAAGTATATTTGTAGCCTCACATTTGTCAATATTATTTGGTTTTAATATGTATTTTTCTCTCCTAAAAAAATGCTTCAGGACAATCTGCAAGTGTGCTGCTTCTGACAGTAGTTAATTTCCATCATAAATTAATCTCGTACAACGCTACTCACCTCAGCAGTAGCTGAAGCAACTTCAGCTTGGAGTTGATCGTCCGTCATGTAGGCCTCGCTCGGAGATCCATCTATGGACATTTCTCTCCGAAAACCCTCTGATGGGGCCAACCTGCCTGCACAGGTGTGCAGAGATTTCACCCACAGTCATGCCGTTGGCGTTCATGTCCACTGTTAAATTGGCACAACCGTCCAAAGACATTTCCATTCTTCTATGTATGAGTTCATGCGAAACATTCCTGATCAGCAGGTATTAAAACATTACTGTGGAACTCTAACCACACAACAAATTCATAGCTTAAAATTATGCAGAAAGGCATTCTGTTGCACATTTTGCTATTAGAATGGGGAAAATTGGATAAAAACTGTGGGAAAAGTGGGTCAAAACAACACACAGAAGACTGTCTCACCCCGTTGTATCGTTGAACCTGTGTGACCTTTTTTTTTAATTGTAAAAACTACCTCGTATTTCCTGGGGTGCAATTCCCCAGGTGGCGTTGTCGGACGTGCAATAACTTAAAAACATCACATTGTTCTTGCCACATTCATTTTAACAGTTTTTATTTGTACATTTACAGTGCTAACCATTTCTCACTGTGCCCCCACCCCCTTTTTTAGTCTCCTGTTTCTCCAGTCTTTCACTCTTTCTCTTCTCTTTCTCTCGCTTCTCGACTGTCCTCCCATGGGTATTTTGGAGAGTGTCTTTAGCTGCAGTCTTCGCCACACAGTGGCCGCCGCTTTCTTCTGTAGCGCCTCGGTGGTCTCCATAAGGGCTTTTAACATTGTGATCTTCTCATTCTTCTGGCTCACTTATGTGGAAGTTGAGAAACGACCCTATGAGGTCGTCAAAGGTGGTGTGAGCCGTTTCAACATCGTCCTGGCGAGACCGGACACTGCTTTCCTGGTCCTGCAGCTCCTCCTGCTTCTCTGTCATGTCAGCTTTGCTGGTCTCTATCAGGGTGCTGAACTTTTTCACCTCCTCGATCTTCTGGCTCAGTTTCATTCTGAGCTTTTCATAATCGATGTATTTAATGTGCTGAGCATCCACCAGGTTGAAAACGGCTTTTTAAGGTTGGTGAAGCTGATGCAAGCCGCTTCAGCTTCATCCTGTTGGGACTGGAGACTTTTTCTGAGGTCCTGGAGCTCCTCCTGCATCCCTGTCAGGAGTTGGGCCTTCTCCTGGAGCTCAGAGTCTTTTTGCTGCTGTTCACACTCTAAAGCAGTAACCTGGCTCCTCCAAACCTCCTTTTCCTCCTGCAGTTTCTCCTTCTCGTCCTCCAAGCTGTTGAAACGCTGCTGCAACTTGCTGTTATCTGCAACCATCTCCACACTGAAGTTACGGTAGTAGAACAAGGCTTTATGCAGGGCCTTGACTTGGGGTGATTCACTGCCGTTAATTTCTTGCACTAAGTAGCAACGGATAATTGCATGGCTACACAGGTGTTATTTACTGAAATGAGCAGAGGTTGTAAGCACAGTTCGGGGCATAAAACTCACCATTCCCCTCCATCAGAGACTCCAGCTGGGTCGTGGCTGTGTGAAGGCAAGCTACCCTGACTTGCCGTTCTCTTGCCATAAATTGCGTCCATGGCTTTCTGCCACCGTCGGTGCTTCCGCTGAGACCCGCTCCGACCGTTGTGGTCCTTTACCTGTCGGTAGTCGCTGCGTAGCTTCTTTAGCTATGAGTGGCACTGCGTCCGGATAAAGCCATCTGCCTCCATTCTTTCAGCAATAAGTCGGGAAAAAAATGTCATTGCAGACCGCACCGTATAGCTCCCGCTGAACCACCTCCTCTCCTATTATGGAGCAGAACAGCTGGACCTCAGCAGCAGTCCATGAAGACATGACTCGTGCCATTTTCTCTCACTGCTAAAGCGTGTAGCTGATGAGGGATTTGAAAATGGCGGGCGTGTCAAGAGTGATGTAAATCATTGACCCACCCATGAATTTGTTATAATCAATTATTAGTGTGGGACAGGGGATGTCCCTCACAGCCCAAGGCCCGTCTCTGTCCTGCACTTTCCTCTGAACTGTGGCACCTGAGAAAGCAGGATGGATGGTGGGGCAGATGGACACCACCCGTGTGTTCATCCACTTCACAAAAAGCAATTGGCCCTCCCTGATCCACCTCATGGTCCCCCTAGGACTTTTGGGTGTCAGTGCATTTTCTCTCCCTCTGGGGCATCAAAGCCTGTTCTCGATAGGTGCCACATGCTCCCATCTTCAGGTCTGCCAGGTCACGGAACAATTTTGGGCTTGTGTAAAAATTGTCCTTGTATAAATGGTACCCTGTCCCAAGAGCAGCTGGCCGGAGAAGGCTCATTACAGCGTCATAGGAAAGCCCATGCTCGCTTGCAGATGAGTCCTTCCCCGTGTAAATTGTGAAGCGGATGGTGCACCCAGTACATGACTGCCAAAACAAATAATTTCATCCCCCACTTAGTTGATTTATTTTTCATGTACTGGGTCACGCCAGTTTATGCTTTTGTGGCAACCATCCATTCATCGACCGCCAGCTTTCTTTCTTTCTTTCTTTCTTTCTTTCTTTCTTTCTTTCTTTCTTTCTTTCTTTCTTTCTTTCTTTCTTTCTTTCTTTCTTTCTTTCTTTCTTTCTTTCTTTCTTTCTTTCTTTCTTTCTTTCTTTCTTTCTTTCTTTCTTTCTTTCTTTCTTTCTTTCTTTCTTTCTTTCTTTCTTTCTTTCTTTCTTTCTTTCTTTCTTTCTTTCTTTCTTTCTTTCTTTCGTTTATTTAAGAGGGACAGAACAGAGAGCATTGTTACAACAATAGCAACCGATGCCATGTCCATGAGCCATCTAGCCAAAGGCTAATTTGCAGACCCGGTCCCCAACATGAAACAGACACAAGCAAACAGTTATACATAGTTATACATAAAACAGTGTATTTAATGTCCGCATGCTTGGTTGGTCTTTAACCAGCGCTTTGCTTTGCTGTTGAACTGGTTCAGATCTGTGAGGGTTTTTAGTTCAGCAGGTAGGTTGTTCCAGATCTGTGGACCCTTAACTGAGAAGCTGCTTTGGCCGAAAGTGGTTTTGCATTTGGCTGGTTTACAGTCACCGTTTGCAGCACCTCTAGTGGTGACACCACAGGGGTTACATTTCTCTATCATTTTGCATACAAACTCAGGCGCAAGATTTTACACACATTTAAAGTTTAATTTTAAGAACGAGTATTTTATAAAATTGTTGAGACTTAAAAAATTGTGTTTTTATAAAATTGTACAGTAATGCCATCTCCTTGGCTGGGAGTAGGCCTGGCATGCACAGAGGATGTCACTCATCACAAGCTGGACTCTGAACAGTTTGTCATGCCCAGATCCTCCCCTCAGCTGATCCACAGTAATATCCTGGTCAGGATTGCTGAGGTGGAGGTTCCAGAAAATTGCCTGGAATCTGTTGCTGGGCATGACCTTTGACACTGTGAAACAGAAAGGATATGATTTGACCTCCAATAATCCTTCACAGTGGGCATTTGGACCAGGGACATGAAGAATATGAGGCTTTCAGGAGCTCCTCTTCAGTGAGCTCGGTCCATTTGTATTTTTTCCCCAGGGAAATGTCCTTGTCAGCATTTTTAATCGCGTTTTTACAAATCGTTTTCTAGGTGTCAGAAGCAAAATAGAGCAAGAACAGTTCCCTGGGGGTGTGGACCCATGGGTTAGTCTGTACTGCACTTGAAAACACGGGATTTATCCACAGTAATATGAAAAAGGAAGGGCGTATAGAGTTATAGAGTACTACCAGATCTATGTATGTAGTATCCATTGATGGTCTGTTTTTTCATAAATTGTGCACAATTTAATTAAAAAAAAAAAAAAAAAAAAAAAACGTTATTAACGGCTCCAACCGCTCACCGCCAACCTAATTCTCGGGAAAAAAGGTTAGATATGTTGTGTGAAAAATAGCTTTTAATGTCAAGACCCGGCAACGGCGACACGTTGCGCCCCGCTGTGTCGGCCACTGAGATGAGTATTCCCGCAGCTGGCGTGACTCTGCCCGCTGATTACAAATATGGAAGAATTGGATGATCGAAGAGGAGTTGCTTCGATCACTTCTCAAGCCGTTATGTACTTCATAATGTTTATCGTCTGAAATATTTAGTCCATAAAAAAAACATCATTCCGTGAGATGCTATCCATTTAGTTTTTTCGATTGGCTGGATGTGGGCCATGTGTGATTCGGCGAGGGAGGGGGGAGTATAGAGTTATAGAGTACAACCAGATTTATGTATGTAGTATCCATTGATGGTCTGTTTTTTCATAAATTGTGCACAAATTAATTAAAAAAATCAAAAAACGGTTATTAACGTCTCCAACCGCTCACCGAGCGCAGACGACAACATCACGTTTACTTTTCATCATAAATCTGGTTTTACTTGGTCTATCAGCCAATCCGAAGTAAACATAGACACATCTGACTGTAAACCTCCTACCCACCCATCCGCCACCCACTGCCAGGCCGCCCACTTCAATACATTTCCTTCAGAGAAAAAGGGCCAGAGAAGAGTGTACATACGTTTAGGGAAGAAAGAAGAGTGAAATGATTTCACTGAGCCTCTTAGAGTAAGACGTAGAGTCTTTTGAGCTTCAAGTCATAAAGCACCTTGCGAACCCAGCGAAAATGTGAAGGGGGACTAGGGAGCTTCCAGTTCAGGAGAGTCAGCCAACGGGCCAACAGGTTGGGGAATGCCAAAGCCCTGGTCAGCTGTCTTAATTTGGTAAGGATGGAGACCTGTGGATAAGCAATTTGCACACATTAGCTTCATCATATTTTCTATTTTTTTTAAATGGAGCCATTTATTATACAAAGTTGACAACAATGAAACTAATTTGTTCTTTATTTGTGCCATCGCCACCTTAACGGAGGAGGGATTATTACAGATTTCCGTAATTTTGCGCGGCCTTTTATTTAAAGCTGATGCTAAATGAAGAGGTAACAGAAAACAAAACTACAGTTTGAGTCCATTGATAAGTTGTGGAAGTGAGCATTTGTATGACTTACAATTCGTAACATTTCTGATGAATCAGAGAATTACAAATTCTTACCGGGGAGACGTGTTTGCAATATTGTCTGTGAATCCTTCCTTGAAAGTTGAGTAAATGCAATGTTGACACAATAGGGGTTAAATTATAGTTTTTAACTTATTTCTGATCATTATTTATTTTCAGCTCATGTTTATATCTACTGTGAGTTTTACTTTTGAAAAACCGTAAGTTTATTTTCCGTGAAACTGTAAATCGGTAAGCCATTTGAGGTGGCTTAATAACACTAATTCACAGACTGAGCGCATTTCTGTTCTCCGGTGAGAGAGAATAAACAAGCGAAAAAGGTATGAAAAACCAATTGTTTTGCACCCAAATTGAAGAAATTATTTAGTTTATTATATATTGATTTATAATCCTGTTTTAAAGGTTGGAGAACTTTCATTGGTCTCAGTTTCTCCAGATGAAAACTCCTTTCTGTTCCATTGATGTGTATGTGGAAATACCACAAAGTAACATGCAAGCACATGTTATTATGGGTGTATTAAACATTTTATGTTGGTTTTGAAGGATGTTCTTACGTTTAGTTTATGATTGAGATGAAAATGTACTTTGATTGATCCTGTATTTTGTGTTTAGACTGTGAAACGCTTAATCACCTTCGCTGAAGTTAAAGTCATTTTAAGTTAATTTAGGAGAGATAAATGCAGCAAAGCTTTACTTTTAGTACATGTTGTTTATTAAAAATGCTATATTTTATTTAAAATCTAAAGCCTGTGTTAAAAAAGATCAAAAAGAGAGATTACACAAATAAATTCAAGTTACACCTTAACTTTAAAGGAATGTGTCATTGGTAAATAAGTTAATTCATTGATAAAACACATAATTGCAATTCATTGTAATTACACTTTATTTAAATGGTTTGACAACTTGAAATGATTATAGTGGAAATTGTTATGATGATCCACCCATGAACTGTATTATTTTGGGTTGTTATAGAAAATAGAGTTTTAATTTTCTACAACACTTTCAATGTAATTTGATATCATTGTATGAGAACCCAGACTATACACCTGTTTTGTAAATACAGGTCAGGTGTTTTGATCCAGGCAAAAAAACTGAAAGTCGAGCTTTGTGTCTAAGAAGCTGACCAACGATCCAGTTGATGGCGAGCCTCCCAGTTGACCTCTGATCCTCCAGTTGACCTCTGACCTTCCAGTCAACCTACGATAATCCAAGTCGAACTGTGAGCCTCCACCACACCATTCAACGGATTCTGTGGTAGGATTGTGTCAGTCCCACTGACCAACACCAACAAGAGCCTACGTTGGATATACTCTTGACTATTCCCCCGACTTTCTGACTTGACTTGAACTTTGATTGGATCCACAACAGATATTTTCCAATGGACATTTTATTTTATTTAATTTTTTATTTTTCTTAGTTATTGGGCCCATAAGTATTGTATTGTAGTTGTGTTGTATTATTGTTCAATCAGTTGTTCAAAACTAAAACATTCAAATTAACAGCATATACCTGTGTCCAGTGGTTATTGCTTTTACTCTCAGCTCCTACAAAGCTAGTGGTGACGTGTACATACTCTGAAGTGGGTTACAAATGTTAGGTCCAAGGATTTGTCACTGTTAAAGTGCTGAAACCACAATGAATCATCTACATTGATCAATCTTAAAGAAGTCCTAGATTTATCAATAATAAATTGGTGGGGTGTTTTCAGAGTTGAAAGAACACTGAACAACTAGTATGCCTGCATCTCCTCTGATCTCATCCATGAGGTGCCTCTCCCTTCCACTTTGTATGGGACATTTCCGCAGTTTTTTGGGATTCATTCAGGAACGGTTAGCCAAATCATTAACAGAAGTTGGAGCAACATATTCCCGAACGTTCCATACATTCTGGTGTGTTTTTGTGTCCATGCTCCAAACGGCGGAAGACTAGGTACTCATGAAAAAAATGGCAGGAAAAAAAATAAAATTATGATAAACTTATTTTGGGGATTTAGATCTTATTTAGATCTTATTTTGGTGAATTGCCGACATATACCAAATGTAAATGATTTGACTTGATGAAACATTAAAACAATACCATACTTGTTTATTGAACCAAGTCAGCAAAATTTGTTGTGAAAGTTGTTTGCATTTTGTATACCCATGCATATTAAAACACACACTTCTTCACAAGTATACTGCATTTATTATCAGATGTTCAAGATGATGTCAAAGCAGGTGTCGCTCCTCCTCTTCTTCTGCTTTTAGGGAACTCACAGACAAAAAACATGGTGGCTTCACACTCCACATGAGCCCAGGTCCCGGTGCTGAGCAGCTCCACACAGCTGGAGTTTGTTGTGGGAGACGATGGGGATTGTACCTCCTCCTGGTTCCAAGCTTCAAAGCCCTGCAGAGGGCTGGAGTCTGCATAAGTGTAGGTGCTTGATCCATTCTGTTGACACAGGGATGACGGAGACCAGTCATTAAAAACAAGTTCAGCTCAGATGTCTTTTTGTCACTGGTCTACCTCTACACAGTGAAACATTCAAACACTTGGAATCTTCATTCATTTTATATAAATAATAAATAACAAAACCACAAATTGTAGTCTTATTATGGGGGAATTTGTTACTGTACATGGTCATTATTAACAGTCCTTTTTATAAAAAACAATTTAAAAACACCTACGGTTTCCGTGCTTTGGGCCTGCACGCCGATATAAATCCTGGTCAGTCCTGCCTCGCTGACATAGTCGGCCATTAGCTGGTTGGTGTCGCTGTTTTTCGGCATGGCCATGGAGCCTCCTCTCAGCTTGCAGTTCACTGAAGCTTCTCTGAACCTCTTGGGCTCCTTAACCAGCAGGTAGTACCGCTCTTCTGTCTCCCTCAAGCCTAAGACAACTGCACAAGGAAAGTTTACAGGATAAATGTACTCCGAGAATACCTTAAAAAACAAGTAGAATTGATCACCTATTCCTTTTCAATTTCTTTTTATGGAGATGCCAACCGTTCAGTCATTGGGAGAAACAGGTTATCAGATTGAGATCAATAATTGAAAAGATCAATTTATGTAATGTAAGAGCTTGTTTGTAGTTTTCGAGCCACTGCCTTTGTTTCACCTCAACGCTGGTGAAAGTGATAAAACATACTCTTTGAAAAAGATATTTTGAAAATGAGGATCATTATGATGGAAAGCAAAAATTACGACCATTTTATTTGCTACAATTTCTATTTCTGCAAATAATCTTTTGTTTTCCATCGTAACAACTGTCAAGAGTTTTTCATCTCCAGTATATTTTGGATAAATGCGTCCGAATTAAATACCTAGAAATCACAGAAAAACCCCACAGAAGGCTCACCGTTCTTCACAAACTTCACGGCGTTCTTCAGCTTGCTTACATTGAGATCCAGCTGCCCAACGATGTTCCTGTACCTGCCACAGTCACACGTGGCGCCTGAGGAAACAAATTGTTGTTAAATTTAGTTTAAAACAATTGTTATGATGTGGTGTCATCATACATGAGATCTTAAGAGCATTTGATTAGCTTTAACAGCCACCGATCTCTGATTTGAAGGAGAAATTACAGTGAAGGGCTGAAGACAGTCGACACAATTATAAACCTGCAGCAGCAGGAGTCTTCAGTAATGTTCCCGGGTTTTTTCTTGAGGCTCTCATGGTTTTTTTTGAGATGTACAAATCTAATATCGACAACCTCAAGACAGGCAAAACCGGAGATAAAACCTCAGATGTCCGTCCCCTCAGAAGAGTCAAGAACACATAAAGTGATCAGAGACACCCGGGACTTCCTGTAGAGCTCCTTACCTGCTTTCCCTTTGAAACCAGGGACTCCATCCAAGCCTGTGTCACCTTGGTCACCTGTAGAGCAAGACAAATCCAAACTTTTTACACGATGGATGATAATAAATAGAAAATTGTGATCAGTGAGCAGCAGAATGAGTCCATATGGTTCAGTTCTTCCCAGCAATCTTAGGTTTTGTTTGAGTGACACCTCAGGGAAATGAGTTGCCTTTCATAAACCCTTTCACTCAGGGGTGTCTAACGTAACTGGCCTGCAAGGGGCATCAATATGGCACATCAAACGACTAAGCAAAATGTCAAAGAAATCATAGATTTTTGGAATTTGAATAGTGTTATACTGCATTTTGTAGCAGAAGGTATCTTTAAAATTGGCCTCATGTTGAGATTTTAGCAGTCTTCATTGGCCATTGTTTTGTTTTCTTTGTGAAAATATAGACATTTCCATCACTTATATTCTGTACCACAACAAAAACGAAAAGTTGTTATGCCTGTATGTGGCCCCCTGAACTAAAACGTGTTTGACACCCCTGCTTTTATGTCACGTTGATAATAAAGTATTTTGAATCTTGAATTGAATCTAGATGTACTTCCACAATATCACCACCAGATGTCAGTATCACACATTATACATAAAAGTGCAGTATTTTACTACTCATTTTAACTCGTGTATTAATGTGCCACATAGATTTAACATGCCAGCAAAAATACACACGAGTGTGCGCGTGTGGGAGTGGGGTCAAGCTGGAAATTGTTTTTCAAATACAAATGATGTGTGCAAATATGATCAATATAATCCACCCATCCCGCCAAACACACTCATTTTATGTGTTGTGGAAATTAACCCAACTGGCAGTTGAAGATTTTGGGGAAGTGGGCAGCAGTACAAACATTACAATGGCCTAGTTTTGTATGAGGAACTTTAAAAACAATTATGAGCTGTGCCTCTTTTGTTTTTTCTGTGTTTTTTGTAATGTGTATGTGAAATCAAAAAAGTAAAAGAAGAAAAAAAAGAATCCAGTCTTGCAAATAGAGTCAATTATACTGTTTGGAGTTTACATTTCAGTTCATGGAAATGTATTAATTATCGTGACGCCTGTCATGAGTGTCTGAATATATGCAGATACTTTTCCCATAAGCATAAAAGAATGTTTAGATTAAATCCTTCTTATAAGTGAGTCACAGCAAGCTCTGTGACTTGTAAAACACTAAGTGAATTTTGGTTTGTGTTTCTGTTAAAGCTGGCATTGCCGAGAAAAAAAACAAGTATTTTTCCAGGTGTTTTATGAGCCACAAGCTCTCAGGATCAAGGAGAAGCCAACGCTGTGACCTCACTGCTTTGCCTGAGATGGCTGATGCACAGCCACTTTCCTGTAAGTGCATTAAACATAATGAATACTGAGGAAAGTGAATGTCTAGGAAGGCAAGGGGAACATAACTGCTCATAAAATAAAATAAAGATAGAAATTGGTGTTGCCACATCCCACATGGGTCTGTGCAAATGCATGAAACCATTCTATTGGATTATGCTCTCTTCAATTTTTGGATGTGATAACTCAAAACCTAAATTAAAAAAAGCTGTTAAGTTACCCTGAAATCATCAGAATTGCAGATTTAAGGCAGTTCCTTCAAGTGGATTAATCCTGGGACTAATTAGGAGTACTTATTTATACAGAGACGTCCGTTTGACTTTTTGCTATAAGGCAGCAGGCGGAGATCAGCAGAAGTTAAAAAAAATTTATTCTTCTTTAAATCAGTTTAAAGTCAATACATTTTTGTAAAATCCTCACAGCTACAATTTAACTCCGGCACTCAAGAAACAATAAATGTATATGCGTGATGTTTTAATGCCCCACAAAGTATTTTGTTTTTCTTTTTTAATATTCTTCAAGACTCCCAAGGTTTTACCGCAATGTGCTTTTATATTTGATGTGTTTGGATGAGTATGCTTGATGTTTGAAGTGCAGTCATACTTTTTCATCTATAATTGTTCATGGCTATTGAAAACCATAGACAAAAAAAACAAAACACAATTGTTCTCATGGTAGCTTCATGTGTAATATGTTGCACAACTTTTACATGTATAATTTTACACTCATACTCATTTTATCATTTTTATTTAAAATAAACTTCATGAATTCAGCTCTAAAAATATGGTATGATATATTTGTTCTTTTTTTTATAATTCATTTCGTAGAAAGCAAATTTTAAGAAAAAGAGCATGTTGGAAAAAGGCATTCCTTTGACCCCAAAATTTTACCAGCTGCCGCACTGCTCTCTGGCGCCCCCCAGGGGAGGCCCGCCACACGCTTTAAAACTACTGCACTCCAAGGTAAAATGAATGTGCGTCAAACAGATTAAAAGGAGTTTCAAGCATCTTTTTGTTGACCTTCATTCTGGAACATGAAGTTGGGATATTGAGCTTTTAAAAGACTTCTCTCCGTTGTACCTTTGTCTCCGGCTGGCCCAATTTTCCCCATTTGGCCCACTTCTCCCTTAAGCCCGGGTTCTCCCTGTGCTCCTGTAAACGAGGAGAAAGAGTGACAGTGATAGAGAAGGGAAGAGACAAGAAAGGGCTGATAAAGTCCTTCAGAGACTTTTGAGGCCTGCGAGAAAAATCTCAGCCTCTGACCTGGATAATCATGATCTAATCTGGTATAACATCCAAAATATACCAAGAAAATAGTGTCTTACACTCTGCTCCACGAGACAAAACATGGTAAAATTGCAAAACTGTTCTTATAAACCTTAATCCATGAAATCAGAAAAAAAAATCAAGAATATGGAAATGTGTTTGAAAAATGGTGATCATATCTGTAAAAGGTGTTCCGCTTCTGGAGTCATATTTTTCTTTGTATCTCAGACTTTCGATCAGATTACTGTCATCACAAGTTAGTCTGACAGCTGCTTGCTGAGACAGTAACGGAGCTGAGACACTGAGACATTGCATCATTTCGGATGTGAAAATTTAGGATATAGAATGTCAGTCGGGGAAACTGTGTACGTATGTACGTGTGTGTATGTGTATGCGTGTATGTGTGTGTGTGTGTGTGTGTGTGTGTGTGTGTGTGTGTGTGTGTGTGTGTGTGTGCACGCGTGTGGGAAAAGCTCCAGAGCAGACCGCGGCTCGCTGCCAGCCCTCCAGACGAGTGTTTCCTCAGGAAACTATTCAAGTGGAAATTGATGGCGTTTAAAATACTAAGTGACGCACCGGAGAAGCCGATTGCTATTCGAAGGATCTGCCACACACACACACACACACACACACACACACACACACACACACACACACACACACACACACACACACACACACACACACACACACACACACACACACACACCAATATTTCACTTTTGCCGCTTTTCTCCTGTTGCTCTTCTACTTGATGATTTGCGAGAAGTTGGCAGGAGGTGTGAGGTCGTACAGATTGTGTGAGGTCTGTAACGCTCTGGCCTTTGGGAAAGTTTCTCCACAATCTGAGTGCAATTTTTATGGAATTTTCTGCGATGATGGCCGAGACGCGCCCTCACAAAGTCAACATTTTGACAGCTCAGACCTTGGGAGCCGATTGTGAGAAGAGGCTCGTAGATGTTTGTTTTTTTGCTATACGATGAAATTCTATCTGTTGTCCTCCGTCCTGAGTCTGTAACAGTTGATTAATGTTTTGGCAGTTCTTGCGCTTGCCAGTTAAACCGTCTATCCAAACGTCTAGATAACAGCTCTTCCTATCAGGCTCTCTTTATAATGGCCGCCCCCTCCCACTGGTTTAACGTCTGGACTCTCCAGCTGCTGGGGGACAAAGGAGGTAAAGGCCGCACTTTTTTTCGAATGGAATCATGGCGGCTTAAGAAAGGTTTTCTCAGCCCTTTAGCGTTGTCAGATTTTTTCATGCTCATGAGAATGACCTGGATCTCATCAAAAATTCAAGACATTATAAGGCTATACTTATTCATTTAATGTTGTTTGCGCAGTCATCAAGGGAAAATGTGAATGCTGCCGTGTGTGGAGAGGAGAGCAAGGTCACATGACGGAGGCCTTCAGCTACATTTTCCAATTGTTTAGCACTCGCTCGTTCTCCCCACAGCTTCTTCACAAAACCGGAGACCCCCTGAACTCTTCTGTTTATCACAGTGAAACGCCCCCTGTAGTAGCGCTGATTTGAGACCAATTAACAAACGCAGAACTGCGGCACACCAGCTCGCTGATGTTAATGACCTTGGAGCAACAAATGAGTTTTGTTACCCGTGGGAGCATTAACAGTCACGCATTCCCTTTTTAACATTCCAAAATTAAGCAACTGTTTCCTGTAAAACTGCCTAAATTAAGACGGGGAATACATGCGTCATCTGTTAGGCTGCTGACATACTACAGTTACAAAATCATCATAGAAACCTGCATTCATGTCTACTGTGCGCATACACACAGAAAACCATAATGACTGGGTCTGCTATAGTGTTGAATAATACCCGCAAAAGTTGAAAAGTTGATAAAAAAGGTTCACATGGACTGTGCGTACCTTCTCGCTTTTGGAAATGGGTTCCGGCATTTGTGTCAGATTGACGAGAGAAGTGTGCTGTTGTGTTTAAAGAGTGTGCATATATGTCTGGGCGACGACCTCTGTGTGAATCTGTTGAATAAAACAAACATCTGAGGAGAACACGAGGGCAGCCAGGAAACACTGCTTCCAGTTTATTTGTGCATACACTGTTCTATACGTGTGTCTATGTGCGTGCAGGTCTGCAACTTGAATGTGTCCTGGCGTTCGTTGTGCGCTTCTAAGCAAGCGCGCATACACACTGGAGTGTATGGGCTCATGTGAACAGACATCTGTATGTGTTATATGGCCGGGCTGTCAGCCGGATAGTCGGAAAACATATGGCGGAGCGGGACGATCCTGCTTCTTCAGCAGCAGTTAACGGGACTGTCTGTCTGTCTGTCTGTCTGTCTGTCACAGTCGCTTTCATATAGCACTGATTGTTCATGTTACAACCGCAGACAAAACACCATCTCAGAATGAATTCAGACTTAATCTTTCTTTCTGAATATAAAGAAGTCCAGACTCAGAGTCACATGTCAAAGTAATACACTTGCTTACTGGGAACTAAGACAGTTCATCCTCAGCCTCTTTATACTCAGGGTTGCAGGGACAGAGAGACAAACGCTCAGATATTGGGACGACTGAGGCTGAACTGCTGGACTTCACTCAACTTTATTTCTATAGGATTTGAAAAACAACCAAGGCTGAAAACAAAATGCTGTACTTTAATAATCATGAAAAACAACATAGGGGTGACAAGTCAAGGAAAAAAATGAATAAAAAAACAAAAGCTCTTACTAGGGTTTGCAAGCCAAATAATAAAAATGTGTTTTAAGAGGAGTTTTGGTTCGATCCCCCACATCCCTGTGTGTGTGTGTGTGTATATGTGTGTGTGTGTGTGTGTGTGTGTGTGTGTGTGTGTGTGTGTGTGTGTGTGTGTGTGTGTGTGTGTGTGTGTGTGTGTGTGTGTGTGTGTGTGTGTGTGTGTGTGTATATGTGTGTGTGTGTGTGTGTGTGTGTGTGTGTGTGCACCAGTGAACTCCATTTACCATTTAGACATACTCAAAGGCACATCGAAGAACATTTCACTTTATCTCAAACAAATGTTTTTGCACTGTCGGGGAAATTTAAGTACCTGGAGAAAACATGCAAACACAGAAAGTCCACTCATGTAGAGACTTTACGACAAAAGTGGTGACCACCACACTACTGTGCAGCCCAGAAGGTTTGCCAGTGCTTTTTTTTTTTTATTACATTTTTTTTTCATTTGGGAACACTTGGCTCAAAAGACTACAGCAAGAAAAATGGCATGAAATCATTGTGACAGAATATTCAAGTGTTCCAATGTTGCTTTCTGTGCAGAAGAGCTCTTTGGCATTCTTACGTAGAAGCTCAAGGCCGAAGGAAGAAAAAACACATTTTTGCTACAATTGCCTGATTTTGTGCTTATTAGATGGACTTTGCACAGCTGCAGCCAGAGACACCTGGTCACAGTGTTCTCTCCAAGTCATCCAGCAGTCATCCAGCTCAAACAGACCCGGAGTGACTGAGATTATGCAGATATCTGCCTCCTGCCCTATTCTCAGCTGCAGTCTGATACCAAACCCAATTTTTATGAGGACATAAAGGGGGATGTCCAGGGATTTTCACACATGAAACACTGTTTACAGGATTACTGTGAAAACACTGTGTGACTCCAGGGGCAGTGATGTCACCTAACAGAGCCATTTGGGGCTTTTTTTTTCTTTTAAAACTAAATAAATAAAAAACAATGCATACTGGTGAAGAGTTGGAAAAAAATTGAAATCACACATTTATACAATTTTGTATCCCACTCCATTTATATTTCCAACTCCCAATCAAAAGCTACATGAGTTTTGACTTATAGACCGCCGTTCTGCACAGTGATGTAGTGGTTAGCAATGTTTACCCCTTAGTCTCATGGCTGAAGTCCTCCACTGACAAATGCTGGAAAATCCTTATGTTCAACAGTTATGATGATACCGTTGTTACCATGATGTCAGCAAAACTGAGTCAGTGATTCCTGTTACACATCAATATGAACTGCAGCGAGACGACTCAGCAAACTGATTGTATCTTATAAGATTTTGCATGAGAGGCTGGACACTGCTTCAGTGGTCAGCGTCCTTGCCACACAGTGGAAATGTCCTCGGGTCGGGTGAAGAGCTTGAGGGCCTTTTTGTTTACATGTTCTCCCTGTCTGTGGATTTTCTCCTGGTGCAACTGCTGTTGAGGTTAACTGGATTTTAAACATTGTATGGGTGAATATGACTAATGAGAATGATTCAATACTTCATTATTCCACACCAGGAAATCATTTCTCTGCTTTCAAATCACAGGATTTTGATAGTTGACCTTAACTACAAGCCGGGGGGCAGCCAGCGGGGTCAAAAGGCCTTGCTCAAGGATCCATAGTGTTAACCTGTCAGCAGTGGGGTTTGAACCAGTAAACCTCTGGACACAAGCTTGTTTCTTTAACCTTTAGACCATCACTGCCTCTTTTTCTCTGTTTGTCTGGTGACTTATCCTGAGTATACTGTGTACTTCGCCTGCAGACCCCACTACCTTAAAGTTAGATAACGATGGATATAGGATGGATTAATGGATGGACTAAGTCATCAAACAGGCTTTTAGTAGTCAGGCTTAGTGAAGTAAGAACAGTTTGATTGGATTGGATAATAAACCTATAATACTGCCTTCATGTGTAGAAACACAGGTACTGTAGATAGAACCCAAAACTAGCCTGTTCTGTTGGTAATAACTATTTTGGAAAGGTGAGCAACTAAATGTGTCTCAGCAAGAAATCGCTTCAAATGTTTTGACTCTTAAATTATTAATAGTAGTAGTAGTAGTATCTTTCAACTTTCAAACATAAAATGCCATTCACAATACAGAAAGGCCAGAAAATACAAGAAAATATAGTTGCATCAGTGTAACATTAACAGAGGGAAAACTTAAGAATAAAAAAACTACAATTATAAACCGGGTGAGAGCAGTATGAAAAAATGTCATGGAAGATAACAATTACACATAATAATATATAAATATAATGATGAGGACGTACCTGGAAGTCCTGGTGGTCCAGCCTTCCCCATCACTCCCACATCTCCCTCCTCCCCCTTCTCACCTTGGTCTCCTGAATTTAAAAGAAGAATTTTGGGGGGTCATATTCATCCATCTTCTATTTATTATCCAGCTCGATCCAAGCTGGGTTCATTGTTAGAATCTAAATAACGTATCATGAATGGAACGCCTATGTGCCATCATGAGTAACTATCAGCAGGCCGAAGATTGATCATCGTCTCTATCTACAACAATCCATTGCAGGTTCATTCATGGTTTCAGGAGTAGGCCACTAGGAGACAATCACCGACTGCGAAATGGATGGATTTGTGCTTTTAGAAACATGACGTTTCGGGACGTTTTCCAATGTAATTTGCAAAAACACCAGCCAATGTCCAACATTTCCTTAATGACACACTTTCCATTTCTGGAAGCACAACTGAGGTGCAGTAAAAGTATTTTGCCGATCAAACACCTCTTGGCAAGAGAGTGTATCAGAGGAGCAATTTTCTTCCTTTGTTGATACACAAAGTAGTTTATATCTTGTTATGTGCTGAGTTTTAAGACGCGTGTTCTGTCAATCTGCGTCTGTTAGCCTGAAGGAGTCGTCAAGAAAATTGATTGCCGGCCCTCTTTTTGTCAGGTCGTGCAGGAATGAAAGGTGAATCACTGCACTTTGGAATGAGTCGGCCGGCATTAAAACTCTTTCATTTTGTGGACTACTGAACTAAAACCACATGACTGACAAGAGTCATTTATGTGATTAATACATCAAATCACATAAAGGGCATCCAAGTCAATTACATTCCGGTAATGATTACATAGTAATAACAAACAATGTGAGGAAAAGCTCTTGTTTGATGTTCGTTGTCAGAGATTTTATTTCTAGAAAACAAAATAATTTTGGCCTTCAGTGTCTCAAGTTTTACTATCTCATTATAAAAGACATTCTGGCCGATCTATTTCAAAATGATTTCGTCAAACTACCAGTAAAGGCAATAAAACTATGTTTGTTGAAAAAGGTCAAAAAAAAAAAAAAGCACACATTTTTGGGGTGTATGAAACATAGAAAAATGTACGTCGGACACCCACTCAAACACGCAGATGGTGGAGTATGTGCACATTCACACACAGACTCTGCGGTCGCTTCTATCTGGATGAGTCTTGAACAAATAATCTGTTCATTTTTCTGGCAGCTGTATAAATACATGCTGTCACAATGGGTTGTTTTTCTTTTTGCCCAGCACAAAAAAATATATAGTGGAAAACTGTGAAAGTGTGTTTACTTTTCCTCAACAATTGTACCTTGTCATTGTTCACTTTGTACGACAGGCGCTACTTTTGTAAAACTGGGATTAAGGCAAAGGTGGCGTTTCTCCATAATGAAGATCTGTACACGTTAATGAATATTAATGCTTGATTAAAGTTATTAGTAACCAACTAGTTCCTGGAAAAAAACAAACATGTTACTTGGCTGACTTTGGCCACAGCAGGCTGCAGTTACTTCAAGTACTGAAACATAAACTGTGCTATGTCAGACTGCTTGGTTTTAGCAGTCTTAAAAGTGAATTTCTTGCCACACTGTGCAATGCAGATTTCATAAACTTGGATAAAGCTGCATGTTTCACTGCACAATGTCAGCCTCCGATGAACCAGAGGTGACGCTGTCTCAACGTCACAATATCACAGTCTTTGTGGGCAGTGGATGATACCTTTGGTCTGATTTAAAAAAATATCCCATAGCGTGCCAAATTCTGTAAAGACGACAAGGAGGAACAATAAAATATCTTCGAATAAACTTGGTAAAGTCAAAGCGAGCCAGCTTTGGAAATCCCTCACACCACAATAAAAGCAGAATCTCTGCTAAGAGTTGAAACAAATAGTTAAAAACATTCAAAACAGACACATGGAGGGAAACATTTTTAATTGACAGCGTGTGTCTTATTTTGTGATCCTCAGTGCATCCCATAGTGGATCAGCTCCTACTGCTGCATGATTTAGATGTTATGTTGCACATCTCAGAGGAGATCTCGAGAAGACTCAATCATTCACCTATTTCTGCTCAGTTCACATCAATCAGTCCGGATTCAAATGGTGCAGTACACGTGTTTGAGTTAAAAAGTCCCATAGATTCATTTGTAATCACTCCACCGCACAAGGTCCCATGAAACGGTTGCAATTTTCAGTTGTCGTGCATAACTCAGCATAGCACCTGTTGTTGAAAGAATTTATAAAAGAAGCAGCAAGAACAGATAAACTACAAGGTATCAGGTATTAGATTAATTTCCACCGTCATAGCTCACACAATTTGTGTTAATGATGTTAATTACATTAAGGCATTCTTAATGTTTAGGCAAAGTAATGAGTTGTTTCTCCAATGAACAGGAGGCGCTTCACATTAAAGACTGGCACAATAAACTGGGCAGAGGAAGATGGCAACTTAACTGTTTTCATCCACGACAAAAGTGACAAGTCACAAGCTCAAAGAGACTCAAGTCGTTGTGGCTGCATTAAAAATGGAGTAACAATAACTTATTTCAGCTCGTAATAACATTTACAAGCAAAATCATATTAAAGTAGCTGTCAAAAGCTATAAAGTTCAGTGAGTGGCCATTTTGGTTTATTTTATCTTTCTATCACTTGTTTCTCTTTATTTTACATATTTGCTGAATTTTTACTCGGTCAGCCGCTTAATAATTGACGGCTTTGGCCTTGATTCACTGTGAAATTTCATGTTTTTCAGTATTGTAAAAGTAGCCGACAAGAAAACAACCCTTCATAGCTTGATTTTGTATTTTATTAGGTCTGTCTGTCTGAATCAGCAGGGGAACCAGCTACTTGATGTCGTAAAATTGGAGAGCTCAGACAGGGAGGCTATTCCTTCCAAGAGACCGGCGCAGCAGACAGAACGCTCGTAAACTGCAGGACATTTAATGCTTTGTAGCTTTATCATCAGCTCTGTAAACCACCAAATATATTGGGGGTATTTCTTCAGACGTTTTACGCTGACCAATTTCATTTAAAGTGAGGTCATAGACTGCTTAATCTCCAGTAATTTGTACAAACAACAGCAAAACCTGCAACTATAAAAATTCTTTCAACAGCAGACAGTAGCGTGCCTGAATACGTATGGCAGCTCCTCAGCTTCAGATCCAGTAATGTCAGTGTGATGACCCCCGATGGAACCGCTCAGAGTGAGGATGTGTTACCTTTAGCTCCAGGTATCAGAGCGTTGGTGCAAACTTCTACTGAAGAGGAGATACAGAAGAAGGACAAGGCCAACGCGCAGAGCACCACCAGCCGCGACATCTCACAACCATCACCGGCCGCTAACGGGATCCTGCTTTTTCGACTTCTTTCGGAAGATAGATCCGAGTCCCGAGCAGGACAGGGCGTTAGTGCAGCGCTAATGAGCGAGCATACCACAGAGAGTTAGAGCAAAGCTGTCCTGAATGCATGCAGCACACAGATAGGCTTCAGCACCCCTTGTTTATAGAGGCTTATCAGTTTCTTCACAAAATGTCAAATGACACTCACCAGATTCCTACATTCCTCTTTAACTTTTTCCCCTTTGATATATTTAAGTATGCACAAGAAAAGAAGCTGGGAAATCACTAAAGAAACATAAACTAAAGGCTATTATACCTAACAAAAAAAAAAAAAAGAAGAAAAGTTTTGTAGTGACTGGTTGTGGCTGTGTTACATGAAGTTTTTGGAAAGGAAAAGTGGAGATTTGCGGAGCAGATGTGACCCACCTGTGCTTCATCTTCACATACCTAATGACTCAAAGTTACAAAGAGAAAGAGCTCTGCTCATCCTCCAACTACAGAGGAACACATGCTTTACATCTGTCTATTGGAAGATTGCTAAACTCAAACACAGCATGAATATGAGGAATCCTTTTGGAGATTTTTTAAATCACTAGGAAGAAATTTGTTTTTCACTGAAAAAATAGCGTAAATATTTACATGTAAAGGAAAGGGTCAAGTGATCAGAAGAAATAGACCCATCTTCAACAACAACAAGAAAATAGCTCCTCCCGGTCTGCACTTTTTCTCCTCCTGTCCTCCTTTTGCACTTCCTCCCACCCTTCAGAACAACTCAGTGGATGAGGCTTACATTCATCCAAACACATCCAACACGCACATATACATGAGGCCCTCGTATTCCCGATGCTTGCTTAAGCTCAAAGTTGCAATAAGACCAAAAATTCTGGTCTGTCAACATGTGATGAAAAGACAAAGGGATTACAGAGTTCGAACGCCCCGGAGGGACGAAGAGAGAGAGGGAAAAGAGTGGGTTTGTATGAGTAGAAAAGGGCAGAGACAGATAATGAGACAATGAGTGTTAATAGGAGAAGATGACACCAAGACAAATGTTGGAGTGAAGAACAGAGACAACAAATAAAAGCGATTGTGGTCCGAGCAACAAGTCCTGGCGTGAACTTTGATCTCCTTTCTGGAGAATTCTGTTCCCTGGGATGTCTTAAATATCAGACCAAGAGGACAAGTCATCAGGGCGTTGGCGCTTTAAATCGCGAATGTTATGAAGACATGTTTCATTTATTAATGACAACAGCCTTAAGGGGATCAGTCAATGAAACGTTTCTTCCTTGAGGACGTGAGCTGGCACTTTGTTAACCTGCCACTCTGAGGAGACGGGTCAAACGCTCTGTTGTTTCTACCATGGGTGGCCTGTGCTCATATCATTTGCTTTTACAGACAAAATTCTTTCAAACACATCCATGTTTGGCTGGGAAAGGGACAAAAACATCTTCTGCTTAGTTACAACTAATTTCTAATCTTAAGAAAGCTGTCCTTAGCAAAGAAAATAATGTGTGCTCCGTGCCCTTTTGGACAAGTTGTTGACATTAATCAGATCCCGTTGCTGATTGGGATGTTTGTTTCTTTTGGGTTATCTCTGAAAAGCTGTTTCAACCACACACACACACATGCGCTCGAAAGTATTTCAGGCCTCACACACATTATATGAGTGACAGAGTTTGACAACAGTTTCTTTTGGCTTCTGCCACAGCTGGCCCGCCACTCCAGTCTTCGTATCGTTTCTGCTGAGGAATTTGTTGATGTTGAGCGCTGTGTACTTTGGCATTACGGTTCTTTTATTGCTCTGGATTTTGGTGCCGCTAACAATAACTGGATGCCTTGTGGGCTTCCTCTGTAAAAGTTAGAACAGAGATAAATGGGGCTGGTGTGTGTGTGTGTGTGTGTGTGTGTGTGTGTTTTGACCGGCGCGGTGAGAATATCATATGTTGTAACAATAACTGCATATTGCATTTGAAGACCGATGTCAGACACAGCACAAGCAGGCTGGACCAGTTCTACGGCTTCTTCACCCGCAGCCCACAAACGTGTCCTTCCATGAGGACCAATTATCCAACAGGTTCATTTTGCGTGAAAACTGGTGGGCTTTTATATGCGGCATTCTTGTGGCTGGGGACATTGAATTTCATCAATTTGGAAGGTCCCATTTCCAACTTTACAGCATCTGCATGCTGATAACACCAAACAATATGGCTGCCACCAACAATATGCAACATGCCTCAACCAAGAAGGGAATGAAATGAAGCACAAGACTCATTTTTTTGTTGTTAGTATAACTAACAATCATAGCCATTGTAATAAAACAAGTGTTATGGTTACACGGGGTCGGTCTCCTGCACTGATATGGCAAGAGTGATTGTTTAATTTATAATTATTCTGAGGAATATGAGCAAAATTTGAATAAAGATAACTTCTTTGTGAGCATAGGGAGGACACAATGTTCACCAAAAATCGCTGCCATCTTCAGTGACGTCTTCCTGGAGCTCTCTAAAACCTCCGGGTTTTAATGTTTTCAGATGTATTCTTCCCAGTTAATCACCATTAACTCCACCCAGCATTCAGCAGCTGTCAACACAAATCAATAAACGTGATTCACAGCCGAGGAAAGCATTTTATACGTTGGCACGTTCTCAATTTTAATCCCAAAGAAAACAAATTACGAATAAACTAAAATATGTGAGAGCAGCAGCAGGGATGGACGGATGAATGGATAGATGGATGGATGGATGGATGAATTTTCTTTGGCTCTGGTTGTGCTTCAACCTCATGTCACGTGACTGAGATGACTAAGGTGATGCTGGAAGCCTACTGTAGACTGTCCGCAGCATGGGTACGTCCCAGGCTGAGAACGCTGCTTCCTCTGAGCGATGCAGCGCCTGAATTGAGACAGCTATTGACAAGCATGACTCTTAGCGCTAAGATGAGGGTTTTTTTGTTTTTTTTCATTGTTTGGTGGATGCTTTGGAATGTGGAAAAAGTGGTTGAGTTAAACATTTTCTGTCCGCATGGTAGTAAACCATCGCCTATTAGCAACGGGCCAATTTTCACTTTTCCTCTTCCATCTTTGGTTTACTCTCATGTCCTCCTCGGGGAAAAGTCTGGCCCCTTAGATGCTAAACACTCCATTATGTGCGCCAGATGCCTGCCGGTCCTGACTGTCTGCTGTTTGGTACAGTGTAGAGTGGGGATCAGTGGAGGTATCTTAGCATTTCCCCCATACGGAAAACAGCTGTTTGTCTCGCTCACAAACTAACAGTGAGGGAAACAGTTAATAGAGTGGCCGGCGAGAAAAATAACCTAAAGCCTCAAACTGAAATAATGAGATTAGAATCACTAACATGCTAAACAGGGGATGTAGCAGTATTTCTTTTTGCTTGTGTGAGCTCACACGTTGGTCACGCACCACACACACACACACACACACACGCACACACACACACACACACACACACACACACACACACACACACACACACACACACACACACACACACACACACACACTTACACATAGGAACAGCCCTGCTGTTTTGAAGGCTAATTCTTTTTTTTTTTTTTTTTTTACATGTGGTTTAGATTGTGTTCTCTAATTAAGATTGTGATTCACACTCCAGGATTGAGGGTTGACTCCACAGTGGTAACCACACCACAAAACAACCCTGTTTTCTAAACTGCTCACACTATGCACTGGAGGTACCGTATGTAGTTTAAGACGGTGGCGGTGGCATAAACTGCCCACATGTGTGTCAATGACAAATCAGTCGACAGCAACTTCGGCACATAAAACTTTTACCTAACCCGAGCTCCCCTCGACACTCATTCACCGTACAGCACGAGTGTCAAAATTGCCCCGTATTTCCTGTGTATATAACAGAGACAACAGGCCCTTTCTTAGAGTACAACAAATGGTGATAACCGGAGTCCTAGCCCGTGTGAGGTATCTCTTTGTTTTTATGATTTCCCTTTTGTGAGGAAGTGAGCCACTTTAGCTTCACATCGCTGAAGATAATTGCGAGCATCGTTCAATTAGCCTCAGCACTTCCCCAAGCAGTCAACCATGAGCGCCGGTGTTCACTGTAATCAGCACTGCCATCACTGCAAACCCTCGAACATGATCTTCGGCACTTTAAAACATAGAAAGGTACATTTACATGCAACAATTCCTTCGAAATTGTGAATAATTGCGGTCGTTCTTCTGCGTTTTCTTGACTCATCAAATGCAAAATTTTGCAATGGAGGTCCTGTGGAGTTCAGAACACTGCTGCTTTCATGATGCATCAGGCTGTTTCTTGAGAATCTAATTCAGGATGTTAACGTCATGTCACATTTCTTTACAAACGTGGATGTCCTGAACTGCAATATTCACGCACGCAGAGGTTTAGTTTTCAGCGCTATCCAGACACACCACATCTCCAAATTGATTTTGACGCTTGACGTGTCTTGTCCTCAAGATATTTGCGTCACATTTTCAGGACTCGGGCCAGCCTGACATACTGGTTTCACACCCATCGTGGAAAGATCCTTTCATTGTGGTCAGTGCAACACGTTCACTTCCCACCTTCTAAACTCTTTATCTTTTCCCATGAAACAATTCTCCCACAGCATGACTTTCCCGGTTTTAGTCATTGTGATCGTTCCGAAAGGCAAACAAACATAGCGGAAAAAAAAAAGAAAAAAGAAAAAAGGCCAAACCCACAGAATGTTTGTTGTTGCAGTCGTAGAACAACATTATGTCTCGCACACTATGTCACTCCACAACTGGGCACGTTTAAGAAGATCAAACCCAACTTTTCATCCGAGTCTTGCACTTTCTTTCCTCTTTCTGTTGAAAACACTACAGCTGAAGATTGAACTCGTATATGATTTTAGATACTTTCCAAAGTTATTTCACTAGTCAATTGATAATAAATGTAAATATTTTTGGGGGGTAACTTATGCTTTACCCTTTATTGTCTTCCACATTTAGTTTCCGCCATAGGTGCTGCAGCTCTTGAAATTATTTGCAACCATTCTAGACAACCCTCCAACCACCTTAGCACTCCTTTTTTTTTTTTTTTTTCCTAAGGAGCATCAAGGTATCCAGAGACAATGGAGCTCTGCAAGAAGTGCTCATATGAAATGCATAGCAAATGTAGTCATTTTATCAAAATAATATAACTGGTGTTGACAATGCATCATAATTCACTTCATTGATTATATATTACATAATGTCCAGTGGCAACGGGCCAAAAGAGGCACGTCAGAAATCATTTGATGACGAGAGGTTTTATCCTTCTAGTGGAAAGTCTCTCACTTTCATCAGACACGTCAGCTCTTTTCATAAGGTGACTCCATGAAGGGGAAAATGCCTGCAGTTTGATTTGAATGAGTTTAGATCTGACCAGTTAAGCAAAGGTAGGAGCACAGAAAAAAAATTGAATAAAAAAAACCAGTGACCAAATATGACACAATGAACAAATCAACGACTGCTCCACTTCTTCTGCTGCTGGTGCAGAGTGCAGTATAACATGCATGTTGACATGACGACGCAGCACACACAAAGTGACAGAGTCGTATCTGCTGGAAAGCCCCAGTCAGTCAGACCTGTTTTGGTCATTTGCACATCGGTGTAATATTGTGTTGTCATTGTAAAACATTAGCTAAGCTGTAAGCACTTGGTGAGTCAGCCTAATTTTTCGCTTACTCCTTCAGCCAAAATGACACCGGTTTGTTGTAGGAAGATGGACCTATGAAGTGAACATGAGCTGTTTATGGTGGTAACATAAAGACGACAGCTGGGGTGACAATTGCTGCTGATGGATTAAAGCTACTGTGGGTGTAACTTGCCGTCAGACAGGTTTTGAACATGCCGTGCCTATTTGCAATCCATCCATCTCCCTGTTTAGTCCATGTGGGGTCGCAGTGGCAATAACAAGAGCAGAGAGGAAGAGATATCTCTGTCCTCTGCATCTTCCTCCAGCTCCTGGTGGAAAGGTGGTCTGCTTATCAGAATCTCCAATGGCTCCCCTCAACATGGAGGCCCTACTTGTATCCGCAAACCTTTTTCATTTCAGTCACGTCCAATATTTCATGATTTCACATGGTGTTGTGGCTCTCTGTGCAATCCATTGAATTACAGAGGAGTCATTGAAGCACTCAATAACGTGTGTGCAGCGTGAGAAAATGAAAGCTCGTTTGGAAAAAAAAAAGAAAGTTACAGGTTTTAATTGTAGAAAGCAACAGTTTGGTATGACCACAAATCTATCATGTTTTGACCTTAAACTGAGTTGGTCCAGGCTCTCATATAGTCTGTTTTCTGATACAGATTTGTAAAGATTGGGTAAGTAAGTGTATCCCACCTGCATGAAACCCAAACGTAACATCTATCATCCCCATGAAAAGATTATTCTTAGAACCAGTCTGACATGAAAACAATCAGATGGAAAGGAACTGTGTTGTGGTTGGAGTGATGGATGAGTATTTACATCTGCCTTCGGCTCTGCTGACTTTGGTTCAATATTCAGCTTTTCCAGTAAGTAATAGAGAATTTTTTTTATTTAAGGCAAAAGCTTATCCTTTTTTAAGAGAGAGAAGAAAAAAAAAATCCCCCCGACCTCATATAAACAATTTTATGTTAAACCGTGAATTTCAAGCCAATCCTCAGCTGTGACTGGTTACCGGGACACACAGGTGAAATCCAGGTGTTGATTTCAGTGTCAGAGTTCCACATCCTGGTACACAGCTCAAGGAAATAGGGAACCTGCTATTTGCACATAATGAATTACAAAAACAAAGCACTTGTGCCATCATGACCACTTCTGACTTCTTTGCCAATATTTTTTTTTAAACACACTTTTCCACCCAACGACGTGGCCATCTGTTTAAAAAGAAAATCTGTCCCAGCCACAGAACAAGCTTTGTTTGCTTTAGGAAATTTTTATATCCATCGTACTGTCTGCAATTCTCCTCACTATTTTACGTCCTGGCGCTTCATCAAACCGAGTGTCTGGACAGAGTTTTTACCCTCCGGACAAAACACTCAATGAAACCCATGAACAGGAGCCATGTGCTATTCAAAACGGAACTCGACCAACTTTCAACTTAATCAGGTGAATTGGTTCTTTATAATATTTAGCTGTTTGATTTTCGCTAAGCTAAATTGTGTGATCGCTGAAAATAATAAATATGAAACATTTGCTTTAGTGCGGCCACATTTGTGGTCGACGCGCTGTTAAAATCATTGTAGCTTGGCGTGCTGATGTCAGGGCCTCGTTTTCTGTCATTCGCATCGCCCGAGCTGTAGCTTCCTGGAGAAAGTCCCCGGGGGAAAGTTCAATCCGCTTTCCTACAGTCGATAAATAGAGACTGTAAGTAATTTTGTCTTCAAATGTCAAAGGCAAGATCCTTTTAAAGCTGTGAGGCACCTTGGGTTTTTTTTTTTCATTCTGGTGTGGAGGAGTTGCTCAGAGGCAGATCGTTGCACATTAAAGCGACAGAAAGACAGAAGAGAAAATAAGCTGTCATTCAGATATTTGCCGGGGAACCCTGTCAAGAAGTTAGACTGCAGATAAATATAACCACCAACATTATTCCCACTATTACCTCTGGGCTGATACACAAAACGCTCAAATCATTGGCTGAGTTTTCACAGTTCTAATTTTATGTGACAAAATGCATTTTCTTCAATGAAGAGTAAAATACTCACATTGTTTTTAGATCCTGCAGTAGATTTCTTGAGAACGCCTGCTTTTTTTTTTTTCCTTTCATAGATGAAAATAGCTGCTTAAAAGCACTTACTCTGTGAATATTTGAATAATCACAGTAATTTAATCGTATCTGGCTGCTGTGCTTTAAAAAGAAAGTAGAAATAGCTTGGTCATTTAAAACTTGGTCTGTATATGTTTAACCCTTTACAGGACACTCTTTCAAATCTTTCAATCCTAAAGTGGTCAAGAATTCAAGACTTTAGAAGTCTGTGTGGAGGAAAACTTTAATTAGCTTTTTCAATATAATTAAATCTGTTGGCAATGAATGAACTGACACACTTACAATTTAAAAAATTCAAAAAATATATATTTCTATAAAAGTTTTTCTGCACACTTTGGAACCAATGTGCCACACTATATTGTGTTATTTGCAATAAGGTTCTCTATATGATTAACTACAATAATTTGTTGCATCTTTGCACTGTTTGTAACGTGCATGGAGCAAATAGTATATAATAATAAAGCTTGTTTTTGAATATATATATTCTTTTTTTTTTTTTTTTCAAGGGAAATTGCCCAATCGGCTGCTCTGACAGTGAGGAACACAAAGAGGCAAAACATTACAGCAGCATTATCTCAATGTTTTACCTTTTTATTCATACAAATTCTTACAGTGACTTAACAAGGTCATTGGGATAGTAAAGGGTTAAATAATTGCCATACTCTTACAGCAACTGGTTCCCAAGCTTGAAAAACAAAAAAACATTTCCTGCAAATATTTATTTTACTGTGATTTTACTAAAAAAATAAATGGCTGCATAAATACGTTTGAATAACAATGGTGGTGTTCTATTCTGTGATGAAAAGTTTTCTTTGTTAAAAGTTATTCTGGCAATTACAAAAGCTGAAAATAGCTATTTTAAGAATAAAAGTAGGGTTTATATTTGTGGGATTTCATCACTAAAGCTCATTTAATTTACATCCAAAGCTAAAAGCAGCTATTTAAACAACTTTATATTTAACTATTCACAATGATTTGACATTTTCTGATTGTTTCTGAAATTTCATCGTTTCTTTGAATAGATAAAAATAGCCATGTAATGTAGACATTTCTAAAATTGTTTCTCAGAAGAACTGCTTTGATAGCACAGTGACAATAAGCACCTATTCCAGTAAAGAAAAAAATCAGATAATTTACTTTTCCTTGACATCAAACGGTGTGGCAATGCTGTCTAATACTATCAGCACACACAGACGCGGCCCCATTTATCCACATAAGGAAGTTTGAAAGCTTTAAATGAAATTCTGATCTCACTGAGATCACAAAGCCCTCCTAATGTAACCTCTCGGGATTTGAAGCCGAATTTGGAGAGATGATCGATTGCGCAAAAAAAAAAGGTCTTCATCTCACTCTCGATGAAATGCTGGATTAGATATGGGGCTGTAAGCCGCAAATTGTCGTGCGCGCGGAGCTGGCGATATTAAATAACATGAGTCAGATGGGTGTTGGGAAAACCACCTCGAGAGTCCTTGCCATTTCTCACGACTCCACCTCGCTCCCTTGGACGTCAGTGTTTTTCTAGCGTACCTCTTCCAGACCTGTGGTCGCACTTTAATATTCGGAGTCCGTCCTCCTCACCATGATAGACTGAAGCCTGAATTCCTCCTGCATGCACTGGAGCTGCACCTAAATGTTTGGAAATAACCTCGGCACAGAGGAGTCAACAAAAGCTAAACCCACATCAAATTACTCTAAATGGTTTCTTCCACTAAATCGTCGGTGCTCTAATGTTGAGATTTATGAGGTAACACACCTTATTTCACAATGACTGCAAACTCCCATGATTCCTTTTATTGGAAAAAAAAAAAAATTCTTCTTTGCTCTTCCCAAAACATTCCGTAACAATTTCAAACCTTGTACTCAGGAATTTTCAAATAATATTTATGTAGTATTCTTAATCTTATTTTTCTTTGTTTAAACATTTCTGTGCAAAAATGCTCTTATGGACCTATTTTTAGAATTTTGCTGACCGCTGATGTTTACGTAACATTTTGTAAGCTGTAATGCGCCCTGCAGACGACGCAGGATGCCAGACACGCAGACAGATTTTGGTTCTAATCACCTCGTCCCTTGTCGGATTAGAAACGGATTTGAAGAGCAAACTGTGTCTTTCTTCCTCATCACATGTGTGAACATGTGTTCACCATATCCCAGACCAGATGGAGAGACAACACATTGAAAAAAAACAAAAAACAAACTGTGGCTGATAATATTGAAAATAATGAAAAACTAATGAGTGAACCGAGATGAAAGTTATTTTATTTATGAATTTTTTTTCTAATTCTCAAGATGATTTTTTTTTTCAGGGGCCTTGATCTCAGTTTTAAAAGCTCTTGGGTTTTCTTTATCTTTTGCCTTCTTCTCATGTTGCCTCTCTCTGTTCTCATGGTTTGTGTTTTAGGCATTCGTCACAGACAGGTATGAGGGCGGCAAAGAGACGGGTCAACCGACCAAACAGTAACCATATCAACATCTTCACCAACGATATAAATATAAACAAAACTCATAACCAACCAAGAGTGACATAAACCACAACTGCAGCAACCCAAACAACAACGGTTATATAACAGGATTAGCAGGAAGATTATCAAGTGAGAAACATATATTAAATAAACAGAAAAACAGCTTTAATATTAGTCTCTGATACTTCTTTCTTATTTCCAAATGGGTTTTATGCAATGGCGATTTTGCAAGCAATATGTGACTAAGCCTCCAAGCTGCTTCTTTCTGCTGGGTCTAGTTAGGATAGGTTAGCTGCAGGTAGCTGTGGTTGGTTGTGGCAGGCCTTTGGTGGTGGACATTTGGACAAGTCCTGATGATGGCAGGAGTAACTGTGACCTCTGACTGCTCAACTCTTATTAAAACAATGAGACTCTTTCTTTGTTACACTGTACGAAGACACACTGTGGATTCGACCTTGTTGGCCATCCGGATTTTGGCCCGCGGGCTCTATGTTTGACACCCCTATTTTAGGATCTGGTAAATTCCTTTTGGTTATTGAATTGAGCCAATTAGTCATGTTGGTTATTTTAACAGCCCCTTAAACTCAGCCCACTTATAGTATGATGGCATGAACAGAAAACGATGGAAAACCTTGAATGGGACTTTCGTGTCCCTGTTGAACAAATTAGTCGTTGGGAGAATTCCCCTCGCTGCCTGACACACGTTGTGCGAGTGGTTGCAGTTTAAAAGCTTCCCGTTCTTCAGTCTCCTGGCAGAGTGGCCTTGTTGTTTCTCTCTCGCTTGCGCAGTCGAACTAAGGGACGACCTCAGCTCACCTTGGAGTTCGTCTCCTGTGTCTCGCAGTGATGGAAAAGATATATTTGACTCACGTCACAGCAGAAATACTCTACTATAGCTTTTCGTTGTCATATCTACAAGTGATGGTGTCCGGGTGAAATCTTAAACTCCGCCCTTTTCTCTTGGGATTTGGTGTCTGATTTGCGTATCGACACTATGTAGGTACAAGAAATGCACCTGGTGAAGCAGCGGGGCAATTAAGTTCAGATGTTTTTGCTTCTCCGAGAATGTCCCATGGTCATAATATCTTTTTATGGAGAATTCAAATCTGTTGTTTCCATGGAGCACATGCTTTACAGAGATGCTTAATGTAGCGTGACAAAAATTCTAATCTGGATTTCATTATATTCCTACTATGTTGCTGTTAATGACTGTTTTCACAGTGTGATTAAAGAGGTTTTCCGCTCTTATATTCATATTTATTGGATTCTACTAAAAGGTTATGAGCCCGATTTTTAGAGTTTATAACAAAAGCAAACACACTTACCTTAAATCAGCAAAAATTAAAAATCAAAACCTTATCTGGAACTTCTCAGGACAGACAACTAGAAATCCTTAGACTTAAACATTAATCCTTATTTTTATGTCTTTTTCTCCACAGCATAAATCACTGACACAGAAAATGTAATTTGTGGTAGATGACTTATGGAATGACAACAGAAGACTGGAGCTGCTTTGAACCCCGAGGTTGGAGCCAGTAGTGTTGCTTTAGGCACTGCTCGACCTGTGTGTGTGTGCGTGTGTGTGTGTGTGTGTGTGTGTGTGTGTGTGTGTGTGTGTGTGTGTGTGTGTGTGTGTGTCTTCACTGTACTTTGATATTCTGCGTCTGGATTCAGAAAAACTGCATTCATAAACTTTTATGTCGTAGACCCAGCATAGACCTGGCAGAAAAACAACAAACTGAGTTTCCCTTTTATCAACACCATCATTTTTACGTATAAAAATCAGCTCTATCTACATTGGCGGGACAAGCGTCAGCCTGTAACACGGCCCCGTACCATGATGTGTGGGCTGAGATCATGATGTGTGAGTTGAAACCGCGACGTGTGGTTTTGAAATGACTGTATGAAATATGGGGCCACGTCAATGACAATTTGCAAGAGAGACCTGCTCTGCTCTTTGCTCCCGTGTTCACCTTGTAAATCAGCTTAAAGGCTGAAGCTGTTTCAGGAAGGAGGGCGGAGAGGCCAAATTGATAATGATGTGGAGCCGAAACCAATTGAGTTCAACTGAAGAATCTCAAAGAAAAAGGCCGAACTGGATGCTGCTGAGAGACTCCAAACATGGGAAGAGCGATCGTCATCTCACAGGAAGTCAAACCCACAACCCCTGGAACTGCAGACTGATGCCTCATCCATTGGACTACTGCTACACTGTAAAAAAAAATGGTCCTGGAGTTTACAGTTGTCTATAGTAATGTTGCTGTAAAACTGACTCCATTTCTATTTTCCACCATGGGGATTGTTTGTTGGTTGGTACCCATTGATATTTGGGGTTTTCTTTGATCGCCTGGTCAGGGGGTTTTCTTTTGTTCTTTCTTTTCTACATTGGGAAGTCTTATTTCCATTGCACAATGTTTTCAATTGTAAAAATATTTATTTCAATGGAATGATAGTTGTACCCACATTTCTTTTTATCATCAAATAAATCTGCTTGCTCATGTGGATTTGTTGGGTTTTTCCTCTTTTCTCTGTTAAAAGCACCTAGAAATGACTGTGTTGTATTTGGTGCTATATAAATAAAGTTAAATTGAATTGAATCTTCTCAACAATTTCAAGGAACATAAATGGAAAAAGGTTTCTCCTGCTGACCTCGTTAATAAAAATAATTAAAATGATAAAAATGAACCATATTTCTACATCTCTCCATAAAAAAAAAAAACAATCAAAATTGGACAAATCGAACTGATTACTTTTACATTGTTAACTGTCACACCAAGTGTATTATTTGCCCAATAAAGGGTTAATAATGCTGTGGAATAAATCCCACTCTCGTTTAAAGGTAGTAAGAAAGCTGTAAATTTCTAACACAACATTTAAGGGCCTTTATGATGCTGCTGGATGAGCACCTGTTCTATGTGTTCACTCCCGCAAAAACAACGATTCATACTTCCAGGTGATTATACAGTAGCTTTGTATACTCTCCTATATCCATCCATCCATTTTTTTCATCCCCACTTTAAACCGAGGTCACAGAGGCCGAAGCTCGAATGCATTGTGTTAAAAGACTTAAGTCCCACATCAGCAGCTGCACCAGTCGATAATCCAACAGACACATTTTTACATTCGGAAAGGCTAAAAAAAAAAAAAAAACAGTATCGAGTGAGCCACATACACACTGCGATGGTATGTGAGGCGTCTCAAGCTATAACAGGATAATCACTGCTGAAGGGAGGGGTTTCACAAGTGGTCTCTTTTCAGAAAGCCAAACAGTTTACGGTCTAACGGTGATCACAGCGGCGGTTTCCTCGGCTGGCTGAGGAGACACCGTGAGTCCTTGATCCACTGATGCTTCAGCTCACTTTTAGCTGAAGGCTGCGGGGCTGCAGTTCCTTTTTCCTTGGCTCGGCGCCACCGTGGTGAATCAACATTTCTCGGGGGATTTGACGGCCTTGGTAGGTCATCCCAGACAGCTTGGGTAATTATCGCAATGCGCTCATCTCATCTCCACTCCTGGCTGTCTTTCCATGGTCCTCCAGGCTCAGATTGCATTATTCCTCCTCCCGGACAAAGCTTGGGCTCTCCCTTGCTTTCAGGCTTGTCAAAATGTTGGACTGGAACCGCGAACGCCAGCTCTTTCCGGAGCACGTATCGCCGCCTGCCAGCACCTAAAGCCACCAGGAAAAAAAAAAAAAAAAAAAAGCTCGACCGCAGTGACACATAGAGTTGGGTGCACTTGTTAAATGTCAACAAAAAAGATTTTTATCTTAACACTAAATTATTCTCTTTCCCTGTGTGCTCACAGCCCATGTTAAACGGTATATTTTTCTAACAAGTCCTTCCCCACACACACACACCTTTCCATCTAACTCAGCTTGCATGATTCCCACCGCAGCTAAACAGAGGCGACATCTTTGGACCATATTTCTCCTCATTCAGACAGTTGGGTTTTTTTTTTTTTTTTTATTCTCTCAATCTTTCTGTCCTCCTTATTTCCACCTTCCCATCCACCCGACCAGTGATGACAGGCTGTCACTTACAGATGAAAGTTTGCATATATTCTCTTCCTCTAGAGGAATATGGTGGAACATATGATACGGTAACCCAGCGGGAAGGGAAGGGTGAGGCAGGAAAGACGACGAGCGGACGGCGATGGATGATGGAGTTTACGGAACACTGGAGCCGTCACATAAATGTTGGTTCTTGCCGTCGGCTTTGGGTTTGGGATTAAGCTGCTGGCTGTGAGGCTCCTGGACCGCTTTGCACCTCTTGGAATACTCACTGTTTCTCTTAAAACCTTCATCAACAACATCTGATTAGTCACCCGTTTGGAAAGATTTTGGGAAACCATTCTGGTGCTGGGCAGTGCAGCGACTGTGGTTCAGGTGGCGGAGTGGCTCTCGTACCAATCCTGAGGTTGGCAGTCTGAGTCCTCGCTGTGCTTGTCCATGTGCCAAATTGTCTTTGGGCAAGACACAGAACCCAAAATTGGTCCCGATGGAGTGTGAATGGTTGAGAGTAATGTGCTTTGATGCTGTCAAATCGGTGAGAACACTCCACATAAGTCAAGGCCATTTTTTTTGTGCCTATTGTGAGTAGGTTACCAAGAACTATAAATAATGTTGCAGAGTATGAATACTGTGAATGTTTTGAAGAGGTTTTAATATCCACATTTTACACATAGGCGTGGATTTTCTGAGGCAAAACATCTCGAGGTACTTTTCACCACAACATGTGGTAATGTGATTTTTGAGCTGAAATCCTCATCACATGCTGTGTTGAGAGTCCCCTCCACCTGAATAAAATCTTCCCAGCCTGAAAAACCGAGCCAAGGCCGAGTTTGGCTTCGAGTCTGAAATAGCTCCACTTGATTGATCTTTTGTGGAGAATGAATTTGGATTATGTCATATAGTAGTCTCTCACAGCAGACTTGTCTTTGTTAACAGGGACTATGTGTTAAAAGGTTGATGAATATTGGAGTCAGTTGTGTAAAATACATACAGGCACAGTTAAAACCATTCTGGCATGTATGTTTACGGATTACTTTGAGTAATCACTTTTAAAAATTAAGTCTGTGTGTCATCCCCCATTAATCTCCCATCAACAGATCTGAACGTCTACTACATGTCCTTTATTAAACTCATCTAACTAAACTAATCATACTTTATTCCTCCCCTTGAGGAAATTCCATTTTTCTGTATCGACTCATCAGTGGGCAGCCACATTAAGGAGCCGCTGGGGGTCAGGGGTCTTGCTCAAGGACCACCACTACCCAAACCAATGGACATGGCTGCCACATGATAGGTGCTATATCCACATCCATCCATTGGGAGCAGTTTGGGGTTCAAAGTTTTGTTCAAGGACACTTCAACATGTGGAGTGTGGAGACTGGGAATCAAACCCACGGACGACCCTTCTGCCAATATTGGTGATACAGCACATTTGATTGAGATTTTATATAAGTCCATTCTTTTATATATATATAATTACTGTTATTTTTATTTCAATGCTGCTATCCTGCATAAATATGAACTATATCTCACTAAAAATATGTTTGTTATTGCCTACATGTTAAGAAAAACCTGATATTTGTAAACTATTTTTAAAACTATCCATTTTCTAACCAATATATTTTATCCTATTTAAAAAAACTTGAAGAAATTATGGATTTCTTGCTATAACAAGAATACTGCGTAATTGCTGGTAGTCTCACTTACACTTACAAATCTTCTAACAAATTATAAATTTATATCAAGTAGAGAAAAATGACATAAAGATAGAAATCAAATAATCTTTACCCTATTCATTAACTTAAACATATTGAAAACACATCAAACTGTAAAAAAAAAAAAAAATAAAATAAATTTACCCAGTTGCTTTCATCAGTTTTCCAGACGGAGGATGATTGGTTGTATGAAACTATGATAATAATTCAGTTCTGTCACACAATAAACACACTTTCATTCACAATGGCCAGTTTTTAAGCAACTTCAGAGGAACTGCTTCCAGTAAAAACAAATAAAGCGATTTCTAATCTGACTTTTTTCCCATGATTTCTCTTCATGATTTTGTGTTTTGTTTTTACTCATTGAACAGTGGGATCATTTTTTTCATCGCTGGTTAGACTCTGGCTGGAACCCGCTCAACCTCATGGCTCATAGTGGTTTTGCTCAGCCCATTTGCGTTGACAAAAAAAAAAACGTTTAGCCTTCTTGAAAGTGGACAAATTAGAGCCACGGGAGCTACAATAACGGCCTTCTTCTCTTTGATTTTGTCCTTTCTCTGTCTTTTTACCGTCCCCTCACTTTTTTCCTTGAGCACAGGAGCGCTTGTTTTCACTTCTCCTGTGCCCGTCAGTCTCCTTCACTTCTTGTCTAATGGGCTAAATCTGTCACTGTCCTCTTAGAGAAATAAACAGTGGGCCAAAGTAAAAGCAGGAGGACAGAGAGCGGCTGTGTTCTGGTCTCACTGGTTCTGATGAGAGAAGCAGACAGCACACTGGCAGCGCTACAATGAGCTCGTCTGGGAGAAAGAGACAGTTGGGGAGAAAACATTACGTTGTCAAAGCAGAGCAGAAAGGTCACTCAGGATGCACCCGAGATGTTCGGGGACAAACACCGCCTCGGAACAGAGAAGTTAGAAGCAAAGACTTGACATTACGCGACTATTTACCTTCTCGTGAATCCGTGTGTTTGCTGCAGTTTGTTTAATATTAATTTGTTTGAACCCAATTTCATTTTCAAAAGCTGAAAATTTGCGGGAATCAAAAAACTAATCTTTATCTACATCAAATCACATGAAATGGATTACTTCTCAGATCGGGCTTGAATGTAAAATATGTATGGTTTCCTTGTGCGATCTAAGGTTTTCTTCAGTTTCTCCAATTTCCTCCCACAGTCCAAAAATATGCAATACGGGCTGATTTGTTACCCTAATTGCTCTCGTGTGTAAACATGAGTGTGTGACTGTCACTATGTGTGTTCGGCTCGTGATGGACTGCTTTTCTGCCTTAGTCGACTGGGAGCAGATGCAGCAAAACTCACTACTCCAGGATGACTAAAGCACTCCAAAAGATGGAACATGCCCCCCCTCTACCTTGAAATGTTTTCTATTAAAACTACAAAAATATCAGGCTGGGATTTATTGAACATTTTACATGGGTCTTTAAGATAACAAAATAGGCCATTTAAGTGATAAAATGTCATTGTATTTCCAGTGTGTCACATAAAGTTGATGGAAGTAAATTCAAAAGTGTGTTCATTGTCTTGATACATGTACCGAGTAAAATAGGAATCAAACCACCAAGATGGGATTACAGAGAAACTCTGCAGACTGAGCAATAGCCAACAAAACCGATCCATAGGTTCCTGTAAGGCATACGCATATTCTGACATTATTCTAAAACTTTTAAAAAATACAGCCAGAAATATATTGTTGCAGATTTTTATTCAAATCAAATCAAACTTTATTTGTATAGCACTTTTCATGTTTTACACATATTACCACATAAGAGTGAACTATTTACCATGGCAGAAGCAACTTAAACTTCCACATCAACTTGCTGGATAGCAGCACATGATGGCTTGATATGTTTAGGTTTTGAATGTTTCCTCATTAAGACATTTCTCCTTGGTCCATTTGTGGTAATGAGACCCAGACAGAGACTGTCAAACATTCACTGCACAGGGAGGCCCATAAAAGAAGCAATGCACTGATACAGCTCCACGGGCATAGACGGGTCAAGTAAAACACACACACAAAAAAAGTGAAACATATCAAGAGCCGAATTCAAACCCATGCAAAAAAAAAAAAAAAGGAAATAGCTTTTTGGTCTTTAAATGTTTCTATCATAACTATCTTGGCTTTGTCGTCTCTTCTGGTGATTCACATAACTTGTGGTCTCTGTTTATTAAATCATTTAATATTTTTCCTTCTCGAGCCGTGTGTCATCTGTTAAAATATTGTGTTAAGTGGAATGACGAATGTTGGACCACAAAATGCGGGCAAAAGTGACTACCTGACCATTTCCAGGACTGTATTGGAAGTAATATTGTAAAAAAAAAAATACAACTAAATCTTTATTTCTCCACTATCATGTGTTGTGAGTTGGAGGAAATAAATCATCTTTCATTGCTCTACAGGTACAAATATCACCCTGCAGTTTACTGACTGAACTTGATTTTGATCATTAATGGCCGGATCAACACCAATCCTCGTTCAGATTCATGGTTTTCATTCACAAATGGATTCCCTTAGTGCAGAAATATTCAGGCTGAACACATCACATTTGACTGGGATTTAAGGTTTCTGCCTGTCTTAGCCTGTTAATCTAAGTAGCCGCAATAGTTTGGAACCCCGTTGATATTTAGTCATGGTCGCGTGTCTGCAGCCCGAGCATATTGCCACTTGTCGGTGGCTCTGAGTCACCTAATGGCTGATGAGGTTCTGGCCAGAAGGGATCCATGGCATGGCAGAGGTAGGAATGTCTGGCAGGTGAAAAAAAACAAGGTCTGGTGAATCACAGACTTTGTGTGAAATGAGTGTAGCTATTGTAATCTTGCAACATCCTGCAGAGAGCACATTGTGTGTGTTTTTGAGCGCTATTAGATGGTGCAACGCTGAAAGAAAAACATCAGTATTTGTTGGAGGGGAGCATATTTTGCATTGATGAGAAAATGGGTGTGCAGACGTTACAGTTGACTGCATAGACACGTACACACACACACACACACACACACACACACACACACACACACACACACACACACACACACACACACACACACACACACACACACACACACATACACACACACACACACACACACATACATGGACACACAGTGACCCATTCATCAGGGTCTGTGGAGTCTGGAAACTCCCCTGTCACAGCCAACACACACACACACACACACACACACACACACACACACACACACACACACACACACACACACACACACACACACACACACACACAACCAACATATACCGAAACAGTGTGTGAGACACACAAACCGCTGGCCTGTTGAATCTGTCACTCACATTTAATAGACTTGAATAAATCTTCAATTCTAATAAATCTGTTGGATTTTTCTTGTCTGACATGCAAAGCTTCATATAATATTATGAGTCCGTTTTCACGCCATCCAAATCACTGAGGCCTGGGATTGCTTTGGCTAATTGTCATGTTGTGTGTTTTTGTATTTTTGGCTGAATTCGATTTAGCTGAGGGTGTGGTGGGCTTTTGCACTTAGAAAATCCCGTCTTAGGGAAAATTTAGCACTCCGAAAGACCAAATTCATAAACCACAGCTGAAAGTAAGAAGGTGCACGTCATTCATCATCAATGTTTTTGTTTTTAATCATATAGTACCTCTAAAATTCAGCGCTCAGTGTTTTCAGGGCTACACCTCAGGAAACATGCATTGGAATGGGGAGACTTCTGTCTCATTTCGAAGCGAACTTTGGTTTTATGTTCGCCTTTAAAGGGTCCGCTAAGGCTCTGTGCAGCCGATGGTAAAAAAAATACTTTTTGGGATCCCATCATTCTCCTCTGCTGTCTACAAATCAAACTTATCGTGATGATAAAATAAACAGGAACCATCACAATTGCAGTTCCCTTTCAAGAAGCAATTTAGTTGTGCCTCATAACCACAGAAGTAGAGAAGGCAACAGGGAAAGATCATTATCATCATCATGTCGTTATTGTCATCATGAGGAATCAAGTTCTCAAATATCTGGCTCTGCATCCCCATTATCCTTATTACCCATTTTGTTTACCACTTATTACCTATTTTGTTTCTTTTCTTACACTTTCAAAGCAATTTGCAATCATCTGATGAAGACAGAGCACCCCTTATATACAGTGCGTCTTTGTTTGAAGTAGCCCGGTTCTTACTTAAAGGCCAGCACTTCCAGTATGAACTTGAATGTCCTCTAAATTTCCTGTAACTGTCTTAAGAAAAACAACTACGCACCTCTTCCAATTGGCACAATGAAATTAGTATGGGTTAGTATCCGCTCTGTCTTCAGAGGTCTAATTTGACGGTTCCTTGATATGATGGCCGAGGAAGACAGCAAGAGGAGAGAGGAGGACTCAAAGTGTAGAGGAGGAAATTGGAACATTGTGTGACCACAGAAAGGCCATAGACGGTTTTAATGTGCCCCACTAAAAAGAAGGGGAAAGCCAGAAAAACAAAAGGGGGTTTTGGCAGCACCTCTTTCGCAAGCGACCTGGCCAGCTGCTCGGGCAGGGTGCAGAGAGGGTGGGGTGTGTCGCACACATGGAAGCTGCTGGAATGTGATTTCCTGGTGGCTCGCACTCTGTTTTCCTTCTCTCCATCCACTTTCTCCCTGTTCAAACTTCTGAATCTGTCTCCGCTGTTACCTAATCCCGAGAAAGCCTTTTCTGGAATGTCACCGGACGATCATTGCCACATTTTCTGAATAGTATTGCTAAGTGTTTTTGCACCACCAGATCACACTCGACAATGTCGAGACATACCATTGCCTTCTGTTATTTCCTTTGACGACCTGATACTACAACTTTTCTTCTTTAATTTTTTTCTGAATGAACAGACAACAGTGACAAGAAACTACCAGGACAGATCACGAAGCCACATAAACCGTTTTAACTTCCGAGAATATACACAGAGCGACTGGGATAAATTAAGATGACATTTCTGTCTTTTCTTTAGCTATTTCAATTACATTGCTCTGCCTCACAGGAATAGTCGATTACTAAAACAGAAACTTGGAAAGAAATTACCCAGTGGCAGGAATCAAGGATATCTAAACCACATTTTTTAGGAGGGACTGGAATCTACAGCAAAAGCAGATACATACATACACACATACAGAAGCCGACATACATGCATTTATTCTGTAAATACTCTGAAAAACACATCATAACATTCGCAGGAAGCCCCGAAGACACACACGTGGCTCTTGTATGACTTGAACATGGGAACTTATACACACAGGACCTTGAATTGCAGCGTGTGTGTCCTACATTTACCAGAAACAGTATTAACAATAAGAACATTTAACGAGATGATTATACGATTATTACTGTTTTGGCCAGAGGGTAAGCAGGAGTTTTAAATTGAAGAAAGGGCAGCGGCGGTCAAACGAGAAATTACATGAAAGACTTGGGGAGGAGTTCTGGCCGTCCTTAAAGGGTTTTACATTTTTTTTTCTTCAAATTTAAAGGATTTTCTGATCTTTAAAAACAGGCCTGACGTTAAATGAGACATACAGAGATCAGAGTCTGTCTGCACTTGAAGTTGTTCCTTTTGTTTAATATTTTGTGAAAGTATCTCACACAATTTGCATGACAGACAATGAACCCCTTCTCCATTCTTGCACTTCTTTACATCACTTCTTCACATCATTTTCAGCCGTCCTCGTAGAAATCTCAGGAATTAAAATTAAAAGTGCTGGTTGGTCTCACTTCATTGAATCCTCCTGCTGATCCATCATTGACCATTTGAACCTACATCCACACGCTGTCCCAGTTTCCAGATGTTCATTGATAAACTATGGACCCGATTTGGCCAATCCACTCACCCTGTACCACAATACTCAGTTGTCTGAATGAGAGAATGACGGAGTGGCCTTCTCCCCAAACCTCACTGCTGCTTTGAACTCGCAGAAGGTTTAGAAAGAGTCTTAGGAGCTCAGCTCATAATATGGTTACTGGTTAGCCACCAGCGACCGCATTCAGCTCTCTGATGTTGCCTTCAGAGGCCCAGTGCAGCTGGCTGATGGTCGAGGTTTGGCTCAACAAAACTCTTTGTAGTGTGGCAGGTTGCAAAAAAGCAGGGAATGCCCCTTCACTGGACTGCTGCCCCCCCCCCCCCCCCCCCCAACGCTTATTTTCTTATCAAGAAAAGGAAACAGTTGCAACTTTAGGTAAAGGAACTGTCACTCATAGAAATGCGCTGTCATCTCAGCACAAGAGCTCAGGGAGTGAAGTGGCTGACTGAGTAAGACAAGTAGAACGCGGCGTAAACAAGCTACCATATTTACTGCAATCATGTGTAATTCAACTGTGATTTATGGAAATGAAAGTACTGTTTCCCTCGACCGCTTTTGGACAGCTTTTGTCTGGAAGATACACAGAAATTGTTACCTAGGAAATGACAATCAACAACCGCTATAAAAAGATAAAAGCTTTGCAACAAAATGTCGTCTCTAATTACGGCTGCACTGTTTTTCACCGGAAGAACTTTCTAAGTACAGCTGTTATCTGTTAGTCTGACTACAAGCTGGAGTCAGTGAAATTAGTAGGTTATTATAGTTACATTTCCTGAACTCCCTGCAGGCTTCTTACTTATTACGATTGTTCGAGCTGGTTCCGTGCTCACTGTCCAGTTAGTAAAGGTTGGTTACTGTTTCATTAAACCCCAGGTTACTAGATTAGGGGCACCGCAAAAATCTAAGCAGAATAAGAAATGTTATTGACATTGCTATTGGCCTGTGTCCACAGTGCCTTAGATGCATTTAATCGCGAATAAATGTCATTCCACATTTATAAGACTTCAACTGTTTTGTTGCTTCCTGCCATGATTATTAGTTCTTTTGAGAATCAGCAACATTTTAGGGCATCTTCCTCCAAACTAACCAATTCAGTTCTAATGAACTAAATGAGTGAATCAGTCATCAGATTGATCCACGCAGCACAGTCAACTCAGCCATTGAGTTAACAGCAACACTACACTAATACATCTATGTGCACATTAGCAGAACAGGACAAATAAATAGAGAAGAAAGTGATGCATAGTGTAGTTACTTGTGTATAACTAGTTAGTTATTTGCAGTGAACTATCAACCATCAACTTATCAGAATGAATACTTCTATATGTTTATAAATTTACAAAATACCACATTCACTACCTATTCATAGGTGATAATACATTACTTTGTAGTTGAAATGTTAGAAATGTGTCCCAAGCTGTTTTTCAGTCTATTGCCCCAAAACAACCCAGCCCCGTCTCCGAACTCCAGCTTTTGGAAAATGAGCTTGCCCAAGCTGGACAAACGCAATTTATGGTGCCAGTCAATCTGATCCCGTGTTAACGGGATAGATTAGCATTAAGTATAAGACGTTTATGTTCTTTTTCTAGAAGATCAGATAACCTTCTACTCAGTAATGTCTGTGCATCCAGCATAAAGTTAGTGCCAGGAATCAGTTCGCAATAAAGACTCTTGAGTAAGGAGGAGAGCTAGAAATGACAATATGTGGTTATGTGGTATGACAATTTCCTAACAAACCGTGGTTTAATCTGTCATCCCCGCTCCTCTGTGCAGTGTCTACTCTGTTGGCCTAGCTGTGACAATGCAATTTCTGGAAATCACAGCAACTCTTTTGGATGTTATCTGCCAAAAAAAATAACCCTGTCTTGGAAAAACTTCACTCCCATACATTTAAACAGGAGTTTCAACAGAGGGAATCTGTTGTCTGGCAAAATGTATTTTTCTAGTAAAGAGATGAAGATCAGAGTGCAGGCTATTTTAAAAAAAAGCAACACGATAATCTAAAAATATGAAATTTTTACCCTTTTAGATCTTTTTGAACCCAGTCTAATGCAAGGCCGCTCTAATGTTTGAAATGAAACACTACTTTACAAAATGCAGTTTGGCGGTTTCACAGTGTCATTGTGAGGAGACGGGGAAAAGAGCGAAAGTTCATGAACACAACGCCAATAGCCATCTTATCTTAGACGGTAACCAACGTCAGCAGCTCCCATTTCACGTAGTGATTTAATGTCAACACAAGGCATTGGGCTTAGTGCAAGCATGAGCAAAACAATGCCAAACTTAATGAATCAACTTGACCCTGTGCAGTACGATGTGAGCAGACATCAGTTAGCATCGCACTGTGAAAGCAGTGCCACGGAGGAACCAGTGATTCACACAGTAAATATGTGGTGTCTCAGTTTAGTCATACACCAAGGATATCCTGCCTGGTTTGGTTCAGAGACAAAATGGATGGGACACTTCCACATTTGTGTTGGTGAATCATTCCACCTGGTCTGATTGCGCTTGCACACACACTAACAACCACACCCTAACATCCATGCTGCACCGAACTGCATCACTTTGATTATTTTGGTTTTTGTCGGAAGACTCACCACTCCCTTTCACTTCTTCATTAAATGTTTCACTGGTGACTTGTGTGTTTGTCACAGCAGTGAGTGTCTTGCTATAAATACACTTGTAGTAGATGGCACAGGCTGACTCTTCCTTTGGGGCTACAGAGAGGTGACAGTTCTCCTACTTCAGTAAAAACAGTTCGACAGTGAAAGACTTCCAGCTCGTCCTGTGAGGCACTTCCACGTAAATCACAGGAAAACCACATGGTTTGTTCACTCACAGGACAAAATTCGAGGAGTTGACATCCAGCAGGCTTTTATTATGACCTTGAAGTCAGTACACAACAAGTTAACGTGGTAGCATCAAGTGATATGTTTTTTTTTATGTTTTAAAGCTGGAGTCTGAGCCTATTTTCCAGGCTCAAATCCACAGGGTTTACATTTCCCGCCCTGAACAAATGGATGATGCCCAGTGACGCTCAGCACTAAAAGGGAAAACTCAATTACAACTTTTACAATCCAAAAACATTTTTCAGATGAAGAGCCACATTGAAACGTCCTGCATCATGTCTGACTCAGGATTAGAGAAGGGGTGATGTGAGTCAAGCTGCCCTTATTCAGAGGGAATGATGTGTGACAGTGAAATGAAAAATCTTATTTTCTTTGATTGGCACATGGCTTCGTCCTTCCGTCTAACAACTGGGAAAACTGTGAGACAAAGGGAGCAGTGTAATGTGTTTTTTCAACTCCAACCTTGGATGTATTCTCTGACATACATGAAAGCAGCTGTGCAGGAGTGTTTTGAGACCCACAGTGATTCAGATGATGGGCATTACACAGGTAAATGAGGTGTTAAAGAGAGGAAACTGGGCTCGACCTGGTACCTGTCAGTGGAAGGTGTGTCTTTACAAGAAGTACTTCAACCATGTCAAAGCATGTTTCTGCAGTGAACTATGGTGTGATCATACACACACACACACACACACACACACACACACACACACACACACACACACACACACACACACACACACACACACACACACACACACACACACACACACACACACACACACACACACACACACACACACACACACACACATACACACACACACACACACTGCTCAATCACGTTTCACATAATCATTTAGCACCCATTTCCCAACAGCCAAATGTCATCCAGACAAGTGGCGAGTGGTCATGGAAGCCCTCGCCCTTCATCATGAAGAGTGAAAAAACAAATTAAATAAGTAATATTTTGTAAATATGATTTTGAGCTTGATTGTCTCCCAGATATGCAAGGGTCTTATAGCTCTCAAAATCTCAGTTCTTCCACCGGTTCTCCCATTGCACCTTAAGCACATGGCAGCATGTTGTGACCAGGCTGATGGTGTTAAACCACTTCAGGTTGGTGCAGAACGAGTCCAAAAGGTCCAAAATGTTCCGTCTCAGCTGGGAAACGCTACCAGGAGGGGGAGAAGCAGGGTGACGTCCCAATACTGTTATTTTACACTTCTCATTGCATTACGTGATGATCAGCCAAGTCCTCTCTCCAAGAACTTTCTTTATGACACAGTCAGTACAATGTGCTTCAAACTATTTCTGATTTTATCCTCATAATCACCACACTTGCCTATTTCATGTTTTGCTGTAATTTGATGATTGTAGACACTCTTGTTACTGACTTTTCAAAGAATAGCTGGTGTCTGTTATGCATTTAAAAAAAGCTGTTAAACCTCAACAAGGGGATGCATGGTGGTACAGGGGGTAATGTTCTCACATCACGGCGAGAAGGTCCGGGTTCAAATACTGGTCAAGCCTTTCTGTGTGGAGTTTGCTGTGTGCATGAGCTTTCTCTGGGTACCCGGGTTTCCTCCCACAGTGCAAAAACATGCATATGAGGTCAATTGGTGATCCTAAATTGCCCCTTGGTGTGAATGTGAGCGTGTAGTGGTCTGTCTCTTTGTCCAGGTAGTATCCTGCCCTCGCCCATAGCTAGCTGTGCTCTGCTCCAAAAGCCCGCGACCCTGAACAAGTTCTCAGTGATATAGAAGATGAATGGATGGATGGACCGCAACAAAATATATATATATATATATATATATATATCTCACCATTTAGTGTCTCTGCCTCACTTTAGGGGGCAGTGCTGAACTAACAAAGTGTCCTCATTTATGACAATCAAACCACAAGGCCTACACTGAGTGCATACACTTGGACAAAATCAGATACACGCCACATATGAATAAGAAGAAAAAAGAGCCTGTTCTACCCTGTGAAACTGGGTGACTGAGCTGCCACCCACCTCACCACATTGTTTTTAATGACTCTGCAGTGGTGGTTTGGAGGCTTGACACAATTACAACTCAGTGGACATAATAGAGCCTGTTTGATAAAGTATTCAGTTCTGGTGCTGAATACAATCTGTTTTTGTATTTTCGATAAGGACCTCTTAGATTTCCTGTAAGACCAACAAAAGTGAAAGGAAAAGTAAGCTTGTCAGTTCTTTGTGGTGAACTTTGTTCATTCAAGCAATCCTTGAGTCCACAGAGACTGATGTCAGCGCTCCAAATAGTAAATGAAATATTGGGAAAAGGATCAATTCTAACTGGAACAAAACATAATAACATTCAGCCGCAAATTAGGTATTTTTGTAAAATGATGTCAGGGTCGTCCAGAAAATAAATAGAGTTGAGCTCGTCCCAGTTTCTAATATGCCTTCAAACTGCAAGCGGAGAAACAAAAACAATTTCTGTCGGTTTGTATCAGTCACCATGAAACTCCTCTCCAAGACTTTGAAACAAACTCACATTGGCAACGCGTCTTTGTTAAGGAACAGACTACATGACAAAGCAAACAAAATTAAAACGTGTTGTAATTTGTACTGTTGTCACTTTTGATAAAATTCAGCAATTCACTGCATCTCCAGGCCAATAAAAACTGATCCTAATATTTCAAAAAGCCCTCAATTTCACCTTTACTAAGTATGCACAATAATGCTGCCTTACAATTTCTGTGAAAGTGGTAATTCCTAAGTTGGGAAATGGTCTTGAAGCGCATTGGAGTTCCAGATGTGGGCCCTCGCTGTCTCCTAACATGCAGTCACTGTCTTCAGTGGGCAGCATGCTGTTGGTGGAAGGCTGTTCTCTTTCTATTACCTATATTCTCTTCACTGGTTGTGTTCCCTAACCTGTGTTTCTAACGAAGAGCAGCACAGTAATCGTGCGGCAGATGGTGCTTTGGATCAGGCATTAAAATATTCTCTCTGCCTGAGTTATTAATAGAAATAACCCACAAGCTTATATAGTAGTGACGCATCCAGGAAAGCTGTTCTCTGCTCTAGCGCCTTCTCGGTAAAAAATACAAACACCTCGTATTTCATCCACGAGAACGCTTTAGCTTCATACCCACAGGACACTTTATGGCAGAGCTATATGCGCGATTTGCTGAAATGGTCAAACAATTCCTTTAATCACGCTGTATTCAGACATATGGAAATCTTAACTTAAAGTTTTGTTTGAGTTTAAAGTTGAAATTCCCACCTAGATGGGGAGGGTCGTTGACAACCTCTGCTTCTCAACTCCAAAAAAACCCTCCAAGACAAAGTCAGCACATGAAACTTTAGGGTGACACTTTGACGCATTGAGACATTTAAATGATACTGGAACTTTTGTCAAAGGTGCCGTATAATGTTAATATATTCAAAGTATATATGCTTTGTATATCTAGAATAGTCATATATACAACTCTACATTGCTCATGCTTTATTACTTCTAAATTAAACTTTTTTCCTAAATCAAACTTAAAATTCTACAAAATGAAATAATGATATGACAGCACTTTTGATTAAACAGGGTTGTGGTGCAATCCGTAGATCTGTAGTTGTGTATTAAACCCCAAAACACCCTCTGCCGCGTCGAAGGCATCTTCTGTTTTCTCAGATCCACTTTGCAGAAGAACTCACCTGGAACATTTCTGTTGTTTTAGCTTGACAGCATCTTTATTAGACACATACAGTGTACTTCACCTCACAATGGCCCAGACTGTATGAATTTCCTTAGTTTCTCTAAATAGTAGTACTTTGTGGGGAGACTAGAGGCAATACACTCAACAAAGTACTCAAAGTATTCTATGCAAAGCGCTCGTCAATAAAAGAAAGACTTGCTTAACAATGCTTTTAAAAACAACAAAAGCTCCATGCCCCAGACAGGATGTGACATGTGGACATGTCCGGGCAAAGAGAACGTTTAGTCACATTGACCAAACTTAATTTCTCAGCATCACAATAGTTTTACATCGCGGATACTTCTGCTGAGGGCTTTCGCATTTAATTCAATGGTTGTTGGAAACCGTTTCTCTTTTTCTTTCTTCTTTTCACAGAGGTTCTCTTTAATTGAGCTGTCCCTCTCTTATCATCGAACCTCGCATTGAAATTAGATCTGCGAGTGTCACAGTCACCAACCCGTTAGTTACGTCAAACTCTGGTCTACATCTGCTGCATCTGTCGACTGAGAATATGATCACGCTTAGCTCATCCTCAAACTGACAGGGTTCTGGAGAAAGTCTGCGTAAGACTCCTCAGACGGCTTCTGAGCTGAGAAAAAAAAAAAATCTGCCCGAGGAAACAACACCTCACTTAGTCTTCTGTTGGAGTACAAACTAATGCTGTGTGGTGCTGTTTTATTGGTTTGGAATTACTGCGTTACACACAGAGCAGCCATTATATGAGCCAGGCCACACAGTTTTGGGTGCTTTTAAAGTAGCAACTATTTGTTTAATCATTGCTTACAATCGCTTTCCCTCCCGCTGTTTTTGGAAGTTGCAAGGTATCATGCCAGCGAGTAGTCAAACTGTACATCACGAGCCCACCATTAGAGGGTATTGTTTTAGGGTTGTATTACCAGCATTTAAGTTGCTGTTTGCCCCTAAATAGTGATGTGCTGGACAGGGTCAAACATCAGAAGAAACCTTTAATTACTTGAAATTTGAATAACCTTGGGGATAGAATGGTTGTTCATTCCTGATCCCTCCCTTAGCTCTCCCTTAGGAGTATCTATGATACTGCTCAACTACTGAGTGCAACTTGTAAATGCCACAAGTTAGAAGGTAATGTCCACACAACATGCTATGCAGAAAACTGAAGATACATTGTGCTCTCTAGTCAAACTGGAAGCCAACCAAATTGAAGCTACACCTCATTCATGTCCATTAAAATGAGTTATTAACATGATTCTGATGGTCCTGTATTTTGTCCTCTATTGAGTCTTTTGATTTGACAGATTCCCCAGTGTCTGATTCTCTCATAGCTCATAGTGTCCTAGAGTGTCATGTTTCTCGTCTGGTCTTCCAGGTTAATGCCCTGATACGGTTTGTGTCTGCTCTGTCTTTTCTTGTCCAATCTCATATGGTTGTGTCTGTATTGTCGCCTTTATGTTTCATATTTTATTGTATTTTCTATCGATGGTAAATGGATTTCACTTATATAGTGCTTTTTTTATAGGAGCAATTTGGAGTTCAGCGTCATGCTCAGGGACAATTCAACACGTGGACAGGGTGAAATGGGGAATTGAATCTTCAAATTTTTCTTGAGAGACAACCACTCTACCAACCAAGCCACCGCAGCCACAGCTGTCTTGTTGCACTGCTCTCACTGCGTCTCACCTTAATTACTCCTTGGTTGTTGTCAGCTGTTACTCATTAGCTCCTCACTCTTGGGTTTTTATAAAAACGGATATTTGCCCCTCTACATTTCCAAAAAAAAATCTTCATTTACATGGACCTGCATATACACCTGGTTCAGAGCTGCTATGAGCATGCCAGATGTCAGGTCTTTATCCACTGGATCATCTTTTGGATATCATGGAGCCACAGAGTCTAGTTAGACCTGCCAGCAATCTGCGGTAACTGTGTGATGCCATCCAGTCAATATGCAACAAATTTCAGTTTCCAGCAATTTGTTAACTAGGCAATAAAGGCCAAACTGGCTTTGAGCTAACATATTTTGCTAAATTTAGCCCAGTAGTTTGAGTTACCATATTTGACCAAGCTGCAGTTGTTTCTTGTATTTAATATAATTACCATAAAAACAACACACGCATGATTTTTCCTGTAACATTCAAACTACCACTTTCAAAAAACACTTCACTGTATTATATTTCTGTACACTTATTATTATCATCAATTTTTTGGCCTGACAAATTGGAAGAAATAAAGATGGAACTTCCAGAGCAAATGTTTTCATTACAAAATGCTACATCAAAACCAGAGGGAAATATCTTGACCCATAAATTAACAATGCAGCTGCAACAAACACTGCAACCTTTTCAGTGAAGGAACGTCTGCTGTGTTCCAGACTATCATCATATTACATGTCAGTATGGACATATACAAATATCATGATGCATGTCACTAACAAGAACAGCATAACAGACAACACTGTAGTTCTTCTATATGCTATATGCTATAATAATAACAACATTAAAACATAAGCTCAAATCACCCAGCACACCACGATCTTAAAAACTGAAGTCTGGGTCCTTGAATTCCAATTAAATTGACTCCACAGCTTAAATGATCAGCTCTGGAGCCAACTCTCCATGGAGATATCGTTTCACTGATATCGTTTCACGTAAGCATGTTAAACAATACCAATTAGCTGGAAAAGAATGGTGTCGGTCACTGGGTTTGACATTATATTATCTGGTCCTAAAACTGGACTCAAGATGTAGAACTATTGTCAGCCACCAAATGTCAGCGCAATCCATCTATATTTGAAGAAAAGTGTCTAAAAATAAAGTACAGCATATTTCTTTCCAAGTAGTGGAAGACTTCCTAACAAATACACAATAAAAATACTTCCTTAACAAACAATATGTTTATAGTGTTCTGTCCTGTAAACTTGAGGTTTCCATTTTTAGGCATGCCGTGCCGCACTACTGAAAAAAAACAATTTAAGAGTGACTCCCTTCAGTAAATCAGTCTATGTGTGATGAATACAGCTAATAAAGGTGATTTTAAACTGTGTGGATCTTTGCCAACCATTACAGAAGCAGACCTCAGTGTTTATTCACCCCTGACTTATAAGTGCTCTCCGCTGCTCTGCCGCCCATTAGTGGCAGTGCCAGGAGAAGCCCTCGCTGGCCCACACACCAACTCATGACCAGTCCATCCTCCTGGCTGGCTCATGCCGTCTTCCCAGCACCGAGCCACAGTGTGATTCCACTGAGGGAACATTCATTTATGTTTCCTATTGCCCTTGAATGTGGAAATAAATAGTTTCCGACCAGACGGCGATCACTAAGCTGTTTTTCGAGGCATCACCAGAGCGTTGCTGATTATGGCCTCCAAAGCTGCAGTTACACACGGAGAAAAACTGAAATCAAAGACTTAACTGTTTATAGCACAAATACTGTATGTCATTTGAAGTGATTGGCTCAGTATATTGACCCCTCAATATGATTCAGTCCTTGTTTTATCTTCAGTCTGGACGTCACCTCCGGAGAAACATCAACTGTTTCAGTGCTAATCCAAACCTGAACTCGGAGCTGAACAGTCACTTTATAACAAAAGCAAGGAGGAATTTCATGACTGTATCACGTTACACATATACATAACACTTTGTATTTTCCCAGTGTCGTTGTGTTGTGTGCGGTTCAGGCATGATGACAGGGTGGATGGTAAAACAATAGGATTACACTGATTTGCTGCAAAGGGAATGCAATGATTAACCCCAAATGGTCTGTGACTCCATCAGTTCAAGTCAGGAAGGGATGTGGAGATTTTGTCTTGAGCACTCAGTCAAACTGGTCGAACCGGACGCAAGCACAGGGAAATACCCCCAATCACTGCCGGTAATTCAAAGCATTGACAATAATCCAAGTGCGGCGAAAGTGAAATACAAGCTGTTGTGGGTATTAGACCTTTTGGAAGAAGACACTTTATCTTTAGTATATGTTTATTGCCCAAATCTTTTTCAAGTTAGTCATACATTTGTGAATGGATATAAATATGACCAACATATGTGATATTCAAAGTGATGAAAATTATTCTAGTATTAGTGAAGTGAATGTAGCATTACTACAAAGTTGAATTATTTTTGATGGCTGAACATTTTTGAAAACCAGGTCGATAACGAGCAGTTGTTTCTAAATCGGAACAAATCATCACTGGAAAAACAAGAGTTAAAGAGCTCTTGATAAATCAGTGTAGAGCCGTCACGCTCACCATTTCAACAAACGCTCAGACGCATGGGTCGTTTACAAGCTGATTGAGAGATTTGTGTCAGCAGATAGTTTAGATGCACTAAACACGTTCGACTATCAAGAAACTTCACCAGAAGTTACAAGGGTGAAACTCAGTGTGGGGCAGTGCTTATATCGACACATGTTTTCACTTAAGTTTTATACTCGGGCTTTAAACAAAGAATTGTTCTACTTATGAGCTGTGGTCACATTTTAATTAAGTCAGTTCAGTCCAGTTTTACTCAACAAAAGCTAAAGACCACTCGAGAGCACAGTGTTGTGAATTATTCCATCAAATTCAATTTCAAACTTGATTGTCATGCTCCTAATCTGATTGGTACTTACAGTGAAGAGGTTTGAGACTGCAATTTATACTCAGTAAACATATTTTTACGTGTCATTCAAGGGACAGCATTTCTGTACTTATTAATATTATCACTATCTTTTGCTGAGATATCTTTTTCTTTCTGCAAAAACTGTCAAAAAACTTTACTTCAAATGTTTTTTTTGTTTTATTTTTGTGGCAGTGAGAAGAAACGGGCACAGACTTAGACAAATAAATAAGGTGATCATTAATCCAACAATAACGAGTCATTCAAAGTGTAGCAAGTATAAAAACAACTAAACAAAAACAACTGAATAGCAAGAAACCAAAAACCAGGAAGAAAAGCTGACAGCGATAATTCAGGGAAAGAGACTGTAAACAAGAACTAAACAGAGCTAAATATAGCAGGTGATTGGACAGGACTAAACATCGGGAGTGAAACGACAAACAAGGGCACGAGGACAGCCTGAGGCGCGCACGCACGCACACACACACACACACACACACACACACACACACACACACACACACACACACACACACACACACACACACATACTTAGAACTTGACCAGTCACGGGTGGAAAATGAGGTGACCCACATAGAGCACAGAGCAAAAAGAGCGAAAGTGCACATGAACACACACATGAAACACAAACACGGCGTGTGTCCCAACATGACATTCACCGGGGGTCTTGACCATGTGAGCCGCTGGCTCAAACCAAAGGGTCCTCTCAAGAATGACTCAGCTAAACATAACAATTACAAATTAGACATCTACTTTAGTTTTTAGTCCAATTTATTCCGTGGAGATTGGGATCTTTTTAATGAGAGTAAAGGACATAGCCCAACACAATGTCAAGTTATTTTTTTTATATCTCTATAAATAAATGTATACAGAAAATAAGGACCCAATTGTTAAACAATTCATGTTGGACAATGTTTTAAACAATGTTTTGCATCGTTAAAATGCCATAATATTGAAGTTGAAGTTAATATTTATTAAATTGATCAGATCAATAGATATTTAAAGGTTCCATGTATACTGTTTTTTCCAACAATTTCACATTGGTGTCAGAGGTCCAACAGCATTGTATTCAAAATGTCCTGCCCTGAATCTGGCCTAGGTCCTGAATTTTAGCCAGTCTAAAAGTCCCTCTAGTGAGCGCTCCTGAGAACAGGCTGTTTGAGTGTCTGTACCTTTAAGGAAAATGCTAATGATCTGTCCATGCCTACTATATATATATATGTTTCCCGGTAGCGTTTGCAAGGAGAAAAAAAATGGCACCCGCTAGGTTTTTAGAGGGCAGAGCTCATCTCATGACCTGTAGGAGGGTCAAAGGGAGCATCCACTGCCAGAGGGAGGGGCTATTTCCCTCGATGAAGTCATGAAGTATCTGAATGGCTTGTTAGAGCACACATTCGCTAAAAGGTTGAGCAAGCAAGTACTTCTGGGGGTTGATATATAGACTATGGGGACACATATTACTGTTAGGACCACTATAAAGTGAATTTTTAATAATATGGGACATTTAAATAAATGTAGACATTTTCCATAAGTACTCCAACCTCTTTAAAAAAAACAACTTTCAATTCCGTACATTTCTGGACCTTTCAGATCACTTACTCTTTTCTTGTTCGGCTCAAAACAACAGTGAAACATGATAATACATGAGACAGAAGGGGACCTCAATGAATCTGACATTAGGAAAAAAAAAACATGAAGAGGCTAAACGAGACAAATTTAAATACAAGGCATATAACACACAAGTAATCCCAAGGCAGGTAAAGGGCCAGCTAAATGCAATTTAGTCATTCATTTAATCACGGACAACTGCTTTGCTTCATCTGAGGGAAAGCCTTTTACAATAATGTACAAATGATGTCACTTGAAAAAAGTAGCCACGAACACATTTCACCAACTGAGAAGGTTCACGGAACATTTTCAGTGTTTTCTTCTTTTCAAGATTCGGTTCAGAATATTCTGTATAAACTGAGATTAAACGATCCGTCAAATCCAAGATTTACTGTTGTAAGATTACAGCTCCTCTTTTCTCTTAACGCATCTGTTTCGAATTATTTCTTGGATTAAGAAAGTGACAAGTAATGTGAAACACATGTCTTTACATAAATAAATAATATGTAAGTGGTCCGTCTGAAGACTGAAGACAAACACACTGACGACATCGCTATAGCAAGAATTAAAACCCTCTCCAGCTGCTATAACTGCAACTCATCGTATTCAAAACATCACTGAGCGACATTGTTTACAACATTCAGGTGCTCATCACTTCAAGGCAAGATTAAAGATTTTGCAGTCGTGGTAATAATAGTCAAAAGTCGAAAGCAGTTTCCCGCAGCTAAATAAAAGACCGCTTTGCGACGCATAATCTACAATTACAGTGGTTAAGGACTCACGGATCAAAACCGATGCACGTTGTCTAGTTTGACTCAGGTGAGATCGGTGTATGGGATACGACGGCAACATAAACAGAATAAATCCTCAGTATGCAAAAATATTTTAGTTTGTAGCGAGAGGATAAAACGATGAATGCGTTTGGTCTCATCTTTGTTTGCTGTCAGGATTTTATTTTCGGCGTGAAGTGTTTAGGTGTACACTGGCATCAGTGTGTGACGCGAACAATGGGAAGTGGGACAGTCAGATCTTCTCATGCCCATTAAATATAATCTCATTAGATGCATCTGATTAAATGTTTGTGTTTTTACTCGGGTGGATACAGACGAGATGGACCGTGATGCCAGATGACTTGCTATGTAATAATGAGGTTTTGTAAAATGACCAAATAAATAAATAAGAATTTATATAGTTTATTCAAATCTCTAACTTGTGTTTATATATGGATACAAATACATATTTACAGATGCAAAGAAGTGTGGATATGGCCTGGGCTGCATGATGATTTCATTGTTAACAGTCTTTTGCCTTACAGTAAGAAGACTGTTTTGGTTCCCAGTGCATTATTTATTTGCATGTTTATCATGTCTGCAATGTTTTTTTTTACTAGGTGCTGTGGCCTACTCCCAAAGGTAGTCAAAATAACTCTTGTTGTGCTAAAAAGGTTTTTAGATATACATTTTTTTTTGCTGTGTATTATCCGTAACTGTTATAGATTGTTATACTAATTTGTGTGCACTGAACTGATTCATTTACATTATATGTATCATAAATGCAATTCTGCCAATGTGCACCAAAATGTGTTTAAACATATTAGTATCTTCCATCTCCATTTGTGTGTAATATTTGAGCCTTTGAGGCACAGGCAGGCTGAAGCGTTACGCACAGCAGTGTAAACATCATCAACTGAACATGGTTACAAATGGAACATCTGAACAAATTGCATGCATGGTTTCAAAATGAATTTCTAAAAGGTTTTCTGGATGAAGTTCTCATGCTTTTCATCCTTGAGTCCTTCCAGAAGGTGAAAAATAAAAACACTCCTCCATCTGTTGTTAATTGCTCCAAAGGGAAAACTCATTAAAAGTAGAAAATGTCTTCAAAAACCACCAATTGACAAAATTACAATCAGACAAACACACGATGGCAGACGGTGGCGATGCTATTTATGGCAGCTGATCGGGTGACGACTTCCACTTTTATTTTTTATTGCAAGAGTAAGAGGTCATCATCATTACGTGTGTGCGTATGTGTGTGTGTGTGTGTGTGTGTGTGTGTGTGTGTGTGTGTGTGTGTGTGTGTGTGTGTGTGTGTGTGTGTGCGTGTGCGTGTGCGTGTGCGTGTGCGCGTGTGCGTGTGCGTGTGCGTGTGCGTGTGCGTGTGCGCGTGCGCGTGTGTGTGTGCGTGTGCGTGTGTGCGTGTGCGTGTGTGCGTGTGCGTGTGCGTGTGTGACTGTGCGTGTTTCCTGCCTGCCTCCGCCATGCACACAGGCTCACAGGTCCTCCTCTTCTTTTAACCAAACGATACGGTATTCCCTCCTTCCTTTTATGTGGTCGACATGACGCTTCCAAGAAAGTCGAGCGGGCCGAGAGTTTGGCCGCAGTATGACCGTCAGCGCACCGCGGCTGTGGTCAGAGAGGGAGACCTTGCTGAAAAGAAAACCTCCCATGGATGGATTGGGTGAAGCTTAACAAAATTCTCCTCCTGACAACCTCTGTTAAATAAATATGGCACAGTGTATGGGAGGCCCAAAGGGACACGTTCGTTAATATTTTCTTATTCCCTCTCTCCACCGCTCTCTTACTCCGTACTTGTCATTTTCGAGCTAAGATTTATATCTTGGATTAACTTTTCTTGCATTCATTCTTTTCCTGCTTTCCTCTCTCTCTCTCTCTCTCTCTCTCTCTCTCTCTCTCTCTCTCTCTCTCTCTCTCTCTCTCCCTCTCTCTCTCTCTCTGCTCTCTCTCATTTGTGTGGCATTCCTCCATCAGTGTGCCTATCAATTTCTCTCTCCTGGACGCTTTCCCCTGTGCCATTTCCAGTCAGTCAGACCCCGGCTCAGGAAAAATTTACTTTTCACACCCTTTTACTGGCAGTAAACCCATTAGAGGATATAGGTCACACTTCTTGCAAGCTGGCAATTTAACATTTATAAAAAGAATCCGTTCACGTGTCTGTCTGTCTGTCTGTCTGTCTGCCTGCCTGTCAGTCCGTCTGTCTGAGTGTGTCCCGCTCAGTGTAAACAAGTATAATTGGTTTTGAATGAAGGAGGTTGACTGGAAATCATGTGCTGGCCCACAGGCCTCCCGTATGTATACTCAAGGCAAGAACGCATAAACAAAGCCAAGAAAACCACATAATTTAATGATTTGTCTTGTTTTAACGTTTAATTCTTTCTCCTAACAACTGTGATCACATGCTGGCTGAGACTTTGAGAAATCGATGGCCCTGTGAGAGAAGAGCTAATCAAGTTCCAACATCATACCAGCAGTCAGACAATGAAACATGCTGTGAATAGGTGGATCCCATTGAATCACAATGCTCTTGGTACAATTTTCCTAACAAACAGGACAAAGAGACATGTTTGCACATGCTTCAGTATTTTGCATATTTATGACGGCAAATGTGCTAAATTGATGATGCATGTTGTCAATTATCTGTCAAATACAATCCTCAGTGCATTTGAAAGACTTTGTAGATCAGTTTGTAGATCAGTTTCCACACACGTTTGTGTGAGATATCAAGGTTGAGTCCATTTCTATACACGATACTTTGGTAGATGCGGTCCAGAGTGCATGACTTACAGTATTTGAAAATCTTTGAATCTGTAACAGGAGGAGTTGATGTCCTCTTGTCCCTCACAACAACACGCTGAGTTTCACCTCAGGTGAGAATATAGTTGTTGCCCAAACCCATGGATCAATCTGTGTCTCTGTCGAGACGTGTTTCTCGGTCTCAGTGGTGGACGAGCACCTTGCATGTCAGCTTATGAATGTGTGTTTAAGTGGTTGAATGTTAGTGACAGTGTGAATTGCTTTGAGGCCGATAAACACTGCTGTATAAGAGTAAGATGTAAGATTTCTCTCGCTTCCTGAAGGTTTGTATGACGAGGTCCAAAGAGTAATGACGAGTCTCAAACATTAATGGCACAATGACTTATTACATTATTAGCTAAACATTATTATGATGTTTTTTCCAAGATTTTATGATGAGTCAAGTTAATACATTATTGGCTTTATTGCATTTCAGAAACACAATTTGATACTTGGGATGGACAACACATTGGAAGTAATTATATTCAGGCCAAAAGATATGTAACGTTTGCTGTGATTTGATATTCACAACTAATGATCTTATAATACAGATAAGTCATCACCATGACATAACATTGCTCCGGGATTAACTTAAGTGAGTTAATATTCAAATTAGAACGCCACCAGAAAAATCGGCCTCTATGATGTCATCCTTCGAAGAATCACGTGTTGTAGAGTTTGTGCTACATGCGCGTTTTTTGTTGTTATTTTGTAGGATTATTTGGGTTTACATGAGTACAGTCATTTTCGAAACTTTATGTGCAGTCAGGTCTTCACTATGATGTCATGAGGGTCTCCTGAGAATCATTACATTTTCCACCGGTTTTTATTAGGTGTGTGACTCACTTGAAAAGAAACTTGTGTGCATCGTTGTGCTTCTGTTGAAACTCCCAAAGTAACGTCCGACACTCCGTTTTCCATTACGTGTATCAATTTGTCAGCTCAGAGCGCTGTGACTGCACCATAAAGTGGATTTGAACTTTTCTCTGCGCTGTTGCTACTGGTTTAAAAGATTTTACAACTACAAACTGCCCACGTGTTTACAGTTTTTTTCCCCCACCAAAAATATATTGTTTCACTTGTGGCTCCTGGCAACTGCGGTCGCCCAAATCTTCTGTTTTACCAAATCTGCCAGCATAAAATTTAAGTATAAGTACTATTTCATTATCTTCACCTCAGTATCCTGCATCCTGTCATCACAGTGATTACAGGAATATTAAATCTTGGATACCGGTGAGCACGGCTTGACATCATTATGCCATAATGTTTATTAAGGAACCTAACAAGAAAGCTTCTGTATTTTACCAGAGGTGAAAAAGGGGCAGGAGAACAAAAATAAAGATTCAAAGGTGAGCAAGCGGGCGTTTTCGTAAATGGTGGCTGTTCACTTCTCGATATGGACTATTACACAACCTACGGTGAGCTTATCTGGTAATCATCTTTATCGGACCTTACCCACTGCGAGCGCGGCCCACGCGCCCACCCACACACCGCCTGACACACGCTTGCATGCAGACAGACAGGCCATTCCTTTGAGCCCAGCTCAGTGCTCAGTGCTGGGAAAGCCGATGGCCTACATGCCAGTGGCATCCTGGTGAGAGAGCAGGAAATCACGCTGCTGTTTCAGGGGCTGCTGGCTTGTTTGTCATCTTTTCCAAGGTAACCAGAGACTGTAAGAGATTAGTCCAGTGGAAAATATTCACGGAGATAATGACAGAAAAGGACAACAAAGCAGCGGCACGAAAACTCGGATGGATACCCTTTAGTCACGTCTCGATTTGAAAAAAAACAATGAAATAGTCATTTTTGAGAGACGCCAACCTTAATTTGAAAAGAATTGGTTGTCTTAAGAATCCATTTGCTCATTTTTGCTAAATGTGTATGTAAAGGACTTCAGAAGGTCCTACTTCTATTGACAATGGCTTTAAATGACGGGCTGCTGCAACTCGACCCACTAAAATGCAATACACATCACTCCGGGGTAAATTTGTTCTAATTTGTCCAAATATTTCTTTAAAATACTGATTTAATGCAGAATGAAAGACATCTGTAGTTTTGGTCATTGTGGCAAAAACAGAGCTTCACCATCTGGGAAAATTCATTTTTACTGTGAGATTCGATCTTGGTTTTGGAAATAGGAGTTTTATTCTTGAAGTAGGAGATTATAGTAGGTTACTTCATTCTTCACTGACTTCTGTATGTCTATAGTCACTACGAGCCGAACGTGTCTGACACTGGGCTACTTTAAATCGCGTGACACATCATACATCACATTTCTGACTCACACAACTAATGTAACTAACAATTTTGGTTCTAAACGAAGTGCTAATCTTGCCCTCAACCTAACCAAGTAGTTTTGGTGCCTAAACCCAACAAAGCCGTCTTGTTTCAAGGATGAAAGACATTCAGTCAAATCATGTATTGTGTTATTTGGGTGTGAGGACATGTTAAGCCCATAAATGGCAGTTGAAGCATTTAAATCTGTCTTTATATTTAACAATCTTGATAACAAGGATAATCGAGTAGTTTAGGTTAGTAAATCTCTCTGTTTATTTTACCACAAAGCTCTCCGAAAGCTCTCTTCATGCGCAGTGTTTTCTCAATAAGAAAATATGGTTGAGCTGTAGTTGCATGAAGTGTTCCTTAATGAAACTTTCCATGTTTTTATTTTATTTTTACTCTTTTATGGAAGTGTTACAGTGGTGAACCCTGACAGCACACAGTTCAAGTACAGTAGCTGCACAGTAAGGCCATCTTTGCTTTGGGTCGGTGCCACTCTAGATTGTGGGCGATGAGTAAGACCTTCTTTGCCACGCGCTCATTTTGGATGGTAAACATTATTCACAAATACACACATTGAGCTCCGCTTTCATGAAACGAATTAGGCAAACAAGGAAGCAGGCTGCTGCACCTTGTCTGTTGACTTTCCCTGGCCATCACTTTTCCCCCGCTTGCGACAAAATAATAAAATTGCTGCAAAATGCGTCCCTGAAATTCGAGTTTATTTCAGGGACATGACAGTTTTGCGGCAGAGAATTGTCTTTGAACGGGTACTCTCGTGTCTTTTCTGGGACCACCAATGCTACCGTGCACTCGATTATTCTGACCATCATACATATTGCTGCTTTTTACCTTAAATCGACATTCCTATTGGTGCATAGTCCACGGTCTAGTTCACAGCAAAGTTTATAATGACCATGAGATTCAATATCGCGGGTCCCATTCAAAACAATACACGTGTTGTTTCAGCAACATCAACTTCAGTCTTCTTCAGTTACACAATCTTCTTCTCACTCTGAAGCTCGTTGGCCAGATAAGACTTAAGTCTGAAACACATTGTTGGCATTCAAAAAGTTTAATATAGCATGCTGCCAGAAAGCCCTTATTAGGTTGTCAACTAGCAGTGGGAATGTGAAATATTCCTCATGTTGTACATTACTTCACTTTGCCTGCTGGGGAATGCCAAGGTCAACTGGAAACAAGGGAAGCACTAAACTGAAGTTGTTTCAATCGGACCTGATCACACACGTTCATCTTTTAGCGAGAAACACTGTGAGAAATGGAGGCATGGAAATGACCACAGACCGCAGGCAGTTGTTTTCTTGTTTTTCCTCAGTATTGCTATGTTTATGATTGTTGAGTGAACCTGAGTAATGTGACCACTCCCTTAGTTTTCCGTCACTGATGTATTGGAAAATCATTGTATGAAAAAGTGAATATTTGTCGTACAATCCATTGGCACGTCCAGCAATTTAAAGACATCAATGAACTTCAAATGTGGGGAAAACAAAGCAGCACTGCCAAGAGAACGCTTACACATGCTCAGAAAGAACATGTAAACTGCACTAATCTAACTGTGAAGCATGAGTTCTCGCCACTACAACACTGTGTGAGTCTTCTGTTCTTCCGCAATCCCAATATTCTCTCAAGGTAACAATACTGTGCATATGATGGATTTATTCTGAGAAAGTATAAAAGCATTACAACATCAAACAGACTAGTTATTATGCCTCTGATTGATACTGTGGTACCACACTGGAACTGCAATAAAGTCTAAACAGTTGGAAGATCATGCTTTTTGTGAAGGATATATATTATCAAAGTTATAGTTTGATGGCTGTCAGACGTCCGCGTGATGAAGACTCTGTCATAAAACTGTTAACTTTCGGAAACAGGACTTTAAACCATGAGACTGCTGCCTTCTGCGCACAAAACTGAACACTTTCATTTATCTGTCTGAGCATTTTCGTCATGTTAACTGCTTGTTTGGTTGTTAAATTATTTTGAATCAATACTAACTTGAGAATGTTCGCTAACGTTCTCAAAGCTCCAATGTTGACATGCTTGCCTTTGTTTAAAATGTATGTTGGAATGAAGCCAGCCTGACTTTCACCCTTCACTCTCATTGATAGAAAGCGATCCAAACCCAAATTGAAAGTCCTCCAAATGTGACACTTGTGCATCGAGAATGAGTCTCGGCGTATGCGTCACGCTCGACACCGTGCAATTCATGAGCCCAGAAGAGTTTCCCCTAAATCATTTTCAGAAACCTCACCAGAGAAAACAAGGTGACCACATCAGCTGCCCTGGAAATCCAGGGATCCCTCGACTGTTATTTTTTCTCTCAAGGTCACATGTGACTCACTGCTTTGACTGGCTGCACTTCCAACGCCGGGCACAAAGTCTGCCGGATCCCTCGCGTCTGCTCCGTGCCTGTCTTGCTACTTAACAGACACTTACTGTGCTTCTTACAGGCCATCACACACACCGTGTACTGTCCCATCAGTCCCCTGACCCCATACAGCCACATCTTCTCCTCGATGTTTTAGCCCCACATTGATAATTTAAGTATCCTGTTAAGGCTTTTCCATCAGTTAGTAAAATAAAGACTTGTCCACTGCGATTTCCATCTGAGGGGCCCAGGCAGTGAGAGATATAAAGTATACTGAAACAAAAACTCTGAGGTGGACCACAGGAAGGCGTAGAGTCGAATATGAGAAGGTCAAGATCCTTAACAAGGCAACATGCTTCTTCGGTGTCCGTACAATAACACAGATTGAAGTGGTGTGGCCAGGGTTTCCTGAAAACCTCCTGCACTAAGGTCGCCTTTCTCCAATGACTTACAACAGAGACAAAGTGACTTAAATCCAGAATATTGAAGACGACACATCTTTAATCACCTCTCTATCACAACTGGAATCAACTTCGCAAAACACATTTTTAATTTATCTTTTTTTTTTTCATAATTTAAGATGGACAGACTATCAATGAGTTACATGATTATTAAAATGAGGCTCCTGAAGAAGAAATCTTGATAGTTTAGACAAGACATCACATGAGCACAAGTTCCCAGTGTTTTTAGACACTGGTGTTTTGGAAAATGTCAATCTCCTACCCCCACCTCATCTATAACGGGACAAACATACAATCAGTAATCTAGTGATTTTTGAGAAACATATCGGGAGAGAAGCAAGATTAGTTTCATAGCTTGACATAAAAATATACTTGTACTTTAGTTTTCGTACTGTATTAAGATGAATCATTCAGTTTACTAACCATGACTGAGCCTTTGTTGAGCTCTTATGCCGCTAGCTCTGTGGATCTATGACTTCTCTATAGTAGCAACAATTTGATCAAACATATATATTTTTTTCTGTCTGATCATAAAATATGATGTTTAATTGTACTCGCCTTTTAAATACATTAATTGCTGGCTTTAAAACGTACTTTCAACTACAACATACTTCTGTGATTGTACAGCGACGTGGTTACGCTAGAATAGTGGAAGAAATCTGCTTCTATAAATGCACTGAAAATGAAAAGAATAGCAGACTAACTGGCCTGTAAATGTTGATACCACAGGCATGTTAGATATGCACAATTCGACAAGGACCTCATGAAACTCATTGCTTCTGCTGCATCAGCACTTGGAGACACTGACGGTGAATAAAACCATTTCTGAATTCAACCGTTGTTCGCCCTTAAAAGTCGTTCAAAATGAACTCTTAAGAATACATTAGATTGGTTCTTTAATTGCTTAAACTGTTTTCCACCTGTGATGTTTATCTGCCTTATTTGCATTACCACATAAAATCCTTTGTTACTACAATTTAAAAAAAAGAAAATTGGTGTGCGTTTGATGTTTCAATCTGAAGTCACAATCAGAACACAGAAACAGGTGCCAGTTCCTGTTTCTTTTCATCCATTTATGAGATCTGTTATGAAAATGAGAAGGCAGCACCGGTTTACTCGCTCTCACATGTACAAAGAATAATAGGTTCACACATGCACCTTCTTTGGTGCGTTGCAAGCACACAATGCGTTGCACACACACGCAGAAGCTGCCTCGAATCTGAACAATGGAAGGCTCTGACCGCGAGAGATCTGCTATCTGCCGGTGGTATGCAAACAACTTAATGAATATACTACAAAGAACTAATCTCCACATCTCTGCAGCTGAATTTAAATCAGGGATTATTTGTCACATATATACATTCACCACTGAATTCACCACTCAATTTACTCTGATCTGCTCTGATAGCTGAACAGATGGCCTCTGGAGCGTCATTAAAGACTAGTATATTTCCAATAGACATATGCATATGTCCAATGAAAATATGGACGCATCATATTAGTAATCAAGTAATAGACTGTGGCCTGTATGATAAGTGAACTGAATGACATTTGATTGCTCTTTATTGCTGAAGCTTTAGTAGGTGGGCTGTATTACACAGTTGGGGAACATTCTGTGCTGATGTGTGAGATGTGGAATTGGGCAAATGTAAAGATATGAACAACTTTGATGATAGTTAGACGACTGGGTCAGAACATCTCTGAAATTGCAGCTTTTGTGGGTTGTTTCCAGTCTGCAGTGGTCAGTGTCTATCAAAAGTGCTTCAAGGAACAAAAAGAAACTTGGAAGCTCGTGTAGTTCAAGTTGCTCCAGATAATGATTCTGGTTCTGACGAACAGGTTTCAGAATACATATTTAATCACAGTTTGTGTATGAGGCTGCACGAGTATTACTGTGTATGAGTATGCTGTCCTATGTTCAGTGTCTCCATTATGAAAACTACATCTGTCAGACCTCAACAATAGAGACGATGTGAGGTGGTGTGATCATTTCATATTTTTCGCATCACACATGCGGTTAACAGGGAACATGGTATCAGGATGCACTGTGAGAAGAGGGTAAAACCAGTGGAGACAGTGTGATGCTTTTGGCAATGTTCTGCTGGGAAACCTTGGGCACTGCCAACCATGTGGCTTGTTACTTTGATATGTAGCACCTACCTAAACATTCGCGCAGACCATTTACAATCTTACATAGAAACCATGTTCCTTGAAGCAGTGGCTTCTACCAACAGGAGAAGGCATCCTGCCACAAAACAAAAATGGGTCAGCGATGGTTTTCAAAGAACATGACAACCAATTCCAAGTGTTGATTCGGCCTTCAAATATCCTTGAGCTCGATCCAATCCTCAAGCATCTGTGAGATGAGCTGGGAAAACAAGTCTCATGTGTGGAGGTCCCACCTTGTAAATTACAGCCTTTTAGAGGATCTGCAGCTAACATGAATGTGCCAGATACCACAGCATGCCTTCAAAAGCCTCATGAAGTCCATGCCTCCATTGGATCTGCAGCAAAACGGTGCCCACACAACACATGCAGGTGGTCATAATGTTATGGCCTCTGGGTGTACACCATGCATCCTGATCCAAATGGATGAAAACAGTATTATATTGTAATTGCATAATTCAATCTGACAGAACGAGACATGACATTTTGATCGTCTATTCATAGGGCTGCACATTTGTCGACAGGCCCAAACCAGTCAGTTAATTTATGGACACAGGAAAAGTCAGCAAGTTGAGTGTGTGTTTGTGCGTCGGACTGGTCATGCTGTAGTAGCATCAGCCCACGTCCACCCTGCTCTTTCCCTGTGGACTGCACCACCAGCTATCACATCACAAAGGCTCGTCATGAGTCTGAGCGTGTGTAACAGTGCGTGTCTGGAAAGGTACACGTCCGCCAGTACTGTGGTGTACCCTGACCCCGGCGCTGAAAGAAATGTGTTTCTTTTCTTTTGTTTTCGTGATTGTGTGTGTGTGTCTGTGTGTGTGAGTGTGTGGGTTTGGGCCGTACTGTGGTCAGCTTTGACCTCACCAGCAGCTTTTCCCTCGCATGCCTCAGAGACTCGTAGGTGGGTGAGCCTCTGCGTCTCTGCGACTACGTTGAAATCGTGTGCTTCTACGTCAGCGCGCTATGACCCTTCATCATCCCACTGCACGGGCCGGACAGCGAGCGGCTACAAAGAGGCAAGCGGGAAGCCGGAGTTGTTTTGGGACAGCTGACGTCAGACATTTTCTATCAGTATGCTTTTCTGAGATCACAGAGCGGGTGTGCCCTTTTGGGTTGTCCTCTAACCCATTGTGCATTTAACCAAGACGTGCGTGTTTCTCTTTTTAGACAAAACCTTAAGTTATTTAAACATATTGTGATGCATAGTGAATTTTTATACTATGGAACACTTGAATCCTCCAATCCCAAAATGAATCTTGTCATCTTACCCACCGTTAAAAATATACTTTTACTATTTTTGAAAGCATGTTTGCTTTGACAAATTGACAACAAAAGTTTAACTTTGGATCGTCGAGACGTCTCCAGGACAGATAACAGTCTTCATAAGCCGACTGAATTTGCACATGCAAATTTATTCATGAGGTGACGTTGGCCGAGTAAGGCAGTGGAACTGAACTGGAACTGAAAAGCATCTGCTGAAGTTATATGTTGTATTTGTATATTCGATTAAAAAAAAAAAAACTGTTAAAAAAAAGAATTGTAATGCTTTAGCACTGTATGTGGAACTTCATTACTATTGAGGGATTGTTCCTCTCTGCTCCTGCTGAGCTTGTTTGGAAAAAAAAGTTTGTTCTGTCTTTTTTTTTAAAAATTATTATTATAAGGGGATTCCCAAAACTAGATTAAACCCTGTGTTACAAGGGTTTTGATGTAATTTTCAACCCTGTTTCATTCACAGAGTTCTATTGGGTCACTGTCACACCACATGGAAACAGTCAAATATTAACATTAACAAGCAATCACACATTGCTAGCCAGGGACTTTCTGTGTGGTTTGTATGTTGTTCCCGTGTGTGACTGGCTTCTGTCTGTGTACTTTCTGTCACAATTCAAAAACAAGCATTTTGTGATAATTGAGAGTATGTGACAATGCCTGCCTGTGTGTTCGCTGGTGAATGGACTGGTAATATGTGAAGGGGATGACATGTTATAACGGTGGATAGTGTTGAAAAGTGAAAAAGTGTAAATGTGCAACACTGACGAAATGATCAGTGTTAAAAGGCTTTGGCTCTTGAATAAATAGTGAGCAGCCTTGTTGGACGCGTAAAGTAAAATCCACGATGGAGTAATGTAGAACATGCACATAAAATGACACATTTCTGGAACAAACATCTGGGGAAGGACCAGAAACTGAATAAACTCCAGAGAGCTGGTGACAGCTCAAGGTCATAAGGAGGATCATACATCGGGCTCAGCACATGCACATTATTGTTCATCCACTGAGACAACATTTCCATCTTCACTCAGTGGACATTCAAATAAGCAGAAGACGTCCGATAAATGACTCTGGCTGGTCCAAACAAACATCTGTCAATCACAATATTCACATGCTGTCCAACAGGCCTCTAAACTTTTGGTCTGGAAAATCTCTCTGTATTCACACTGATTAAAGCAACTTTGGGGCTTTTTATTGATTTTTGTCTAATTATTCTGTATACTTTCACAGATTGGGTGTACTACAGGCGGGATGTCAAATTCAGCATATAAAAACACATCTTATGTGGAATTGATTTAACAGGCACATGGAAATAGTTACTCTACTGTTTTTGTGTTTGAGCGGTCAAGAAAATGTCAAACGTATAGGGCTTTATTTCCTATTAAGGAAAATAAAAACACAGACACCCCCAAGACGCACTTTTATTATAGCTTATTAACCCCTTTCCATGGGTTTTATGCTCTATCCATGTAAATCACTGGTGGTGGGATATAGTGACGCTGTCTTACTGTTCCACCATCAAAATGTGACTCTTAGCTGTTTTGTTGCTCCTTTACATTCAGTCAAGAGTTCCTTTGAGAAATAGGTGATTCTATACACCTTGCATGTGAGTGTGTGATCTGGACACTTACACTTGAAGGAAGTAAACTTCAAGGGTTGACTTAAACCGACCGAAATAATCTGCAGAACTCTGAGACTTCGAACTGAATGACGTAACTTCAGCTGAACATAATGAGTTAATAATTCATTGGGCTGCCATGACAGCTCAGATGTGTCACAGCAATACAGCTTTATACACATTATTAAGTCATCCTAAGAGAGACACTTAAACCTAACACACAATTTACTTTTCCAAGCAGTTTGCAAGCTTGTATATGAAGAGTTCCAGGTTTGAATTCCCCCCATTGAGCAAGGCATTTGACGCCCAGAAACTCAACAGCTCTTATATAATGTTTAACTAATAGAATTGAATAAATGCAGGGAAATCATTTCCCGAAATGAATCTCATTATTTCTACTAATTGTCGTGTTTAAACTCACACACCACTTGCAATCATTAGATGGTTGGATTTTTCTGAGATATTATGTAGTGTAAATCAAGTATTTTGACGTCCGTAGTCTGGTTAAATTCATGAATGAATCAACGTCATTTTTACTTCTTTTTTTTTTAAGACCCCCGTTTTTATTTCCTCTAATCTCGCCCACATAGCTGACGACTTGCGTAATCGAAAGGCAGCGAGCGAGTGAGTGAAGATGCGAAAGTGTATTTTTAGGACTGAAGGGAAAGCAGGGAAGCAGCGAGAGAGAGGGACGTAACAGCGTGATGGGTGGGCACTCTCTCTCTCTCTCTCTCTCTTTCTCTCTCTCTCTCTCCCTCTCTCCCTACACTGTATAAGTACAGATGTGACTGATGGAGACCCTACCACAGTACACTTTTACGCAGAGGAGATGAGCGCACGGATAGCGAAATCCAACCCGGCCATGAAACTATTAGTGGTAAGTAACCAGACTTTCTGCTGCTCTTTGCTTTGTTTGTTTGTTTTTACTCCGATTTGATGTGATCTACCGGATTAACGGGCTCAGTTCTTGTTTTTTTTTTTGGTTTGTTTTTTTAAAGTGATTTGCTTTAATGATAATTTGTAGGAGACGTGGAATATTGTTGCGCTCCACTCGGTCTTTCAGACCAACGGGGATCAGATAGGTGTGGAAAGTCGCAGTGCTTCATCTGGATTCACAATGAGAGGAGTTGGTACAGAAATAAGAGAAACGATCGCTCATCATCACACGACTCTTCCGTATAATCCGCTGCGTGCGTCTGTGCAGGTAGTTGGATGAGGTACACTTCATTATAGGGAGCAATGTCTCTGCGCTTTCAGTCGGTCACGTTTATCAGATGGTGCATTAAGATGGACAGTTGATATTAAATTCATTGACGTCTTTTCGATGCAGGTATAATCCAATATACAAAGCGTCAAGGGAGTTTTTGTGAAGCTGTCATTGTCAGAGTAACTCTCTCTCTCTCTCTCTCTCTCTCTCTCTCTCTCTCTCTCTCTCTCTCTCTCTCTCTGTCCCAGCTTCTGTATTTCATTACAGCAAATATAAAATATGTATTTATGAGCCCCGGGACCTTTTCACATCCCAGCCAAATCTTCGGAGCATTGCAAATTAAACTCCTCCACTTTGCTTATATTGGAGGTTGTTTGCATTTGGTGATGAATGGAACTCATGTTTGCCCGATTTTTTTTTTCTTTTTCTTTTTAAATTCTCCGCAATGAACCGTCCCAGGAGACTTACAAACAAGATTAACACGAATCTTTAATATATGAACATTTACCTTGGCTCACATTTCCCTGCTCTGACATTGTGTGTTTAAAATTAAATGAAGTTTCATCCTTTAAAATTAAAACCATGTGAGGAGTTTCCAGCAGGTGGTGTTGAGTGCAATGTACTAATTTGTTCTGCAACACTTTTATTATGCATGCCTCTGGCTAGGAGCAGTTATTATTGGTGTGATTCTCATGTTGTGCTGCATTGAGGCCTTTGCCGGATTTGCATATGCTCATAAGGTGATCCTGCACTGCTGTCACAATATACTGGTTCCTCTGTCTTTTGGAGTAGACCGCCTACACATGTGTATGAGAAAGAGAGAGGGAAAAGGGAAGAGATCATTTGTTTGATATCTGTTTGATATCATCCACCCCTCGGTGCAGTCTGACGGCTGAAACGACGGGTCAAAATTCTGTCCCGACTGGTCTGATGTATTGTCCTTGTGTTTGTCCATCATCCAGTAAGTTAACCAGTTTTTCAGCCGCTTACGAGCCGCACAAACATCTTTGTTCGCCAGCTAATGAGTCAGCTGTTCAACCACCCAGTCAATCTTTACTGTCAACATCCAACCAATAAGTCAACCCGCACCTGCCCTGGCTCCACCATCCCTCGCAGCCTGTTTATCTGCTCGTCAACCAGCCAAACAGACTGCGAGTAATTCTACGTTGAAGACGGCACTCTGCAATTTTCTGACCATAACATTGTTTTGTTTGAGAGGTCCAGAAGTGAATGTGCACTCCTGCACCTGTGCACGCTTCCATGCGCCACTGCGTGCCTCCAAACACATGTGGCTCAGTCGTCTCCTCCGACGTGCACGTTTCGTCTGAGCCCTGGCCAAGGATGATGTCAGTGGAGCTGTTATTGTTGTCCTTCTGACGGCTCCCATAAGGACACATGTTTCATTATGTAAACAAAAAAATCTGTGGTGGAAAATGATACTCCTGAGAGCGAAATAATGCAAGCCTGACACATAGCGGAAAGCAACACCCTCCATCTGTCCGTCCATCACACGGTCCCGCCAAGGCGTGCATTGTCCCCACCTTCCTTGTTGTTATCTATTATCTGCATTATCTCTTTATCTTTACGCCTCCTCTCCTTTTGCTCTCTGTTGTGGCAGTTGGCACATGCCACACCAACTTCCCTAAAGCGAGTAGCTGGTTCACACGCAGACCTCAAAACGCTGTGACAGAGCTCGCTCGTCCAAACACTCTCACCCAGGCTTCCTTTCTGGTTTCTTATTTTCACCTTTTAAGACAAACATTGGAGAAAAGTGAGGCTCTGTGTGGGACAAGGCGGATGAGGGTGACATATAGAGTGTGTGTGAAGAGTCAACAGGTTTTAAACACGCGAGTACAAATGTTTATTCAGAAAGCAACAATTACCCACGGAGGCTGCTTCCACACACCTTAGTTCCCCTTTCCATCAACAGTAGTACTGATAGCAGAAGTGTGTGTGTGTGTGTGTGTGTGTGTGTGTGTGTGTGTGTGTGTGTGTGTGTGTGTGTGTGGCACCCAGGTAAAATAGATCCTACTATGTAAGAGGCAGCAAAAAGGTGAATGAGGGGAGCCAAGAAGAAGAACATCTGTTGCAGGAGTGGTGGGATCACACAAAGGCCCCTCTGTGTGTTTTATCTTGCCACTGTGTGAGTCATATTTAAAACAGCATGACTGATCTGATGCAAATTTCACTAGTGGCAGTTAATCTGATATCAAATGTGTCGGGAAAAAGAGGGAAGCTTGATTTATTTGGCTTTTAAAAAAAAATCTCAAACATTTGAGACAAGTCACGCATCATTCAGTGAAGTGGTGTGAAATGTTTAGTCTAAGGCTGTCACTGGCTGTTGTCTCCTTTTTGGATTTTGTTTATTCTTTTGTATTTGAGGTATCAAAAGTTACGTTGCAGAGATGACGCTCACAAAATCCTTCACGGCCTTCACAAAATAAACGGAGCAGAATTTTGTGTTCAGCATCCTACATTAGGTTGAGTGAAGTTTAACAATAAAGAATATGTTTTTATTTCCAGTGTTGCTGAGGAGTTTGCTCCAGTCATTGCCAAACTCGGGGTTATGCTTTTCCTCATGTTCGTCTTATAAAGGTCCAGATGAGTATGATAAAGCCAAGGAGAGTACATGCCCTTCCTCTGCTCAAACTTAATTCATCTAATAGTTACTTTTCCCGTCATGAACCTTAGTTTTTTTAGACATTTGAATAGTCTCACCTCTTTGAGTCGTAACATTTCTTTCAGTAAACCTATCTAAGATGTATACAGGGAAATCTTCTCCCCATTGCTTCAGCTTACAAATGCCTAAAAGATCACAAAGATCAACTGATGGTAGATAAATATTAGCGTTACAGCTGAAACAAAGCTAAAGACCTTTCTGTAAAGCAGCTTTTCACTCAGGCGCGTCAAATAACTTTTGCAATGCATCTGAGTGATTTTTCAGTTTCAGTAGCAAATGTAAAAAAAAAAAAATCTATCTATCTATCTATCTATCTATCTATCTATCTATCTATCTATCTATCTATCTATCTATCTAAAATATATAATATAATATAATATAATATAATATAATATAATATAATATAATATAATATAATATAATATAATATAATATAATATAATATAATATAATATAATATACCACAAGGATTATTTACACACTTTCAGATTATCTGCTCAACACAGCTCTTTACCAGGTCTGTTAGTGAAGCATTCATTCACTGTAAGTGTTTCCATAAACAAGTTTAATCTTAAAGATTTTGAGGAGAAATTTCCAAATCAGATCCACTTCTCATGGAGGATAACGTGCCGATTGTACGGAGAGAGAATATTGCTAAGCTTTTCTGATGTAGCATGGCAGTCTGTCCCCCTCGTCGCTACGTGAGTCAAAACAAGACACAGACACACACACACACACGCACACGCACACACACACACACACACACACACACACACACACACACACACACACACACACACACACACACACACTGGAAGCTGGAATCCCCCCTCGGACCACCTGCATTTACAGTTAACTGAATCCATGTGCCGGACGGATAAAGCTTGTGCCATGGCTCTTCTCCTCATGCCATGAATTTAAAGTTGACCTCAGGCAACCCAAACATGGAATCTCTTCTTGCTTTGCATGTCAGCACGCTGCAAATTGAATGTAACTCAAACCCTCGTCTCTATCTGTTGGGAGTCCGTTTAATGCTGCGGCTGATTTCTTCTCTGCACATTTTCCCATTTGAACCAGCCGCACAGACTGGGGGGATGTTTACTGTTTCATAATGCACTTGTGATTTATTGAATCACGTTTTTCTTAAACAATTGCATCAGTTACCGTGTGTATTTACAGTATATCATTTGTATCACATTAACACAAATTACAGCACATTTGGCCAACATGAAACACTTATTTTACATCATCCAGCTGCCTGATCTGGGTTTTTCTGCAAGGCGGTTAGTGCATACATATTGGGGAAAGAAAACTTCCTATGAGGAGCTTTGTAGTGCTAAATACTACATATTTATTATTTTAATTGCAGAAATCACCCACGTCATTTGATGTTTAAAGAGCTTCTTCACACTGCTTCTCCAGAATACTCCATCATCTCATAGATCGCTGGAGAAACGAAACCTCCCCTAATCTTTTAGGCTCCAGCTAAATGACGGGTTGCTTTACTCCAGTGTCATGTGTTTCAAGTTAAAATATCACAACATAATGACAAATAAACACAGCAAACAATGTATCTTTGTCTCTAAACATCACCGGGGTTTTTTTTGTTTTTTTTCTGGATTTCTTGCAGTGTGTTGCGTGCGATGTCAGTTGTGGGAGCATTGTCCATTTTCCTGTTTGTCATCATCTTTTACAACACATACGGTTACTGTTTCATTAGAAATGATCCTGTCTGTAAGAATAGTTGAGACAACCTTTGCTCCTCATGAACATGTGCCGGTGAAATTCATGGGGTATATACTATTATTTATTGAAAAATAGATTATTATCTTCCCCCGATCTTTCAGTTTAACGATAAAATCCTAAACTATCTTCTTTGCAGATCATATGATCTGCATGTTTGAAGTGACACAACCTGAGCAGTTGGGGGGCTTTGCTCAGGAGCCGCAGCGGCGACCTCTCAGCATGAGGATTCCAACCAGCACATCATTCCACACATGAAATCATTCCATTTGTAAAGCATTGAAACTATATGGATCAAGACCCCCTGCAGCGTTCACACTAACTGATAAATGATTTCCCCATAAAATACAAATTGTATTGCCCCTCTTACAACTCTTAACCCTAAACATAAACGTTTCCACATCTGATTAAAATATGAAAATGAGGAATTGAATCAAGCAGTTTTACTTTCCTTTTTCAATATTAATCATCTATTTGATAGCAACATGATGGTCCTACTTTTCCAAGAGGCAGTTTTACCAACATCAGTTAGAGTCATTTACATATCACCTGCCCTGCTCAAGGGCGCCTCCATTGTGACGTTACTGTTATCTGCGCCTTCATCCATCTCTGGCTCTCATCTGGCTGTGCTCCATGTAGGACATGCCCTGAGCTGAGCTTACTTCTGATGAGACTAACAGTGTAATTATGGCTGTCAGTGGCCCTTAGCTGCTGTGTAATTTGGGTTTCCAGCGCTTGTCTGTGATGTCGTCAGATGGCAGCGTGCAAGGCGACAAAAGGGTGAAAAGTTCATAATCTCCTCTCGCTGTTGATAAACACACACACACACACACACACACACACACACACACACACACACACACACACACACACACACACACACACACACACACGTTGTCGCCTCTGAGTTTATGTTTTCTTTAAGTAGGAGAGCTACCATGTTGGCTGGTTTTGGAGAGGAGAGAACTGATTTTTATCGAGACATTAAAAAAAAGAATCTACTTTTGATATAATCTTTGTATGAAATCTGGCTTGAAGTTTGAATCTCAAACAATACGTCCAGTTTCTTAACGCCACCTGAACTAACTTCTTTCCCACAAAATGTAAGCAGCACATTGGTTGAAGGTCCTCCTCTGAGCGAGGTGTAAAATGTAGCAGCAAACTGCTGCCAGACCACCACTGGTCTCGTCCAACATGCCTTGTGAGGGGTTCACTGTCTTTTTAAACTGTCATTCATTTGCTGCTTTGGTGTAATTTGTATGCGTGTTTTTAATCTTTATCACTATGACTTTTGTCTTTCTTTGATTGGTTTGCTCATGGAACAGTTGGAAACCGTCCAACCTTGTTACTGTATTGGGAAATTAGAAAAAAATGACAAAATACCGATCACTTCCATATGCACTCATTCGTATTGACTCTGACTGAAGATAGCATAGTCCTGCCAGTAAACTTATCCCAAAGCAAACCAAAGATTAAATTCAAAGCGGCAAGTTCAACCAAACCCGGGCCGTTTGCGAAAGACCCAGGTGACCCTCTGTCAATGCTCCACCCTCGTGATGTTTCAGAACTGATTGGATGTGGTCACGCAGCTTAATAGCGCGTAAGGAACTCTTCTTAATTTGAAGAGCAAGACTATGATTATGGGTTCGATTCCTGCAAGGGCCACCCATGCTCCAAACAAACTCACGGTCCCGCTCAGCGAGTCGACTGTGGATGAAAGCCTTCCACCGAGAGGTCGATAGGTTTTGCCGGGAAAACCGCTGCGTTCGCCAGCCTGTTTGAAGCCGAGGTTTCTATTATGGAGTGTAGAACCCATTCATCTATTTTTACTGTTTTACGCAGCGACTTTCGTTGCAAGGGAGAACAGAAATAGATAACTCCCTGAAGATGGATTACCACTCAGAAGAGAAATATTTGTATTGTACGATGTGTGTAACATGATAAATTATTCAGGAAAAACTGGTTACATTTAGTGCCTGTAGATCAAGGTCTTTCGGAGCACATGGATTATGTTCAGTGACATATGGCAGATGGAGAAAACACAGCTGCGCTGCATACTGTCTCCACTGGACATAAATACACGTAGATATCTGATTAAAAATGCATGTAGCAAATATATTCCAATTAGAAGAAACTACAGAGAAACCTGCTTTCTCATTAAAAAAAAAGAAACCGGTTTTACACTTGTAGTACGGTGTGCTTAGTGGTTGCAACTTTTAAGGCTAGTATTGAAACATAATACACATACGCCGGAAAGATGAATGGTGTGCGGCATGTAAACTGTAGAACTGAGTGGGTGAGTGTTTTGTATTCTGGTGGTGAATGGGGAAAGCCCAGCAACCTCCAGCAGGACTCTTCATGAACAGCAGCCAGGAGAGGAGACCGCAGAGCATGCAGACCAACGCTGAGGAGAATGGTCACTGGACGTGAACCTCCACAAACATGCACACACAACAAATGCATTCCTGCCTGTGTGTGCACAGCTGTAAGCACATGCATGAATGACTTTTGGGTGTTATTTGGATGAATTCATTCATTGTTGACAATGCACATGAAACATGACTGAAAAGAAAACACACACACACACACACACACACACACACACACACACACACACACACACACACACACACACACACACACACACACACACACACACACAATGGAACGGAGTGTCTATTGTGAGTTAGTTGTCCAAGCAGTGAGGATGTATCCTGGCCAACGGGAAAGTCCACACAACCAATAGCTGAGGGTCTTTTGGGAAGAAGGAGCCTTTTGTGTGACATCTGGTCTGCATGTGGCTTCGACCAGCTACATGGCTACATGTCAAACATGCTCACCGACTGATATCTTAAAGTTTAGATCTTACCAAAACTTTTCATGCGATGATAAACGGTCTTGTTTTTGAAGTGTGGGGCCTTGCTTCAGTGGCTCGGTGACCGCCACCCACTTTACACTGCCTCCCTATAGCTAGGTTCCTTCGCTCGGAGGGGTTTGTGGCGACGGTGGGTTTCTTGCTCTTGGACAGTATGAAAGAGCTATAGATCACCTTTGAATCACATCAAATGGTTTTCAGCTGCCAGGCAGCCCATCTCACAGGACCGCTGGCTTGGATGGAAGGTTGCTGGTGAAGTCGGGCTGCACAGTAAATGTCTCCTGAGTCCTCCTCTTATTTTACTATGAGCAGAATGTTGGTATTACCGGAACATCTGAATTCATTTAAAAGATCTGGAGGAAAAAAACGGATAAACAGATGAAAATTGAGTCCAGAAGAGCAATAAAAAGACTGATCTCATGATTAAAACTACTTGTCATGATAAAATCTCATTCGCTGTCTGTAATGAAATACATATCTCCATTTGAGGCCATTTAGAGTGAAAATATTGCCTCCTTTAAATTTGCTGGATTTAAATATACTGTTGTTATTGTTTGAAAGGTTGCCACAGTGCAGTAATCAGTGTCCACGAAGCTGCCGCTCAATTCTCCCCAGACTCCCAGAACTGCACTCTATAAAGCAGAGGAAATCACTTTAGGACTGTACGTCCACCAGGAGCTTCAACTTTACAGCACTGACCTTTTTTTCAACTCTTCCTTACTGGAAGCTTTGGGTTGGCGAGCGCTCCAAAATACAAAAACATCTGAACCTGTTGCCAGAGAGAAGTCGTTGCATGGGATGGCTTTCATTAAAGATTTTTGTCACTGCTGCCGGGTCACTGCTAAACCTCCCCTCTCTCCTCTTGCAGCTCTTCACAGCCTCGTTTTCCTGGGCCTTCCAGCATCACGCGGTGCCGCCAAAGTACCAGTATCGGGACCCCGTGACTTCTGATCTCCTGTTGTGCGACCAGTGCCCTCCTGGCACGGCCGTGAAACATCACTGCACTGCTGACACCCCCACGGAGTGCCAGCCCTGCCCCGAGAGGCATTTTGCTGAGAACTGGCACTGGGGGGACACGTGCCAATACTGTACCTCGGTATGTATGTTTGAGATGTTTTGCACACAAGCCTAACATTTAGTTCTTTGATTTTCTCCTAATTAGACCTTAATATTTCATTTCTCAACGAGGACACAAAGTAGCTGTCATGGAAAACACACACTTTTTAAATTGCAATGAGTTTTATAGCATTTTGTCCGCTCACTGTCAAACTGGACGTCCTTTAAAGTATTTTCAGCTTCTAGTTTGTACTTTATGCGCCTCTTGTGGTTTTTCTCGACAATTTCTCTTAAATGCATGACTATACTGTTTGTTTACGTTCTAGCCCAGCATTTGTCCTCTTTTATTTTTTCTGTTTTCAAGCCAGCGTTTCCACATCAGTTGTAGTTACTAAAAATGAAAGTCTCACAGTGCTTGTTGTGGTGTAGTGATCCTACCCCAGAGTTTAGATGTTTTCCACTTTGCGTCTCCAGAAATATTATGTAATCACCACTACATCGGCTTTAAGTATGATCAGGTCAAGCTTCTGATGTTAGATTCTCACTGTTGAGGACAATCACTGTCAGGTGTTTTATGTATGTGTGCATGCTGCATGTAGCTTTGTGTGCAGGTGCGGGTGCGTGTGCGTGTGCGTGTGCGTGTGTGTGTGTGTATATATATATCTGTGTGTGTGTGTGTGTAACCATGCTCCTCTGTGTTTGTTGTGCTTAGGTGTGTAAGGAGCAGCAACTCGTGAAGCAGCAGTGTAATAGCACCCATGATCAACTCTGTGAGTGTGCGCGGGGTTTCCACCTAGAGGTGGAGTTCTGCATCACACACAGCACCTGCCCACCTGGCTATGGAGTGACAGCTTTAGGTGAGATTCACAATTTTTTGTTAAATGAACTGAATGACTCACTACTTTTGAATACAAAAAGGAAATATGTAGCAAGACACAACACTATTTTATGTTTTATATTTAATATAAAACCATTACAGTGCACGCACACACACACACACACACACACACACACACACACACACACACACACACACACACACACACACACACACACACACACACACACACACACACACACACACACACACACACACACACACACACACACACAGGAACTGTTGCAACTCTTCCACTATTTTAGTTTTGTGCTAAAATATAGTGTTTGGATTCACACTTGGCATAAATTCAGCCTGTAAATGTGTGTTTTCATAAAATAGCTGTTTTACCATCCATTTCATCATGATATATTGTCAAGAGTTACAAAGGTAGGCCCTAAGTACCTAGTGTTTTGGGCGTGTATGGGAGAAGAACAGTACGTGTAAGTATTTATTGTTGTGAACAGAAATCTCATATTATATTTTTTCTTGATTTCTCATTGGCTGTCCTGAATTGCCTCCATCTCAGATATGCTGTTCTGGCATGTCAGGAACGTTTCCCTTGCCAAAACAAAGACACACATTTAGTTGAATTTTAACATGCGGATGTCCTCTGTCTCGTCTCGCTGGAACTTCTTGCATTTCTTCTTCTGAGTCTGTGAGTCAGATCTGTTCCAGACGTAAAACTAACTTCCTCTTAACCAAATGTGACTCCTCCTTCTGTTTTTAGGAAAACACTTGGCTCTTTCCCTGTTGGTTTCAATCTCAAATATAGACTACAGCCGGATTTGATTGGTATCGTCATGTCATGCATTACGTAGTGAAAAAATCACGAAAAGAGGCGATTGGGGATTAATTTCTCGTCAATTTGAGCGCGTATAAATGTTAAACTCGCGGCGCATGCATGTGTAGTTGTAAGGAACACCCTGTCTGGTTGCCGCTGTAATTTGCAATTTGAGAAGTCAGACGTTTCTCTTTTCTGTGAGAATGAATGTTTCACTCTGCATAGTTTCCCACCAACGTTATCACTTCATTTGTAATAGTATGTTGTCAGGAGTGATTTAGAGTAAGGTGATTAACTGAGGGATAAATTCTGTTTTAGTGGGATGATCACGGGCCAGGAATGTCCTCAAATGGGGGAAATGAGTCCTTTTGAGGAAATTTATCAAAAGTAATTAAAGTTATAACTCAATAATATGCATTTCTGCGAAAATGGATACCATAAACATTCCCATCTTTGTGCTGAGAAGAAAAGCAATGCCTAACATTTTCCAGGAAACTAAGTGACTTGCAAGTACAGTCCTTCATGTGTGTAAACTGTGTAAAGTTGATCATTATAAAATACAATGGTTAATTCTGACAGAGCAGTCTGATAGGACTGAAGACGTTTTGAGTGCCGATATTCCAAATGAAAGTCAAATTTGAAGTCTTCATGGCTGCATCGCTCCACCTCACAGCTGTTCTAAATGTCCTCAATAGTGAATTCTGGCTTCCGAACAAATGGGTTGGTGGAACCAAGAACAGAGGAATTTGTTTGTTTTCTCGTTATAGCATAGAAAAGAACAAAGTTCATTCTGGGCAGGACGTTTGGATACTCCAAGAGAAAACTCAAGTTAAAAAAAAAAACAAAAAAAAAAACCTCTTTGGTGGAGATGGGAAAATAGGAAAATATGCTTTTCTGTATTAACTACAACCACTTCGGATTTTCGACCAATAAGAGAGTATTTGTTGGGTATTACTCAAGACAAAAGCTCTACCAGAATGATGTGTTGAGAACAAGAACTCCCAGGACCTTGACACTAATAACATGGGTTGTTTATTACTGGGTTGCTCATGGAATATAAATATACAATAAAAAAATCTAAATGCATGATCAAAAGAGAGGAACCAAAGGGGTGGTGTAGAAGTACAAAGAAGAAACTTGGTTTCATCGTTCAGAAACATTCACTACTTTTCTTGGAGGTGAAACAAATCTTCAAATGCATTTTTGCCTTTATTGCATGTCATCAGGGACATAGACCGATACAATAAACACTGAGGTAGAAGCAGGTACCAGCAGGGTTTGTTGCACAAAACAACAGTTGATTAAATAATGGGCAAATCGCAGCATGATCAGAACACAAGCCAGGGTCAGAACTCAAACGGGATAATCTCCAAAACAGGTTGGAACGAATTCGCGCACAAGATGCAGAGAGAAAAACAGGCAACTGGTGAGAATGAGGACTTACACACACAGTGAGTGGGGAGACAATGAGGCACAGCTGAGGGTAATCAGGATGAGACACGTGCGGGGCAGACATCTCCAACAGCACAGCCATTCAGCATTATCGTGAACATGAACTACGCCATGAAACGTGCACTGGCAAAAGCTAAAACATAAATCTGAAGATCACCCATCAAACAAATGAGCATCAACGCAGAAAAGACCCGAAACACATGCGATTTTGACGAGGTGAAACAAACAGTGGAAAAAAACTTAAGAAGACCTAAAACAAGACAAAGATGTCGCCCAGTTTAACCTTGAGCGGATTGGATTGGTAACAATGAATAATAACCCTTTAAAAACATTTTTGAAAACTCTTAATATTTGCTTTTGTTTCACTGCTGAAGTATGAATACACTGGGATAAAAGTAACTTTTTGAAAACAACATTTTAAAGAAAAACAAACAGGAATTTCAATATCAATATTCAATATAATTAGAAAAAGGCCTCCTATTGTAAAGCACTGTGAAATGTCAAAACACCCAGTCCATCAGCCTTCAGCACGCCTGTAATTACATATTTATCACAGTATGGCTTTAATGCTGCTCCGTCTTTAAGGTAGCTCGATTTCACTGCAGCATTACAAAGTATAACAGAACATCTCAGTGTTGTGTTATATTTTACTAAAACACTGCAATCCCCAGTAAATGGATTATTAGGTCATGCTGCTGGTTTTGGCCCACAAGCTGTATGATTAAGACGGCTGGTATGAATAACCATATATGGTTTTAGAGACAGGATATTCCTTTAACGTAGAAATCATTTGTTAAAAAGTGTTTTTTTCGCAAAAACCTTTGTGGTTTATTGCTGGATGAGTAATATTTGTACAGACTCAAGATCTAATGGTGCAAATAAATCCTATGGTTATTTATATAGCTGTCAGTTGATGAATTATGAGTTGGATTACATGGATTTCACTTACATGGCACTTTTCCACTGATTTAACAGTCCCCGAAGTGCTTTACACTGTTAATCACTTTAACCCATTCACACACACATTCAAACACCATGCACTGGATTTAATGTGTTTGTGCAACTGTTGGGTGGTTGTTAGGCAGAGTATTAGCAGGGTTGTCATTACCTTTCCTGCGATTGAATTACGGCTGTGCTTGATATTCAGTAGAATGTCAGTGATTATAAAATTATTTTTGTGCTACATTTGTTTTTTTTGGTTAACAGACATTTGTTTCAAGTATGAGGCCTCAGTCTCTTCCGATATATGATGACGGCACGAGGGTGTATCGACTGACTTCATCTCCTCTTTCGTGTGTGTGTGCCAGTTAAAGAAACCACTCTGGTTTTTTGCGTTGCTCATCAGTGGTTGTAACTCATCCATATTGAGGACTTACTTCCTCAGAGTTATCTGCAACTTTTATTTGGATTGAATCTTACTTTGTTTGATCTGAGTTATTCCAAACCAGCAAATTGAATCAAATTCGCCTTTATGAGGGGTAATGCAGATGCCATTTATACTCCATGTCTGCTTCACTATCAGCTCAGGCCAGTTTTAATACCACAAATAGTAATGTAATGGAAGTTTGATGACGGTGTTACGTTATTACGTACACAATGTGTGGGCGGTATCAGTTTGCAAAACACGAGTGGCAATATGACATTTTCAGTTGACATTTCTTTGGAGAAGCCGTCTGTATTATTTGTTCCTGTCAGAATGATGATGCATTTTTTAATGCGTAGGAAATAAGGAAACCTCACAGATAGAGATCAACCATTTGTTTTGTCCTGAAGTCACACAAAACAGTTCCCCTCCCTTTTTGAGGCTGCGTTTCCTCATACATTCCACTGAAATTAGGCATGAATGACAGGTACTATCATATAAAGAATGCCACAAAGTCTGACTGTACTCCGTCAGACAAGGAGGAAATGTAGATTTTATCACACTATAAATACATACACTGTTTTAATCCTCAGTGAGCACACACAGCGTTTCCTGTAAGAGCATGACTTTCCAGTTAAAGAAACTTCTCTTTGCGAAATGCTGCATTTGAATACGTCCTGCACTTGATGCCTGTGTTGTGTTTCACATCCAGTATACACAGCCATTGCCATTCAATGACATAAAGCATGGTTCTGAGAAGTTCAGCTGATTTAGTCCGTTTTGGTTTTCCAGGATTTCTTTTAAGGAGAAATTATATTGGTTATTAACAAAATTCAAAAAAAGAAGAAAAATAAAATTTAATTACTCAAAACAACAGAACAGGGGAGTGCATCTCCCCAGATCACCTGTAAAAGTCCTCTTTTTCTATCTTTCCATAACATAAATCTTATACACAATGTCAATCCATTTATCGACGGTGGGTGATTCTATTTTAAACCTGATATTATCATATCTATTTTTACGTTTTTTTTTGTTTTTTTTAATCTTTGTTGTTCTGTGTGGCTAACAGCAAATCTCCCAAATATATAGTTTCAAATTTAAATGGGGTATTTGCACCAAAGCCACTCTTCCCAGTGTTTCTGGTGTTGTTGATGACACCAATAACAGTGAATATCTTTGAAAGGAGTCTAATTTACATTAACATTGAAATACAAAGAGGAAATGTGCCAAAAAACTTCTATGTAGGTCAACAACAATCATCGTTTTGATGGAGATATAACAAATAGTTAATACAATAAGTTGTGCTTTTCTTTCCTTTCTTTTTTATTGCTGTCAAACAATAAATTGTATTAGTGTAGCTGTTGCTAATTGTCAGTATGACAGCTTGACAATCAAAGCTAACTTGGTACTGTTATATTTCAGTACATGTGTCAAGGTGTTCCGCTTGCTCTTTCACACTACACATGTACAAACCTACTCTATAAAAAAATCATCTTAAACGTCTTAAAATTGTATTTGCTATATGACATAACTGATACCTGGAAACAGCATTACTTCCACATAAATACCAGTTATTTGAGGCCCAGGGTTTTTCACTTGCCACCAACCTGTAGAGCGGTGTGCTGCAGTACACGTCTTCCATTAAACGTTCACTGTTCCCTTTCTGCTGAATGTGTTTTATGGTTTCAAATTCCAGTCAACTTGGTTGAACATCCTGTGTAGTCCGCTTGACAGGAACTGCGGGACGATCAAGACGTACCCACAGTTGTTTTGTTCGAGAGCAAATGCTCAGTACTAAAAACAGTGAACCTTTTTCTGCTGCCATCAGCATCTGGTAATGCCTCCTCTTCAAAGTCCCAAACGTTTGTGCACCATAAAGCACTGAAAGCAGCCCAACAGTGTTATTGTCATGTTGGATTTTCAACAGGATATTTTTTTACAGATGCTGTCATCGTTGTATTTGTCAGCATAAACAACGGCTGCTGCTTCATTTCAACATTCCAGCCAACAGAATCTGGTATTTAAGACATCAGCACTGGCCGTTCATTTGGCTTCTCATGACTTCATCTTCATCCTGAGAGTCCAGCCACCACGAGGATGAAACGACATTTTCCAATTATTGTGGTTATCATTCGTCCCCCGTAGTGCTGATACCACCCAAACATGAGACAACATTTTCCAGGAATTTGTATAACATGCATCCACAACTGGACATGAAAGCCTAATGGATTTCGACAGACATGAGACAGCATTTCAGGGGATTCCCCTCCTCGAACTCAAATGACTTTTTGCATGGTTTTGAGTTGTGGCTGAGACCTTTGAACCACCAACAGTCCATGCTTTCTGTGAGTCCATTTGTCCTTGATCTCCTGATTTGTCTGTTCCTGGTTCAGATTTGTTGTGGTTTTATGAGTTTGAGATCTGAAGCCTTTCCGGTTGGTTAATTTGTCTTTATGGTCAGTGGCACTGACAGAAAAGAAAACCCAGTAAATTAATGAATGAATGAGGATTTTGTTTGCATCTGTTTAATGTTAGAAGACGGCCATGTTTGGCAAACTAAATTCCCACAGGTCGCCAATCCAGCCAAGGACTGTGTGTGTGTGTGTGCGTGTGTGTGTGTTTGTGTGTGTGTGTATGTATGTGTGCAACAACTCCTGAAAATTTTTACATTTTATATATAGATATATATTTTTTTTTTTACCTGAGATGCTGATTTAGCTGACAACCCAGTTTTATAGTCGGTCTGACAGATCTGAAGCCTGCACTGCTCATCAGAGTCATAAAAAAAACCCTGCAAAATGCAGATGAGGTAGTGTTATTTCTTTATTGCTGAACTGCAAAATCTTGAAAAAACTGAAAATAAAGCACTGAGCAAAATAGTGAAAAATGATTAAAGGTTAATTCTGATAGATGTGTGGCTCATCAACCCACGCAGTTTCAGTATTCACCTTAGTAATTGGTGGGGCAAAAAGAGGAAGTGATTACAAAATCTGCTTGCTGCAGTTCATTTACCAGTTGTTCTTAAAACTTATTGTGATCGTCAAAAACTCCACAAGACAATATATGTGTTTGCTGTATTAATAATGATAGAATTAATGCTACGATGAAGTGGATTAAATAGTAACAATACATTCCACCACATTTTTACAACATTTCAGCAATATTGGTATTTCTTATGACCACAAAGAAGCATATAGAATACGGCGAAAATAAATTGATGCGATAACATGTATTTGTAAGTTCAAGTCCGATGGTAAAGAAGTAGCAGACATATGAAGACATAGAAACTAGTTAGTAATTGTAATATGAGTCATATGTCCCCATGACGAGCTGTTCTGAAAGCAGCTGACGAGTTGCGAACACGCTTGATGTTTTGGTGAAAATGACTATCCCTAAAAATGGTTTTGATGATCTTGTGTTTGTCTGTCCCCCAGGTACCCCAGTCAGTGACACAGCGTGCGAGCGTTGTCCCGATGGCTATTTCTCTCCAGGCGGCTCCTCCACTGAGCCGTGTCAGCCCCACAGGAACTGCTCCGACTTGAAGACTCTGAGATGGGGCACTTCCACCTCAGACGCCCTATGTGGCAGACCGGACAAGAAGGGAGCGCTGGACTGCTCTCACCATCACACCTTGTGCCACACTGGTGAGAACGTACACAATGCAATCAAAAATACAATACAAATTAAATTACACAAGCTGATTTGACTATAAGACTTAAACGTACGCAAAAGTAAAAAGTACGTACTGTCCAATATCGGTGGAAATTATTCTTGGTGTCAGAAAGGGAGTGAAAACTCTTTCGTCTCAAGTGCAAAAAAGTCTGGAGATTCTGCCGTGCATCCAACATCTATCTCTTTGATGCACAGATAAAAAAGATCAAATCCTAGAGCAAGACACTGAACTCTAAAATTGTTCCCAATGAATGGATCAAGCCCCTTTGCGTGGCAGTCGACGCCATTGGTGCGTGAATGGTTGAATGTGCAGTGGGAAAGTGTTATATAAGTGAATTTCTTTTAGCATTTTACCATTTAAACTTTGAGGCGATAATGCTCACCACCTTGCCTCCACCATGTAGTGCAATAGTGCCATGGAAATGACAGCCTTGCCTGAAGTTTGCAGAAGTTTCACTCTCATTCCCAAAAAGAAAGTAACTCGCCAACAATTAGTCACCGTTTAATTCATTTATAGTAAAGACCGAAAAAAAAAAATCCCAACTGCTCTGGTTTTTTGGGTGTTTTCATGAATGATCCAAAGCATACGCAGACTGGTCTCGGTCTCTTCTTATGTTGCAATGGTTCAGTAAACAAAACGGGAAGAGAAAGTCATGATGGGGTCTTGCTTGAGAACTGATTTAAAACTTCCTCTGAGTCAGTTTCCTTTTTGATACTTTCATGATCAATACTAAAACATTGACACTTGGTATTAGTCCCACGTGTTTTTTTTCTGCATCAGTTCTCATGTTGGATATTGATATTTGCATTGTCGTTACCATTGAATGTGTTTATGTTTTTTAAGCTATTGTGCTCTTTAGGTTAGTTTCATGTTGGTTGACAGCACTTCTTCTTCCACTGTGATCAGTGATAATGACGATAATGATTTCCCTCTCATATGCTGGTGGTCAAGCTTGTCACGTCAGTGGCTGAGATGTGTTCAGATGATTGCCGACTGCAAACGCGTCATTTTAGGAACTGAGATGAAGAATAACAAAGGCAACCATTTGAAATAGAAATACATTTAATTCCTTTATTTTATCATCTGAGAGAATGGCTATCCTCAAACATCAATCTTTGCTTCACAGCCATGATTCTACACGAGTTTCTAGTCTGTAACAATTTGTACCTCCAAGCCATGTTTTTGTCAGATTAGAATCAGGGTAGAGATTATTACTGCGGTGCACATCGCCAGACAACATGCATGCATGCTTGCACACACACCAAACCGTGACAGGTTTCGAGAGTGAACACTGAGTTTGAATCATTGAGACTTGAATAATCTCTGATGTGTGGTCACTTACATTCCTGGAAGCAGGGGATTTTCTCGGTCAGTGTCGTTGTCCAGAATTCATTCTTCTCGGGATTTTTGCGTGTCTGAAAACCGACACAACAGAGAGAAGCCAAAGGGTCGAACTGGATGTTTGTGGCACTGCTGTCAAGATGACCCATGATGGATCAATTACTCATTTAACTATCACATCCCCAAACACAAAAACAAAGGAAACTGAGTTAAACACATAATGACATACAAGACAAGCTCTTAAATCTTTGTTACTCACACTCTAACTATGACAGATGCTGAAATGTAATTCGAGTAGAAAAGCCTCAGATATGACACTAAATTCCCAGAGCTTGAGAAACCGCAGAGACCGAAGAACACACACACACACTCACACACTCACACAGATGTATAGACCCTGGTACACTCACTGTGTACCACGCTTTGAAGAAAACACACAATGCTGTTGTCCCTCTGGGAGGGTGATGCTCTCCTCAAACATTCATTCACAAATTGCCTTGCTGTGAACTACACAACCACAGATTGTCTGCAGCAGATGCTGGAATCATTTTTTTCCAATTTATTTATTTATTTTTTAACAAAAACGTCAAATTGAAAGCAGTTGGGATTCCCAAAGTTGCTGTGTGATTTTGGAGAAACCACCGAGATGTCAGTGTCAATTATAGCGCATGCCACAGTTACATCACTCGTGCTTCGCAGAGGGAAGCCAAATGTCCTCGTCACATTATTCTCAATGAGACTGCGCCAAGTCCGATTTTACTAACCTTTTTTAAAAAAAAAATTCATATTTAATGAGGTTTCTTAAGCTCTGTGGAAAACATTTCACACCTACACACTTCATAAGTGTATTGTAGACTGTTTTTATATCATCTGCTGGTCAGACAGACCTGGACTTACAAAGCGTGCCACAACGATTGTCCTCAGTGGAAGAAGCAAAAGCTAAGGTTTCACAAATTTGGCGGAGAAAGATATTGTTTTGCATAAATACCATTGCCTTATAAGGGAGGCTCAGCGGGGCCTTGGCTGCTTTGAAGAATGCAGCTCCGGTTGCTCTCTGGTGCGGCGCTGCAGACGCGGGTGAAGCTTGGCTTGGCCCGTCAGGGTGATGTCAGCGGGGAGCTGAGAGAGAACACATTGTTGGATCTGCAGTGGTTGGATTACGAGGCAACACCGTTAACTCTCACAAACACACATAAACAAATCCGAACAATTACGATCACGGCTCTAAAGCACGCCCCGCTGAGAGGCTGTCATTGGTCTTTCCCAAAAATCACACCTATCCTTCTCCGATTGCAGCACGGAGGAAAGATTAATGTGAGATGAGGTAGTTTTTACTGTTGGTTTCATGGTTGAAATCTTCCACTGACAAATGTTGGAAAATCACAAGGCTAAACACTTATTATGAAACAGTCATTGCCAGCAAACTGAAGCCAGTACTGTCAGTTACACATCGGCGGCTACTTGAGCAAGACGAGTCAGCGAAAAGTCCGAAGTGTTGACTTGAAAGAGATTTGTGAGTGGCTGTAATGTTATCACTCTCACCTCACAGTCAGCAAATCCCTGGGTCCAATTCAGGCTTGAGGGTCTTTCTGTGGAGTTTGCATGTTCTCCCAGTATGCATGTGGTTGGATTCGAGGTCAAATGTGATGGTGTGAGTGTGTCTTGTATTGCCCTGTGATGGTTCGGCGGCCTGTCCAGGCTGGACACTTCACCAATGGATCGATATAAGACTTGTATGACTAAATAAATTGAACTCTTGCCTCTCCTGATTGCAGATGTGACTCTCTGTGAGGAGGCGGTCTTCCAGTCACTGGCCTCGCTGCAGCTTTCCTCGGTGCCCCTCGAGCGACTGCTGGAGAGTCTTCCTGGGCGGAGAGTGGACCGTAAGAGCTTGGAGAGGCTGAAGAAGTCCTGCTCTCCTCAGCAGCAGGTCCTTCACCTGCTGCGCCTGTGGAGGGAGCAAAACAAAGACCAGGACAAGCTCTACGGCATAATACAAGGTACTTTTAACATCATCTCTCTTTTAACTTTCCATTTATTTATTTTTCTGCTTTGTTAAAGTTATCGTGTCTCTTCAGGTGTGAACCACTGTGAGAGGAAGGTCTCTCGCTGCAACAATCTTAAAAACCTGACCCATGATGACCTCATGAAGGTGACCAACAGTCTGCCCGGGGTGAAGGTTCAGGAGGAGGATGTCCGGGCGGTCGTCTCTACCTGCTCGCCCAGGCAGTACATCCTGCAGCTTCTCCACCTCTGGAAGACAGCCAACAATAACCTGGACCTGGCTAAAGGGCTTTCACACAGTCTGAGGGTGCTCCGTACTCAGGGGGCGCCACGCTATCTGCTCAAAGGCCTGAAGAAGATCAACCGCGTCATCGGAACCACCTCGGCTCACAAAATGTACGAGAAGATGTTTGTGGGCATGCTCCAGGACGAGTCGTGCTTCAAAGCTCACAAGCCGCTAAATGAATGAGGGTTGAAAAGAGAAACGCGTACTGTCTGAAGAATAACCAAACACTAAGAGAGAATACACACACACACACACACACACACACACACACACACACACACACACACACACACACACACACACACACACACACACACACACACACACACACACACACACACACACACACACACACACACACACACACGATAAGTTTAACCAGAGAAAGATATTTGTGTTTGGTACCTCGTTTCTTTGTTGTATCAATTTAAAGAATTTAAAATTTGTCTTTGCTAAGAGTCATCGATGCAACAAGCAAATACTACACCAAATACAAATGTCCTTACTTTTTTTTAACACTATGTTCATATAGAAGAGTTTAGGCGATGGGTCACATGAATTAGTCAGCACTTGAAGTATGCCAAATGTTGTCAAGCTATGAAAACAGTGCCAAGGTGAGTTGAGCCTCCAGAATGAGAAGGATAAAGATCCGAGCGAAAATACTTCTTTTCACGTCATTCATTTTATGATTTTTAGTTAAAACCTTGTGCTAGAAATGAGGACACTTTAATCTCATCAAAAAGCAATGGTGGTGACATTGTTGCCATCCGGTTGAAGGACATGTCTCAATCTAATAAGATTTGAAAAATAAATAAATAAATAAATTAACCAGACAATCACATGTCTTTTGCGCTCGCACATCTCGGTGCTCCTAAAAGACGGACACAGAAGGGTTTTTTTTAAAAAGGGTTTTCTGGTAACTTTTTGACCAGAGTCTGTGAAAAATATAAGAAACTATTTAATATGTAAATAGCACACTATTTTATGGAAGAAGGGCAATCAGATATGTTGTTTTTTTTGTTTTTTTATTGTTGCTTTCTCGTTGTTTGAGAGGAAGAATTTGTTTTCATAATGAAATACATGTATATCCTCAGTTGTCCATTGTTGCTTGGTTTGTTCTGGACTGCTGACAAGTAAAGCTCATCGTTGTTGTTGTTTTTTTTGTTTTTTTTTAACTGTCAATTATATGAATGTACAAAGGAGTGCAATTGTTTTCTATTTAAAAAAGTAATTTCACTTTCTGAAAATGTAAAGGCTTTTGTTTATGACTTTATTGGAAATACTGGATTTGAATGCTGCAAGTTCATGAAGTGATATTTGTTTTTATATTTTGTTTTATCCCTTTTTATATTCTAAATGTATGGTCTTTATTGTATATAAGCCTTGTTCTCTTTAAGCTTGTGTATCTTGTGAACAATGATGTCAAAATGAGCTGATTAAACTAAGTTTGTACAATTTGTTTCCTTTCATTATAAATAAGCAACAAAACACACACACCCATACACACACACACACACACACACACACACACACACACACACACACACACACACACACACACACACACACACACAAAGGAAACCGAACCTCAACCTAGACTTGAACGATGGACCTCCTCACTATGAGGTGAGTTTCTTCATATCACAGATTTGTTATCAAAGCCTCTATTTTAATAGTGAATTCGCAATATTAACCAACCCATTTGATCTAAATGTACATTTTCTTCTTTGACATTAAATATCCTGCAGTTGATGGGAGTAAAAGCGCTCATTTTTTATTTCACATTTGCTCGTATTCCTAACCTGGAACAGTTGACTGAACCGAAGGTTGGTCCATTGTTAATCTTATATTAGGGAAACATTATCTCTATAGTGATGAGCACCACCAGAAGACTGACGTACATTTAATGTTGTTATTAATGTGTGATGGATTTGTGTGAACATGAGTCAATCATTTGTCAAAAAGCGATGACATTGAGCCATCGTCATCGTTTGCCTTTCATTATTCATATATTAATTCATAATTTCACCAAACAGACCAGCTGCAAATCAGCTGATTCTCACATCATACATTCGGTCTGCGATGACTCAGACAAATTTCAAAGGCAGCATGTGCGTAAATGACTCACACCCTTCAGCGTCGGCGGAAACTCAAGAAGCCCCTTTTTTTCTGATTCTGTCAAACATGACTCTGCCGATGTTGACGAAGACGCCTGACAGCACATAACATGTTTCCTGCAAACGTCAAGGAACTTTGCACAAAAATATATTTTTCTCAACATTTTGTCAAAACCTCTGACTCAAGTGTAGTGATGAGTCATTGTACTTTTCTTTACATAAGTTTGAATTTCATGTTACTAACGTACACGTTGGAAAACCTTAAACTTTTTATTACAAAGTTACAAAGATGGCATTAATAAAGAAATTAATGCAGATTTGATGGGACTTATGTAGACTTTCCTTCATGGCTTTACAGAAAAACGTTCACTTTTAATAATTATGACACTGCAGTGATTTGAAAGACTTTGGATTATTTTTTTTTTTATTAAATGGTGTTTAATTATTTAGCTCAATGAAAGAAAAAAAAAAAAACTCAAGTAGTGTAGTCATTCTAAAGAAGTGGACATAAAACTGAATACTAAAAAAAATTGTAAAATAAAACAAGAACATGATCTATAATTAGGCTTTGTGGAGGTAGTAAACCCTAGTTGTGAAACCTGGTGAACTTTGAAATGTATTCAGGTAAATGACAAGCTGGTTTTGTTTGCAGGAAGTTCACAGACAAGGAACAAAAATACAACCAGCTGGATCTAGTGACCTGGATCAACACATAACCTGTAAATATTAGTTTGGTCTTTGGCATAAAAACACGTAAAACCTTCATTACACCTAACCAAAAATGTGGGGTCCATGAGCATGACCCTTGGTAAATAAATTTCTATGAATAAAAAATAAAAAAAATTTAATAAAAATAAAATAAAATAAATAAAATAAAATAAAATAAATGAAGCTTCTATCGACATTTTATGAAGTTGAAGTGGAAGTTACAGTGCGTGACCTTTAATTACAGTACATAGGAGAAAACCGCAACACCCACTCAGAATTTAACTTCCCTTTTTCAAACATTTGACTATAAAATGAATCACATTCTGCTGTCAAACCCCGTCTGACTGAAGTGAGGACACCATGAGCATGGTGAGTACTCCTGAAAATCATCTTCTGAAGTTTATCAGTGAGGTTTGACATTTTGTTTATAATATATAAGATGGTCAGTTGAATATACTGTATATAAACTGTCGGTTTGCTGGTGTTATTTGTTTATGTCAATATGGATAATCTTGGAACAGTATTTTCACATACAGTAGATGTGGAGCTTAAGAGACAAAACCTGTTAAAGCATGTGAATTCTTGAGAAACCACCCCAAGTATTGCCACCTCATGTTTCTTCTTCAGCAGTGATCACTGGGTAATTTAAATGCATCTACAGTAATCCTGGTCCTCTCCTCAGCTCCTGTTACCCTCTCTGTTCCTCCTCTCCGGCCTCCACACGACTGCCTCGGTGGTGGATTCCATCCCCAAGTATTTGCACCAAGACCCTGTGACCGGGAAGACCCTCCAGTGCAACAGGTGTGCCCCAGGCACTCACATGGTGGCTGACTGCACCGCCACCACCCAGACACAGTGTGCCGCCTGTCCCAGCGAGTACTTCACAGAGCTGTGGAACTACCTGCCCAGGTGTCTGTACTGCCACAGCTTCTGCACTGGGAACCAGGAGGTGGAGAGGGAGTGTTCCCCGACCAGCGACAGGCTCTGCCGGTGCAAAGAGGGCTTCTTCTCGGCTGATGACTTCTGCATCCCACACTCAGAATGCGGCCCCGGATACGGTGTTCATACCAAAGGTAATGTCTTTTCATAGGCTAGACTAGATGTTTGTATACTTATGCCTCAAGTTATAAGTCATCTCAAAGATCATGTTGTAAATTTAGCTTTTTACAAAGTGCACAGCATCTCCACCCACCGCTGGGTACCTGGAGATGGCAGAGTACTGACCATTTCTAGTCAAGTTCTATAGCTAAAACTATACAAAATACGAGTGAAAATACTCAAGAAATAGTATAAAACATTCCTTTCAAACATATTACTTTAGATACATCTCTGCATGTAAATCACATCTCCCAGACAGGCCATAAAATATGCTGTTGTAACATCATCAAAAAGATTATTTTTCCCATTAAATAAATAATTGTTTTGCTTAGAAAATAGGTTAAATATGTATTCAGTAGTGGCTTATGATTTTAAAAGTAGCAAGGAAGATTGTGTGGTCTTACTTTAGGCTATGAGTAAAATATACAGGAAAAAGGTCAAGTACTAAAAATACTACTGTGAGAGTATTAATAATAGTTATTTCCATTTCCTCATGGAGTTCATATGTGGAACTCACAAAGGGCCAATAGATATCTGGAGGCATATTCCTTGGAAAATAAAATAATTTTACCCCAATCCTAAATTATAAGTAAAGAAAAACATGGGATTTTTTTTTTTTTACAATATAATAATACAAAAATGACAGTTCCTGTTAATTATAATCTTTTAGTGGATAGGTCATGTAATGTCTGACTTTATTAGAATGATTACATTTAATTAAAAAGTGGATCCTTTTGGGGCTTGATAATCAATAATCAATGTTTATTATCCATGTTATTCTTATTATGCTCTTTACACAGCATAGTTAGTTTCATACTTCAGCCTTTTCAAAATGGGACATAAGTGACGTAAACCAAGTGCTGATCACCTTCGCCTTCACCTTCTTCCCTCTTAGGTTCATTGACAATGAACACCGTTTGTGAAAAGTGTTCTGAGGGTTTTTACTCCACTTCAACTTCTTCGCTCGACTCGTGTGTCAGACATGAAGAGTGTGCGAGTGGACAGATAGCACTCCTCCAAGGCTCCGTGTACCACGACACAGTGTGCGGCTCCTGCCAGGATCTGGCAAATGGGGGTAAGTGAGCTGTGACGTTCCTGCCAACGGTGACTGCATTTGACAGCCATCAACCAGCTTTACGTTAGTTTGCATTTCACCACTCTCCTCCAGGTGAGACGCTGAGGACGTTCCTCTCAGGATTCCTGCACAAAATGCGCGTTGGGAAAATAAGGAAATTTGTCATCAGGTGAGCCAACGTTTCAGATGTAACTTTAGCTTTCATTTCTTCCACCCATGCCTTTCTTTGTGTCTTTACTGCTAATTCTGGCGGAAGTCCAAAATTACCAAAAAAGTTCTATCTATATTTACTACTTTCCTACTCTAAAGTGTTTTTAAACAAGTAGGCCCACAGTATTAATTCAAGCAATCTGACCTCTTTTTAAAAATACATTATTGTTTGTCTGTGAAATGCTCTTTAAATTAAATACAATTCAATTGACAACGCAGTCAAAAACTAACTGACGCTTTTTTTTTTTTTTTTAACAACCAAGATAGTTTGAGTATTTACTCAAGCAACAACAGTTGTACTTGAGTATATATTTTTACTGCTCTTTCCACTCCTGCTTCAGACACAATGCTTACCTTTCACTCCCTGCAACAGGTATATCAATGACCCAGAGGATGAAGAGGAGGAGGACGAGGGGTGCATGACTGAAAGGCCAGTTTCCAAACAGAGAGGTCCTCTCCAGGAGCAGATCAGAAAGTGGCTGCACAAGGCTCCCGAGGAACAGTTGAGAAAAATGCGTCAGATGCTGAGACATTGTCAACTCAGCTTCACCGCAGAAAGACTCAAGAAGCGATTCAGCGAGATTAAGAAGCTCAGTCCAAACTGTACCTTGAGTTTTTGACGCAAAAAAACCACAATTCAGTTGCTGACAAAGACTGTTGTAGTTTAAATGCAAACATACAAAAGTTTGCAAAAAAAAAAAAGTACTATTGTTCTATATCCATTACAGGAAAAACATCAAAGTTCAAAAGTGGAAGGGTCTTTATTTTCTAGGCTTTTTACAAGTAAAGACGAAACAAAAAAAACAAACAAAATGAATGTATTTTTTTTTTTTCATGAATTGCATGGAAACTGTACTTGAGACGAACATTTGCTTTAGAACTTTAAGATCAGAAATGTGTAACGTGTGATTTATCTGTCGTGTGAAACTGCAAAATAAAGGACAAAATGTGATCCGTTGCATCTTGTAAGTTTAATGAAACACCACAAGATGGCGCCAGATATGTCTTTAACAGGTTAATGCGAATGGACAAGTTCTACAGGCATTATTTATTTATTTATTTATTTATTTATAACTGGCAATAATATTTTACATTATCAAATTGTTAAATTAAGATCACTGTTGCTGCTTGTATGTTTTGCAGCCTTGCTTGTCCAAGATGTCTAATATTCCTGTTCGTAAGCCATTATTACAGTAATACTAATTCGAGTATTTGGAGTGATGTTGCATTATACACAAGGACAGTAGTGCATGAAGCCAATCTTTTATAGTATTCCAGTGACAAAGGCCTCCATTTCAGAGGTTTTAAGCCACAAATGATGGAATACAGGCGATTTTTGTCACTATGATGCTTTTAGAAATATTTTATCATGTGTGAATGGTACACGCCCCTCACAGGTGGCAGAGTGTTGTGGTGACGGCCTCGAGGTCAGAGAAGCAGAATTAGTTGGTATCAGAACTTTTCAGGTTTCCTGAACAGGAACTTTGACCCAAATACCTCCCCGAGCACCATACAGTGGCGGACCGCTGCTCCTGCAAGTTATACGCCAAGAGAAGTAATATCCCCGATTTCTTTCAGGAGGGTGTAAGTGCTGATACTTAGATAACACCCTGGCATGTGTCATTTTGAAAATAAAGAATTAACTGATTGCAACAGTGAAATATGTCGACACATATATCATCAAGCAAACTTCGTCATTGTTCATTTCATATTACAGAAATGTTCCAGTCAAGACAAGTTAATCTGAGACCACGTGAAGGCCAAGTCCAGAGCATCCCAAGACCAAGACCAAGACAAAGCCGAGACTCTCAGGGACCGAGGCCGAGTTAAGACCAAGACCAAGAAGAATTTGGGGCTGGGACCAAAGACCAAGGCTGAGAAAAGACCGAGACTTTAAGGACTGAAGCCAAGTCAAAACCAAGACCTCGTCTCGAGACTGAATAATACAACTTTACATTACAACTTGACAAACGCAGCCCCAGAGCAGCCTCGTGTATCCACCATGTCCTATAGGGAGAGTTCTCCCAGTCCGTGGGTCTCCAGGATCAGTGTCGAGCCTCCCTGCTGGGAGTTGTAGTACAGAAACGGGAGTCACGGTGTGGCGCGTGTCGCAGCTCCTGTCGGACCACTAGAGGTCTCCGGTTGTCAGCCGGTGAGGACGCCAGCTCATTAATACCGGTCCGCCGCCCCTCCCTCCCCCCTTCTCTCCCTCCCCGCCTCCTCCTCCTCTCCCTCCCACCACGCCACGCCACACCGGCTCTCCCCGGCTGTCGCATCACGGAGCGGGGCGGGGCCCCGTTTCCCACCATTGGCTGCTGCTACTGTACCACCGACAGCTTTACGGTAGGAACCGCGGCCACCGGAGGAAGCGCGTGAGGCGTGCTCTTTTCTTTCCTCCAACATGATTTTGAGGAGACTTTAGCTGGTCATTCTTCCCTTCTCTTCACACCGCAGCGCCCCTGGAAGCCGCCACGTTTGACCGGGGATGCACGGATACATTGTCCGGACGGCGCGCGAGGAGGAGGAGAGGAGCATGTAACCGGGGAGGGACGCACCACCTGACTCTTTTCCTCTCTCTTCTTTCTCTCTTGTTCTTTCACCCACATTTTGAGGCGGATCGATGTGCTGACTGACTCTTTCTGCGGCTGCATTGGATTTAATCTTCAGCGGGAAAATGAGCGAGGAAGTGTCAGAGGTCCCGAAAGAGCTCGTGGGTAAGACGCAGATTAGAAGCCATGTGTGCAGACTGGAACAATCACCGAGAGACTCCCTCCATCACAAATCTGTGCTCGTGCTTATTGTGCCAACAAGTTTCTACTCGCGTTGTTATAATCCATTATCTCCGGTCCAGAAATACAGTCAAACTTACTGCTCTGAGGCAGAATGGCATTGTCCTCCCCCAGTAACTATGAATGATTTGACATTATTGCTCCGCATTAGAATATACATCTAATTAGAATAAACCCTGATGAAAACACAATTGAAAGTCAAACCAAAATTAAAGCACATTTTCACGACTGCATTAGTTGTAGGCTTGATGCCTCAAAATAATAAATATATGCTTCAAAAGCAGTCAGAGTAACAGTTGTATTCATAAGAACTTTATCTTACTTATTTCACATTTCTCTCGGCAGCCACTAAAATCTTACAACCTGACAACGATTCTGAGACGTTTAGAGTTGTAATGTCCCCACACACGTTGCCTCATACATCATAAACATGGTGTACGTTATTCTCCATGGACTTTATGTGGCTGTTAAAGCTGTCAGTGCAATAAAGCTTAGTGCTGTTTATAAAAGGAGCTCTGCCACAAGGTGTGTGTGTGTGTGTGTGTGTGTGTGTGTGTGTGTGTGTGTGTGTGTGTGTGTGTGTGTGTGTGTGTGTGTGTGTGTGTGTGTGTGTGTGTGTGTGTGTGTGTGTGTGTGTGTGTGTGTGTGTGTGTGTGTGTGTGTGTGTGTGTGTGTGTGTGTGTGTGTGTGTGTGTGTGTGTGTGTGTGGTCAATGGGAAGTGGACTGCAGCCTATATTAGGAAGAAAAGCTGAATAGTTTAGATGTGAGTGGTCAGACTGTCTGAGCCGTGCACAGAACTTATTATAGAGTGATTTTAGCACGCAGTAACCTCAGTCTCTTCGGACATCCCCACACCGAAGGATTTTCCCGGTCCTGTTCTCATGGCTCGCTCCTCACTGTGTTTGTGCTCACCGACTGGCTGGTTGAAGCTCAGGGTCTCTTTGTTTGGGGAAACTACTGTTGTTTTTGACACCATGGTGTAATGTTGGATAAGCCAGGCTCCTTCCCTGCCTTCATTTCTCACACACAAGACAATATTGGCCCACAGATGGTTGGCTGGTTGTTGCTTTTGCCTCCCAGTGAGAATATACACGGTTCAGTCAATAATGTGCAGAGGTTACATTTTCTCCCTGTGCATGGGTTCTCTATGGATTTTCCCAGTTTCCTCCTCCAGTCTAATTTGAAGTTAAATGGTGATGTTAAATTGCTCATAGGCGTGAATGTGAGTGTGCAACTATCCTACTCTGTTTGCCTTATGATGGACTGGTGACCCGTTCCTGCTGGGACACTGAGGATTAATGGGGGTGGGGTGGGGGTGGGGGTGCGGGCAGTGTGGACCCTTCTTTCATTGTGAAGCACAAAGGTGGTACAGGAAATATTGTTGGATCATGCAGTCACCTGTGATGCGTTTATTAAACACAGAACATGACAGCGAGCCACCTCTATTAAATGCAATTGGTTCTTCAACACAGGAACACAGGTATAAAAGTCTTATCTGTTTGGATAAATGTCAGTGGAGGTGAAGTCAATCCTTCCTGGTGGAGTAGAAATGTATGTGGGTCAATATCATGAATAAAATTTTGATTGAACTTGCTGTTGTTTTTCCAAAGATTCGGACCACGAGAGTTTAAAAAAATGTTTTTTCATGTATCATCAGAGGTGTTGGTCTGATCCACCACAGGTTCAGGAGATTTAACAATGATAATGTCATTGAAATCTCCTGACTGTCACATCTTTCATGCTCAGGAATTAATTTTAGATGAGTACATGCATCTCATTAGTCCTTTTTGAATTAATGATCAGTATGTTTTAAATGGGACAGGATAAGACTTGTCATGTGGTTTGATCAGCGTCTCTTTCTGCAATACAAGCGCAGCTGCTTAAAGATCCGTCCTGGACCCTGAGCTCAGTTCTTTGCATCGTGAGCCCATCATTGGAAACAGTGGGATTTTAAATTTTTTTTATTTTTTGCACACTTAACACATGGGATTTCTATTTTGTCATGATCTTTTGTCACTTGCTGTTGTCTGGACGTGCAATATAGCCAGTCATTGTTCTAAACATTCATGGTGCCTGTGAATGATGCAGCATTTCTCGTGGCATGCTGCACATACAAGTAATAAGATCGGACTTTTCTCTGCTGAGTTGTGGTTTTTGGGCTTCCCCTTCTTTATGCTTCGTCTTGTTATTGAAGAGCAGCATGGGATTAAATGAGGATGTTAACAGCTTTCGTGGGACTTACAAAAATTTAGACGTACATATCTGGAAATTGTTCTAATTTTATACTGAAACACTTTCAGAGGTATTAGTACTATCAAAACGGTGGTTTGTAGGTCACCTATAAAATATCTTAAGTAATATGGCAAAGAAATTATGCAACTCAATCAGCACAGTGAAACAGAGCAACACAACAGAGAACACCGGGTTGTTGTATCTTCTGAAAACTTACAGCAGCAGTTTTTCCTCCATCTCTGTGTTTAAAAAAAAGAGAAATCTTGCAACTCTTTCTATTTTAATCTTTTCTTTTTTTCTTCTTATGACCAGAAGAACACAACCACTCGTGTTTATGCAGACTGGGGTGGCTGGAGCCTATCCCAGTCTGCATAGGGTAAAGGTGGGGATCAATGATCCATGACGGGGCTGAGACACAAACTCACACTGAAGCCTACCTGCCTTATTCTGCATTCCCATGCCTCTCTTTATTGGATTTTTTTTAACTATGAAAACATAACTTCAACACAGGTCAGACAACAATATATCAAGTGAACCTGCTCTCATAAACCAAAATGCGTTGCTGCATTTATTTACAATCCCAGCAGACCTTTATACACCCAGACAACATAGTGGCAGAGCTGTTTGTTTGAGTCATTGAAATAGCAGGAAAACTTTGAATTATAGCGGTTTATGTTAAGGTGTCAAATTACCCCCAGCCATCTTGAAAACAAAGGTTTGGCGTCTTAATGATTTATCGTGGGCAGATGTTGTTTTTATTTCTTCATAGTTAAGCTCCCAGTCTCCAAACAAGAATTCTGGAGAAAAAAACCCATAAAGGTACAGGAAGAACATGTAAATTCTTACAAGCAGGGCTCGTACAGATGGCAGATTCAAACCAGATCTTTCCTTGCAGTGAGGTAAAGGCGCGAACTATTACGTTACCATGCAGCCTACAAACACGTGAGTCTAATGCAGATGTTTTCACTCCACATTCAGGCCGCACAAGAGCTTGACTGCAGAGTTGAACAGTTGATGTTAATCCGAAATAGTCCCCGATCATTTATTATTGCGTTTCAGTGGAATTGATGAGACTTGCTATGCAAACTTTTATTTTTTTTAACACTTGCGCCACTATCCAGCTGTTTGTGGTGTACGGCTATGCATGTGCATTGTATCAGTACGGAGTACTGAGTGTGCAGATGCAAGCTTTAGTTCAAACGCATTGTCAGTCATTTTCATTGGGGTTAAACAAATCAACATTCCATTACTGAACCCCAAATATTCTAAAACGACGACTCATCAGAAGACACATCTGGGTTGAGTTTGTGTCAATAAACTGAGTTGTGACTTTGCTGGTTGGTGAAAAGTTTGTTGGTGGCTTCATGAAACCGTAGGTCTCCCGCTTTACCTGCTGAAATTCAAATGTTCTTGTGACTCGGTGCTCATGTTCAACACAAGCTCAGGGCAGTTGAGCAGCTGGCTGGTTAGGATATATACTTCTGTTACAGTTATTTAAAAAAAATGAAATAAAAATGGCAGAAATATTATGCACAAGTGTCATGACTTTTTTTTTTTCTTCTTCTTCTTCTATATGAGACAAAGGCCTGCCCCGGCTCATTAAAGCAGACAAGGCCTCATTCTGAGGAGGAACCAACAGGAGACGTCTGTGCAGCTCTTTGGGCTCCGTGCTGACATTTTGCTCCTCTTCAGTGCTTGTTTATTTAGAAAGCTTAAGGCTGTCAGATGAGCCGTTTGGAACGTTACCTAATTATTACTTCCACTTTGATCTGGTGATGATGTGAGGAGGCCTGTAGGCGAGGCTACATGCATGCCGGCACAGATGTACACGTACAGAATCCCAGCCTGTGTCAGACACATGTTGTACAGACACTCAGCTGCAGACCGGTGGGGGTGTGTGCGGGGGGGGGGGAATTAGCAGTGTGCAGAGGCGGCTGACCCAGTTCTGCTATCTGAGCCAGCTCTTTGGCTGTGGACACTTTCAGTGGTGATGAACAATCAATCACAAATGGCTTAACTCATTGAAGGAGTGACTCTGTTTATGGTGAATGGACTTTACTTATAGATCACACTTTCATAGTTTTTAGCCTTTTCTAAACTGTTGACTGTATTACAGTAGCCTTTGCGAAGGTGGGGACATTTGAAAACGATAAAAAACCTGACTCTGTTAAGTTATCGTTGAATCACATCTACACTTTTACCTTCATACAGAGGAAAAACTACAGATTGCTAATATTTTTATTTTTTCCGTTGAAATTTATAGCACTGTATTAATCCCCAGAGGGGAATATTTCCTACCTGAATTGACACATCGGTAGCAGCACTCAAGGGGAACAGGTGGCAGCCGACAGTCTTGCTCAGGAACCCACGGTGCATCTTTTTTTTGGGGGCGGAGGGACTCAAGTCCCAATTGTTTGATTATCTAAATTTGTGAAACTCCCCATTTCATGAACTGAACAAAACCCATGGCTCTGTTTACAAATGTGTATATAAAAGCCTCCTCCTTCACTTGGTGGGTTTGTTCTGTGAGTACTCCTTGGTCCTTGGATGTTTCAGGAGGGGACAGTCTGTCCTTTCCCCTGGCTACTACTTCTCTGGTTTACCTCTTCATGCAGGCAGGATGAGCTGGGAGTTTTTCTTTGCTCGTCTCAAGCGCCTCGAGTAAACACATCCTGTCTTGCTTTCCTAAGGAGGTGTGCTTCTTTCTTCATCTTCTTCTGTCATTCTGTATATTGGTGTTGTGTACATGAACTTTGAGCTGTGAGTCACGTTGATCTTCAGTCTCAGTTCACCTGCTCTTTTATTAAGTCCTGTTTTCAGGTCTTTGTAACTTGTCTTGACCATTTATGTTTTTTGCCATTTCAGTCTCTCGCCATGAAAGCAACAAAACACCCCGTCACAGCTGGTGTATGTTGACGGCGAGAGAAAGGTCACTGCAATTTGGATGAACATATCTTGAAGCATAGGTGTTACATTCATCTACTTAGAATTTATATTTTGTTGAAAATCATATTGCAATACTTGGGGCATATATCGCGCAGCTCTTTCAGTCTTGTGTAATATAAAACTACCTATTCACAAGGTTTGTGATTGGCTCCAGACTTATTCTGCAGCAAAGGGAAACAACCTCAAACATACAGCCAGTGGCTGAATTATGTTCGTTTCGTTGTTCTTAAACGTATATTGGGTTGTTTTTTAACGGCAAAAAAGAAGAATCTAATATACAGCCAGTGTGTAAGAAGTAAGTAGACAAGGACTGCTGGTAATGATGGCGTGCCACTCGCACTGCTCTGATTCTAACACAACGTCTGTTTGAGTTAAAGTGGAGAGACAAAAGGATCTGAACCCAACTGTCAATAACTGTTCCACGTGTGTTGTGAACTGAAGAATGAAAAACTTTTCAATTTGCATCAAGAGATTTCAAAAACCTCCTTTTCTCCCACAACCTAAACATTCTGCGCAGTAATATATTTATAGAAATTGAGGAATTTGACAAATCTTCTTAAAAATATTTTTTTTTAGGATTGTTTATTCACATTTTTGTTTTCTCTTTTACTCTTGTGAGCTTCACATCTCACAACAAATGATGAAAAAAGCCACAAAAGTGTTTGATTTTGAAAACATGCGTTCTGTCAAAGCTCATTTTAACAAGTAAGTATGAGTATTGGGTGATATTCCTCGTGGAAAAAAGGTGCCCTGACGTGTGTCTGGGGAGAAAAGTAAAAAGTTGAAATTCTTTTGATAACTTGATGAGCCTTTCTGAAGACTGCATAAGGAAAGCTCTACAAAATACATCTGGTAGCAAATGAGTTTATACTTTTATGTATAATTACATTTACATTTTTGCCAGATTTTCCACTCAAGTCTGAATCGCTGCTCACATTCCTCGTCTGTCTTCCCCTTTGTACAGAGAGTGTGAGGGATGCAGTGGGGAGGAAGGTGAAGCTGTCACTGAGGAAAAGAGTCAAACTGGAGATCAAAGGAGACAAGATGGAGAACAGAGTCCTGGTGAGTCAACTCCTGCTGGTATCCAGCCACTTCTTTATTAAAGAAACAGTGTCCTTTATGTCCCTCTCTTGAAATGTACAGTTTTCTAATAATCAACATCAAACCATCCCACTTTAATCACTTTTTTTTCTTTCTTCTATTTCTGTGGTGAGGATCACAACTCAACACCGTCTCGCACTGCTTTGATTTTCGGGGGTTATTACCTCCAAATCAAAGGAGGAGAGGTTGTGAACGGCGCTTACATCCACCTCAACATCTCCTTTCTCATTCACACCATGAACTGTTTATCAGTGTGTCTGCAGGCATTGCGATGCGGCAAATGTGAAAATGTTTCTATGGCGTTGCTATCTTTAAATCCTACTGGTCACATTTGAAAAGTCTTATGATTGACTTCCACCTTGCCTCACTGTATCTGGGTTGTGTTATTTTCTGTGTCGGACACAAGTCAGACAGTTTGAGACTGCAGTGCAAATTGCAGAAGCATGTGTTGAACAAGATGTGTAGGTGTGTTTGCGTGCGCGAATGATTTATCACAGTCTGATCAATCAGAGTCACTGATGCTGAACTGGCTCATACGAGCGCTTGTACTGTGCACTCTTGTATGTACAAAATAACTTTCTAAGTGACTGAACAATTGTAATATATTAGAGCTCCAAGTTGCTTCTTTAAAAGTAGTTGAGTGATTTTACTGGTTAATTGCAAACAAAAGAAACTAGTTTTTGGCCCGTTTACACAACGTTTCAAAGTGAAAATGGAAAAAGTTGTTGTATTCTGGCTATTTACACAGCAACAGAGCTTGGAACCCCAGTAAATGCAACTTTTTTAAAAATGGCTCCCACAGTGGAATTTTTTATTTTTTTTTTAAATGCTCCATAAATGAGGAAAACACAACTTTAGTGAAATGCTGCAATTGCGAATTTGCAACACGGCCATAGGTAAATAGTTAACAACGGCGACCTCCCGAGTGGCATGACTCCATATTCTCCTGGGACTTGGTAATTTTGTTGTTGAGTCGCCCGAAATATAGGAATTCAACTTTTGTCGTCTGTCCACCATAATGTCTGTGTACTCGCCAATGAAAATGCAAAAAGGGTTAATGTAAATGGCGCCATAATTAATCCTCTGAATCAGTCCAGCTGTGACTGAGCTGTGAGCACTGTGTGAAGTTATATCCATTAGTTGAAGGAAGATGCTCTGTAATCTGGACGATAATAACTCTTCAAAGATGTGAATTAATGACCTAATGGCAGTGAGAATAAGCAGCAACCAAATACCTTTGGTGAACTACATTCAGACACCAAAAGACACACCTGGCAAAGGGAAGCTAACCTGAGTTTAAGACCGCTTGGCGGTTCTTTTTAAGCAGAACCCACAGTTAAAGGTAGTTGCTGTCAGGGGTTTGGAATTATTAAGGCCAAATCCCTTATGTCAACACTAACACTTGGCACAGTGATCAGGAAGGAAAATAACTGCAACTCTACCACTGACTTCAGGGAGTTTTCATCTGGGTCATGATTTTTCAAAAAAGGAATCGGTTAATAACTGGCAAGAGGGGATATTTCAGTACATCATTAATTTCACCAAATTATGGCCTTTAGATATAAACATTTTTCCTGGTTGTGCAAAATCAAATTTCCATGTTTTGACTGTAGTTACAATCAATTGGACTCAGGCAGCACAGATTTGAAAGTAAAAGTTGTTTCTAGAAATTTTAGTTGTTTTAGCTGCTCTTAATGCATTTTGGCTCTATTTTCCATTTCAGTGGGTTTCTAGTGGGTTTTAATTTGATCAGTTTTACTATTTCAAGGAAAAAAAACAACAAAATCAAGCAGATATGTGTTACTTCTACCATCGGGTATGAAAATACGATCAAAAATGTACATGTCATTTTGTGGAGGCTTCAGTGGTTGAGCCACAGGTTGCAGACCCCTGCTGGGCTCACCAAATTACAATAACAAACTTTGTGCCATATCCTGGTTTCTTCCCAGTCACCTTTTGTCTGACCTCTCATCACGGTCTGAAAATGTCCTTACCTTAATTTTTAAATAGATTCAGCATTAAAGTGAAGTCCCTTTTAAAACAGTAAAATCAGCAGGTGAAGCTGTAAACACTGATCCAGTACCAACCTGCAGCTGTGAAGCTGCTCACACACCCTCAGTGTTTCCACAAGGCAGGTAGAAATAGCAGCTCGGACCGTTAACTCCAGGCCAAGAGCAGTAAATCCACTGGCTGCTTAATAATTAATACCTGGTAGATGATTAAAAATGCATATTGGCTGTTTCGGGAATGAAGAAGGACAAAAAGTCGAGGATAGTTAAAGCAGAACGAGTCCCTGTGAAGATCAGTATCTGAGCCGGGTCCATAAAGTTTGACAGTTAGATCTGAAAGCTTTCAAATGCTGTGAATGTTTAATACGCACAGCTCTGCATTGAGATGACGTGGGGTTTTTTGGGTTTTCTTTTTAAGCAAACTCCCAGTGGAATAAAGCTTTTAGTCACTCTGTGTGGAGAAAGACACCAGGAAAAAGAAGAAAAATTGAAAAGTACTAAGAATAGGTCTGCGCAGCCAGGATTTGGGCTTTCAAATGTAATACTCTCACTTATTGAGACCACAATCCAGACTCCGTCAGAAATTTTAATAAAAGCAAAGTCATCTGGGGACACCAGCAGAGAAAGAAATAAGAGGTGAGAGACAGACGTGATGAGCTTCTTTTTCACGTCTGCTCTACTCGATAAATGGTCTGAGAGGTGAGAAGCAGCAGGCGGGAACAGGATCCTCTGCGCTTGTCATTCTGTGTAATGTAATAATTAATTGAAGACATTATTACCACAGGAATCTCGATTCACCAGGCTTATCTCAGCTAAGGTAATGAGATATGGAAGAAGTCCAGTGGCAATAATCGAAATACAGACTTTGTATTAATATTGCCTCAGCCAGCTACAGTTAACGGACAAATTGTTCTCGCATTTATGCCAGATAAATATATATTTTTTAACATTCTCACTGGGAAATTGTCTCTGTAACATGTGGAAGTCGTGATGAAGTCCAGTCTCATGTAGTGCTTGGTTTCAGGCGAACTCGATGTGGCCGTTGCAACAATGTCACCGTGTGGGAGTCGAACACAGACGCACACAGGCACCAAACAATGCAAAGGAGTGGGAGTCAGTACTGGGAAGTGAGGAATTCCAGTGCAGTGTCTCTGGTATTTGGTCCAGACGTGAAGCACGAGCACGTATCTGCGCTCCGCTCGGCTGAACGGAACAAATAAACCCCTGTTTGTTGTTCCGCAGAGGAGCCTAGTCTGAGAGAGCCATTATGGAGGAAGTGGCTCGGAGAGAAAACAAACAAGTCATGGAATTGTAACCTGCGAGTGCGTTCGTATCTAGATGGGATGAAAGAACAATATATTTACAGATTGTCTGCAGATCAGATGTCGTGGCCAAATAACCGTTCCAAGTTTTCCTGAGAGGTGTCCAAACAGGAAAATGTTAAAGGGGCGGTGCACCAGTCATAATTAACCTTCGTAGCTGTGTCAGGGAAGGTGGAGGACTCAGTGTTGTACAGGATTCCTAAGAGAGTGTGTATGACTGTATAAAAAACACAGCACAAGGTTATTATATATGTGTATATATATATATATATATATATATATATATATGTGTGTCTGTGTATATAATTCTGCGTGAAATAAGTATGCTTAGTGGTGACATTAGAGTATAAACATAAAACAGGGAAAAAAAAAAATAATGGTCAAGGTGTAGTACGTCCAGCGTGTGAAATGTTTGAGAGGTGTAAAAACTGTTCTTCTTTACAAGAGATTTATGGAGTGCTCTTTGTTAATAATAGGAAAACAAAGTGATCCAATTGACTGACTGATTCTTGAGACAAGGTGTAGCGACGACATCCACCTGTGTGTGTGTGTAACTTTAAATCTCTGAAACCTCACAGAGAAGTTCTATATTTGCAGAGAAGGTGTGCCGGTCAGAGTCTAACCGTCTCTCACTCCTCACACAAGTTTCAGAGGTTCCAGTCATAGATTGGTGGACCTCTTTAACAATGTATTTGAGGTAGTTCACATGACTAAGATTGAACTTTGAACTTCGGTGACTTGTAGAGAGAAGGGCATCAGGTGTAAAAATGAAGATTGAGCATCTGTGTTGCTATTTTAAGATCTAGCTCGACAACTTTTAATTTGCCTGATTTCTATTCGGAACTGATCTGAGAGTGATTCCCATAGTCTTGAGGTTTTCTCCCTCCAGCTAGTTTAAACCACGTGTGGCCACAGCTGGATTTACTTTAAACAATGTGGAGCATCTGTCTACTGTACAAAGTGTACAAATAATGAAGGCTGGAATATGATTATTTCCTCTATCAATTTGCTTTTCTGTCAAAAACACACAAGGCTTTTCCGTCTGGGCTCAGCCTGGGAGTGGATCACTACAGTGCCAGAGGCTTTTCTTAAGCACACTAAAGCCTGATAGATACAGTCATCTTCCTCCTTTGAAGACCGAGGGATGAAGGAGGTAGGGATAATAGCATCAGTCCGTCAAACACACCCGAGGGAAGGGGAGAAGAGAGAGAGAGGGAGGGCAGGCGGGAGAGCTGAATAGGCAAGGAGACGCAGTGTGCAGGGCAGAGGTCATAGAGGGAGTAAGAAAACGAGAAGATCATAAAGTGAAGCAGTTGTGTTCTGTTAAACTCTGAAAGAATATCATACACGCAATGCCTGAGGAGCATTACCTCTCCTCGTCTTGAGCAGTTCCCTCAGCCCGTCGCTTTTTTTCTTTCGTTTTCTTTCTAACCTCGAGGTCTTTCATTAGGGGCAGCGGGAAAATAGAAGTGACCCAGTTCTTTGTTCCCAGATGATCACCTGTAATGTTCCCTCAGGAGAACCAGATCCACCCACCCCCCCAGCCAATTCTGACAGAGGTACCATTTACCTGCCATAGGGAAAGGAAGACACACACACACGCACACACAGCTCTAGTATCACCAGAGGTCCCTAACTCTAACCTCAACCTTAATCTAACGTTAAGGCATCTCATCACCTCAAAATTAAATCGTCTGTCTCATGAGAAAACACACTTAAGTTAATTAAACGTTGGTAAAGCTCTCGGACACGCACGCATACACAAATACACACACACACACACACACACACACACACACACTTGTACAACCTCACTTGTGATGCACTTACTGTAATAGAGTTACACTAAATGTAACTATGACTATGTGAAGACAGATCTCACCTAAAGGTGGTGTGATGGATTCATACACACACTGACCCTACCACACCAGTCTGAAGTGACCATTAATAAACTGAATGTACTGTAATTTCCATTTGATTGATAGATTTACGATAATGTAGATTCATATAATGAGGTGTGCACCTTTCTTCACTTTACATGTGTGGCTTTACATTTATATTGTAATAAAAGCATTTGAATATAGAATTGAAAATAAAACAAAACATCCTAAATGTTGCAGCAGAGCATGCTTGTTAAAGTACTAAGCTACACACAATAGTCAGTACTCATTGAGGAGGAGCTGTGGATGAACATGTAGTGTACATCATGTGACGGTGAGGAAACATCACGTGAACCTTCACTGGTAATGTGCTTGTCTTTTAGAGGCCTAAACATGGTGTTAGTTGGGTTACTGACATGCACTGAGAGCCTCTCTGTTTCTTGTTGTAGTGCACTTCTCTGTGGAGAGAATTCATTTGTTATTTGTGCTCCGTTCGCTGGTAACATGTATGAATCATCATGCAGAGGAAATGTTTTGTTTTTTTTCTCCCGCTAAGTTATCCAGTGTTTTCTATTTTTTAGATTTGTGGTCAGAATCTTCCCAAAATAAACCACAGTGGCCTTCCAGGGGTCTTTCCTGCCCAAATAAATCTATTTATATTTTAGTTGTCATTCCTGAGGTTTCATTTTTTTGAGACTTGTCTTGCTCGAGTGGACTTGAACACAAAAGTTCTATTTCTTTTGTCTTCAAGCTCGAGGTTCAGTGTGAGTTCAGACAGTTAATAATCCTGTGAAGCACAACGTCATTGTGCCTATTAAACAGTTAACTCTCTTTCCAGGTCCCCTGTGTTCTCTATCATAAGGCTGTGCTCATTATTAACATAATTAGGGTGACATTCAGAGCTAACCAGGCAGTGAGAATGTGTCAAACAGGTCACCATATCCCTGCTGAGTATACACTGCACTTTCTCTATAGTCCACCACGGTGTTGTGTTCAGCGGTTTATGTTTGGTCAAATGGTCCAGTCCATTTAAATTAAAAAGATGAAAGTGTTTCAAGTGATAATTTGGCCTTTAATGCTGAAGAGGGTCAGATAGAACGGAACATGAATTAATTATTGCTTTCAAGTTTAACAAAACAAGTTTAAATCGGGCAGCCGGACAAGCAAAGAAGAAGGGGGCCTCATTCATTTAATTCATGTCATTTTGACATAATTACGTGGAAGAGCACTTTTGTCAATATTATACAAAAAAATTATGCATTTATGAAGCCATTTAACTGTGAAGTCTTTGACGGTTCTCAAAGCGATCTGTTGTCTCCTTGATTCCTCATGGTAAATTTAATTTGATTACTCAGTGTCATGATTATCCTTTAGTATCACTCAGAACTTTAAAATTAATCAAAGTGTTCAAATGCACAAAGCAACAACGTCCAGCGTGTTGTATTGTCGGCCTGAGCAGTCTCAAAGTGAAGTATATTCCCTTTAGAGCAACTTTACAGTTGTGTGGGGGTGCTACATGAATGGTGAGGTCTGTACATTAACACTTGTTATATCTTCATCAAAGTGGCTCCAGTCATGTTTCTACATTGGATCAGAGTGAATAATCAGACCACCACATCCATGGATTTCATGCTGCCATAGATTATCTCATAGTAGTGTCACCGGAGTAAAACGAGCTTTAAATTTTCAGTCTGCAAACTCATTGATAGATTCTACTAAAACTTACACACTCCACCTTCGACTATCCCTAAACATCAAAGACTCTATTCTGTACTAGTTTCTTGTCTGCTTCTCTTAACGGGACTCGCACTGATGAGCAACGTGGGAAATTAAGTATCCGGATAACGGACTGTGAAGCGTAAACCCACCTACTTTCCAAGCAGTGACACAGATAATTCAGTCCAGAATATCGACCTAAGCAGTGACACAGTTCCTCTCAAACACAAATCAAAATATGGGTATATTTAAATACCCCACTTAGAAATAATCTCATTAGCTTTGCTTCTTTTCTGCTCGTCATATAGAGCAAAGTGTAGCCTGCTCACTCTTTTAAATAGAATGAAGGAGCCCAAAATGCTCTGACTAATTCAATCCGACCAGGCTTTAAGAATAGAGAGTGCTGGATCTGGTTAAGCTCAGCCAGAGAGGTTAATTTTGGCGCAGTCTTCATCCACACCATGCTAACAGACAAACTACCCTCTGAGTGCTTGGGTTTCTGGAAAGTGGTGGGCCGGTCTCAGATGAATGAGTAAGAATAATTACAAGTCAGTGCGGTTTTCAGCTCCACTTACTGTGCATTTTCATTGTGGCTGGTCTATTTCTTTACTCCTTGTTGTCTGTTTCCTTGACCACTACAGAAAGCAGAGTAGTCGTAATTTGAAAGTATAAGAGTAACGAGTCACCAATAATGCACCACCAGCAATAGCATATGAGGAGGATTAAAATATTTAAACTCTGACACCGAAAGATTTATTTTATGGAGAGTAACTACATGCAATATAACAGTGCTAGGACATGTAAAATCAGTTGAAAGAGGTGTGTGTCATATAGAAAGCCTCCACTGGCTGGGTCCTTTCAGAGTAAGAGAGGTTGAGTGTGCTCATTATGTGCTACATCCAATTTGGTCCCCGTCACTTCTCACCGGCTGAGTAGCTGCCAGTCTCTGAGCTGTATTACCATTCACCAGGCTGAATGGAGATTTTGTTATAGCATGTTTCAAGCCCACAATGCCTCACAAAACCTCCCCAGGGAGATATTAACCAGACACATAGCCCGACACCGCGTTGGTCCCGCCCGTCTGTCATTTATCTTCATTCCCCCGTAGGTCAGGGTCATTGTCACTCATGCCGTCTTTGTCATTTAATTGACCCTGCTCCAGGTTGTTGGTTTAATAGGTTTAGTTTTTTATGATTTCACACTATTGACTTCCAATTAGTCTAAGCAAATTGGCCAAATTGTCATTTCTATTAAAAAAAAAAAATAAATTTGGGGTGTGTTTGCATGTGTGTTCATAATCAATGGACCGTTTCTACTGGTCTGTGGTACTTTAGTGCTTTTTCTCTGTGGGAAACAGCAGCTGAGTTCTGGTTGGTGTATTGTCAGCTGGCTCTCGGTGGATATAATTGAATGGGGTTTGTAGGTCACAACAAGTCAGCATTGATTGGACGATAATGACATTTGTACATCATGTCATTGTTAACAGCAACAGAACAATCAGGTCACATTTCTGTGTGTCTGTCATTTCCTTTTCTTTTTTTTTTGTCCACTACACTGAGGTCCATGTCCCAAGACTGTAGAATGGCTCACGATAGACTGCCTTTAAGAAAACTGTACGATTGCCTCCATGCGCCCATGTTTTTGATGGTGGGAATTCAGCCGTGACGTTTAAAGCGGCAGAGCACATCCGAGGAGACAGGAATCGTGTGTTTGATGCTGGACAGTTTATCTCTTGTCTTCAAGGTCTCTGTCATAGGCATTGTGCATCCATGGAGCTTCTTCTCCACCACCACCACCACCACTGTTTTATGTTTTTTGCTGCATGGTTGCTTTTTATGGTGTCCTTGTGCTTTATGTTGCATTACTGTTTTATAGGGTCCTTCAATAGACGGCAGACATTACGGCCTATTTGTCTTTTATTTTATTTGACTCGCATGCAGTTATGATTGATATGCACTTTTTTTTTTTCATCATGAAAACATTAATTAGTAAATGTGTGATCTTTGCATGCACTGGTGTGTGTCAACCTGTGCAGGTTTGGGTTTGCTCATCATGTCTGTGGATTGTGACAGATCAGCACAAAGCTGATGTTTTGATCACCATCGTTCAAGTTCAGAGATCCATTTTCTCTGCAGTTTTGCCTCTCATTTATCATTCTCTTTATTTGTCATTATGTTGAAATAAGCCTTTGTGATTGACTGGGAAGCTTTGAAGTTATGACCTGTGAATAGTAAATTTAACGTCACTCTACATGGCAGCCTGTACAGCTACGTACAATATACTATTATTCTATAAATATAGCACACAGTCACGTAGAAAAACATATAGAGCAATGTTTTGGGTTTTTCAAAGTGAGATTCGTGCTTAAGAATTGTGCACATCAACCACTGAAAATACAGGGATCAGGGAGAAGTAGAGGGTAAAACCATTTAGTTGATTTATTCAGTCCTTACACTTTAAATGAACTCAGTCCTCAAAATGTAATAGATATTAAATGAAGCTTGTGGATTAAGGTTTGTGCGAAGGGGCTTCCCCTCTTTCTCTGTAGAAACCACAGGTATAGTGTACACGATATTACGTAAATCAATTGCGAGTTTGCTGACTACTGATAAAAACCTTTATTTTTACAGAATTTGAGTGGACAAGATTATTCACTACATTTATTGTTATGTGAATGTCTTCCAAGTAGAAATTGGGACCTTCTAAGATTTAAGCTGCACAAGCACACCATAATAAATCCATTGATTAATCTTCCATTAAGACTTTATCAAACTCATGGTCTTACTGGAGATGATCCATCCCTGCTCACGATGGGAGAATGCAGGGTAGATTTTGGACAGGTGACCAGTCCATCACAAGGCAAACGGAGAAACAGTCACACGTTCACATCATCATCTACACCAGTAAGCCTCAAATCCATGTATTAAGAGTGTTTAAGGAAACTGGATGAATGGAGAAAACCGATGCACAGGGAGAACTTGAAAACACCACACAGCAATTTATGGGGGGGTGTTCAGGATGTACTATAGATGGAGGGATGAAAAGAAGGAAGAAGCGGAAGTTACCATATTACTTAAGTTCAGGAACTGTAATATTTTCTCCTGAAATCCTGTACTTTTTTTATCCTGTCTCATATAATCTGTTTAAAGGTTTTAGACTTCTCCTTCTTGCAGACGTGTGTGTGTGTGTGTGTGTGTGTGTGTGTGTGTGTGTGTGTGTGTGTGTGTGTGTGTGTGTGTGTGTGTGTGTGTGTGTGTGTGTGTGTGTGTGTGTGTGTGTGTGTGTGTGTGTGTGTGTGTGTGTGTGTGTGTGTGTGTGTGTGTGTGTGTGTGTGTGTGTGTGTGTGTGTGTGTGTGTGTGTGTGTGTGTGTGTGTGTGTGTTTCGTGACGATTGATGTTATCTAGCCACCTCGAGAGGGAAACCACGGGGTAATGCCAACACCCTCCCTCCCTCTCACACTCTTTGCCTTTGTCTCGCGCACTCTTTTTTTTTCTCAGTCTCTAGCTTTCGCTCCGTCATTCATTTGTGAGTCTCTGTCTTTCTAACAAAGCAATGTACTCCAGTCGAGGAGGTTCCCCCCTTCCTTTTGACTTTGTTTTGTTGGTTGCCTTTAAAAAAATTTGCACTTCTCCTCCTTTCAATTTCTTTCTTCCTCTCACTTTTTGTATCCCCATGTTCTGCAGCGCCATTCTATTTATTCTATTTACCCTGAAACCGTGACACACACACACACGCACACACACACACCCCTCAACCCTATTGTGTCTGGCTGGCATGCTGATGAATGAATGAACCCTTGTGATTCTCCCTTATCTCTTTATCTCTCTAACCTAAACACACACGAGGCTCGTAGGGACGCTCTGCAGGCTATAGCAGTTCAGAGAGGAAACTCAATTACTCACACCAGAGTCCAGTATAAATACCCTGATCTCTACCCCGGACCACGGCCCTGGAATATAATCTCTCTGAATGTTGAACCTCTTTGACGTTTTAAATGCCTAATCAGTCTCAGCTGTTTTGTGCCTGAGGATCAAATGGTCATTTTGTGATCATTCGGTGCACATCCTGCAAGCTCTGGTAGTTTATAAGGTACTGGAATCAAGATGCTTTGTTTCCAGTTTGCGGACAAATTCCCAGCAGCGACATCTAATTGTTATTGCTTCTAAAGTGCTTGCTTATATTTTCATTATTTTTCCCCTCATTCATTATTGAACACAGTCCATTTCAATTCCGACTAAAAAGAAAACCGGCCGCAGCGGCACCAACAGAGGGGCAAAATTGAAATAATGAATGAAGTGCAACATAATCAGTATCCGCGTTTATTGATGTCTCTGCTCACTGCAGCTGTGGTCCGATGAGACCAGCCAATCAAATCTGTTCAGGAAGTACCACTGTCAGTCGCCTTTTGTTCCTCACCACGCTCATTTCTCCAGCAGTAAAACACATAATGATGAGCAAGGCAGTGATAAAAGAAAATTGATGTCTCTCTCTCTCAACGCTCCTCTTGGCTGCTGCGGTGCAGTGTGGGACAGACGTGCACTGAAGACCAAAAAAACATGTTAAATTATTCTGACTGATTTGTGGTTCAGTCATCAGAACATGATTTAGTGCGTGAATAGAAACGAGTGCTTGGAATTATTTGTAATTATTTGATAATGTTCACTGAAGACCAAAGAGAAGCCTTCAGGTTTTTTTATTTGCTGCCATGCTATCGGTGTAACACTGCAGTCGAGGTCTGAGTAGTAATGACTTTTACATTTTTCATTATACACCATGCTAGCTATTTTATCACTGATCTGTGCATCTTTGGGAAGGAGCACTACCTGCTCGCACCGTTCTGTGCTCTTGGCGCAGTGCGAGTCTGCAGACGTTACAGGACCGGACCACAGCTGCACCGTCAGCAAATTTCCTTCGCAGCGGAGAATCGACGTATTGTGAAGCAAACGATTTTTCCTCCCCGAGTTTCAGGCAGTTACGGGACTGCTTTTTGAAGCCAGTTAAGGTTTCGTGGGACTCTCTCCTTTCGCCTTGCTTGTTTTTCTACTCTGTCAATGGGCATAAAGGCTTGTCTTTCCCTCCAGAGTCATGTGACACAAAACCACAAGAGTGTGTTCCTCCACAACTTAAAATAAATAGATTGAAGTTACGTCAGAAGACTTATTAGGTTCTTTAAAAAAGATTTATCTAACCAATACATATTTAAAACTAAGCTAATCCTCAAACTGTCATTAATTAGCAATCACTAATATTTAAAAAACAAAATTCATCATTTTGCTTCTACAGCAAATTATTATTATTATTATGATATAACTCCTAACTTAAAAAAAACAACATTTGCCTTTCTTAAATCGTTGTTGAGATAAAAAAAATCACCTTTTTAATAAAGTCCTGGTCAAGATGGGCAGTGGCAGGCAAACGGTTTTATCACAGCACAACTGAAAAATAATTAAAATAAAAAATGAAATGCCTACTATTAAGGTATGAATGGAACCTACTCAAGCCACTACTCCTCCACATTGAGAGGAACCAGTTTAGATGGTTCAGCTATCTGATTAGCTGGTCTTCTCCCATTAGAGGGGCGACCAGGCACGTCTTGACTGGGCGGAGGCACCGAAGTCGGCTCAGGACTCGCTGGAGAGATTCTATCTCTGGTTTGGCCAAGGAGCAGCTTGGTATTCCCCTCAGAAGAGCTGGAGGGAGCAGCAGGGGACAGAGATGTTTGGAATTCCTTGCCCCCGTGACCCCATACGGACTAAAAGCAATAAGATGGACAACAAGTTTTACAATCAGGTCTATTTGAATGTACACATTCATACCTGTAGGAAATTCAGAGTTGACAATTTACAAAATAAGTATGTTTTTGGGTTGTGGGAAGAAGCTGGAGTAGTTTGGGAAAACACGTGCACACAAAGGTATAGCATGCAAATTCCACAGAGAAAAAATATTTTTTCATTTGCTCTGCGGCCGAGACTACTATTGAGTGGCTTCTTGACAGTGAAGGAGCCTCATACAAGAAGAAAACATTTATTTGTTTGACCGACCAATTCATATGGATTTTTTAAAATATATTTTTATTCATTCGTTGGTGCCGTCATTCTTTTGAAAGGGAGTATGTGGACTCGGGACATTTGGATTACAGACGACGCGTTCCTGTAGTGTGGCCTTGTGTAATTTCTGCCTTGTTGATCAGCAGGACGGAGAGGATTGCTCCTCTCTTACAGTCTATTACACCATCTCTGATTATTCCAAGATAAAAGCCAGGTGGGGGGGTGGAGGCAAAATAATTTCCCGTTTGCATTTTATACAAGAGACTTCCTTTTTGCATACATCAACACAAACGTTTAAACGACAAAGAAAAGTTGTTAACGGCTGGTCCTTGTGTACATGATGCATGTCTTGTGGCTTTGAATTTGAGATAAAGGAACAGAGCGGGAGCCGGAGAGCACGGGGAGGAAAGTCAACGTTCTTCTTTTCCCTCTAAAATAGATTTTTTTTTCTGTGTAGTGTCGGTTCGATTATTCAATAGTCACACGTTTTGCGGAGCAGAAGACTCACTATTAGAGTGCATGGCATTCACACCGGTGCCACCCTTTTTTATTTATTTATCTTTTAAATACAGTAAGTGTAAGAAGGCTGGGGGCATTAGGAGATTATGGAAGAAAGAAGTGGGAGGAAAAGCAAGCCCGACGCTGCACGCAGGGAGAGCTGATTGATTTCAGTGCTCTGAGAGCTAAGAAAGGGTCATCCCCTCAGCATTAGTTTTTGACAGGGATGAAACCGCTTTTAAACACTTCCCTTCATTAAAGATCTCTTCTGTCTGATTGGATTTAACTGTTGGCTCCTTATCAGCAAAACAGCACTTAGAATCTATTAAGTTCTTTCACTTGCTCTGGTCCCCTGCCTCCTTCACTTCTCTCTGTCCTTCTCTTTCTCTCTGCTGTCCACTTTGTTTGTCACAGTGGCTGATCTTTGCCTTCTCCTCCCCCTCTCTCTCTCTTTCTCTTTTTCTGTCCTCCTCTCTCGTTCTCTTTTTTTCCTGTACTGCCCTAAAAATACTCACTTCTATGGTGCTGTGTCGACGATTTGCAGCCGGAACATCATGACTCATTAATGTTATACATAGACACACATGCACATGAAGGACGGGCTGGCATTAGTTATGCAATAAAGAGTCTATGTCAGCAGCGGAATGAGGAGAAGAATTTAACAGTGGCTGTGTGCGTTCCACTATGCTGTTCAATTTACAACTGCTTTTATCTTCAAGCTCCTTCCGCGAGTTGAAGACTTTTTTCCACTTCTGAAAATTCTCACAATCGTTTTTTGATTGGCTGCTTACTTCCAGCTTAGAAAATACGACATGCTGTGGCTTTTTATTTGACTTCCATTGCACTAAACTGAATATATTATGGTTTTGCATTGTAATCAGAAATGCAAAAGTAATCAGGAAAATAATGAAAATGAATAATTACAGAGAAGAAATGACCCTCCCACATCCGGAGCTCAATTAACTATAAGCCCTAAAGATGCCCGCATTACAGGTATTTAAACAAAGAAACACACATATTAGTAGCCCAATAATGAACAAAAAATGAAAATCATTGCTTAAGTTTGGGGCAAAACTGAGCACAGGGTGTAGTAGAGTATACCTCATCCCTTAACCACAGTGTCTATGGTGGATGGATTTGAAAAGCTGAATTATGAGTCTTAACGATGCTTTGCGAAAACAGTTTTATCTCTGTATTGTTTTTGTGCTCAGCAACTCCAGTCACCTTCAAACAAAGTTGCACTTAGTTAGTTTTACTCAGCAATATTTCAGCCACAACTCAGAGAAGTTGTGCATTTGTGTCAAGTCTCGAAAACAACAGTGGCCTGCAGGGTCACCATGAAGACACTTCCCTCACCCAAACAATTCCAAACCAAGTGAATAGATGAGGAAAAAAGTCTGATGGATGGAAATGATAGGGTGTGAATGCCCCCCCCAGGCATGATTGATGAATAAAAGCATTTTTGTTAGTAGATTTCCTGTGGTTGAGTGCCGTCACAACTGAATGGAGGAGATGAAACACTGCTCTGTGTTGCTTCGGCTCCCGCGGAGATTCACTGTAACTGTAGTCCGGCGTCAATGTTGTCTGAGGGGCTGAGAACCCATTGACATTCTCAAGCAAGACTCACGCCGTAGTGTGCTACTTTCATGTGTGAGAGACTGTGTGTGCGTGCGTGCATGCGTGTGTGCGTGCTCACAAACGCAAGTGTGGAGTATCGGCTAGCTGTTGCCATGGCAACGTAAATTGCATGTGAGTGTGCACATGTGGCTTGGCACATGTGGGCTTCTGACACTGGCAGGAAAAAAAAAGATAATCTGGAAATGATAATCCTGTGAATAGCACATACACACACTCAGATAAGCACTTTAATAGGGGTTTTACACCCAGTGGACTATACATTTGTGTTTGTAATTTGTGTATCAAATCATTCTGTGTCTGCTGTATCGGAAGTAAGATCATTTTGGTATTTATATTTACAAAGAAACGATCTCTCTCTGTGCATCCATGCATGTGTTTGTGTTGCATGTTTTGCAGGCCAAGAGGACAAATGTTGCGTCTGGTGGTGACCGTGCAGCCACCCGTCTGTGTGCGCATACGCGAGAGAGGAAGTGTAATAGCAGATGCTCTCTCTGGTCTTGCAGACATGCTCCAGTACTGCTGCCATCTGGTTGGCTGAGTGTGGCTCAAGGCGCAATGGCGGGCGCTGTGAAATCACTGGCTGACGTGAAGGCCAATGGCTTAAATCCACTTCTAGACAGACAGTGAAGATAGAGTGAGGCAGAGACTAAGTTGCAGAAGAAGGAGTGGTGGGCTGGGGGGTGTAAGGAGGGGGGGTCATGGATTGTTGTGCTTCGTCCACTCAAAAGGGCAGATGGAGAAAGTGCAGCACTGGGAGACTTCATCGGGGCAGTCATGCATTGAGAAGGGGAGGGTGGAAGGAAAGAGTCAAAGAAAACCCAAAAGCTTATTGGAACTTGAACTTGAGTTTTATTCAATGCTTTAGCAAGTTTTTTGTTTTTTTTACAACACTGCATTTATTTTGGTAAGCTGACACATTAACAGTGTCCTTTATATTAATCTGACTCATGTACTGCTTTGAAGGACTAATTTATTCTAAGTGCGAGGTGATTCATATTTCCGTTGGTTATAGTATGCGACCTTGCACTCAATAAACAAACTGGTCCCATCTTCTCTTTTGTTTTTATGAACTTTAGAATATTGCTACAACAAATACAATTTGGATCTTTGAGAAATATTATAATTAAGATATTATGTCTCTGGTTTAAGGCTTTTAAAAAAAACTTGCATATTTGATATGTTAAAAAATGTTGGAATAATTCATTACACTGTAATTCAGTTTATCAGGTTCAAAAGTAGTTAAATTGCCCTTCCTCCTCCCATCACCCAAGAAACCAATAATTGTTTGACTTTCGGAGATTGGCTCAGAGCCTGTAAGAAATGTTGATTTGATCACTAATTTCCCAGGTCTGAAATATACATACAGCCTTTAAAAATCAATTATAGTTGCTTTTTATTCTTTATTTGTGATTTTCCCATAAATTCGGTCTCTCACAAGAAACCAGATAAAGAAACATTGTTGACCACGTGTTTTCTTTTCTTTATACACTGGAAAGTCCCTCAGAACCGCAAAGATATTTTACAGCTTTTTCCACTGACTATATTGGTTTGTGATGTGTAAATTCAACTCCCCGTGCAGGCTCAGTGCAGAGAAACATGTAAAGTGAAGTGGTTCATTGGATACATCGATTACAATACACAGGCTCACTCTATGTGGTGTTTTACCAAAACTAATCTTCTCTTGAATAAACTTTTCGAGTGAAGAAAGACGTATTCCCTCAGCAGTCAACCCTGCAGAGATGTATGGAAATGAGGACTGCGAGATGACAGTGGGCGAGCAGGGCGTAGCGATGGTGACTGCTGCTCTTTAGAAGAGGTTATCTTTGGCCGCTCAGGCCTGCGTGTCTGTCTCCATCACGTCAAACCACGCAGCCGCTGCCTGTGGAGCCGAAGCCACAGAGGGCTGCCAAACACTCACATCCTTTCTTCTACCTTTGTTTCTCATCCCTCTGTTTCATATTTCACGTACAGTATTTTCAAAAGCCAGTGACAGCGTTCAGATTATCTTCTGCAGCCCATTCACTCACCTTCTTGCCCTCCAAACCAAACCGTGCTCACCTCTATGTCCTTCTGTTACAGTCTTTCATTTTCTCTGATAAGCAAAATTCCCACCAGTTATTTCCCACTTCTGATTATTTTTTCCCCCCTCATCCTTCCAATCAGCTTTTGACCATCATCATTTTGTTTCAGCTTTATAGTTTCTGTCTCTGGGGATTTCACAGCTTTGTCTTTTTTTCCCCCCCAAGCCATGAGCAAAGAGTAAAAGGAAGAATACAGGGGATACCTTTCTAAAAAATTATCAGCGGCTATATACATCTCTAAAAACAAAATGCTGCTTTGGAATTGAGCTGCTTCTGGGTCAACTCCTCCAGCTGAAATAAACTATTTGGCTCTGAGAGGGAGAGTCTTTTTTGACCTTTTGCCTTTATTTGGACGGATAGGAAGTGCGAGGGCACAGAGCAGGGGACTGATATGCAGCAGGAGCCGGTCTGGTGACTCAGCTGTCGAGGGCCATGTGGTATGCTCTCTAAACCTTCTCATCGGGTTGACCCTTTTTTCCACGTTTTCTGAGGAGTTGCTGTACTTTCTGGTTGTGCATCTTTCTGTCCAGCCTGGCTCTTCCCTTGAAAAAATGCTAAATAGGTGAAAATGTCCCTGCCGTGGTTGAAAGGTCAGTGAGTTCAGTGCTGTGTTGTGATATTTTCTGACAGAATAACAGTCATTGTAGTGCCACATGCAATTTATCCTTCCATCCATCCATCCATCCATCCTTCCATCCATCCATCCATCCATCCATCCATTTTCTTCTGCTTATCCGTTTCCGGGTGGCAGGATCACATTGCACCGATTAAAAACCTTTCCTGCCGGTGGTGGGCCCACGGGAAGGTGGCGCCCGGCGTGGGACATGAGCCCACTACCTTGAGATTGCGAGTCTCATGCTCTACCAACTGAGCTAGCCGGGGCCTTACATGCAATTTACCTTGAAGAAATTACTTTGTTTGAGGCGGTGATCTTCTTTGTTTCGAAAGGTTGAAGTTTTTCCATCAGGCTGATCTTTGTTCCTCAGTTGTTTTGGAGTCTCACAACAATCCTCAAAAGGGTCACTGGTCCAATCAGGAAGTGCTGAAATCCAAGTCATATCCTGCAACTGTAATTGTCAAATGTCTCAATATTCCAGTCAGGTAGCACTAAAACCTAAACCTCACACCAAACCTTTACTTCTCAATACACTGATATTATTATCATTTGTATCATTAATAATAGACTTATTGGTCAAATTAATTAGCACTTTTAACACCCTAACCCTATTCTACAAAAAAGATATTGGTCAAATCTGATGGCATGAAAATCCCTTTTCCCTAAAACTCCTCAAAACATCTGTAGTTCCAAACATGTTCTTCTGAGAAGCTTTTCAAAAATCCTCTCCTGTAATCCTGTTTCTCAAAAGACAAACTAGTCCAATGAGGTTTCACTGAAATCCAAAACCCTGAGCCCTGACCCTAAAGAAAATCATTTAGCCAAACAGGTAGTATAGGAACCCTGAACTTAACCCTAACAATGGAAATGGCCTGCACTTCAGTGTCAGAGGAAGTTGTTTAAATCATTTCTGCACATATTGATATCACATTGCATTGCAGGCAGTTCAATAAACCAACTGAATGACCTTTTGATGCTGCACTTCTGGAAGGGAAGGTCGGGGTTATGTGCTCCCTCAATGCCTCCTCGAGCCTTGACTGTGTTTTCCCAGCAGCAACAAAGGGAAGCTTTATTCTCAGCATGTGGTGCAGTGAGGAGTGGCGGCTGGTGCCTGGTTTGCTCAGCAGGCAGTGGAAACAAATTTAAGGAATCCTAAAAGGCGCTATCATATATGATGCAACCAGTGTTTTTTTTTTTTTTTAATTATTATTATTATTTAAAACAAAAGCCTGCTTAGCTTCATATAAAACAAGTTGTTGTATTTTCTTGATCAGGATCAGTCATGCTTCATGCCATCTTTGTTGGTTTTATTTTTTGTTGCAAAAGACAGACATGTTTCAGAGTCACAAGTTTTTTTTTACATTGATGAGTCAGCTGGACAGCTCTTTGCGTTCTTTGTCATTTCCTCGTTGTTGCTATTCGCGGTGTGCGTTCACAGCTGTGGGGCATATATTTACAGGCACACACTCATTATACTCTCTGTTCTTCCTCAGGCTCTCGCCTCTCACCGAGCCTACCTGTTGACAGCACGCATACCCGCCAAGGTAAGTGCAGCAGCTCAGTTCAAAGAACAATGAAAACGATTGTGCATACCAGTATAACTCTGCATTATCAATCAACACACTCCTATGGAAATGTCTTCAGGGTTTTGGGAAGTGCTTGAAGGATTTTCCATAACCACATGTGACAATATTACGGGTTGTCGAGTTTCATTCTCTGCTTAAACTCAATCAGTCATCTGAATTCTGCAGAATTTAAACCACTGTGGCAGTTCAGGTTTAACCTGCGTATCGAAATGTAAAAATTATTTATTGATGTTTTAATGGCATGTTTACCTCTAAAAACATTCCTATCACTGCAGTAAGTGAGTCAGTCGCATTTAAACATGATAACATTATTACATTACAACTATACCATCCAATAATATTACTATATTTCTGTATAATTTGCTAACGTACCATTTAATTATTTTCTGAAGCATTATCGCATGATGGCATAAAATTTTTTTTAATTGTTTCACTCTGTATTGAGAAACAATCTCATTTATCCACGGCTTTTTCTAAAAGTATTATCACATAGTTTGATACTAAGTTACATACTAAACTTTAAGCATTCGCGCAAAATCTGACAGAGGGTTGTCAAACATACATCCTGTGGGCCAACACCAACCTGTCAGTCAGCTCTCGTGACGACCTTGTAAAATGGAAAAATTGCATAAAAGGTAATACATTGATTTTGTTGAATGTTTTTTTTCCATTTTTTAGTTAATTCACTGCAGATTGTAGTGTTTTAATTATTTGCACCACAGAACATTGTTAAAACCCATTTAGATGTTTTAGTTATTGGCTGCCAGTGTACTAAAGGTTTTATAGCATTAAGGAAGCACACGTGGTTGTATTTGAATCAAAGACTTGGGCTCTCCATGTGTATAGTTAGAATTCTGTTATAAAACCGGTTAACAAAACAGTTTTATCTAACAGCTGCTCCCTAATACAGTGCAGATGGCAACAGTTAACACCATCACCAGTAATGAAATATCCATAATTGCCTTTACAAGCATTGTCACCACTATCGCATAAAGACCAGCAGTGCAGTAACACAATGCAGATGTTCAGGGAGGCTTCCAGGTCTGGCCTGCTAGTCCTCAGAGGTTGCATGATCACACTGTAAACCTTTGGCCCAGAGCATGCCATCGTCTCAGTGGGGAAAAACATCTTGATTTATAGGATGTGTCTACAAATCGCCTCGATTCAAGAATGTCACAGTTCATTGTCTGTTTTAAAGCTGTCTGACCTCAAGGTTTATTCAGTAACCTTAGTAAAGTTAGATCCTCAAGCGTATGAGCTTTGAATGAAGTGTTTAATGTCACCCAGCTCTGCGCTGCTTGTCATTATGATCTGTGATAAATCTCAGCAACATATAGTCGTCTGTCATTAGATTTTGACAGTGATGGACTGGTCATGAAAGCTTCTAACTATAGCTGCAACTCTCACCACATGGTGTAACCCAGGAGACTGCAACATTCGGCTCTAACCCTAATCCTAACCCCACAATTTCCCCCAAATTACACCAAACCTAAACGCATCTCCATTATTCTTTATTTTCCTGCACAGCACTTTAATTGAATGCTCATTTTTTTCTCTACAAACACACAAAAACATATTCTCAAATGATGTAAATTACCTTAAACAGTTTCATGCAAATCAAACCACCAGAGCTATAAATCAACATACTGGCTATTGACCGGTAGAAAAGTAGCGTTCTCTTTGAAACCAACCAACGAGGAAGCTGGCGATAACTACGATGGTGATGGCAGGAGGTAGCACTAATCATAATATTTAGGAGCGGGTACAATAGGAGATATGCTATTGGACCTCAAGGTGTCACACAGCAACACTCCTGCCTTTTCTTATCCACTTCTAAACACAGCACTGCCCCTCATGGGTCCTGGTGGTACTGCACTCTCATCTGAAAGCGTCAAGGAGATTCCTGCATATCTGTAAAAGATGTAAGAGATGTGACACATATAAAAACAAAAAAACACAATTAAGGCAAATTGAAGAGCATTTTTGGCCAAATGGGGCCCAATTGTTTTGGGCTTAAATTTGGCAAAAATGTAACTAACCTACCTAAAGCACAGGGTTGCAAAACCAAACAGGACTCTGACTGTGGAAACTATTATCTACAACATCTTTGCTGCCAATACGTTCTGAAAAGAGCAGCACGCAACAGTTTTTCCTCAATTCATGATGGTATCCTATAACATCATGTCTTGTACTAGGTCCCGGAAATAACTGAGCAGTCATCCTTCAAGTAGCTGTGTGCTTTCCAGTCGATAAGGTTCCCTCAGGGAATATTCACTTGATTGATTGTTGGCTTGAAAATTGATTTACAGTGTAAGAAGAGGTGATAAAGCATAAACTGACCCTGTTTCACATGAGCTCATTTGTTCCCAGTGGTACAAGCCACAGGTTCAGTATTTGTGTATTCAGGTGCTTTTGCATCTGTTCTATATCAGCCTGTTGTCCACTGACCAGCAGCTATTAGACACCTGCTTTATGGAGAAATAACTCACCTTTATAACTATTATCTTCTTTATTTTGTAGTTTCTGTTCAGGTATTTTCCTACTTCTGCTTTCTCTTCGTCTCAATCCCAGATTTATTTATTTTTCTTAAGGAAAAAACTTGTGAATCTAATTTGCTGCAATTATATTTTCCTGTTGAAATACACTCTTTCTGTAAATATGAGAAAAACTATGTATATTCAGTAGATGTTTTATTTTACACTCTGAAGCCGCAGTTACCTTGCGAGTGCAATTCACTCTGAATCGATAACTTCTCAAATAAAGTCCTTGTAAGGAGAAATAAAAGATCAGAATCCAACACTGAGTTGCTTGTGACTATATGTTTCAGACAGAAGGCAGTTGACAAGTTATTTAGGTCTGCACAGTTTTTCTGGAGATGCGATGAGGAGGAAACAAAAAAGAGAACCCATCGCATAAAAACAGGAAAAAAGACAGGAAACATGGCAAAACAAGAACAGAAACGGACACACTTGCAATCTGCATCATATGTTAAATAAATGGTTATAGAAAGATATACTTAGAAGAAATATGATGTTTTAACATGTTTCTGAAGTGATTAAAGAAAATGGTCAAAGTTGAGTTTATAGATGAGCCTGATGAAGCCTGATGATTGGAAGTGACACAATGTGGTGAATGAAAATCCCTTTTTGAACAAGATTATGGTTCTAATATTAAACTTAATAGTATGAAATCTATCAGGAATCAGCAGGTATAAGGATCTGCAACGCCTCAAGTCACAAACTGTTATGATTCGTGTCCTATCTGCTCAGTAAGGTAGATTTAGGGAGCCCCGGGGCGAGGAGCATTGCCTAGAGGCCCAAAAACTATTAAACATAATGAATTGTTAAAATAATGGAAGTTAATCACCAGTTTGTTGTGAAACATTGTAATATAGAGATGAAATATGGCATATTAAAGCTCAAAGTCTTTTCACTCAGGGTTCATATCAGGTTATTTGCTCAGTCTTCCTGCTCTCATCCTCTCTTTTTCCCACACTCCCGATTTTATCCCTTTCTCCTAATCCCCCCCGCCTTCCTATCTCTGTTTTTCAATCTTCACTCACCACAGAGCCAGAGTTCAGCACGAAAAAAAAAAGATGTATTAAATCCAGTTGAATCTTATGGTGTCTTTGTCTTAAAAAATAGTACATTACAGTGAAAATCATAATCACCCAATAACTCAGTCGCCAGTGTCTGATTCCCAGGGCTTTGACATTATGATGTGAAGAACTTATTTTATGTGACTGACAGCTTGTAGTAATAAAGTAATAGACCAGTTGTAAATCCTTACATGCAGTAGCATGTTTACTTTGTTTTGATATTTTGCATTGTTTCTGTTTTATTTTTTGTAAAATAATAAGTAGTAATAATAAGTTTTTCAATCTGTCCAGCCTGAACATCATTTAAAAAATCTTTCATGCCAAATTAAATACTTATTGTCATATTCTTAAGTACAAAGTTGTGTGGTTCCTTGCTTGGAAATAAAGCCTTACTACTTCTATAAAACACTTCACTGCATTTTAATGAAAACACTATATTACATAAGAGATAAATCCATTTTAAAGTAAGATTGACTTCCTTTTTTCAGCACACAAACAAACGACTCCGTCTGTTATTTTTTTTAGCTTTCTTCTGAAAGCTGTAGTCTTACTAAAGGCAGTGTCTTATAAAAGAGAAACATGAAAGCAATAATGCATGAAAACACACGAGAGGACTAACTGCTGGGTTGGTATTTGTGAGTGTTGTATGGTTCTGAAGGCAGCCCAAGGTCCTGAGTTAAATTAAAGCAGATGTAAACCATCGGTTAGAGTCTTGACTTTGTATTTCTCTCCTCTCCTTGATAGTAGAAATCCCCCTCTGGCTCCATCGTTGTGCTCTCTGTAGAGCTTTATCTGTGTGCGTCTCTCCAATTGCTGCTTTTCCTTCTCTTGAGGAGCTCCAGGGCTTTACTGTCTGCCAGTGTCTCCTTAGAAACACATGCTCCCTCAATCAGAAACCCACATTCATTCAGAGCTCCCCGCCTTCCTTTTGTCTTCGTTTACATCTGTAGTGACGTGACGATGTTTTTCTTTTTGACATACCTTCATAGTCATGCACCTTTTATATCTGTATAATGGATTTCTTTATTCTTTTTACCTGAAATAAGCAAAATCCTCCAACCACAACAAAACAGGATAAGCAGGTAAACTGACAGATGGACAGTGAACGAATGAGTGAACAATGCAATCACTCAAGCATTTGGTTTCTCCATGCATTTCCCTGCATGACGCATTATTACTGACTGGACTTCAAGTTAGTAAAAAAAACAAACAACCAAGTTCACTTCAATATGCTGCTCCATGGACTTTTGGCTAAATTAAATATATATGAATGGACTTTATTGGGTTGGGTCTGGACCAGAGCTTTACACACATGCTTGTTAGACAGTTGGACATCCTCATTATGATCGTCCATTAACAGACATGATTCTGCACACATTTATATTTAGACTGTTAAAAACACACTATGACGTTGAATAACTGCAGGATATTAAGTTATTTTTAAAAAAAAGGATGAATTTGGATCTTCTCTTTTTTTTGACAGTATAGTTTTTGACGGTACAACAACAGAATCATCAATGCAGATGAAATCAGAACAGAGACAGAATTCTTTATTTTTCATCAAATCTTTATCGTATTTGTTTTAAAGAGTTGCCATCATTGATCTCTTCTATTTTTCCTTGTTTTTCAGTTGCTATGTGTGTTTCGTCCTCGATAAGAGCTCACTGCGTGCTTCTTTGGTCTCAACTGGGAGTTTGATTCTTATTTATGTTTGTTGTCTTATGTCTTTAAATCATTTCCTTTAAATAGGCAGAGCACAATATTAAACTGTGAATTGAAATTAAATTTAGTGACTGCGTGTGTTTGTGTACACTGAACCACGATGGTATTGTGAAATGAATAGCCACAAGCAATTGTGAACACGCACACACACAGACAGAGTAGACAGTAGACAGTCTGCACTCTTCTCATCTCTGAGCCAAGCCTCAGGATCACCGTTCCCACCTGGAATCGTCTGGCTGTGCTTGTTGGCCTGCCCTGAGGCAATCCACTGTGTGTTTATGTGTTTCTGAGAGGAAAACTGTGCTCAGCGTACAGCAGCAGTTGGGATTTGTATGCACAGGGTTCCTATATTGTGTAAATGAAGCTCTATTTCCGGAATGGCCGGGCAGACGGCTGTTTGTCTTTGTTTTTATTTGTCCTAAGACGCTCTCTTGAAACAAAAACAAAACAAATGAAATTCAGACGCCTGTGGTTATCTTTAGCATAAAACTACTTTTGGAATAGTGAGGATTTCTTTCTCTGCTAACTTTGTATTCTCTCACAAAACTGCGACGGACATGGTTTATTCAATAAAATCCAATATGCAAACTGTGAACATAAAAGACGTAGTGTACAAGTATTTTCATCGAGCCCACAAAGAGGTATGAAGCATGTTTGGAAATACCGAGAAACGTGTGAGTCATATGAAGAGGCAGCTTGAAAAGGAGCTGAGAAAGACCAAGGAAATGACAGCAGCTCAACCTCTTAATTATGGAATAGGCAGACAACATTCCTGAGACAGACTGTCACTGCCCTGGACTGCTATCTATTATTTACTTTTAGTGATACTGTATGCACACCGTGTCATCATACAGGAGCCATTCATTCAAGCACTTACAGCCAACTGCACGTTGAAATACAACCGCACATTTCCTCCTCCTCGATATTGTCTAAACATGCCTTGTTTACTAAAGGTTTATTCAAATGTACCTTAAAATGGCACGAAATACCGACTGACTCAATACTGCATCTCTCACCAGTTACCAACCAACCTTTTTTTTTTTAAAGGTTTGTGTCGGTGCAATATAGTGTGGCTTGCATACATTGCAAATTTATTGTTATATTAATATCTACAATATACATATTGCAAAAGACTAATAATTGATTCGCCATATTTTGTTGCACTTTATTCAAAGTACAAACACATTGATATATCACATCTATTTAACTGTTTTTATTTAGTTATTGCGATACTAAACAGTACTGTATAGCTTATGTTGACCTGAAATTGTGCAATGCTTCTGCACTGCAACTGATCACAAATCAATCAGCCATCAGTGTCTTGGGTCAGTACTTACCGTACATGTTTTCTTTAATTTATTTTATTTCCATTTTTGCAAAGCTTTTAATGATTTTATTTTAATAAATTTTTTTTGTGATCCTCTTTTAGGTGGAACACTCCTTTAATTATCTGGAGATCCAGGGAGTGGCGTGCAACAAACCAACACAGGTACAGTGCTGAGACCTTGTAATTCGAATAGAGTACGGAGTTGGGTGGAGCTGCTTTGCCAAGTTTAGCGTTAAGATTGGAAGTAGGGCGAATGACCTGGACTCGCATCAAATTTAGTTGGATAAATCTGAATTTATGGCAGAGAAATATTGTAAACGCTTGAGTAATCTTCAGAAAGTGATTACTATTATGGCACAACCAAAAACATTTGGGCTGAGCTCCGTTAGGCTGTTTGACCAGCTCTGGCGAGCTGTCAATCAGCAGGATGTACCTACAAAATATGATAATCCTTCACTCGGCACACGGCTCCTGCAGCTGAACCTCTGTCCCGCTCATCTCAAGGGATGTCAGTCCTCTTAATATCTTGACTGATGGTCTCCAGTGTATCAGCCGGGATTATGGTAATTTTGGCCAATAGAGGAGCCACGTATTGCTTTACATCAGCATTTGCATAATTGCCGTGAACGCTGAAATGGTTAGCCAGTCGTGGTTAGTGGCATTTGGTCTTTGCTTAATGCAAAGATGTGGGATATTGATGTGATCAAGTGGTTAGATTTATTCCAGCCGCTGAAATAATGGTAGACCCTTAAGCTAGACGTATAAGAGTTGATGGAAAAGAGATGACGAGTCGGATATCAACCCAGGAAGATTATTGCTGCTTTTTTTCTGCCTGCTTGTTTACCTAAACTGTACTCCACTAGATCTGTGGTGGAAATGAACCAATTGATGTCTCCCTCACCAGATAAGTGCATCTATGTCGGTGTAATATTGACTAGTGGACACTGTGTATGTTCAGCTGTTCATAGAGTATGAGCGAGGCTCGTTCTCCCTGAAGCTGCCCTCCACGGAGGAGGTGAATGAGGTGGTTGCTCATATCGGGAACTGTCTGCTGAGGATATGTCCTGGTTTACCACCCAGGTCAGTTCAACCACTGTATGTATTTTTATGCAACACTGTATAATTGTCACATATTAATCAATAGATCTAATGTAGGTTTAATGCACCTTTTTGAGTTGTTACAGGTGACAGATCACAGCTACACTTGCTGTTCTTTATGTCTTTGAAAAGGGTGCATGTGCATGCAGAAATGAATGTAGATGTAAAACTAAACTTCTGTAAAGAAGAAAACATAAATGTATGTTTGAGCTCTGTGTCACAACAAAACTTTAAAAAATTTATTGAAAACTAAAGATCTGCAGAGGAATCTGGGTATTGCTTTGTATTGTATTGAGGATAGTGTTTTATCATTATAACTACTTCCATTGCAAATATGTAATGACTTGATGTTTTGTCCGTCTTCTGCCCTCAGTAAAGTGATGAAGAAGCTTTGCATGGAGCCTCCAGACAGGCTGCCCTCTCTGCAGACTCTGTGGGAGAACAACAAGCCAGCTGAACCCGGACCATGTGGTATGAGCTTCTTTGTGTTGGGCTGAAGTTCAGCAGTCAGCTCTGCTTCTTTTGCAGTAGTGGTGGCATGAGGTCGAAGCAAATGTCTCTTTCTTTTTGTCCCGTGTGTCTCTTTGCATAGGTGGGTTTTCCCAGATGTACAGATGTGTTTGTGACTGGTTGGGGCTCCCTTACAGAGAGGAGGTGCAGTGGGTATGTGTTTGTTTTGCAGCTTCACAGCACGAGCCCGTGCCTCTTCAAATAAACTAAATCAAGTCTTATGAGAAATTAAATATGAGGAACTAAATATGAAGATACACTTTTTATCTATGCTTTTGCTTCTTTTTGTCCAAAATTAAATAAATATGTACTCCTTTGTATATTTTCTTTCATTCTGCATTTCCACCACGAGCTCCAGTCAGCTTGAATGCTTTGTGTCTTTCCCAGGATGTCGACACCATCTACTTGACACAAGACACCAGAGAGCTCAACCTGCAGGACTTCAGTCATCTAGAGAACAGGTGAGTGCAGGTTCAGAAATTAAAACGTCAACGCAGCACAATCCGTGATGCAGAAGTTAGGATTGCACGCTTGAAAGCACCATGAGGCACAAAGCAAAAGAAAGGTGTTAGTGATACTGTTTTCAAACCAGATCTGCTGACTCGCCTCCCAGCCTGACGGTAGCTCTAATGAGAATAATATTTAATGTTGTCTGTGACCTTTCCTCTCCTCCATGCGTCCTCCTCCTCAGGGATCTGGTGGCTATAATCGCAGTCCTGGAGTTTAACCAGTGGTTCACCAAACTCTCCACCAAGGATTACAAGCTGGTTGGTACTAATAATCATTCATATCCTACACCCCCCGAAAACTAATGGTGGCGTTATAGTTTTTACATGCTTTTTTTTTTAAAATTCAATTGTATGGTAATTCTGGAGGTTGTAGTTTGCTTCTGTGAACCGGCAATGTATTATACTGAGAGAGCATTTTTGGACACTTATTTCTTTAGATAATTATGCTTTATTGCTCTTTTACTGTCCCATTCATGAATCTTGTGTTTCTGAAGACATGGTACATGTAGGAAGTAGTATTTCCCTCAAAACAGTTAAAGATACAAGTGGTAAAATGAGACACCTTCCTTTTGCTCTCTTTCACATTTGTAAAGCTGCTTCAAAACCCCTTGTGGTACTACTATAGCTTTGCTTCATTGAGTTCTCTCTGTGTTCTTTAATTACCGTTCAGAACCAAGTGTCTTTCTGGTCGTCTATCCGTCAGCCTCCTATTTATATCTCACGTTCACACAAATTCTAGGTTATTGTACACAAGCTTGAGATACACCAGCTTCCTGCAGATCCTCCAAAGTCTCAGATTTAGTACATGGATTTTGAACTTGCTGCACATCAGAAACATAGCACTGTTTTGGGCAGTACATTAAATGTTGCTTAAAATTTAGATGAAAGTGTTCTTTTTTTCTATCATTTTTTAATCTTTAATCTCCTTCCCATTTATTTTTATCTGCTGTAATGGTATCATGTTTTTGCTTTTAGTGATATTAGACAAGGTCATACAGGTTGATAAATGTGCACTTTCAATATGTGCAGATAGTCTTAGAATCATTGTGCAGACATGCAGTGGTGCGTGACAAAGATTTCTACAAAGGTGTGTTTTCCGGTGAGCACAAAGCTGTAATAGATTGTGAAATATAGTTCACATGCTCACAGTTTGAGTGCAGGTTGTCAGAGAGGCTACATCTGATAGCACCCTGAATGGGAGGAGACTTTCCAATGTCCTGCAAGTATTTGGTTGAAAGTTATAAATTATTAGGCAAAATAAGAGAGAATAACTCGCAAGCTGACTCAAACTTGCATTGAGTTTATTTGGGTGATTAGTATGCATTAAAAGTACAAATCTGATGAAGAGTGAAAGGCTGTGTTGTGGCAGTTAGATAAAGACCCACATTTATACATTTCCAGCTGTTGCAGCTCTGCTTTAGATGTGATAAAACTTGGTTTGAACGTGGATTTTGTGATATGTTGGCTCTAAAAGTTAAATATTTGAGAATTGGCGGTTATATTCAATATTTAAATAGTTTTTTTTGCCTATCGACTTTTTGCCCTCTATATTTGACTAACTGTGCTTATGGCCGTATATTGAGTATCTTTCATTTTCAGGGTATTTGCCCCTTTGTTTCCTCCATGTCCCCCTCCTGTCTGTTGACTGAGGATCAGTCCAATGTTCTCGTGTGATAAGACTCCTAATCCTAACGAGACAAAGGGGCTCAATGTCTCAGGCTGTTGCCCCCCCTGCAGCACTCCATTTGCAACTCCGCGTCTCAAGGTTTCGCTCAGTCTTACCAATTACCACACGCAGCTTCCTCAGTCCAAACAATTATCGCACACCTCCGTCACAGACAATTCCTTTTGTGTTGAATTTTAAAATCCAGTTCCTCACGGCGCCACGTGCAGCACGATGCACAGATGCTCCCGAGGGCACATGAGCAATGTAACATTTGTACGTTATGCTTCACGTTACAATGACTCCTAACGGCAACGGGATCTGTTTTAATTTGCTGTTGTATCTTTAGAGATAGATACTGGCTTCTTGCACCCTGAGATCCAGCCTCCTCTGGAAGCTTTCGGGAAAAATAATCTATATTTTAAATGCTTTTGCCTGGGTGCGCATGTTTGCACAGTGATAACTGAGAAGCCAGTGAGACAATGGGCAGGAAAGATGGGGAGTTGGGATTTCTGAGTAGGTTCTGAGTTCTGCTCCAGTGGAAAGAATAACATGACTGTGAGAAGAACAAGAGGAGTGGAGAGAAGAAAAGAGAAAGTGATGACAGTAAACAGCAGTGAGACGGAAATGTCAAGGTCAGTGGCGACGTTGTTGGACAGTGAGAGGGAGACATGCATGAGTCAGACGGTATCAGGAACGACACAAAGTAAGACAAGAGATAAGCTCAACATTTCAACCACTGGGAACGAGTCACAAGTAACCTATCTATTTTCAAAACCCACTTTGTCCAACTGAGGGTCTTGGAGGGGGGCTGGGGTCACTCCAGGATACAAACAGCTCTGACACAGAGGTCCATAATCACACATTTACACTAATTACCTAAACCAAAGTATCTGGAGAAACCTCATGCTGGCACATTGAGAATCTACAAACTCGTCACAGAAAAGCCTTGAGCATCAAACTGGGGTTTTCTTGCAGAATTTCTTCACTTCTTGCACAGGAAAGTCTGTCTGTATTTCTGCAGAACCGCAGTGTTACTCCAGGAACATCTAAGAAGAAGAAAGCTTTTATGGTTTATATAGAAGAAAAAGTGGTTGATAGGAAGATATGAAGTGTTAGTTACACAAGCCTGCAGCTTTTAAAAACAGTCTAACCACCTCTGTCACACAGATAGGAATTTCTCTGCGTAATGGACTGGATAATACAACACACAGACACACACACACATGCACGCTCTCTTACACCGCAGGCTATCGCAGCGAGGGATTATACTGCTCAGGCTCAGTTCAGTCGGGCTGTTTGTCTTATGGTCAAAACAAGATGCCGAGCCAAAAAGTGAGAGAAGACAAAAGGACGGGACAACAAAGATAAAAGGACTAGCCTTCTGATTACCTCATGATCCCACAGGGTGGGCGTGTGGTTGTGTGTCTGTGGGCTGATATGTCCCAAAGTGTGTGATATTTTAACACAACATCGGGGTCAGAATAGCCCAGCATGACAAGGCTGCTATTTAATGGGTGGTAAATGGTACAATACGCATGCTGACAGTGTCACTGTGCTGTCCCCGACAGTGTTATTGTGACCACTGTGGAAAATACAGACTTCTTTGTATGCGCTCTGCTCCTCTGCTCTGCTGTAACGAGCCGTTCTGTTTCTCCATTTCATCCCTCACTACCCTCATATCTTCCTTTTCTATATGTATTTGTGTCATTCCAGTCTTCTTACAAGGATAATGTTTCTTTAGCACTCATACTTTGGAAGGATAAACTCGTGAACAACAGCCCCTTCTGTCTTATCCTCATTGTCTTTTTCCACTATCCCCTCTCCTTCTCTCCCCTCCTTCTCTCCCCCTTGATAACAGTTGGACAATGCTCCTACTGTTGTGCCCACACTGAGGCTACTACCTACTAGAAACAGCTCCTGGTAGAACTATTGTTATTTCCAGGAGTAATAACACCACGGAGCAGTCCTGCAAAGTTCTGCTGGTGTAATTTGTGCCATTAGTCAGCACAGATACATACAGACAAACAGCACAGGATGTATGTGGCATACACTGTACATTTTTGGAATGTGACGCAGCACACAGTGAACTGGGTCAGTGAGCATCTAGGTAGGGCATGGACATTCAGCTGTTGAATCTTTAATTCCATCTAAATATGACTGCTTTCACTCCCAAAGCTGTGTCTCCTGCGGCGTTCAGACTGCAGGAGTGAGACGACTTCCTCTCTGCCGTGTCTAAAGTCTGCACTCCCCAGCCTCTCCTTGTCACGCCTCAATGATCTCTGAAAGAAAGACACAGAAGTCACTTGTATACGCTATGTAGCACAGCTTTAATTAGCACAAGTGAGCAGCTCACTGAAGTTATTTCGCAAGAAAACACTTGAGGGAATCAGCCAGAAAGTAAAACTCTGTTATTCTTCTGACCTTTGAACGTTTCAGTGGAAGTTTTGCTGTTGTAGATGAAAGCACATTATAAAGCCCAGAGCTGCTTCACTTAATTAGTATTTCTTGTGTGTTTGATAAGCAGAAGCACTTTCAGAAGATCGCTCTTGCCTTCTGCAAAGACTTTGATTGTAGCTGTAAAACTCACAACATGATCACCATCCTACTTTAATATTCTTTTATTTTTTTTAATCATTATAGCTTTGGCAGAACAGATTTTTTTTTTTTTATTAAACACTGAAATATCTTCAGTCTGCAGATGTGTGCGAGCAGATCCTCCGGGTGGTGTCTCGATCAAGTCGCCTGGAAGAGTTGGTTCTGGACAATGCAGGACTCAAAACGTAAGAAAACTCAAATTTAATATTCAAGTTATCATTTTTACACCCTTTATCTTAAGCACGGTCACAGGAGCTACTATAAATGGCTGAAAGGCATCTTGAACTCGTAGAGGAACATACAAACAACCATGCAGAAGGTTCAGCCTACATTTGAACCCTGGCGGTCTTAACCTCTGTATCACCCTGCCGCAACACTACATGTGAAAGCCAGCTGAATCATAACTGCTAATCAGCCTGTGGAAATGAAGAAGGTTTTTAAAAATGATTCAAGTGCAGTCATTAGTCTAATCCCAGTTAGAGCTTGGAGGGTAGTAATTAAGTAGGTACGACTGTATTAATGAAGAACGGAAAAAATGAAGACGACTTTTAATATAGAAAAAAAACGTGTATTTTTGGCTCTGAAGTGAACCTTTTGTGTCTGAATTTTAAATATATATTGGTGTTCATAAGTCTAATAAAAAAATTACACCCACTTTGAACTAAAATGCAAAAGTTCCCTTTTATAATGAAATGTTTACCTTTGCCTGTAATTCAGTGTGATTGAATTTCATTGAACACGTCACATATTCCCCCAAATAAATCATTGTAATACATTTACCACTAGAGATAATGCTGTACAGTGACCTAATATATGTGCTTATTACCTCCTGCAGCCTTATTGATGGTCCTGCTAGGGAGGGAAAGTTATATTGCATCGCTCTTCTGAGTCCAGTTCTGCTCATTTTACTACAGACATGCTGATTATTCATGCTGTCTCTGGTTATTCAACTGTTAAAGAGGATTTTAGTGGCTGAACACATTTAGTAACCACCCTTTTACAATTCTAGTTTCAATGCAACAATTCTGCTTTACTGTTGTGGTGAGAAAATAATGTCCATTCATGTTCATTTGATAGGCTGGACAGACGCTGAGTCATAAATATTCTCTTTCGTGACCCACAGTGACTTTGCCCAGAAGCTGGCTGCTGCTCTGGCTCATAACCCCAGCTCAGGACTCACCACCATTAATCTTGCCAACAACCCACTGGAGGATAGAGGTGAGACATCGATTGTGATCTAATGTGGTCATCCCTGTTCTGTTGGCCTCTCCACTGCACACTGTCTGCTAGGTTTTACCTTTTAGTCATACTTTTCTACTTTTATGCGTGTTTTAAATGTAGTTTAGTAGGTATTCTAATCCGATAGGTCTGACTTTTGAGATCAGAGAAAATATGGAAACCTGATAAATGAATTCAAAACACAGATTGTCAACAAAAGGAGAACAAAGGTGACAAACTCATCCATAGGTAGGCAGAGCTGAGATAAAGCTTAAATATCATCCACCAACTCCTTGATATAATATTTCGGTGTTGAACAGCCTGATACAGATGTGAAGTCTGATAATACAGCACATTTATGATCCATTTGTAATAGGTCACTGAGTGCAACAAGCTTAATATTTCATTGCCTCTCAGTGGATCCGGGACACATGAATTAAAGATACATTCCACCACATGTTCAGGCTGCGGCATGTAAACATACTACAAATTCCTGGGAACCAACCTCTGTATTTTTTGACTGAAAGATGCATTATAAGTATAGGTTGACTGTCCTAGACTGTGTTCATTACCTGTATTTTGGGCCTGTTAGTTTATTTGTTTATAGATAAGTTATGATTTAATGTAACGTTTCTATGTTATGATGTTTTTTAATAACTGAAAGTACTAATTTCTTCATCGGAATTAGGAGGAATCTCTGATTGACTTTATTTCACTCTTTCTTCCAGAAATGGTGCTAGAAGCTTTGTATCTCGCTTGTAAAATCTTAGTGATTACTGACAGCACAAGACAAAAATGAATGTCTGTCTGTTTTCCTCTCTCTTGCTGCAGGTGTTTCCTCCCTGGGTGCTCAGTTTGCCAAACTTCGAATGGGGCTCAAGCATTTAAATTTTTCCAAAACCTCACTATCGCCCAAAGGTACGTGTTGCCTTCCCATGCTGCTGAAATGCAGGAAGTCACAGGGAAACATAAGCAGTTTATTTTTTTCTTCTTTTTTTCTACAAAGCCACTAAATTGGAGTGGGAAGTGTGAGAACACAAGCTATATCAATATTGGGCAGTAATTAGATGGCTTTTCTCGGAGCATTTTATTTCCCATCATCCCCTGTGAGCAGATGCAACTCGTATTTTCCTCTAATCTGATCGCACCTACCGCAGGGAAGCTAATGAGACTTAATTACTACACTATTACCACTGTGAGTGAGAGGTGAAGACAAAGACAAATGTGTAAACAGTGTGATTGTTTTCATTAGCATAAACGCTGCTCATTCGTCCACTTTCCTGTCGCTAGCAGAGCAGTGCGTTTTCATTGTAATGAAAAAGCCTTTCTTTTGTGAAGAATCAGCATATTTTCTGGATTAAATGCATCTGCCATCAACAATTACTTGTTAAATGTCTCTTTGGTTCCCATCCAAAGCAAAGTGTGCAGCAGCAGTGGCGGTCTGTAGGGACTCACCATAAATATGTGCCGCTCTCAGGGAATCAATAAACGGCTATCATATTCCACAGGGTCAGTGAGGGCTTGTGCAGCTTAAACTGAGCCTCTCTCCCTCCCTCCCTCCCTCCCTCCCTCCCTCCATTTAACCCCAATCCATAATCTATATTGTCAATGGCTTCGGAGATAAACACAGTTGTTTTTTTTTACTTGCTTTCACACATCTTTTTTTTTTTGCTGTTTGTAATTCAGCCGATGGCTCATCCAATCTTTAAAATTTGCTGCTTGTTTCTCTCAATTTTCTCGTGTCACATTTTTTCTCCTCGGTCGGGCTGGAACGCGTCGCTTCATGGTCACGCCTTGATTTGCAAGCAGGCAGAGTCAGTCAGGACTTCAGAGTACAAAACTGTCAGTTCAGTGAGTCCACCATGTGAAAAAAGTGACACGGGTCAGCGGGTTGCATGTAGATTTTGAACTACAGGCAGAGCAGTCAAACTCCATGCATGTAAATACAAGTATGAACAAATATTTCTTCTCCCTCAAATTCATACTGGAGCAGCTCAGGAGCAGGTATAAGGTATAGGGTCTCACAATTATTGAATCGATTGCCCTCATTTGATTTTTATTTGGATTTATTTCTTTATGGTTATTAAAAAGAGAAAATGTAATGTGTTATTGGCAGAGGCATAGCGATGCAAGCTGTGTGAAGGCTTTCTTTTCAATTTTCACACATCCAGTCTATATTCTGATCCTATATTTTTCTCGTCTTCACTCGCTGCTCATTTCCTCTGCCATTTCCTTCAATACACTGTGAAAACATCATCGGGAGATTTGAGGATTGTGATATTGCTGACTGTGTGCGTGTGCGCGTGTGTTTCAGGGGTGAACAGCCTTTGCCAGTCACTGAGTGCCAACCCATCCATCCCCAACAGCCTCGTCCATCTGGACCTCTCAGGGAATATGCTCAGAGGAGACGACATGCAGGTGCACACACGATACTAATACAAATATTTATTTATTTAGCAACCCTCATACTTAAATTAGATTACCAGACTAAGAAAGCACATTAAAAACAGTTGAAATCCAGATTAAAAGCAGAAGCTGGTACGGATGTACCGACTCCTGTACCATTTAACCAAACTTAGAGTGGGCTGCACAGGTGGCTGGTCCATCACAGTGATATGGTCCATCACCCCCCTAACCCTGGACTCGAACCAGGCAGAGTCTCACTGTGAAACAACAGTGCTAACCACTGCATCACTGTGTGGCCCTGCAAATGATTATTATTATTATTACTATTTTCAAATAAACTTATTTATTATAAGTTATCTTATCTTATTATCTTATTTGCAAATGTGCTGGTGATATGATATGCTGGATAAAAGGTTACAAGTGTGTAACACAATTGTCAGCTGAGAATATATTTGCTCATAAACCAACATGAGTGGTTCTTTAAAATGTGTCAACATCTTTACAAAGTACAAACTGCACAATCTGTATTTGTTGAAGTAGGGCGGCCTATTCAAATGCAATCTAATCAGAGAGGCGTTTGGAGAGACGCTTCCAAATTTGTTGACTGTTGGATTTTCTTTTACCGTTTGTGAGAATGTTAAGTCTCATGAGATAACGATGGTTTATTTGGTGCTTTAAAAATAGACAAATTAAAAAAAAAAAAAAAATCATCTGACCATGATACAGTACATGATTAGTCTGATTACTGAAGAAATTTCTCAATGTATGAATGTATCACTTGCTACTGTGGTCAAAATGAATACAACCCGATGGCTTCACATTAGAATTGTTTCATGGCTCATTAATTCAGTTCAACACCATCAAATTATCACAGAAGATCTTCACTATTACGTGTTGATCCAACAGTGTTTAATGTCCCATGAGCTTGAACAAAGAAACTTATCACCTGTGAAAACCGTCTTGTAAACCTGCTTTTGTTCAACCTCTTCTAATAACTGAATTTAAAGAGACATTAAACAGTGATTTCTGTTTTTGTGTCACGTTAATGTGTTTGCATTAAAAACACCTCTCCTCCTGCTTTTCCAGCATTTCTATCACTTCCTCAGTCAACCCAACGGCCTGGTGACCCTTGACCTCTCCAACACCGACTGCTCATTGGACCAGGTGAGTTAGTCAAACTTGTGCACCTGTGCAGATGAAAAAGTAGCTCAAATAAATTAATAAATGAGCCGAGATTATAATAGATTAAACAGATTGAGCATTACAGAATGACTCTGTAAACATTGTGGCTGCACCTCATTTTGCTGTATTGTAAGATGAAGTGCTTGTTATTTCTATGTGTGTCGCGGGCCATGTAATCTAATTGTTTACACCCATTTAATCTGCGTTGCAGTCGGCTGCACGTGAAATGGTCCAAATACTGTATGTGATGTATTGATGTGGGTCTGAGCCAAATACGTCTTATTGATTAGTCTGACATGTAGCCAGCTGCCACGCAGCCACTGAAAATATCGATTGGCTTCTAAATCATATTCTGGCTTTCCCATGCAGAACCACACATACATAAATTGTTTACACATTTCTGAACAAGCTGCGGAGACGAAAGCTAAAGTATCAAAACTGAGTGGTTCTTTAAGGTTATTTGGAGATTGAACAATCCAACAGGTAGATGAAGACATACTTGTATTTGTGAGCGTTCTAGTGATGTTTTGTTTGTTTCAGGTTTGCTCGGCTCTGCTGCGAGGTTCGGCCCAACACCTTTCTGTCCTCAACATGTCAAAGAGTGTCTTCCCTCACAGGTAAACGAAGAGTCCTGGTTTTATTGGGAGAATTAATCTGGTGTGTTTTAGTTTCCAGATTCATTGGAAACATTAGCACTCAAAGGCGATCTGTGGAAAAAGATGAAAGAGGGGAAAAACAGGACCAGTTGGTTACGCAGGCACTATATCATATCTATAGTTACAGTTGTGTGAAACACATTTTTGGATATAACTCAATTAGTCACCCAGTTGAAAGCAAAAAATAAATAAATAAAAGCAAAAGGCTTTGAACAGAAAAAAAAAATCCCATTTTCCAACAAGAACTATGATTCAGATTGCTTTAGTATATCAGCTTTCACCACACGTCTGCTTTTCAGACTCAATAATTTAAGCAGAACCGTCATATTTGGTGTGTCTGATTTGTGTCAGAGCACAGATGCTTGAATCCTTGTTATATAAGGCAATAAACTGAGTTTGGAGGCATATAGGTTGTTATTTTCAATCTTAAAAGAAATGTGTCAGGGATCAAACTCTTTGATTTGAAGCTGCTGATCTGGGTGCAGTCACAGTTTCATACCAGTGGTTTATTTTTATTCATTCAGTATTTAAAGGCAACCTTGTTAGAGGAACGAAAAAGCTTAGCTATTTCTACTTTATTTAAAATGTAAATGCAGAAATGTTTTTATGATTCCAAATAAGAAATAACATCTCACAGTAATGGTTTGTTTATTTTAATCTAAATGTTTTATATCTTTAAATAAAGCAGGTTTATTAGGTAGCAGCACACAACACTGATAAGATACCATGCAGGCAGTAACATGAGGTAGTTTTCTACGTCAAACACATTTTATCATAACATCCTGTCTGAGGTCTGTCACTTTAAATGTGAGATCAGAATTTCTTGCCACGTTAAAGAGAGAATTTATCTGCACCACATCTCAGTGACTCGAGTATCTTTGGAAAGCCCAGGATGTTCTCTTACAGTGCAGAAAAACTCAATGAATTATCATAAATGGTGTCACATCCGTCTGAGGACAGTATGAGCTGCCCGGTCTGTGCAGGATATCGCCGCGTGATGAACCATTTATTATCTGAAATGAACCTCTCATGTTTAACCATCACGTACAGTATGAGCTGTTATCACGTGTACAGTATGTTCTCCACACAAGCACTCCACTGAGGCTTATCTGTGACTCTGCTCCCTATTTCAAATTCCTTTCTTCCTCTCGCAATCTCTTCATGTCGGTGTGTGACACCTGCTGGTCAGCGATTGCCACCGCAGCGGGCTTCAGGGAAGTTCAATTGAGTGTTTGTTGTGTCTAACAGATGGGCGAGGGGTGGAGCGGTGGTGTTCTGCTGCCGCCGTTATCTGTCTCTCCCGAGAGTGTCTCCGGGGAGCTGAGAACTTCATCAAGGGGGAAAGGGGGTTGAGAGGGAAGGGGAGGGGGAGAGAGATGAGCAGAGGTGAGGAAGGAGCCACGTGATAGTTGAAGAGGAGAGAGTGAGTGTAGCAGGTGTAGCAGAAACTTCTAATGCTTCCAGATCAGCTATTCCTCTTCATCTTCGTCTTCTGGCTGCTCGCATAAGGAACAATCTGCCTCCATCTTGCCCTATCCCCTGCCTCCTCCACTGTTCTACAACCATGTCCATGTCCTCCTTCACAACATCTATTAATCTTCTCTGAGGTCTTCCTCTCCTCCTCCTGCCTTGCAGCTCCATCTGCAGGATCCTTTGTCCAATCAATGAATGTATTATCTCTCCTCAGCACATGTCCAGACACTCTCAACCTACCATCTCTAGTTTTATCTGTGAACTGTTCAACTGCAGCTGTCCGTCTGATCTAATCTGTGGAGGTAAAACTGTCTGAGACGGATAATTAACCACAAAGTGCTTCGAGCGCATGACAAGAGGAATAAAATTTTAACTTAACTTGACTCTCAGATTTGTTGCCCTACTTGTTTCAGATCAAAAAAGGCATGAAAGTTTGTTTTAGACATTATCCCCATATCATGTCATCATTTAGTTCATTCTGTCGCTCCGTTTCTTCAGGAAAGGTAAAGAGGTGCCCCCTTCGTTCAAGCATTTCTTCAGCAGCGCCGCGTCTCTCAGCTCCATCAACGTGTCAGGAACCAAACTGCCGCCTGAGGCCCTCAAGTGAGTCAACCTTTCATTTACATTTCATGTGTCTGAGGAGCAGACAGCTGTTTCACCCACACTCTCTGTGATCCTACATTTCATTCTTGGAACTTTTCTCCTCCCTCATGACACCCTACAATACTGAACTTTCATAAGCCTTGTTTTAGAGGTACTTTTCCAGAAATATACGGGGTGTGAAAGTACTTTGAATACTGACGGTGACTTCAGTGCAGGTGCTGAAGATATTGAATACAACAGAAAAGTTCATTTTTGGTACATGTATATAATAGGCACACTTCCATGTCAATTAAATTACATACAAAGCAAAAAATGTAAATCTTACTTCCTTGATACGCACGTATGATCTTTTGTATTATATCATACTTTGAAATGTGTATGTTTTAACAGCATATGATGTTATTGCTTTAGAGCGCTTCTGCTGGGCCTGGCCAGTAATCCCAGTGTGAGGGACGTGTCTTTGGACCTCAGCTGCTGTGAGGTAAGAACAACACTGCTGTAATGCCCAACCATCTCAAATCTAATAAACACATGCCCATGCTTTGCAGTTTACAGTATTTTATGTGACAGTTTAAGCTTCATTTGAGGTGATTTAATCCAACTTGAAATTAAATATATTTCATGAATTAATCACATTAGTGAGAACGTTGATAGGCGGCAGAGCTGAAGCACATTGCTGCACAATTGTGCAATTTACACTTGATTGTACATCTCTTATTTTTCCTGACTCCAGCAGTAGTGCCATTTGTCTGAGTGCCCTTGTCAGCTAAAGTTTGGCGCGGGTGGTTTATTTCAACAGTTTGGAGGTAATACTCATCCAGTCAGCTTTTTAGGATCCACTCCAAAACCATTTGACAGGCCGGCGACGCCGCTAAGAGGCTGCGTAATGGAATACTTGGCAGACAGCAGGCCGGGGTGAAGGGTGGAGGGAGGGTTAGGTGAGGTGGTGGGGATGTTGGTTGGGGGGGGGGGGGGGGTCTTCAGTTTCCCTCTCTAATTGTTTCATCACAACTCTCTGCGCACACACACACACACACACACACACACACACACACACACACACACACACACACACACACACACACACACACACACACACACAACCACAGGAGCCCCTCGCCTTCATTTGCCCTCTTCCCATGCTTGAATAGAGAAAAGACGGCTCTCTGCAAATTTGTGGTGATTGCTAAAGATAACTCATGAATACAAATTACACAGGAAATCCAATTCCAGATTCCTATAGAAATCTTCCCAAACCGGAGCTCCGGGGGAAATGATGTGATCCCTTCGCAAAGCCTTAATAAAGCGTTTGGTGGAGGCGGCCAGAAACCGTTTCTCTGAGTGGGTCTGACAGCGAACAAAACAGGGACTTGACTCCATGCTGAGTGGGATGCGTGTGTCTTTGAGTGTGTGCTGGAATAGAAAGTATGATCATTAGGCATCTGTGTGTTTTGTTGTTTGTAATTGTTGGCTTGATTTGACACCCTGCTTCTTTCCCCCCCCCCCAAAATGCTTCTGTAAGCTTGGCCATTGTGTAAGTACTAACACACTCACTGTTAATAATTACCTTTCATTTATTGGTAAGCTTGTTTTTAGCGGATCCTTTATCGTCCTGCTCATCATATTCACAGTGGGGTCGATTTTTAACTTGTTTTGGATGAAATGGAAAGCTGCAATTAGCCTGAGTGATGTTGGAAGTCTTTTGAAGATGTCACGTATGTGCTTAGCAGTTGAATGCAGGGTTTGCGGAACAAATCTAATACAGATGTTATGTCAGTGTAAGCCTTTATGGAAGCCCTGTGACAGTTTCTGTTACTATCCATTTTCAATAACAGTGGTGGATTTGCCAGCGATTGTCTCATTCCAGCAGTAGTACAAAAACAAATTAACTTTTCATATAAATCAGCGAGCCCGACGTGTGGTTTTCCATCTTTCCAGCTGCGGTCCGGAGGCTCTCAGATCCTGGAAGGTTGCATTGCTGAAATCCCAAACATCTCCAGCCTGGATATCTCTGATAATGGTGAGAATGCAAAGCTTCTTGTACATTTCTATGGATTTTAATCTAAACACTGACCCGTGAGAATCGGTCGACTCCAGTCAGACGTGTGTTTCTCTTTGTCCAGGCCTGGACTCCGATCTGTCCACTCTGCTGGTTTGGTTAGCGAAGAACCGCTCCATCAGACACCTGTCTCTGGGCAAGAACTTCAACAACATCAAATCCAAGTAAGACTAAAGGGTCGATTGTGCTGGTGTTGCAAAACAATATAATTTGTACTTTTAATCATGTTTATTTTTGGGGTGGTGTTTTTTATAAAAGAAAAAATTTCAACCGTCTTTCTCATACTTTTGCTTAGAAACCTCGCTCCAGTGCTGGACAGCCTGGTTCACATGATACAAGAGGAAGAGTCGGTAAGTTTCTCTTTCTGTGTGGTCTCTTGTGCAACCGGAGCGGAGCAGTAACGCGAAGCATCTTTAGACAGATGGCTCGAGCTCAAATCCTGCGTCTGCAGGCACCCAGCCGGCTGAAACAAATCACAGACTCTCCTCCAGCTGCTCTTCAGCTGACCTCTGACCTCACCGGCGGAGGGGCTGCGTTAATAGAATTCCCCAAAATCGAATGACAGACTCAAAGCGTCAAAGTACATTAAAGCACGAAAATGACTCGGAACACATCCCGTCGAGTTGCAACCAGCCGTCGCCTCTGTTACGAATTCAAGAATTACCTTCACCTCGTAGCTTCGCCTCAATAATCACTTTATCTCTCCCTCCATCATGGGAGCTGTAACACATTCTGCCCTTTGTGCCTGACCTTTCTTGCCCCCCCGTGCTGGATTGATGATCATGTTGAGCTGCTCTCTGCTGATCTGTGCTGGTTTGGTCTCCTGATTGTTGTAGTTTTGTGTGTGTGCGTGCGTGCGTGCGTGCGTGTCCCATTATACATCCGAGAAGATGTGGGTATGTGTATGAACCGTTTATCTGGCTGTACAGGTGCATCAAAAGAAATGAGGAGGGGGAAAATTAATACTGTAGATAAATAGAAGAAAGTGATGAGAAGAGGTGGTTGATGTCAGGAAAAAAGATCGAGAACAGATTAATAAAATGAAAGACAATGATTAAGAAAGCAACGTGGCAAAGGATGCAACTGTGTCTGACATTCTAAAAAAATCAACCATCCATTTTTTTCTCCTCATGAAGCTGGTCAAGGTGCTTTGAACAAGTAAATACTGTGGAAGAACAAACACCTTCAATATGTGGCAAATGGATAATCATCATTTACTCTTAAATAAATATATTGGACTTTTATTGATTTGCTATATTGAGTAATCACCCACAGCTCGACCGAAAAGCTTAGAAACTAATGTGTCATGATTAGTAAGGAGAAAAGCTAAAGAGGAAAAGATGCAAAGTCCTACTGAGATGTTTTTTGTTATTGAATTATTGACCCCCCCCCCCCCCGCCCCCGCCCCCCCCCCCCCCAAAAAAAAAATTATAGAAAAAAATAATAATAATGGTAAAATCCTGCCTTTGTATGGTTATGAAATCTGGTACTAAAACACTACAAAAATGTAAGACTGTTAAAAACCATAAACCACAAATTATACAGCTCAACAGATGTTTTGATATTTCATTTTTATAACACAAACCTTCTAAAAAAATTAATATTTCCCCCGAATGGTAAAATATAATTTTTCAATCTGATGAAAAATGCTTGAATCTATTGGCTTAATATAATATACCGTTGTATCATGTATTTCATTGTATATTATGTCAATTATTTTAAACTGTGTTTAATATTTTGCCTCTGCCTATTGGTTGTATTTTCACTTCGAGAGCAGATTACAGCTTAAACTAGGAATGTTAAACATGTGGTCTGCGGGCTCAAACCAGCCCGTCAGAGAAGTCACAGCAGATAAGATTTCAGATTTATCAGCAAGTTTCTGGAGGCAACAAAGTTAATACAGTCTGGTTTCTAGGCATTTGGTTGTCTTTTGTATTTGGAGGGAACATTAAAAATTTTATAATTTTGAAAGTGCATTCATCTGTCCCTAAATATACCACCCTGTTCAGGTGTTCTAGAAATATGTTGACTTAATGTAGATTTTCTTTGCACAGTGTACTCACAGCTCTATGCACTGAAACAAAGAGATTGGAGGAGAATTTAGTTACAATGCACATCTACCACAAGGATTTTTGAGATTTATAGCATGTAATTAAATGAAAGAGAGTCATTGGTTTCCAATCTCAATTAAGATTTATTGATATTTTTTTTTAAGTTGAGACAAATTACTAAGCTGTAACTTTGAATTATTTCCATTAATACCTGTTTCAAATGTGTTTGGAACATGAGCATATTCCTATTATTACTTGTTAAACCAGTATTTTATTCATTTCTGGTAATTGCCTCGAGGGCCACAAAGTATGGGGACCGTAGGTTGCCGGTGGGATTCTGGTTGCCCAGATCTGCAAATGAGACAAACTTTTGTTCAGTTTGATAATCATTTTATGCTTGAGAGGAATTATTGTCATCCCCCGGCAGCTATGCAGTGGACAGACTTGAACATTATTTTGATTAACGCCACAGCAGAAATGTTCAATTCCATTATAGATATAAGCTCAGTTCATCACTTTGTCGACACACATTAAAGAGGTTAATTTGTCTCTTTTATGAGGCCACACTCATTTGCATGTCTTCGGTTTCAGTTTCTCATTTCATGGTTGTTATTAATTACCACATGCACACACACAGACTAATTACTTTATAATTTCAGCCACTAATAATGACTAAGTGTAAGCTACTGTTATTGTTAAAGGGATTGTTTTCTGAACGTACCATGCAGGTCTTTCCACTGCATGTTTCCATTCCTTTAAATTTATTGGCATTTGTAGAGCATATTGTTGTGCTGTTGTGAAATTATCAATGGAGATGTGATTGGTATTTTATAGCAGTGTTGGATTTGTTTTTTACTGAAGCTTCTGGTGCATAAACTTGTATACATTTATATTTGCATGTTTCTGATTTCTGTCCTCACAGGAGCTCAAAAATGTTTGCTATGCATCCTCAGACAAGACACATAAAAAATAAATTTCTGCATGTATTACCATGTTTTCAGACCTAACCATCTTTGCAGATGCAGCACTTCACAGTCAATACTCCCCAAATTAGCCACGGAACGGCAAATATCAGGACACACTCAATCATCACTCCCCTACTTCGTTTACGTTGAGGCACAGACATAAACATAAAGCACAGGGTTTAATCTTGTAATTTCTTTGTTTGTGAGTAGTCAGGTGTTCAGCAATAAAATCCTCTCAGCTCAAGTGTTTCTTACTTCGCTCTGTGCTTTTACTGCTGATTATACTATTAGAGCGTCCATCCATTATCTATGCATGATTTATCAAACCTATGCTTGTTGGGAGTTGGAGCTAAACGCAGAGCTCTCCCTACAGTGTGGAGAGCTCTGTGAGACAGCTCACCTCCACACATTCACACCTATCAGCAATTTAGTCTCTATTAACATGTTTGTATTTGGACCCCTGGAGGAAGTCAAAGGACTGGGAGAAAACCCACGCATTCTCACAGAGAACACATGATTTCAGTTGTTAAAAATCATGTGTGGACTCTTTCAGATTGTCAGTCGTGGAACAGTTTAAGTAGAACCACACTGTCACAGATTAAAACAGTAGTCAATGGTAAGCTAACAAGTTTATAACCTGGAGTCATGGAAATTTTGTACACAGCACTCTTGTCTGCTCTTGCATTTTTTGCAGATGACATGTACTGTATCCCTTCGTTTCCACTTCCAGGTTAGAATTTGGCGCAGAGCTCTAGCACATGCACTCCACCTGCTCTGTATGAATGCAGGAGTATATCGGGTTTTTAGTAACTGATAAAGTATGTGAGTTGTGATATGCGTCCGTCCAATAACTTATATTCAATCAAGTTGACATGTTTACATGTACTTTTAACATCCTGATATGATAATTAGATTTTTTATTTTTTTTTTTTAAGTGTCCTGTAAACATAGTGATGCTGGGCGGGTGATGATGATGCACCGATGCCTCAGAAGGCAAAATTCCCCCGATCAATCAGATTTAGATATTGTCTTTTTGGGGATGCTGAATAACAAGCACTAATGCCTAGTTGACATGTGGAAAATATTAGACATATTTGTGACTTATCTTTTGCATCTAACTAAAGGCAGTAATGCATTAAGTATACACGTACTTGTACCCACCACTCATTTCACAGAGAAAGCATTTAAAGGGGGTTAAGCAAAGCTTTGCAAAATGCATCATCGACAGGGTAATACGGCGAGCACTGGGAAGGCTGTCCTACTCGAGGCAGATCACAGGCGTCTCCAGCTGCGTAAATGGCACGCGTCACGGGGCTGCTTAAATCTGGTGAACAGACGGGCACCGTCGGGGGTTTGTGAGCACTCTCGCATCACAAAGAAAGCCCACTTGATCTGGTGCTGAATGTTTCATTTGGTGCCTCTGCCCCAGCAGTGTGCTAAATGGAAATATCAGTGACATTTTTAGAGCGGCGCCGGAGTCCTCTTGATCCTCTGATGAATGTTTGAATTGTTTCTTTTGATCTGATTCACCATGTGTGTCAAACAAACATAAAAGACATTGTAACGACCAGTGTATTTGTTTCAACATTAAATCTAAGGAACAATTCTTATTTCAGTTTGAATTGTTGCACTTTTTTGTAATATTCGTTGAGAACTGTGCAGGGTGAATGAAGAAAGCACATATTTACAGACTGAATCATTTCTAGGACTTTTTAAAGCAAAACAAACAGGCAACACCAGAAGAAGTGGTATAATTTATAAAAGTGTTGGTTTTCTCTATCAATTGAAGATTGCCCTGGTTGTTGTTTTTATTCATCTTAAATTTAAATGCATTTCACCTCATTTCATAGTCATAAAAAGCTTTTCCATCAACACTTTGTGGTAAAACCTGTTTCTCTTCACCTCCGCAGCCCCTCACCTCCCTTTCTCTGGCAGACTCCAGACTCAAGAGTGATCTGACCATTGTCCTCAATGCTCTCGGCAGCAACTCGTCTCTCACCAGGCTCGACATCAGCGGGAACGCCATGGGAGACATGGGAGCCAAGATGCTGGCCAAGGCCCTACAGATCAACTCCAAACTCAGGTGAACATTGTGGTGTTTTAGCAATATGACTGTGTTTCGCATCGCCATCAAAATTTGTGCTTTCTTTTGTATTTATCTTCTTCCCTTCATCGTTTAGTCATAATTTTATCAGCTCTGATTGCACTACAATTTTAAAGTTGATACACACTAACGTGTAACATCCATTGTTACTTCAGTGAACACAACGTGCTTCACAACACATCATCTGTCTATGCGGCTCACTTAAAGGTCATATATTGGAGTTTGATACCAGACACATTTTGTTTGTAATGTCAACAGCTATGCAGACAAAACAATCTGAATTTAACCAGATTTAAGAACCGTTTTTATGGAACAGCAATCACCACACTCAACACAGAAAAGCACATTTGATATGTAATATGTTTTATACAGCATCAGTGCAATGACCTGATGACGGAATGCTTGACTGTCAGTGATGGCTGTCTGGTTGTGTTTTCCTACTTTTGTTCTGGCCTAGTAGATTCTTATTGTGTTTTCGTTGATTCTTATTGTGTTTTAGAGGATTTTTATAGTGTTTTTAGTGGTATTTAAGAATGATGCAGTAGTGCTTTTACTGGATGTACAAATTGATGTCACTTTTAAATTCCGTTATACCTCTTACAAGGACAATAGAAATATTCTGATCTATTCTTATTTTTTAATCTACAGTTTAGTCATTCATTTGTTCTGTAATATGATAAGATGAAAAAACAGACAATGGTGATAAGTAAAACTAATAAACTATAAGATAGCTATGTGTGATTAAAAAAACACTTTGCAAAAGCTGCATTGTGTGATTGCAGCGATTGCCAGTGGTAGTTTTTAAACCTATTCTGTCATAATTCAAACCCACATACACTAAAACCAATGCAGAAATCATTTTAAATCGCTACAAATGTTCAGTATTACATCTTGCTTGTCAACAGATAATCAGTGAAATGTCGTAAATTGTCTTTTCTAAGTTGATTCCCTTCATTTGTGTGCAGGACTGTAATTTGGGATAAGAACAACACCAGCCCTCAGGGTTTACAGGATGTAGCAGCCGCTCTGGAAAAGTAAGTTTCACAATCTATGTCCCTATATAAATATAGACATATATGAGTGCGTGTTGATCATTATATAAGTTTTCTCACTCCGATTGAAATCTGTCAATGTAAAAAAAATAAAAAAAATCCCTTGGAGATTTCGTTCACACTGCAGTAACAACATGAAAAGTGGTTTTGTGGTTAATTGTTGCAGCCGAGTTGTCTTTTTGTTTTGTGCTGAAACCTTGAGGTAGACAGGAAGGAGAGAGGATAAAAAGATGGAAGGTACAGAGGAGAGAGAGCGACAAACACAGGGAATACAACAAAGACACTACGGAATGAGAAAATCTGCTGAGGAACGCAAAACAAGCGAGGGCATTACAGATTAAACAACAAAACAAATCAGATGATAGTCTCTTGTACCTTCCCATGTGGGTGTGAATTTTCAATGTTCCACATTGGAGTGATGAAGTGACGTATGCGTCTATCTAAATTGGCTTCTGGGACACGCCTGTACATCCACCTCTCATCTCTTCTCAGCCTTCATCATTTAATCCCAGCAGCACATCTCCCCGTCTCCCCTCCCAGTCGTTGTGTTGCATTATTGAAAGAACAATTTCTTTTTCTCGTTGTGCCTGATCTCCGCTCTGATCAGCTCTGTGCAGCATTGTGAGTTTTTGTTCCCTGCGCTCAATTTCCTCATGTGTCTTGTGCGCCGTGCTTTCTTTAAAGATTTTTTTCACTGGAGTTTCCAAGCAAACAGTACGGGCTGGATATACAGTATATGTAACATGCAGCACATACAACAGTAAAATCCTCATCAGTGTCGTTTCTATATCTGAATAGTGATGAATTCAGAAGATGGTGTCAAGTGTCAAAAATGATCATCTCTTTGCTTAAACTGCCTTTTTTCATGCCAAACTACATTGTTTGTATATATTTCCGGTTCTATTTGTGTCAAACTGAATAAATTCTTTGTTGCTGTCATGCTGGCAATGTGATTATGTGATTTGTGTGAAGCCTTGTGTGTAGTTCTTCACACAACACTCTGTGATCCAGTGCACCCTTTTGATTCCTCACTAATGAGAAATCCATGTTTATCTTTCCTATTTCTGTCCATCCCACACCTTTTTCCATTTTCTGTCATGTGAACTAAATCTAAAGTGATATCCTCTGGCTGTGTGTCCATAAGGAACTTCACCATCCGTTTCATGCCCATCCCCATCATCGACGCCTCCCAGGCCCTGAAGGCCAGTCCTGAGAAAACAGAGGATGCTCTGCTAAAGGTGCAGTACATCAAAGTCTCCCAGTGACTCAACAGATCGTTGTTTATCATAAGCATAAGTGTTGGAAACATACAGTTTGTTATGACTTTGAAGTGATAATGCCTCTGTGTCTCTTTTCCAGATTGAGAATTATCTGTACAGGAACCATGAAACAAGAAAATACCTTCAGGAACAGGCTTATCGGCTCCAGCAGGGCATCGTAACTACTACTACACAGCAGGTGTTTACACATATTGAGACGGGCATATGCTATTTTACTGACTTCATTGGCTCCACAAGCAGTTTTGTTTCAATTTATCAGTGAAGTTTCAAGAGTTGTATGAAATACAGCAAATGAGATGAAGTGTATCGAGAACACTGTAACCTTCTATGAAAAGGTCAAGTGAGTTTCTCCTCTGTTTCTTTTTCCAAAGCATTTTGTGATTGTTTTATCGAAATAATTTTCGGTCACAATGGAGTTGACTTTTTTAAAAACATGCATGAACAGTAAGTTAAAAATCAGCTTGCTGAGACTTTATCATGTCACAGAAAAGGCACAAGCCCTTCAATGTGTCGTCGTTCTTGCCTTCCAGATGATTGACAGGATTTGTGTGAAGGTGCAGGACCACTTGAACTCCCTGAGAAACTCTGAGACGGAGGCCATTTTGGAGGATGTCAGAGCAGCTGAGAGCCTCATCAAAGATGCCAGAAACTCTAAAACAGTGAGGACAGATTTACATTTTTAGATGATGGATAGATCCTTGTTTTCTTTTTTTGTGTGTGTTATGAATTGTAGAAAATTAAATAAGACTGTATGATTGTTTCTATGCCTATACGCCTATAACTTTGTCCTGCTGTTCCCAGCTGCTGCCCAACCTTTACCACCTCGGCTCAGCAGCCAAACAGGAAGTGAACAGCTCCTCGGTGGGTCCCATTCAGGAGAAACTGGAGTCTATGGCCGGGGAGGTGACTACAGTCATGGACCAGCAACTGCAGGTACTGTTTAAACTTTAAAAAAATATATTTTGCCCAAAGGTCTCCGATATTTCATCTCCAAAACACAGAAAAAGTGTCGCACTGTGTTTGATTTGCGAGTGTTTATTGGGAGTTTTACAAAAAGTGACCCATTGATACCAAAATGCAACGGCACCAAAATACTTCCAGGTTGTGGAGATGCACTTTAATCGTAGGTCCATCGGATGATTATGTCAGTGTCGGTTTGTGAACAGAACTTTTTTTTTCCCAACTCTTAGACTCTGTTGGAGTCCATGATGGACACAGCAGAGTCTCTGTGTCCTCATGTGATGAAGAAGAGTAATCTTCGTCCAGAGCTGATGAAGGCCAGCTCAGCCAAGACGGTAGTACCCAAAAGCTTTGTCACCAAGACCCTCCTGGAGCAGTCTGGGGTGGATATTATCAACAAGATCAGGTGTGTCTGTGGTTTACAAATCATTCACTCTATTTCAACGCGTTAGTTAGGCTCTGTCATTTATGATCCTAATTTTTCTTGGCCCTCTGAACAACATCTTTTCTGTCTGGACAGTGAGGTGAAACTGAATCTGGCGTCCTTTCTGTCTGATCGCATCGTTGATGAGCTTTTGGAGACTCTGTCCACATCGCAGCAAATATTGGTAAGATTTGAATCAACTATTGACTCATTATCTGAACTGCGACTAATATCAATTTGAAATATTTACTTCTACCATGTTGTTGAAGTACACCTCTTCTTATACGTTCACCTCTTCATTCCTCTCTCTCTCAGGCGGACCACCTGGTGCGTCGGGGACGCCCCCTGCAGCAGCAGGAGTCTGTGGACATGGACGTCCCGGAGGAGAAGATCCCTAAACGGGCATCAACAGAGATACTGGAGGCTGAAAGACTTGAAGATCTAGAAACGTGTATGGTAGGTCTAGAAGGAAGAAATTTTGTTTACTTTTGTACATTTCGTAGACACTGGTTATTGATTCTTGATAAAAGCAGGTATGAAAGTATCCAGAAATGCTAAACGATTAGTTATGTTTCATTTTCTGCTTGTATACGCTGCAGGAGACAAAATACATCAAATACTTCAGACTTCATGAACATAGTCATAAGATCAGCCGGAAGAAGATGAAAACTAAATTGAGTTAAACTTTACAAATATATGAATGAGTTTTACTTCTAAATCAAGAGTGCGTCCTTCATCACTATGTGCGTAGTATCGTCACATTTATAAAAACAAATATCAACGATCATATGGCAGAAGAAAGTCTGTAAAGCATCCTGGTCCTCTGACCTCTTTGACTCTTCTCATCTTTAAACCTGCAGTTTCCTGTTTCAGACTTCTATCTCCTTCCTTCTTCGTTATTCTCCTTCACAGCTATGCAGCTCTTTCTTTATCTCCCTCTTTTCGTCCTCAGTAGGCCTCAGTATTTGTTGTCTTTCTTTCTCTTCAATCTTTTTCCCTCTTTTCCTTCCTCCCTCTCCTCCCTTTGCTCCATGGAGACTCTGTGCTGCACCAGTGTGAGTATTTCCCGACTGTCCCTCCACAGCTTCTTCTCTACCTGCTTCTCTTTCGTCTCACTAATATGATTTGTCCTCTCACTTTGCTTACCTCTCACAAAAAATAGTTTCTTTCTACAATTTTGCCCCAAGAAAAGTATGAAATCACACTTTGTTTGACAGTCTCACAACAGTTGGATGCATTATTTATCGTTCCTCCTGTCACTTTATCCTTCATGCTGTTGAGTGTTGATGAGTGAAAATCTTCACGGCTGCTCTTCATTAAATGCACCGTCCGTCATCACTGCTCTGTGAATGTGCAACACGATTGTTAAACCAAGCGTCAGGGTGTCACCATGTTTTCACTTTAGGTAGGCGTGCAAACTCTTGATAACCCCATCCGCCGTCCCGATTCTGTCACTTTACATTTTGGGATAAATAACGGACAAAACATGTCACCAATCAACTGGTGTGCTTTGTGGCTCCTGTTTTACCCCCGAGGGACTCCGAAAGCTTCTCAGCTCTTACTTTTTGTTGTTACCTGAAATCTTTGGTGAGAAAGTTTGACAGAAGCAACTTGGAAATTGACTCGATATGCTTTAGCTTGTGAATTTTTAAACAGGAAATTATTTTCCTTATCTTTCCTACACGGTGTCTTCAGTGTCATTGAACTCTCCATGCTTACATGCTTCATCAGCTCTTCAATAGGCACTTTAAATGTATTTTGCTGAAATGTTAAGTGATCTGTTCCTCTTTTCAGATGACTCCTAAATCCAAGAGGAAAAGCATTCACAGCAGGATGCTGCGACCAGTGTCTCGTGCTTTTGGTGAGTACTTTCAGTTGCTATCATGTTTAACTTGAGGGACATTCACTTAACGACTTTGGTTTAACACTCGCCTTAATGTGTATTGGCGCTCATCAGTGTTGTACATCTGATTTGATGTAAGGTGAGTGTATTCTTACTATCTAATAAAATCCTGCACCTTACAGAAATGGAGTTTGACCTCGACAAGGCCCTGGAGGATGTCCCCATACATGTGGAGGACACCACGTCTTCGTCTCACACTCCGTCTACGCCGTCTCGTCTGACGCCGAAGCTGGAGCACCGTCCAGGACTCATGTCCGAGCTGCCATCTGAGGAAGAGAAAAAGCTGCAGCACTTCACCAAACTGCGACCTCGACGAAACAAGAAAACACACTCCAGCAAAATCCCTGTGAGTAAAACTTCGAAGATGATAGTATTTTTGCAAAGGTCGGTATAAGATACTGGAAGCCTTAAAAGACATGCTTCTGATCGTATTTGCAAGATGAAAAGGAAAGTGAAGAATTATGTTATAGTTCATGGTCAGCCTATAAAAGTGCTTCAACCGATTTGAAACAGAAAATTGGCTGATCCTCGAATGATCCAGATAAAATCTTTTCTTCCTTTTCTTTCAGCAAATCAACAGCACACCATCGCAGGATGGGGAACAGAACGGCCTCATGGGAAGAGTCGATGAGGGTGTTGATGAGTTCTTCTCTAAAAAAGTCACTAAGATGGATTCCAAGTAAGACTTTTAATATTTCTTATATTAATATTAATGTAATATTTATTATTCTTTATTTTATACTTTTCATATTTTCCTCTTGATGAAAACAAGCCTGCTCTCCAACACGGGGACTCAATCTGAACCTGTCTGGCCATTTACAATATATGAATTCCATGTGGGCTCAGAAACTGGTATTTATTTCAGCTATCTTTATAAACATTAAACACATTTGTTTTCATTGTTTTTTTGGTCTTTGTTCAGACGTTTGAAGAGTTCAGAATCTCAGGATGGAGAGAAGAAGAAGACTAAAGGAGGATTTCTAAACCTCATCAAACGATCCTCCAAATCTGATAAATCGGACAAGTCCGATAAGTCTGAGAAAAACCAGACGACTTCATCCTCCTCGGGAACAACTTCAGCCTCTGTGGCCGCTGTGCCAGCTTCCTCCATCCCCGAGGAGCCCTCCTCACCAAAAATCTCAGTTAAGAGTCCTGCTCCAGAGCCAAAGTCACGGTAAAGATGAAAACTACATACAACGGGTGATTGCTCACGACTTCTGCCTCCTCTCTACTAATTCTTAATGTCTCCGTTTCAGAGACTCATCATGCCGCTCACAGCCCACCGACTACAGCAGCAGCTCGGACCGCTCCGAGGAGCTGAGGACGCCGGACTCCATAGATGAACCTTGGGACGGTTCGGACGGCAGGGGAAGTCCACAGGGGGGCAGGCGATACCCCGGGGTTCAAATGATGGGGAGCGTCCTCCTGGCGGAGATGAAGGCCAAGCAAGAGAGGAGAGCACACAAGGTGACGTCATGCCGTTTGAATCCAGTGTACAGGAGTCAAGGGAAAGATGGAAAACTGAGCAAAAAGAGGCGGCAGAAACAAAGTATCTGCCACATTACAAAATATTATCCTCAACAACCACATTTGAATCATTATAAAATTGGATAATTGATCAAATTAGGTGTCATATTAATACAAATCAGCACTTGTCTCACATAGTGGTGACATTTGCAGCCTCTCAATAGTCAACAATCACCCGCTAATTAAATGGCTTGACAAGTGTTACAGCTGGTGGCCGCTTACTGGTAAGATAATGAAGAAAGTGCTGCAACAACACTGTGAAGGCAGCAAAGTGAGATTCTGCCCTTATGTCTCTGACCATGTTGAATGAAGCTCCCCAGTATAAACTCATCATTGTAGAGACAGGTGTAATCCTCAGCTCTCCATCAAGGTGGCTCCACACAAAGCTAATAACTGTATAACAATAACAAATGCAGAGAGTCATGGTCCGACTGGTCCAAATCTAAGACATGCCATTCAGTTCAGAAATATAAAAAAAAAAGCACGAGTATTCAGTTAGAACAAGGTTAAATGTGCTATCAGCTGTGAGTTTGAGAGATTGCTTGTTTAAATAAGGACACGTTAGACGGACTTGTGGCCACAGCGCTGTCGGTGTTCAGCCTCCTGCTTGTCAGATCCAGTTTGTTCACCGCTCCCTGAGACTCGTTTCCAGCTGGGACGATATGTAAAGGGAGAGGCATGGAGGATCACAGACGCAACAACATGCTGACACATTTTGTCTTAAGGCCACACAGTGCACCTGACAACATGCTGACACGAAAACACAAACAACCCTGATTCCTTAGCAGGCTGAGAGGAGGATGGCGACGAAGAAGAGGAGGAGGAGGAGGAGGAGGAGGAAGCATTAAATGACAGAATGGAAACAGAAAAAGGGGTGATATTCAGATTTTTATTTTGTTCTGATTTAGAGCAAGATGGAAAATAAATATTCAGAATTCACCCACTTAAAATTCTCAAATTCACAAACCTAACGTTCCCTTTTAATCCTGCATATTTGAAATTGAATACAAGTCAGGATTAGAGTGATGATACCTTGACAGATTTGAAAAGAGCTGCTATTTCTGCACTACGCGGGGCTTCTTTGTGCTTTCACACATCGTTAAATATGCAAAAGTGTGTCTTATCACAATAGATCCCGAAGTGGTGCTTGCAGTGCAGATTAGTGCGCGTCTGCACATTTTGGTTTATGGTTGTTGTTCTGACCTGGTATCGGGGCAGTACAGCGCCTCCTGCCATCTGCTGGTTCTGGCTGCTTTCCAGGTGTGTGTGTGTGTGTGTGTTTATGAGGGTTTGACAGAAGAGAGGTAATAGAGGAAACTGGGTGTCCTCCTGAGCTTGTGTATATGATCTGTATCTGTAGACGAATAGGCGCCCCCTTGTGTTGAAATGTTGCTCAACAATACATGTGCATTATGAGGCATCACTGCTCTTTTCCACTTGAAAAACTGTTTGAAAGTCAAAACCTAAAAATCAACATTTTCGAGAGATTTTCGTAGATTATTTTTTCCCCATAAATTGAGAAAACCCAAAGGGAAAAAAAACAACCCACTTGCACGTTGATTCAATATTTTCTTAATGTTTCTTTTCCAGTCTTCCAGCCCTGACAGGCCTGACAGCAATGCAACAGGTAAGCTCTTTAAATCTAAACTAAGTAACATAAAAGAGTCCATTTTTAAATCAAAACTGAGGAAGATTAATGATCCATGCAGACGATCATTTTTCTTTCACTTTCCAAAGAATAGAATAGAAATACTTCATTAATCCCAGAAAGAAATTCTATTAACAATAAAAGCAATATTGTTGAAGATGCTGCTTTGAGTACTCTATTGTGGGATCTCAGTTTGAGTTGATACAATATACTTTATGTACTTTAAAAGTTGTTTAATGTCTCCACTTGTCACTAGTCAAGCAGCAGCCCACCACACCAGAGAGCAGGTCTCCCAGTGGCTCCATCAACAAACCGGACCCCTCTTCTCCAGAGAAGACATCGCCGCGTGGTGAGACTAAACCTGATCCCACCCCTCGTCTCAGAGCCACATCGTCATCGAGCTCTCCCGGGGGCGCAGTGAGTCCTAAACCACCTGTACCGCAGGGAGCGAAGCCGGCCCTGGCTGCTCGACCCTCAATCCCACATAAGCCCAGGACCACCAGTAGCAGCAGGAGCATCGGTAATGTGCATAGGTTTAAAGCTTCCCAGCACACGGACTTACATAACTGAGACTGTTCTAGTTTTACATTGGGGTTTTCTTCACTTCTGCACAGACGAGAACTCTGATTCCCCCGCCAGTGGCAGCGTGTCTCCTAAAGTGACGGTATTTCCTCCAACACTGAAGAGGACACTGTCGGAGAAAGACAAGGAGGGCCCGAGCGCTCCACAGTCAGGAGGCTCCGCCACACACAAAACCACTCAGGAAGGTACGGCACAACCAACAACGTCTATTTCTACTGAAACCAGCAATGCCATGCTGTTGATGCTTATGTAGTATATTTCCTCATCAGTCTCAAACTTTGTTAAAATGAATTCCTCCATGCACATTCTGACACACCAGTGGTACCGGCGACTGTGCAGCTGCTCGACATTCACTGTAATTGGCCTGCGGTGTCTTACCGTTTTTAACTGGAATGGACTTAGAGGGATTTGAGTCACTGATAAATGAAACCATCAATTCAGACAGCCGATCATGCCGCGTATTGGCAAGAAGCAGCCGGTACTGAAATACAAATCACATCATCATACCTTCAATGTAGAAGTTGGTAGAGAAAACTGAAAGTGTTCCTCCTTCAGCTGCTAAGTGGCATCAATGTAAATTGTCCTCGCAAGAAGTCAGTAAGATGGAGATTTGGTGTAGCTGCTCCCAATATTAGCATGCTTCTCTATCAAACAACCAATAGTGTGACTGGACATTAGTGGACACTTTAGATTAATCCAGTTTTCAGAGACACAAACAGTGTTTTGGGGAATCAGACGTTGATTGCCAAATATTTAACTGTGTCCATTCTTTATTAAAGGCCTTTCCTACATTATCGATTACTTTTTAATTCCGTCATCTGACAGCTTCAGGCAGAAAGATGCTTGCTGTCACTGTCAGTATCAAACAGTGTGCTTGTTTCTCTCTGTATTCCCTCCATAGAGGCTGCTGTTGTCTATCCTTCAGAATGACAGTCTGATAGATTCAGGTCACAGCTCCCATTCCGTCCCACTTGCCTTTGATCCAGCAGGATCATGTCACAGTCATCCATACATGTATCAAATTCATTCTCTTCTCACTTTTCTTTTTGACAATGGGACATGTATCTCGTTAAGTTTTCTAAGTATAGTTCTTGCTACCAAGTGAGTAGGATCTCACATTTGAAACCTTTGGCAACAGGCTTGATTCTTGCAGACATGGAAAAGTCATCAGAAGTCAGTTGTAGAGGAGTACTTGCTGTAAAAGCCAGAAAAGGAGGTTAAAAATGAGGATAAAGAGTTTAAAAGCATCAGAAAGTATTATATTATAATCTTTTAGCAGGCTATAGTTGTAAAAATGCGGTGGAGGGCCAGGTATTTTCTGAAATTCACAAATATTTAAAATATTCAGTTTGAATATTTAAAGTTATGACTTATTAAGCCATAGCTGTAAAATGACGTAAACCTCTCTTGCGAGCTTCAAAGGATGTTTTGGGAGGAGAAACTGGGGGGCTGCAGTGGGCGGTCTGGATCTGGATTGCTTGGTTGTAGGTAATCGGCGCCTAAAGGGGGATTGGGTGTGTCACGCTCACTCTGTTCTGGTGTGGCATTTGATCCTGTATTGGCCGGTGTTTTTGAGGTCTGACCAGACAGCTTTGATGTCTGCCCTCCTGCCTGTCGTGTCCCTAGGGTTGATGGTGGGGGCGTGGCCCTTTCCGTGGGTGTGGGGTGGTGGTTTATCCACTGTCCTTGTACATATTTTCATATGTCACTTTTGCACCAAATCCATCATAATTAATTAGAATTTCCGACTAAATTCGCATCAGACTGACATGCACTAGTTCTTAATATAATCAGTGTTACTTGTTCTCCAAATATGGTTAACTTTGTATTTTCCGTCCTTCTTGTTTTCAGTGAGATCAGCGTCGGACTCTGTCCAGCGAGCCAACCCTTTAGGAAACAACTCCGAGGATCACGGCTCCCTCAAGACGAGGGAGAAGGGCTCAAAGCCAGAAAAGGCAGCAGGCAAGAAGTCATCCGACTCTGGGGAGGAGGCAGACAAAGACTTTATTTTAATATGACCGAGATACATTTTCTGCAAAAGCTTCCTGAAAAGCCTCACATTTTCCTTTTGAAGAAAAAAAAAAAAAAAAATGAAAGAAAGAAATCCAAAGGGGAATATAATTGTTATGCTTTCATTTATATTAGTTTGTACCTGAAGGTCGTGTCTGACCACAAAGTACATCATATTTGATTTCCAGCTAGATCGGCTGTAATGTAAGGAAACATATAGTTGCAAATTCAGTTGAGATTTTGATTGAGGACTTTTTGAGTCACTTAAAACCCAATCTGAGAAAAAAAAAAAAAGAAAGATCTCAGAAGAGCTTCCTTCTCACAAACTGTGTTTACTCTCCACATTATTCACACTCTATGCTGTTACCTGAAATTATCATGTCTCTGAAAACAGAATTTGCTAAAGTACGCCATGTGTTAATCTAAATAAGTCAATAATGATAACTGAATTTAGGTCCTGTGTTTTTGTAAACCTATTAAAAAAAAAAAAAAAGGAGGCATGACATTTTCAGGACTGAGCAGAGAAGAAGCTGAGGTTACATGTTTAACTAATAATCTAACTTCTTTTTACTGTTTGTCACCATCGCTTGAGTCCAAGGGACCAAACACCTAATAACAAATAAACCAGGATTACTGAGCTGTACTTGAAGTCAAACATACAACCAGAGTCTTTCAGGCTATTTGTATAGATTTTGCTATATTTTCAGTATGTGTGACTTTCTTTTGTCCGGCCTTCACAGGAGACAGAATCCATTATGCAATTCTTTTTTTTTTTTACAGGACTGTACAGGTTTCAGCTGAGTACCTCAGCACAGACAGAAATCATGTAATGTAGCTCAACTAACAATAAGACAACCCTGAGTTGCTCACAGGGGACTGGACAAGGTGGGACTGTGGGGTGGGGGGGTGTCAGAGACTAGTTTAAAGTGTGTGTGGTCCACTTTTACTTTACGGATAATCAATATGGCTTAGTACTGTTACCCAACATTGTCCTGTGTGTTTAGACACTGTGGAAAAACATGGATCCCAAGCTGTTTATTAGGAGAGGAGCGTACAAACAGCATTTCTTTTCTGTCAAGTTTTTAACCCTTAAAATCAAAGCTTGTGTCCCTGCATACAGATTACATGAACATTTGTGCAAAATCATTAGGAACTCTTATTTGACCTTGAAGTTATATTATGTAAGATTTCAGTAGCACCACTTAACGGGTGGTGGCGAGACGCCGGAGCATTCAGTCTTTCTTCTGTCTGACACTCAAAGAGTTTTTGCTGCTACCTTCAATTTATGGTTCAAGTCTCCAAACCTGCTGCTTCACCTTTCGTTGGTTCAAAGACTGACTGGAAGCTGGAGCGACTCGCAGCGCTCCCATGTGGTACTACGAGTCATTACAAGGCAGAATCCTCGGTTCAGTTGCTCATGTCAGCAGATAAATGTGTAGAAAGGTGCAAAGCTGATGTCATTATTGTTTTTTAGGTTATTTTTGAAGGTTTTAAAATATATTACACAGTATGAGTTCCCTTGACAGGCTAAGATTACACAGTGATCACCGGTCAGTCTTTTTGCCACTAGATGGAGCCAGATTTTGAAAATAATCCGAGCAGGATGGCTCAAGGGACCCCAGCCTTCAAAGTCTCAGTTCACTTTAGTTAGCAGACTTTTATTCCTTCCACACTTTACAGGCCATTAGTTCCAGTTAGATTTTGCCTGTAAAATGATTTATCATCACATTGTGTTTGCTGAAGAATGAGTGCAGAGCCTGAAGTGAAACTGAATAAACAGCTTTTTTTCGACCACATGGACCTCCAACCCGAGTATGTACCTATAATGCACCATGTTCAGGACATGAATGCTTTACAGCATTAGTGCGCACATTGGGCTGAATCCTCTTTTTTTTTTTTTATATTTGGAGCAAGAAGTGTCCTTTTCACACTGCCACACAGTCTCTAAATGCATCAGGAGGGTCCGATTTATTGGCATTGTGCTGTCAGAACGCATATTTCGACCAATTTCAATACAGGAGAACTTATGGTGGCCTTAAATAAAGAGCCTCTGTCTTTTGTTTAACTGTTAGGTACTACTGAAGTAACGATCACAAATACAGGAAATGTTCTAAGCTGTGGTTTTGTAGGAGAACGAGACCTTCATGCTGTAACTGATTTGTCTCAGACCAAGCAGTTATTTGTGGTTTGATGCCAGACTTCTAAATGTTGTTCACATTATAAGATTCATTGGAAGCTGTGATCAATAGGCAATAAAAAGAATGTCTCTTCCTATTTGGATGCTTTAAATTTGAAACATCAGGTGTGTCCTCATATATGTATATGTGTGTGTGTAGTCTGTAACTGTTGCACTAAATCATCCACATACTCCAATTATTTTTATCTGGCTTAATTTCTCCCAAATGTCAAAGACAAAAAAAACCTCTTTGGAAAAGGTGTCCTCCTCCCCTGCAGACTTTGGAAAATATGTGAATGTTATAAGACATCAGCTGCAACACATTGCCTGAATCTGACGCACAATTCTTTAAACTTGTAAATTAGTTGTTTAGCACCTAAACTTTATAGTGAGACAGTTAACATGAATTCGAAAAACCAAAACAATTGGATATACACTCAAATTTACTCAGCTTTTCACAGTCGCCCACATATCTCACCATTTCTTTTTTTGTGCCTGATATTGGCTCTGTATGAGCAGTGTGGAAAGGGCAAAGCTTCTCTTTTATTGTACAAACGTCTAATACAAGGCAGGGCCAAAGGTCTCTCTGGTGCACCTCTCCTACTTTACCGGTGTCTACTGATGTCTTTTTGCAGGGTTGTGGTTACATTTTGAGTCTTTGCTCCTAACCATGGACTACAAACAACACTGTACCTGCTGTATATAGTTAATCAGATTTGATTTTCATACATGATGAACTTAAACAATACTTTCTTGTGTCGAATGTGTTCAAAAACACTGAAAAAAAAAAAGAAAAAAAGAACATGTTACTACTTTGCAATATGTTTTGACCTGTACACTGTATTCTGAACCAACACCCTGACACGGGGAAACAGTCTGAGACGCCTTTGTCCATTTTTCTGTCTTTCTTTCTGTCTGTGGGACTTCGGCCGCAGTACTCTGTGTCTCTGTTGCACTGTGCAAAAGACTGATGACGGTTCTATCCTGAAAACTCATTTCAGTTGGTTCACAGGGTGGAGAGATCTGAAAATATCCAGTAGCATTAAGTCCAGACCTCTGAGTCTGTGTGTGTGACTGCATGATGTGGCTGTGAGTTGTACTGTATGTATATATGGGCTTTCATAGGTGTAGATGCGTGTGCGTGTATCTGAATGTGTAGCATATGCACTTCTATTATACACACTACACACATACACACATGTGAACTCGGCAAATCCTATATTGTTTTGGTACTAAGTACACTACTATACTAGGGGTTTGTTTGTAATTTATTTGGAATAAAAAAAAAAAATAGTGGCCGGTGACTTCTTGATCTTTGGTTGTTTTTTTTTTCTCTCACTTGTACATTGTGTTTATAACTGTAGAGATTAATTCTTTGTATGTATTAATTTGTTATTTGATGTGATTGATTTAATGTTGCATTCATCCTGATTCAGAAAAGAAATAATGCAAAGCAATGATTTATTTTTTTTTTTTTTGAGCTGGATAAAAAAAAACCGATTCAAACTCAGAATTACATGTTTGTTTGTTTTATCAGTCTTTTTTATATCTCGTCCGGGTTCAGTATTTTTCACTCAGTTGGTTGTGGACATTTCTTCATGCAGATATTAATACTGATTAAAATGATTTGACAGGCTGTCTCAACATTTCTGGCTCTTCTGGTTTCTGTGTTGCAGTGACACCACATAACCACTAGAGGGCAAACTAACTGCCACAGTGAACTTCCTCTCTTCCTCAGGGCCACTCGGAGGGGGTGTGGGGTTTTTCTCACCAAGTGACAGAGCAGCATATGTTAACCAAGCAAGCAGCTGAGCAGAGCAGCCCAGTTTACCACAACAGACATTTCTCTGTCTTAAAGTTGGCAAGCCCTCGTTACAACCATGGACAGTGCTTTTAATAACCTGGATGCAGCCGGTTTTCTGGAAATCTGGCAACACTTTGATGCAGATGGTAAGAACATCTCAATGACATTTTACTGGGGGGGAAAAAATTAAGAGTAAATAGCTTATTTTATACAAGTTTAAATCCGAGTTTACAGGGAATAATTTAATTAGAATAATTCAAGTATATCTTGGGACATATACTGTATTTAGAAAAAGCAAGACAATAAGGTGAAGTTTGGCTATTTTTTTTTTTTTTGGGGGGGGGGGGGGGGGTCTTTTTGATCTTAAACCTACAGGTTGGTTTATTTCAAAGAATTGAAATACATTCACAAGGCACTTGATGGCACAGACTGTTTTATACTGAAAGGTGTTTATAATATTCTGATCCTGTCTAAGAAATTCACCTCAAGCTACTGCCAGCAGGAAACTCTAATATACAATTCCTAATGAAGATGGGTCGACTGGTGTGAAGTAATATGAGACCGATCAAGTACAGTTTAAAAGCATGCCCACTTTGTTTAAAATTCTAACTTTCTTGATATTAACTTTTTTTTGTTTTTTTTGGATTGGTCAGACAATGGTTACATTGAGGACAAAGAGCTGGACGAGTTCTTCCGCCACATGATGAAAAGACTGGGTCCACAGGTGAGTCAGCTTTCTCTCCATCACTCCCATCAGTAACTCGGGGTGGAACCAGTGAAGCAAAATATGATAATTTCCTCTGATAAGGACAAAAGCGCCATGTGTTCATGCATATGCAGCCTGGGTGATGAGTCGAGGTTTTATTACCAGCATATGGACGATAAAGGCCTGCATTGTCTTCTGACTTTCCTTTAAGGTGTTTTACAGTAAACTAGAACTGCACTACTGAAATGCATGTCTGCCAAAACTCCTCCAATGACATCATGTGATATAAGAGTTAAAGCTTGAATTCTGGGAAATGTGATTTGGATGTAGTTTGCAGCATTAGTGCCGCGTCCTGTGTGGGCTGCTGAACGTCTCTCCGTCTGGGTGGGGTGACTGTAAAGATATTGGTCACAACATAATTAAAGAGCTCTGGGCCCTGTCAAAGGGAAAAGCACTTGACTTGGTTACAACCTGGAAAAAATAACATTGGTTTCTGTGTGAGGGTGTGCACTGACGGCACACCGTGTTTACTGAGCAAAGCTTAATGCAATTACACTGATTAAAGATGGACACCGGACTGCTCGGTTACAATGGAAACCCAAATGAGCGTACACCTATTAGTGCACGTCTTTGTGTGTGCAAACTCACTTGGATGCTTATTGGATTGATCTAAAACACACTGATCACCAGCCACATGTTACTCTTGTGCCTCTAATCTTTGCTCTCTACCAGTAATGCCCCCAGGAGGATTAGTGGTCAATGGAAGAGTCTGAAGCTACAAAAAAAAACAAAAAAACACAGCAGAGTCATTCTGTTCTCTCTCATTCGGCTGCTTAAGTGTTTGATATGATTAACCACAAAATGTCTTCCGATCTGTTTGTTTTCCTATGTTCTATTGGATCACAACCGGTGATTACACAATTCTCTTCTGAAGCATACTTTCTTATCGTTCTATGATATTGCACCAAGAAAACAGCCTACTTTTGAACTCATTTTTAATTCCGAGTTCTAAAACCAAACGGTGACGTGAGTGCAGGCAGAGATGAGTGATGACACTGCAGCTCTGCACCACATAAACTGATGAATCACACTTTAGCACCAGAGAACGTCGTGTTTCTATAGTTACTGTACAAAAATTAGGGCTCATGAGGCAGATTGGGGAAGATAGACCACTGAATAGAAATAAGAAATAAATTCAATTAAACTGCAAGTCTTCACGTCAGATGTTTCTGGACCCTGAGAAGGAACCCGGTCTACCAGAGACTAAAGACTTGAGATAAAGGTCTTTCAAATATCTAAATGTGTTAAATTTTATGCATGAGCATAGTTTAGGATTGGCGTTAACTGAATCACAATTTCTTTTATATTTAAAGTGTATTGAAAGATCTACACTGTTTTTTTTCTCCAGGTGGTAAAACAATCTTTCAAGTGGAGTGTGAGAATTAAGACATTAGGCTTAATTTTCTGAGTATTGGAAGAACAGGGGAGTCCAAGGTTGTATGAGTGAGTGAAATGAAAGCTTTAGAAACAGGTAGTTACAGAAAGCCGAGAAATTTGTCTCAAGAGAGTATCCATGGTGACATTGCTTAAAATAAATGGGAGTCAGCCATTGGAGCTGTTTTCAGCATCTTTCATAACATTTTCTATCTTATTGTTTCCGATTTGAAGGAATCTGTGTACTATATCAGTTCATTCAGATGTTTCAAATAGCTGTTTTGCCCACTTCGTTTTTCACACCAGAGAAGTTATTCAGCCAGAATATTATGATAGATGAAGGAGATGACACCGCACTTGCAGAGATTTACCGAAATAAATGAATATTACGTTGAATAAAGCGTGAAATTTATTGGTCAAGAGACAAATTGTGACGGTGACACAGAATCTGAAGCTAAGGTGTTTCCTGTCTGAAGGATCATTGGTGACCCCCCATGGCCATTTGCTAATATTCTATCTTTCAAAGCAGGAAAGTTTAGCAACAAATTAAAATTTGCAAAATGACTGATGAGTTTTTCATCGAGTCTGTGTTCATGTTAATGGATGTAAGCAGTTTCTTCCAAACTAATACTTGTGTCTTTCCAGGAGAAAGTGACTGAAGAGAGAGTGCAGAGACTGAAGCAGAGGTTCATGTCGGCTTACGATGTCACCGCTGATGGGAAGCTCCAGATTCAGGAGGTGCAGTGATAACTCGGTTCAGCACACATCCAGACTCCGAATGGCTCAGGATCACACGCAGCTTTCACCTTCCTGCACACTTTCTTCAATTAAGATCTTCATCGTCTTGCTTGTCCCTCTTCAGCCATTTCGGCAGGCTATTTTGTTTGTTAATGTAAAGACAGTCAAAGATGGAAAGCACAGAAAATCACCCTCAACTAGATAGTTAAAGAATTTACTCCGTATGCACAGGATGAATGACCTGCGTTAAACTATATAGTACCTAATGCTAAATCTACCAATGTACATCTACATTAAAAAAAATCTTTGTAAAAGGCACAGGACCTCTCGATAGAAAAAAAAAAAAAAAAGCTGGTTCTTTCAGGAGATTGTACAGTAAAACTCCCAAATATTAAAAACAAATCATTTTCATTTAACCAAGGTTGATTGTCAACATATTTCTTTGACTCATTTGGTTGATGCCAAGAAAAAAAACCTGCTTCAACAGACTGCAGCTGTTGCTCAGACATTGAAAGCCATTTCGACGGCCCACTCTTGCTAATTGATGCAGTTCCTGGCACAACAGCAGCACTTCTTCAGAGCAATGAAGTGAATTATCTCTTTTTTTCCCCCTCTGGAAAAGACACTTTTACTTGTTCATTAGGCCAGCCCCTAATGTACTGCACCCACAGACCTCACAAGCTTTGGCTGTTACTCATAAAGCCGGAACAAAATCAATACACATTTCCATAAGTGGCCCTTTGAAGACGTTGGTGTACTGTCGCTGATGCAAGAACTGTGCGAGCAACACTGCTCAAATCTGACTTTGTCCAACGCCCAGCATCGTGCTCAAACTCAGAATTTGTTTCTGTAATTAATTTAAGAAGATTCTCAATCAGAAAGCCAATGTCCATGTTTCAATCTACACCAGAACCTCTCTCTTTGCAGTTTCTACAAAATACAGTGTAAGGATGAGTTCAATGCAGCTTCTCCGAGCGTCCTTGGACAGTTCAAAGACAGGATAACTTGCAGGATAACTGATTTCCCTAAATTGGCAGAAAAAATGTGATTGGCATTGTGATGCACTTGCAAAGCGCTGTGTATACTGCTTTTTGCGTAGTGGCAGCTTGGATGTGAGTTTGGGTGTCTGTCTCTCTGTGTTTGCCCTCCCTTCACCCATAGGCAGCAGCGTTCAGCTTGAGCACCTGAACTGTGTAAAGCAGCAGCTTATAGACTATAGATAAATGCAATTTGTTATGGTTTCTTCTCAGACTTATTATGAGAAATCAGGCTTGATTTGTCCTCAGACCCTCAGAGTTTTCTCGCTTTCCAATGTCTTCCAGTGTTTCTCTACTGCTATTTACAGGTGGTTTGTTCTTCCTAATAGAATTACATGTAAGTAATCGCATTTGAGGACATCAGTTGTTCCAGCTGAGTGAGTCCATGTGTGAGTGTTTTTTCTGTGGAGCTGTACGGTGTGAGAGTATATCGGCGCTGCCCTGGGTGGGCTGGACATTGCCGATGATGGTGATGGTGAACAATGATGATGGCCGGTCGACTGCAGCAGCTGTATATGTTGCTTCACACAAAATTCTGACAAAGACAACAAGGTTGTAACAAATGTCTTTTACAGAAAATAGTTGAAAAACATTCATTTAATATGAAGATCTGCAAGCGCATGCGACTGTGATCACCACATGTACTCTGATGCAAACCTTTAGATTTCCTCAGATCAGTTCCTTCTGATGATTCTGCTGAGGAAGTGAGCAGGTCAATCAAAAAGCCACATCCTGTGCCATAGCTGGAGGAAGTGCTGTTACTCTGCAGCAGCTTTAGATTGCTCACTATGACAATATTTCCTAACTAGAAAAGTTTAAAGCCAATAATTAAAGCACATCAGTGCTATTGCTGCAGGAGTCCCTACAATAAAACAGATCATGTATTTATTTGATTTATTGCATATTTAATTGAAATAATTCCCCAAATCTACCCTTTATTCTCCTTAAAATAAATAAAAAAAGCTGATTTTTATTTGTTTTTGACCAAGTTATGTTGTCTAGAATGAGCAACATAAGCTTTAGGTGTGGTGATCCTCTGCAGTTGGCCAGGCCGTTGGTGCATTGCGCTTGTTCTGACTGAAAGCCATACTCGCAGCTTTGTGACCAGAATGACTGCAGTATCATCTTGGATTTTAATCAGAATGATGGCAAAGGCCAGTTTAATCTGCTAATGGAGGGCTGATATCGTTAAAGAAAGGGCTGGCGGCAGCAGAAGGACATGAACAGGGGAGGAGCTCAGAGGAGCCAGTTAAAAGGCAGGCCCATTTAAAAGATTTTAATACACAATAAATGTTTTCTGGGTGCTGCTTCGCTGTGAAAATTTCCATATTCCTCCAAGAAATCTGCACCAAAAATGTATTTTCAGGTTTGAAAGAGATAATTCACAGACATGGTGGCACTACTCTTGTTCAGGGCAGGCAGTGACCGATATATATCTAACACACCTGATTCAAATGATTGTGTTGCTCCCAAAGCTTTTGTAACACTCACTGACCTCAGTGACCTGAGTCCATTGATCGCAGGTGTGTTATTGCAGAAGGGCGGACCCATGTCAGACCCAGGCTCAGGCTCAGACCCAGGCTCAGGCGCACTGGATTAGACTGGAGAAGCCTCACAGAGGATTCAGTGGTCTTTACTCAGACCTCTTCACTATTATCTATTTTCCAGTTGGCCAACATGATCCTGCCTGAGGATGAAAATTTCCTGCTCGTTTTCCGCAGAGAAGCTCCTCTGGATAACAGTGTGGATTTCATGAAGGTAAACTCCTCCAGTCACCTAACATCAGCTGCTAATGTCTCCTATGCTGAAGCCAATGGTCACACGAGCAGGCACATCTACCAAACACTTGATCAGCTTAGACTCTTAATAAAGATAGAAGCAGGTATCAGTACAATCTGAACATCCACGGAGGGATCACCATGACTGAGCTGCTAATTCATGTATTTAGATTATGTAGAATTATTTGATTAAGAGTAATACATTTACATGTTGAAGTGAAGATGCCTCAAAACTGTACAATAAGTTCTTATATGCTTGTCACATTTTCCAAGCTTCTCATGTTTTAGAGCAGCCTGTTTTTTTGGGTTTTTTTTAAATGCCATGCACACATGTCTCTTGGGTTTTATCAGGTTTAACTCAACTGTAAATTGTTCATCTTATTGTTAGGCGGGTGGCCATCAGGATCTTCGGCTGCTTCACCAGCTGTATTTAAATGATCTGCAGTTTATCATTCGCCTCTCCGCTGTGGCGCGCCTGTAACTAATGTGGCTAATCTGCCTTCTTACCCGCTGTAGATCTGGAGGAAGTATGATGCTGACTGCAGCGGCTACATATCGGCTCAGGAGCTGAAGGTGAGCTTGTCGAACACGGGCAAAAAAAACACCCGTACAAACTGCACTTTACTGACAGTGTTTGCACTGACAGAAAATATCTGTATCATCACAATCTCGTCCTCCTTGTCTTCTCGGGCTTCTGATATCATCAAAACTATGTTTTTATATTAAATGTTTAGTAATACTCCTTTCAAAAGACACTCAACTGAGCAGTTTTGTGTCTGATTATGTCTCTCCTTTCATTTTAAGGCTTTCCTGAAAGACTTGTTTCAGCAGCACCACAAGGAAGTGTCGTCTGATAAGCTGGAGGAATACACCGACGCAATGGTACAACAACACTTGCACTCAATAGTCAGACCAAAATGGAGCTTGTTCGTCTGAACTGCATGCACATTACTCCTTTGTTCAGTCGTTAAACCTTCTGAAGCAGCTCGCCTGTTTATTTAGGTATGGACTGATTGGACTTGCTGACAGTTTTTGTCATGACATCGTCTCTCTAAACGCTCTGTGCAGCTGGATGAAGGTTGCTGTTGAAAAGCCAGATAATATCAGTGATAAGTTGTGCTGTTATGAATAATGAAAAGCTGCGGACTGAAAAGATTAAAACAAGTTTTATGGGCGGCTGCCGCTTTATAAACATTGCAAAAGGCAACAGAGACCAATTATATTAAATGTTTTGTTTTATGCGTCTTCTGTAGAAAATAGAAGTAGCCTGTTTCTAGAACTTAATGTTCTTAAATTGAGAAGCGAATGACCCTACAGAGATGAGTATGATCTTACGGGTGCTGCAATCAGCTCAGGGTTTTCATTGTCTGTCTTTTCAAAAAAAAACAATATTTCCTGATTCTCCTACAGATGAAAATATTCGACAAAAACAAGGATGGCCGTTTGGACCTGAACGATTTGGCCAGGTATTTTTAGGACTGTCACTCCGAACACTCAGAGCTCGGAAAACATTGCTATGATTTGTCATCATGACATTTTAAAATGTTTCCTTGTTGCCTCGCCTGCCAGTTAATAGTGGAGGAAATGGCAGGAGGACATCCTGATACTCTGAACTGTTGTTTTTGTTTTAACCCTAGATGGTAAGAGATTTCAGGAGCAGGAATATGTACTCGAGTACTGTGGATCCATTATTGTCCAGTATAGGCTTGTAAACCAGTGGCTGCCATCACATAAAGCTTTTGTCCCCAACCTTTTTTCAGAGACAATCTACTTTAAAAGAATTAAGCAATTCCCAATGTTGTGCTTCACTGTTGGCCACATAACTTGTATAATTTGTAGTAACAAAAACGAAAACTCTACTTTCCAGGAGACAAGTTACCTTTACTCCTCCTCAAGACTTAAATTGGGACACAATTTGTGTTAAACACAAATAACACATCAGATGAAGACACTGAGGCTTTACTAGTTCATGGAAAATGTTTGAAAATTTTAAGAATGGCAGCAGCAACACATCTCATCTAAGTTGGGACAAGATCATGTTTACCCCCCCCCCCCCCCCCCCCCCCCCCAACACACACACACACCCTAATCTCTGTCTTAATATCTCGGATGGAAAAGTTTTGACAGAGGACTGTTGGCTTTTTATTTCCTTCGGTTATTTAAATCTGCATTTTCTTCCCAAGGATCTTGGCTTTAAATGAAAATTTCCTCCTCCAGTTTGAGATGGATGTGAGTGTTTTTGATTCTTGTATAGATGTGTATATTTGTTTTAATAAGATCAAGCTGATGAGCCCTCCTGTTAAATTTCTCTCCTCTTTATCTCCCAACTCTTTTCAAGGCCGGCAGCAAAGAGGAGAGAAAGAGAGACTTTGAGAAGATCTTTAGCCATTATGATGTTGTAAGTACAATGACTCTCCATAACATGGTGACTGCTGTACAGTAGAACATTAAAGAAATCTGCAATGACTGTTACTCTGCGGTGAAATGTGATTTTAAAAGGAAAATCTGGTGTTGTTGAGTCAGATTATCTTTTTTTTTTGTGGATCAAGTAACTTATATACATAAATAAGAGAAAGCAACATGTATATAAAATAAACTTGGGATTAAGATATGATGTCATTGAACATTATTAAAACATATTTACTCATAAAGTAGGACTCGACCAAAGTATTGTTTTTCAACGATTTGCATCATGTTCAACATGAAATGGCTTCACTACTATCTTCCCTACCAACTGATATCTGTGCACGTTTCCCGTCTGAGTTTCAGATTTTCTCATTCAGCATAGTAAGGGACTGGTTTGTTGTAAAATGACTAAATAAAACGACCAGACATCCTTTCATATTTTTTCTCAAACTGTGACGGGACAATGCCTTCAGAGCAGATGTTTACACATAAATATGATTAAATTGAGCATTTTGTGGCTCTGTATTGCCAACAAAGTGACCCAACAGGCAGTTGAATTTGATCTTTATCAGGTGTGTGACAGAGCAGGCTGTTTCTCAGAATAGTTTACTTGAAGGCAGACAACGAGGAAGTCATTTGTGGCAGTCTAACCGAGGTGGCAACCCGTCCGATAGAGGAGATAACGGTCGCTGCTGTTTTCCATTTCCTCTTAGTAAAGATCTTAGATTGGCATGCTGTGTGGTGCTGTGCATAAGAAGACTTAATGAAGTGAAACTGAATACAAATAGCCTTATCTAACTTTTTTTAGTGAAATGAAATGACCATCATGCAGTCAGGTCACTGTTTGGGGATGAGTTAACTACACAGCTTCCTGAGAGTCTGAAAAGCTTTGTAATACGTGGTACGCCCAGGACAGGTTGCCAGTGATACATTCATCCATCAATAATATCAGTCGTTCACTTTCTGAGTAGCGTGTATACAAACATATTTGATCAGAAAAGTCCAACATGGGTGGGATTTCTGAGGTTGGTGAAAATGCACCTGAAATACCATCTATTCTACTTCAAACTAACTCGGTGCGCTGGTGACGCATCCTCGTGTTTCAGGTTTACTTTTTGTCAGGTGTTCGGTGTGTGAGCACTCTATATGATTTACATCTACATTTTAACAAAGTGATATTCATTCGAGGCCACAAGAAGGTGATCCAGCTAAGAGCCAACGTTAGTTGATCCTTTGCATCGTTCTTTTCTTTTTTAAGAGTAAGACCGGAGCACTTGAGGGTCCAGAGGTTGACGGCTTTGTTAAAGACATGATGGGGCTCGTCAGGGTAAGACTTTATGAAGAGTGATTGATTCTACTTGTGTGTGAACTTGTTCAACGAACTATAACTACTGCTGCTTTTTCTTTTTTTTTTAAAAATCTAGAAAATGTCACTATTATTCACTCTCAGAACAATTCACTCCGAGTTGATAAACACGAATTGAATGAGTTTAACTCCAACATATGCTTGTATTATTTTAATGTCTAACACTGACAGACGGTATATAATATATCAAAAAGTTATGTCATGAACCACTTCATTGAAGGTTTAAATGTTGTTCTCTCCATTTTCTTTTCCTTCCCTGTTCAGCCCAACATGACTGGTTCTGAGCTGGACGAGCTACGAGCCATTCTGCTGCGCCACTGCGACGTCAACAAGGACGGGAAGATCCAGAGAAACGAGCTCGCCCTGTGTCTGGGAGTCAAGCCTAACCCTCAATGAAGAAGTCCGTTATATGTGCTGTATTATCTATACTGGTTGAATGTTGTCTTGATCCAGATGACTGGGTTACTCATGGTCAATTTTCACAAAGTGTTCTTGAATGCCAAATTGTGACATTGGTTGATATTGTCTAATGCAATGAGTTGTATGCTGTACCAGACAATGAGCATGTTTCAGAGCCAAAAGTAGGTTTCTTATATTTATCTAATTTTGTTTAAGATCTGTGTCTGTGATGAAAGATTTGTGGAATATTAGTGTGACGATTAAAAGCAAACATGGAGAGAGACTTGAAAGCTGAATGTTTCATTGTTATATGAAATATTCTGTTGATGTAGCCACTTGCATGACTTTGTTGTAAAGCTTAGGTAGAGGATGTTAAGTCTGTTTTTGATCTACTGGGCTGCTGAGAAATTGTGATGGCATGTTTAATCTTTACTTTTTATAATTTTACAGTAGAATTGAACCACTTTTCTGCAACTTAGATGGAACTTTTCACAAAGAACAGCACCTCCGGATTCTGTGAGTTGACATGCACTGGTCGGCTCAGGCTAAAACATGTGAACCACTAAATCTTAAAATACACCGAGCGTTGTCCTTCTGTCTCGTTTCTTGTGAGATGCGTCAAGCTGACATAATGGGTTTTTGTTTGGGATCTGGATAATAAAAAATAGTGCTGTTAAGTAAATGGAAAGGCCTCAAGCCAGTAAAAGGGACCTAATGGTGCAGACCTAAAAGCTTTACTTTGCCTCAGATTGCCTCATTGCCCTTTGAGTTCCCATGAAGCAGTGTTGTGTCCTTGTGCTGATACTGTCTCTATCTCGAACTGTGTGTTTGTTCACTCAACAGAGGAATCGCTTTAAGTGGGCTGCAAACATAAGACCAAGTCTATGTGAAATAACCAGATTCACTTCTATGTTAAGCATGTATGCACTGTAAAAGGCTTATAAATCCGCGTTTGTGTGGGCAGAGCAGCTGCTACACATCTGCTGCAAAACAATTTCCCATTTTGGCTGAAAGCTTTGCTACTCTGTGACAGGACTCATTTACACTCTTCAATCTGCACAGAACCTAATCAAACCCACATTTTTTCACTTATTATACATAGTCTATTTGGAGTTTGCTCTATAGCTACCTTTTAAATAAATGGTGTGATTCAGACCAATAATCCTTTTGGTATAAGGATTATTAAAAAGAAAAAAAAAAGACAACCACCTCATCTGTCAAACAGTTTGGTTCTTCTGTTGTGGTCGAGACATGCAGCAACAAACAGGAGCGTTGACTGTGCTCAGGTTCAGCCAGAGGCATCAAAGCTGATGGTTCAAGGTGATGGACGTGGACGTGGAGGTCTTATTGAGCAGTTCATACGATATCTAACAAGTCATTCGCCTGCTGAGGGTTGTAAAAAGACACCAAGCATAATTCTGTGTTAAATTACTTTTGTACCTCTAAATTTATAGTAAAATTATAAATTCTTATTAAGATAAGCCTACGCATAGTTAATGATTGGTACTATATTTTATCAGCTTCAAAAGCAGTGGATGACTGACAAATTGTGCAAAAATGAAAGACTGCCCAGTCCACGCTGTTCGTTCTTGGACATTTTTGCCTTCTTGGCATAAAACCTGTGTTAAAGTAGTACTGACACTTGTAAGTTATATCTTTTAAAGGTAGTGGAATTACTTTGCTCATAGGTAAAGACACATGAGCTGATCTAAGCACTGTGTGGGTCAGTTTAATGACCAATTCACCTATTAAGTTTATCAGTCAAATAATGGCATACAAACATTTGGTTTGAGTTTTTCAGTCTATGTTAAAGCTGCATCAAATGAGATGAACTACCAGCGTGTAGACGGCAGAATAAAGGGAAGCTAAAGGAAGGACTGCAACAACATCTACACCAACATGATCTGCACTACAATATAATGGCTGGTTTGATGTGCACAAGGATTAAACTGATCTTTCCCACCAGCCAAAATAAACTGCAGCAGCTGTTCAGATGGACCAAAGTTTGTTTTGGCCAAAGCAAACAGGGAAGGTGAGAAAACACCTTCAGACTGCTTTTACCACTTAGTGGCAGAGCCCAAATGGCCATGCTTTAACAACTGTTAGAGAGCAAGAGAGAGATGTTTCACATTGTGCAATGCTGCCCTTTAGTGGCCAGCCTTCAGTGGTGCCGATCTTAAATGGCATTATTTAAGTTAAGAATTATATCAAATGTGATCATTAAACAAAAGGCATTGATCCTGAGCTGGCTGATGAAATTGCTCTCCACAAAACCCAGAATATCAAGTGTATTGCTGAATGCAATTTTCCCTCAAGCTGCTGCTTATGTGTAAATAAATAGAAGAAGCCTCTGATCGGGGGCTGAACATAAAGTGCAGGTTTCCTTCATCGCCAGAGGAGGGCACTAATTTACCATTCAGTGCAGGAAACAGTTCACTCATTAAACAAGACATTTATACTGTAAAATGGAATGGTGGTTGTAAAACAATCCCCAAACAGCACTTGACACGCGTAAAAGCTGAATCACGTTTAGTGGACACCGCAAGCTTGTAACGTGCTCCCTGCTTTAAAAGTTTGTTAAAATCAACGACGCAATTCTTTCCACCTTGAGAATGAAAACATGCTCGTCACCACAGTATGTTTGTTGAGCAGCCACAGCCATTACTTGAATGAAACAGTCAAAGCCTTTATGAAAGAAGCGCTCACTGCATGGAGCTTTATGTGTTTGCTGATGCTTAATAGAGAACAATGACTGGTTAAATTTATAAAGGCCTCGGCACCAGGCTCCTCACGGGTACAGACAACTGACCCCAATTCTTATTTCATGTCTCTCCTCCCTTCTTCTTCTTTTCTTCTCAACCTCAAGAGTAAACAACAAATAAGAAAGCTGCTGTAAATCGTGACCCTTAAAAGTCTCCCCTCGCCCTCCGTTAACGTTGCGTTTCTGTCCCTCACCAAGGTGAATCCTAACATTCCCATTCCCAGAGTGTCACTGCTGAATGCAGCTCCGGCGACCTATAGGCCGAAATGTAAACATAGCTCACATGGTTTGCATCTTCCAGGTCCCCAGTTGCCAGGGATTCAAGTGAGCACCTCCACGACTTTTCCACTGAAGGTTAGTCAAAGGAAAGACGTGTAAGAGACCTTTGAAATTTGTCTCCGAGTCAGATATCATTCTTTCATGGTCAAGTCAAACAGAATGTGTCGACAGGCACAAGGCGGAGCAATGGCAGAGGGTCAGGTACAGCAAATCTTCCTTTAATAATAAACCAAATCCTAGACAGAATAGAAAATAACAAAACAACCTGGGAAAGGGATCATTTCAATGGTGCTGACATGTGCTAACATTGTTGTAATGTGGACATGCCTGCATTATTATCATTATTATAGTATTATTGTGACACAATAGTTTACCTAGTACTGAGAGAGTACTAGTCTAATGACTGATTCACTCATTACGTTCAGCTGAATAGAGATCATTACATAGGGTGAGGATGATGCTCTATAATCTGGATTCATGAGGAAATGATAGCAAGAACAAACGTGTGCAAAATATCCTTTTCAAGTATTAAGTCGGTTTTTCACCCAAGAAGTTCAAACAAATATGATGGTACAAATCCAGGACACTACAAACTGTGACTATCTTAACAACAAACAAGAGTTTCCTGCTAAAAAAAAAACCCTAAAGCATGACTTTGCTGCTGGTGTTAGACGACGTTATTATTGTGATGAACTTTATGTCCATCAGGAGGCACGCACAAGATTCAAATGGCACATCCTCAGCGAAAGACTTGGTGCTCCAAAATAATGACGTACAGTAAGTAGCATTTCAACAGGGACCACAAATGTTTGTTTGTTTTTTTTACTTTTATTGTTCAATGTCACTGCATTTCCCCAAAAAAATATAGCGGACATTAATAGTTTATGAATTATGTGGCACAGATAAAGTGAAGTTTGGTTTACATTTACACGAAACACATTCAAATGGTGAGTTTAAATACCATAGAATGATGTTTGTGTAATAAAATTTAAAAAAAAACCATTGTGAAAGAAAACAAGATTCAATAGAATAATGTGCACGTCTCATCAACCCATATTTTATTCAAAACATGAAAAATGTATCAGAGGTTCAATCCGGTCAGTTTTACAAATTTACAATACAAAACATTAGAGTTTTACAAAATGTGTTTATTTTCAATCTGATAACTATAAATCTCCAAAATATATGGTTAAGAAATGCTGGAAAGTGGGTAGTATTGACTAAAACACAGAGATTGAATACAATTACTTCAATTATCCCCTGGTCAGTCACATAACTATTTATTAAAAAGCTTTTTTTTTTAGAGATAAAGCTTCTTAGAAGATGAAAAAAGATGACAATCTATAAAAACTAGTCTGGGATACAAAGTAAAATTTGTATTTGGCACACTGTAAGTTGTTGAAACGTTGTCCGTGTTCTACTTCTGCTAAAATATATATCTGTATGAGATTAGAAAGGTGCTGCATCCTGCGTTCACATTTCACATAAAATCTTGACAACCTGTTTTGGACTTTTTTGAAGCATAAAGTCATACCACCTATTATTAAAGAGTGTATGTTTATTTTAACAGTTTCAATTATTGCGCCACAAACGTCGGCACCGACTGAAAACGTCTCCGACAGCCCCTCGGGTACCTGCTCCTCTTCCACACAGGAAGCCGCGGGGTCTTATGCGCCCTGACCAAACATAAAGTTGTTAGACATGAAACGTATCCTGAAGTCTTTCCATACCGCATGTTTTATTAGTGGAAGCTCTATATTTGGTCCATCCACTGCCACCCACCATAAGACACAGAGGCCTCTGGTGGAGGGATTCAGCTGATGTACCGTGGCATGCAGCAAATAAACCCAGAGTGAGAGATTTGTGGTGGCCCTCCCAAGTTGATATTCCGACTACCTGACTGCCACTTGGCAGGTGAATGGAAACTAGAATTGCATAACATATGAGTGAGTGGGTTGAGGTTTTATTGTCAAGTGGCATATGTGCATATGAAATGAGGAGGAAAAAAATAGGACTGAGGAGATTTAAAGTGAAACACCGTACATCACTGATATCTTTATCCTTACACTATGGGGAAGATGAAATTATGTAGTGGTAGGAGCCAGCAACCAACAGCCTGTTTCAACTCTGCCTGAACTGAACTGGAGCAAGAGAGATAAAGTTTTCTTAAAATTCACAGTGGCTCCAGTGAATCCCAAAAGGAACATCTGCGGCGCTGTAACTCACTGTCTGTATAGGCCATTAAGTTGATGTTTCCATTTCATGTCTAGCAACCCACACACAAAACAATTCCTCTCGGTATATGTCATGCCAGTAATGGATGTTTTGCTGAGTTACATGCTTAAAAGACTGGAAGCCAATCTTTAATGATCTGGAAACGACAATATTTGGAGTGAAAGCACTGCTATTTTGACCACGTGAAATCAGTCTGAGTATTTTTCTGCTTTTCCTTTGGATAGGACTGATCAAACAGTCCGGTCCCTGGTGTCTCAGCGCTCTCATTTCCCCTCGCACAATGTCACACTAAACTCCACTCTAAATAGTCGATGGTGTGCCTGAAAAAAACCCCAGTCCCACAGAGACTGTTTACCTGAAGTGAACCCTGCTTGTTCAGTTTGCTCTATTTCACATGAAAAACACATCGTACAGGAACAAAGCAGATACTCTGCCACATTGTGTATGCAACGCTCCGACACGTGTGTTATAAACAAACGTCTGTGCCTATGGTTACATCTTTCTCCTGCTGAGAACTCGGCCGTGGTTCAAGTCAGATCTGCATTGTACTTCACCCAAATGTTTAAATCCACATACATATGGTTTGTCACAGATGGCTTTCTGGAGGTGAACAAAGCCACGTTCCTACAGGTTGTAGATATTATTACAGAAATAATATGACTTGATAATGAAACAATTTATTCACCTTCTACTTAACCGTTTGAAAACCAGCTGTCATTTCTACCTAAGAAGCAGAAACAAAACCGTCAATACAAAGAAAAATACATGGAAACGGATGATTATACAACATGTCATAGCCATCCTAGAAGACAGTAATGTTTATAATATTAACAGTAAGCAGTGAAGAAAAACACAAAACTGCCAAGATACAAGTTTAAGTGTGTGGTGAAAAATGGTCCTAGGTACAATACATTCAGTGGAATAAATTAAGAAGCAAATTTCTAAATTCCAGTACAATGTTCTTGTTCTGCGTATAATATATACTAGTCATCAGCAGCAATGAAATGAAAATGACTGGAAAAAATTGTTAGGGACTTAATAAAGCTGCTGGAACTGTGATTTATAATAACAATGTAACTTTACATTTACCTAAATTACACAAACATCTCAGGCACACAAAGCTAAAGCAACAACCTATAATACAAAGGAGACCCAAAGTTATTTTGAAACAATGATCTCTCAATAAGGCAGAAAAGCAACCTTAAGCTGAATATAGAAAAGGGACGTATAATGATGCACGAATCCCTCGCAATGAACAGACAGTTACGGTCCGGTTTGTTGCCCAGTTCGCTCTCGCAGGAGGCCATGAGCTGCCGTGTGGCCTGACCACATGGCAAAAGGCTTGAAGCCCTACAGCAGAGTTCAACACCAGCAGGCCGACACGCTGATTCAAAGCCCTGATTGTGTCATCTGTTTTAGTTTAGAAAAGACTGTCAAACCTCATTTTGAAGTGGTGCTGAAACGTGTCTCACCACCAGAGGATATAGCGAGGGAAAACTCAAGCTGGGTGACAATAACAGGGTGTACGGCTGAACAAAGGCAACAAACATAGGAAGGTTTCTCATTCTGTCTTTTCTTCTTCTCTGTTCTTCAGGCTCCTCTCTTGTGGAACAAGTCCTTTGTTTCACTAATGAAGAGTTAACACAGTTTTCCACTTTTACGATCAGGCTTAAAAGGTTTGTATTTGTCAAAGCTTATAGGACTGACTCCGGTCATTTTGAACAATTGTCTTATTTCTGCTGCTATAGTTTTAGAGTGCCAACAACCTCTCACCTCACTTCTCACCTATCCAGTAATTACCATTTACCAATAGTATGTGCTTTCTCCTCTTGGCCCACTCTGTAGCTCCCTACAAGTATATTTACCTCTGGAATTGAAAGTAGAATTAAAGTAAAAGGTCCAGATTCTTGTATCTGGGTCCCATTGCCCTGCAATATGTGACATCTGACCCCAACTGGCTTTGGCACGTTTCGATCTGTTGTCAGTTACAGCAATTGTATGTGCTTATTTACATGAAGAATGAGGCTCTGTCATATCTTAAAGAGCTATTTGTCCCACATCAGCACTTCATTTGTCCGTTCTTCCTTTCTAAAAGTGCAATGGGAGTCAGAGCGTTCAGCTTTCTGGTTCCTCTCACATGGATCCAGTTCCCAGTTTCAATTAAAGAGGCTGACACAGTCTGTACGAGGTTAACATAAAACTTTAGTATTTAAAATAAAGAATAGATCAGACTGGTTTAGGTCACCCCCTGCCATTTTCTAGTGAAGCTGCCATAGGTTCAGTTTGTTAAAATACCTACATTGAGCTTCTCATTGTGTGGAATAGTACAATAATTGGGTTTTTCTCTGTAAAAGTGCCTTGGAATGACTGTTGTTAATGCCTTCATATATACAACTGAATTGAATTATTCATGTGATATATGTTTGTCTTCTTTTTCCACATAATGCTGAATATCTTGAGGTGCCTTGAGCATCCCATTCCTCCATCTTTCTACCAGTTTGTGTTTTCTTCCATATGTCCCTCTTCCCTGTGGAATACAGTGGAAATATTTCACAGATACCATGAATGTACGTATGCAGACTTCCCACCTTGTTCCTGGGAGACATCACACTTGGCCACACTATGCCAGGCTGTCAGTCAGCAACACAGCTGATAACGTTTTCAAACGTGATGTTCTTCAAACATTTCCTCACTCATCATCGCTGTAAGGACATTGTGACACTTTCTCTACTTTATGTGTTGCTCAGTTTGTAACTTCTGTTTAGATTGATAAATTAGTTTTTATACTTTTATTTTGTTGTTTCTTACACGTCTTAAGTTTTTTGTTGAAATGCTAGTTAAAATAAATTAACCAATAGGAAAGCATGAGGTGGAAAGACAATGTCCCTTTTAAGTTTTTCAGTCTTGTTGTTCACCATTATTGTGGGGTTGCTCTATCTGGTGGAGACAAAGTGTAGAAAAAGGTCAAAAATCCACGAAAAATCTCCCAGGTATCATCATTCCTCTTTTTGTTCACACATCATTTTTTTTCTTTTATCTCCTCCTCGAAATGTGTATTCTTGAGGTGTGAAATCTGGCTGAATCTCATCTCCAAAACACCAAAGCCGACGAGGTAAAGAAATTCACACAGACAAACTAAATACTGCCATCCTGTGAAGTTTGAATGTCTTTATCTCCCTCTCAAAAAGCTGTTTGAACAGCACTGAATCATGATTTTGGCAGATCCTTCCACCACCGATTGGAATCCCAGTTTATCTAGAGAGCTGCTGTGAACCTTAATTCCTTTCTGGGAGAAGAGACACACTGTGATTGGTTGGGACGTCCAGCCCAACATATTACTGATGTATTAAGAGTTTAAATCATTCCAATTTATAAAGAAACTGCATGGCGTATTGTCATTGTTGTCTTGGTCACTTAATATGGATTTAAATGTCATAACCTGATTTAGGTAAAGACTATACATAACGTATAATATACAACTAATAATATGGAACACATTGGATGCCAAGTATCTTTTTTGTTCCTGTTCATCATCTGCTGATCCAGGTACAATCAACCAGCACTTCCACTCATGGCCGAGGTCTCTGAGTCTATTTGGTTTTAATTGTTCAAATGATGTTTGTCCTCACTATTATTGCATGTCACAAAGGTAAATTACTTTTATATTTTAATATACAATATATAGATCTTGCTCTTGCAAATAATTGCATTGAAATATATGTGGTTTATTTGGCACCTTGTGGGTAAATCTCTAATAAAAAGATCAAAATCAATAAGAAATTACTTTCAAAATAGATGAATATGACAAATTGTCCAATGATTTCACATCATTTATATTTTAGAACATTTATATTTTAGAAGATTTAATGCTTAATATTCAGGAGTAACGTTCTTTCTGAAAAGTCGCACACATCTTTTTGGTTATTTGTTTGACCTGTTTTTCATTTTCTAAGACATGTCCAATGATGCCTCCAACAGATCTGCTCTAATCCGATTCAAAGACTTAAAATCATTCTAAAAATACACAACAAGCACAACAAGAATCAAGGAAATAAAAACTGTTGGCAGACCTCATCTTTAGTCACCAACAGGAAATGCCGAGAGAGTAATAACACAAAACTAAACTTCTATTAAAAGTCCAGCTTCTGTCTATATTAGCTTTCTCCCCTCAGCAATCTGCCTCTTAACAGAGTAATAATAAAAGATTCTCTTGGGAATGTATGAGCCAACAGAAATGTGAGTTTCACTCTCATCAGTATCTTTCTTTACATTGAATCACAATCCAAGTTCATTATCCGTGTTATAATGTCGTTAGTTAAACTTGGTGGCGCAATATTTCCTATTGATTCCTTTCTTTATATTGATGGTTCCTACAATCTCACACTCTCATTACTTTTCCTTGAGGGATTCATTGAGACTGTCAATAAACTTGCTCCTCTTTAGAAGAAACCATAACTCACCTCAGGCCAGATGTGTTGACGGCAGTGTAACCCCCCCCCCCCCCCCCCCCCCCCCCCCCCCCCCCCAAATTACCACCCTACCCTCACCCCCACCCACCCCCCACCCCAACTGTTTCAGGATAGTAATGGACCAAAGTTTCCACTGCATAGCCATGAGAAGATATGGTTCCACAGGGAATAAGGTGGGTTTTCCACTGTGACCCTGCACACGGGGTTCAGGAGGAGAGAGCGTCAAAAGTGAGGAAACTGTTCAGCTCCATGTAACAATGCAAAGACCCTGGGGTGCAAAAAAAGTAAAAGACAATATGATTACTTCAAGAGGAAATAATAAAAAGTATGAAAGACAATAAGTCACATCATCGCGTGGATGTACACATGTAATATTCACAATAACCACTGATGTACAGTGTTTGGTGAATTACACATTATTAGTAATTTATTACTGCAAAGCCACAATTTCCCAAAGTATTGGTGTGGTAACTGATTAACGTTATTGTTGCAGTCATAACTGCTGCAAGATTTTAATTCTCACTGATTAACTCAAAAAGACTTAAATAACATGTATAAACATTTGAATCAGAAAGATAATCAGTAATAAAGTGTATTATTCTTCAGGTGTTTGATGTAATATCTAATTATTAATATATATAATATAATAAAAGCTCATATATTCTACTAATTGTGAAAAGGCACTCATTCGCAGTGCAAAACTCTGCATAACACCTTTCACATTCAAATGATCAAGCATCTTCCTCCAATAACTAATGTAACTTTAACAGAACTTATTGAGTGACTCAGTCATTGGAAGACAGGCAAATGAAGGAAGCAAAATAATGCAAGTGTGACCTTCCCAAGCAAATGCTTATTTTTCTTTATTGAAAGTGACACATCTACTTTTCGAAGAAGTGACTAATAACTGTTATCAGGTACTAATTTTGAATGACCTGTACAACACTGCTTGCTCATTTCACATTTTGATGTCGAAGCCCTTCTCGTGTTTGTGTTGCCATCTTTCACAATAAATTGTGACTCTTCATCCAGCAAGCTGGGGGATCTCTCCTGCATTCCTTCCCGTTTGTCGTCATGGTGCCAGCAGGACAGCTCTGCTGTATATAAGGGCCTCCTCTCCAGAGTCCTGAGCCAGAACGACAAAGAGATCCCCACCTTCTGCTTCACCACAGCCAGAGAGGAGGATCAAACCCTGATCCACAGGACACTGACCAGCTCCACCCATCTGAAATTAAGGCGACTGTTATAGACTGCAGAATTCTTTTGATTCTGCTCTGCTTAAACGAAGATGGCAAATCTGTCGGATCGAACCCTCTTCATTTTCTTAGCTACAGCACAGGTAAGCATTATATTATATATGAATTTGAGAAATTGCTGATTTATTAGCTTTTTCACTGCTGGTAGCCTGTGAGCACTTTTTTGCAATTCTTTCAGAGAGGTATTTAAGATGTGATGACTTGCAAGGGTTAATTTTTATAATTGCAAAATATGCATTTACAAAGTAATGAATTGTATTATAATTTACACATCTTTTGTAAAATAATAGCACCTTTCCATCAGTCAAAGATCTTTGCAATTTTGCAGATAATTGCCGGAGGAGTTTTACTGCAGATGTATATTTCTAATACAATATAACATTTGCCCATTTGCTGTTTACTGGAAATTGTATCATATAATCTGTGTTGCAGTATAATACATAATCCCACATGTCCATAGCTGGTAAACATGATTCATTGAAACATGTAAAACAACAAATCCTGTTTCTTTTGCAGGTTTTTACACTTGTCCTCTCTCAGATGTGTCCTCGGAGATGCCAATGCCCTAAAGAGCCCCCAGCGTGTCTCCCCAGGGTGCCCCTGATTCTCGACGACTGTGCCTGCTGCCTGGTGTGTGCTGGTCAGAAAGGACAAGTGTGCTCTGATATGAACCCGTGTGACACTCGCAGAGGGCTGCAGTGTGACTACTCAGCCGACGTCCATAAGAGGACGGGCGTCTGTAATGGTGAGGGGACTGATGTTTGGGTTATTGCTGACTTACTCATCCCTGCTTCTTGAGGGATGTCACCCTGTCTAAAACGTTTTTCTCCTTCCTCCAGTTCACAAGGGAAACGTGTGTGTTTTGGATGGCTCTGTCTACCAGAATGGACAGACCTTCTTCCCCAGCTGTAAGTACCAGTGCATGTGCCACGACGGGCAGATAGCCTGCGTGCCGCGCTGCAACGTGGACATCATGCTGCCTGGGCCAGACTGCCCCATGCCCCGCAGGGTCCAGGTTCCTGGAGAGTGCTGTGAGAAGTGGGTGTGTGAGCCTCAGGTCGAGGCCAGCGCGCTGGGCGGCTTTGCCATGGCGGGTAAGCAGACTGCAAGTGCTGATGAAACACACATTGTGTACAGACATTCCTCTGTGACGTAGGTGCCACTGTAGTGTGAGACATGGGTTAAAGTAGCAGTAAAACAAAGGAAGAGCGGAAAGAAGCTAAAGGAAAGACGCAATCTGACAAAGAAATGCTCTTCTTCATTCTAATGAAAAGCATAAACTTTTGGGTTTCATGTTTCAGTTGTGTTGACAACATCAAACCTTCTGCACTTCTGTGAATTTATTCAGCCTATCGGCAGGAGGAGACGGTGAGCTTTGACACCTGGGATCCCAGCCTGAACTGCATTGAGCAGACCACAGAGTGGGGCGCCTGCTCTCAGACATGTGGCATGGGGGTGTCCACCAGGGTCACCAACAAGAACCAGGCGTGTGAGATGGTGAAGCAGAGTCGGCTGTGTATGATCAGACCGTGCGATGAGCAGCAGGAGCATCTGGCGCAGCTTGCACCAAAGGTATGTTAGATTTAGACTCTCTAAACAATTACAGAGACTTGATGTTGTTTTCAGTGTGCCCATCATTCAGTTCCTGTCTCTTCCTGCCCTTGCAGCGAGGCAGTAAGTGCCAGAGGATGGCGCGCAGCGAACAAGCGGTTCACCTCTCCCACGACAACTGTACCAGCGTTCTCGCCTACAAGCCTCGCTACTGTGGCGCCTGCACAGATGGCCGCTGCTGCACCCCGCACAGGACCAAGACAGTGCTGGTTGAGTTCCAGTGTGCCAACAGTAAACCCGTCAGGAGACCTGTCATGGCCATCCTGACCTGTGTCTGCCACAGCCACTGCCCTCGGGACAACACCGTGTGGCAGCCATCAGAGCTGGCGTACGGCGGCAGAATATAGGACAAAGTGTTGTCATAACAGAAAAGTCCGAGCAAAGCGGGTAAATCCAGTGACGGCGTGTCTGGAATCACAGGAATTGAACAGAATGAAAAGTTAACTCTCTTTTCTCTAAAATATGAGTTGCATGGACAAACATTTTTAGATTAAGAAAAGAGACTTAAAAATCTCCTCAATCGTTCAATCTCCTGCAATATGATTTGGTCATTTAACAACCTGTGGACCAGTTAGTTTTATTTCTCTGTCAAGTGCAAAGAAAGCACTTAATCCCTTTGTGACACATACAGCCGCTCCTGGAGATCAGGCAGAGGATAGAACAGACAATGCTGGACAATTGTTTGCAGGCTGTGAGGATTATTTTCACAACATCTATCCCTGAGAAGGAAAACTATGACGGCATCCTACCGCAGAGAGAAATATCAAAGAAAGTCTTGGCTGTAGCCTCGAAACTTACCGGTTCAATCGATTCTTAGAAAATTAGATTTGAACATTTTTGTTGACAAAGAACAGAAAACCAGTTTCTTGTTCAGCCCTAAATTATGAGGACTAAGTCTTTTGCAACGTAACCAAAAGCATTTGCTTTTGATGCCACTTTTATACCTTGATGCAGAAAACCCCCCCAAACCTGTAGTATTATTTAAACTGCAATTAGACAATTAAGCTTTGGCTTTAAATGACAGTGATAAGCAAACCTTCACTCTCACAGTTACAGAAATGTTCCAGCTATGGGACACATCTGTGAAATAACTGAACTGTGTGCTTAGACCTGGTGCCAGACAAAGAATTAAACTATGAATGAAAGGTCACTGTGGTGGCTGAGTGCCAATTCTAACATTGGGATTGAAATCCTACCCCATGTAGCTGGAATACATAAATGTTGCTTTTTGTTTAAAAAAATAAAATAAAATGCAAATGTATGGTTCATTTTCTAATCCTTGTTCAATGTAATGCACATAAAGACCATTCGTATGATGACAAGAGTTTTGTAAATACTTGCTATATAGATTGTAGCTTGATTGAGTGTGTATCAAATACACAGCTGTATAATTGTAATTGTAGTATTGGAAACATGAAGTGTATATATTGCTATGTGATGTTACGATTTCCAATTTGAAATGTGTGTACCTCTTTTGGCCACTCCTCATGTCCTTCTGAACAATACTGCAAACTCATGCATTTGTAATAAATATGTATTTTTTAATGAAGCCTTGACTCTCTTTACTCTAGTATACAAAGTATTAAGAACTTCATGAATCATCCCAGTGGATGATAAAATGGCTGATAAATTGCATTTAATAGGGTTGCGGGTTTAAACGGAGCTGACTGCAAGAAATGAATCTGTAAAGAATTTACTCCAAGTCTCAGAGGAAATTAACAGATACTTTATGAACCGATAACAGTCAAAGGCAGCTGACAGAGAAGAAAGTATAAAAAGGAAAAGAGAGAAGTTGGAGTTGCTTTCATGGTATAAGATGAAAGAAAGTTTGCATAAAGCTTCTATGAAGTGGCAGACTGATGTTTTCTAACTTGAGGCTCATCACTGCCCTACATCACACTGGTCTGTTGTAAATGTTGTCTTCATACATATGTTATGTGGGTTTTAGGTCAATCAAATGTATGTCAAGTGTTGCCTAACTCTAATTCTGTGACTGCTCTCAATTTTGCAATTCAAACATACGTTGCAACGCGCAGCATCAAACTTTCTCAGATATTTTTAAATTTCCAAACCCCTTTCGTTTTGAAACTAATACTGCAATCTCAAGGTTTTACACACCTGCTTCCAGCATGGACCTTTTTACAGATGCCTCTTTTAACAGTCCAGGATGTGCGTGTCTAACACAGGACTCGAGGGTTACTGGACCCTTCAAACCTCGCTGACAGTGGGTGGTGACCCCTCCACCTCTCTCGCTGAACCCAGCCTGAGAGGTCATAATGGAAAACCTGAATAATCCCCGTGAGATTGCTGCTGTTTCCTAAAATAGCTCCACAGTGGAAACTTTGGCCCATAGCTTGAATCTGCTCAGACAGAGAAATGTGGCCGAAACATGTGGACGGCAGCAATGTTTCCACTGAGACTGGCTGTGTGGTCAAAGTATCTTTAGGAAACAGAAATGAGCTATTAGGAAGACAGTAAGAAGAGTGGCTTTGTTAAAGAGAATAAATGATAGAAGGCTACAAATTCTGGAAATAAAATAATACACTAAATAAACATTATGTCAATAACACTTGCTTTAAATGTATATATAACTCAAACTGGAACTGGTTTGAATATTTAATTATACATATAGACAGCATCCAGTGAGGTAAAAGGACATTTTTCTTTGTTCAAAGAAGAGACAGGATGAAGGTAGCGTGATGTTCAACACATGTTTTACAAAATAGAAATTGCTCCACATTATCGGTTAAATCTATTTCTAGTATTGATCCTTGAGGGACACCTTTATCGGCCATCTGGTGTTTTGATTTCAGCAGTTTGAAGTTTATCAGAGAGATAACAACTCCAGAAACACCAAGACCCACAAAAGAGATTTGATTTATTTATCTATTTTTTTTATTTAACAAACTGCTGTGATCAACAGCATCAAAAGCTTTGGCAACTGGCAAAGAGTAAAACATCATGTTAAGCTAAGTTAAAAATGTAATCCACAACAGCAGCTGGAACTGTTATTGTGATATACTGTAAGCTGAAGACTGAGCGCTGGTACTGAAGGAAGATGAGATCCTTCAGAAAGGCACAAGATGGAGAGGTGTTCTGAGATTCAGAGTTTTTTTAGATTGACAGGATAAGTTTAGAGAAAGATTTGGCTGCTGTTAGAGTTACAAGTATCGCAATGATGTGCAGTGAACCTGAACAGCTTTCCAGGTCCAAATGGAGAAGAACGGAGGAGCTTGAGAACAGCTCCTCCAAATTATGAGGTCTGGTTTGATTCCTGGATGTTGTGTCTCCCACAGACTGAGAGATGATGAAATCATTTACAGCCTCTCCAAAGACCTCATCCAGTTAACTCAGGGAGACGCCTAAAACAAGCAAATTGATTCTGGTCCAAATTCTGGGGAAAATGGCGTGCGTGCGCTGTTTGCACGACAAATGAGTCAATTACTCCATCTAGTGGTGTATAAAACAAATGTCAAACACCAGCGAAGAAGTGCCCTCCTTTCAGTTCTCTGTATGGATATGCCCTCAAACTAAGATTCAACATTCAACATTCAAAATACTTTATTTATCCCCTAGGGGCATTTTCAAACAGCCCACGCTGAGTAGTCATGTAATCACAGACATAAGAGGCACAGTGAGACTTCATAGTGATTTACTCTTCTTCCAGAGTATAATGAAGATGTAGCTCCTTGATACCAACACTTGAGAAAACTTATTCAAGAAAAGGTAGTCTCTACTTGCCTCTGTGCTGAGTCGTTTCATCTGTCCACCCCATCAAACCATTGCACTTACTTACTAGATCTTTGTGTGTACAAAACGTTGAGGTAAAAATCTGCAAAATGCAATGTTAAGTAAGATGAACACTACTTATGATCATGTTTTAAATAAGAGAAAGGCTTGATATGAATTAACTTTGATAACCTCACATTTAACAAGAGATAATCAAGCAGTAACAACTTATTTTGATGGACAGATTATGTGTAAAACTTTAATATTGTGGTACAAAAACTGATATGTAAGATGTATTGCTCAGATTAAACAGAAAAAAAAAGAAAAGAAAAGAAAAGAGTAAGCAGTACTGTATCAGATCAGATATCCATCATCACAACCAGATGTTAGGAGAGTTACATTCAATCTGGTTCAGCAGCAGATTAAAACTGCCAGAAAGAACAGGAAGAGCACAACAACATAAAGGGGATTGGATTGTTGCCACATTTGTTGAGCCCCGCTCTGGAGCATCCTCTGTGCCCTCCGAACACAGCTCACACCATCAGAATCAGTGAAGCTGAAGACCAAAAACACTCTTCCTTTAAATTTACAGCCGGTAAAAATGTGCATCATGGTTGCACTGTCTGCATCATAGAAGAGCACCGTCCCATTCTCGTAATCCACAAACACTCCGACTTTCTCTGGTTTTCTTTCTAGGACCGGAATGTTTTGCAGAGCTCTGCAGTTACAGTCCCCGATCCTTATGATCCATTTTCCATTTGCACAGTTCGGAGCCCTCTTTCCACGAACTGATTCTATAACTACTCCTATTTCCCAGCCTCTCCTTCCTCCAGTCTGAACCTCAAAGCAGAATTTCCCCTCAGAAAAGCCCCTATTACCCAGGATGTATGAATAGTTACTCCAACAGTGTGGCCCCTCACTTGGAAACCTTGAGTTGACAGGATCAGGCATTTCATGAGGCACCATGCTGTTTGCTCTTGCTTTAAATTTGCCTTTCCTCTTGCTTTGTGCAAATGCTCTCATCTTCCTTCCTCCTTTCTGTTTAATTTCCTGCACTCCTGCTTCGCTTCTCTTCCGAGCCTCTTTGTCCACATACTCTTCCTCCAAAGGGACTATATCATGTGTGCTGTGCTCTGTGCACAAGGCACAAACACGAGTCTGGTCATTCAGGCAAAAGAACTCAAGAATCCTGCTGTGCTCCTTGCAAATGTTGTCCTCCAGGTTCTGCACAGGAGCAGCCAGCTTGTGTCTTTTTAAGGCAGAGACTCTCTGATGAGGCTCCAAGTGTATCTCGCAAAAGGAGGTCAAACACACCAGGCAGGTTTTGGAGGCTCTCAACTTGTTGCCAAGGCAGCAGTCGCACAACACCTGGTCGGGTGTGACCGGGAAGCTGCTGTCAGCCGTCACATGGTGCTTCTTAAAATTCTCCACAACCTCCCTGAGTGTTGTGTTGACGCAAAGTTTGAGCCCTTTGTTGAACTTCTCGTTGCAGAGCGGACACTGACATCGTTCCTTGCCTTCCCAGTGCCGCGAGAGACAGGCTTTGCAGAAGTTGTGTCCACACGGAATAGAAACAGGCTCTGTGAATACATCCAGACAGATGGAGCACAGGAACTGATCCTCTGACAGGACCGTGCTGGCAGTGGCCATATCTACAAAAGAAGTTTTGAAGCTGTTACACATCACTGATAATAGTTTCGTTTTCACGCCCTAGACGACTTTCACGGAATAAAAATAAACAATATGCAGATTTCAGATTTTGAAAAAGACATTTCAAAAAGTTTGCTAACACAAACCTTGCAAACATATACTGAGAAGAGGAACTTCACTGTGGTTGCCCTAGTTTGCTGCTTCTCTTTGTACACAAATCGAATTGTGTTTACAACCTCTCGTCTTGCAATACTTGGTTTCATTTCAGTGGATATATTGTATGCTCCACCTCCCCTGACACATGCAACATCACACTAACCCTTTAACTGCTGAGCCATGTGGAGCGAATCAAATAGAATCTGCATTGATGCATACATTTATTTGAAATGAATTGCAAATAATTTTCTGCAGCAATCAAATCCTAAGTTTAAAATATTCTTTTAAAAGAGTACCTCTAAAAAACAAGTATTGGCAAATATGTATGTAGCTTTTTGCACTGGAAATAGTTAATTTGAAATGAAATGATTCAATGTTTTGTTCACTGAAATGAATCATTCTGCAAATATTCTGCCTTTGTAATTGATTGCATGATGCAGGATATGGAATCTGAAGCTGAACTTAAGCCGTTCACTCATTTGCTTCAGTTATGCTGCCAGCATGGCCACCATTTCAAGTGGTGGGATTTTTCTCTTAATGCCTTTAATTTCAACATCAAATATCATTTGGCACAAAGATGCCTCTGTGACAGCCAGCTCAAGACATCATTTGCATATTTTTGTCAGTCACTTGTCCATCACTGAACCTCTCTCTTTCATTTCAGAATCTGCAGTTCCCTCTTCTCTGCCCTGCAACAGTGCATTTCACACTAACTCGCCACCACAAGGTGCACAAACTGTCATACGTCTACAAATGTGCCAATAAATAGATCTGCATCATTTATTCTGCATCTCCTTTCTTCTCTGGTTGGACAAGGCTTTAAAAGTCATGCATTGTATTGATTTTCAGAGCAGGAAGACTCTAATGGAAAACTGAAAAAACATTATTTTACAAAAGACCATTTTGCTCATGACAGGAAAAGCTACCTTTATCATTATACTACTCCAGGTGAACTCATCGAAGCAAGATCCTGGAGCCGTGCATGATGACTCACTTGTGTGGCTTACTGAAGCACGTGTTAATGAAGGTAATTTGTTTCATGTATGATTTTCTTGCCATGGCAATTTAGAGTACCTGCTGTGGAAAAACTAGGGCAAGAGAAATGAGAAGACGGGAGGAGTGGGGAGAGGAAAGTGTAGCTAAATGCAGAGGAAGGAGAATCAATCATGTAAGGCAAGAAGGCAAGCTTCAACCTCTCTAATAGTCGAGACAATCTGTCACCTGTAACAGCGATTTCTCAAATATATGAAAGACCTTTTAAGTCAGAATAAAACAGCAACTGTCAGCCTGTGTGGCAGCGGCAGTCCCCCATTCCCCTTCTGTGCTGCCAGTAAGCCCTTTTTGGATGGATGGTTGGATGGATGGATGGATGGATGGATGGATGGATGGATGGATGGAAGGATGGATGGATGGGTGGATGGATGGATGGATGGATGGATGGATGGATGGATGGTTGGATGGATGGATGGATGGATGGATGGATGGATGGATGGATGGATGGATGGATGGATGGATGGATGGATGGATGGATGGATGGATGGATGGATGGATGGATGGATGGGTGGATGGGTGGATGGGTGGATGGATGAATAATGGGAGCAGCAACATCATTTCAACAGTTTTTGAACCTAATACACCTGGTTATTAAAGTATTGAGTTAAAAACTGAACCGAAATCTTTCTGGATTTACAAGCATTACCTCATATAATTGTCTGACATGTTTAACGGATTATCGCATTGTTGTGGCCCTCAGAACCTCTAAAGCTTTGGCAAGGAGCATTTCTGCTTTGGATGAATGCTTAATGTTCTGGACAATGTTTGCTATTGAGGTTCAACTCGATTTTGAATTGTTTCTCTGCTTATTTTTCTCAGGCTGAGTTTGTTTAGTTACACCCGCTCATGTTTCAGGTGTTCTGCCCTCCAGCTGCTTTCTTAATTGTGCCCACCTGCATCTCGAGGAGTCCTCAGTCCATGCTGTATGGCTGCTCTCTATTGTCTGTAGCCACTGAATTAATCATTTAGTACAAATCCAGTAAATCTAAATTACTAGAGCTTTGCAGCCATCGTTCAGGTCTGATCTTGTTTGCTGGTTCAGTTGCAGCCTGTACCTTTTGTAATGTTGCCTTCCTGTTGGCAACCTGCACTTTTTCATATTTCTCTCTCGAGAACTGAACCGGCTTTCTGAGACGTGACTCCTCTGCCTGCAATGTCGATTACCATCTACGTCTGGCTAGAAACAATCAGCAGAGTTCCTTGCCGACATTTTCACCATGCAACTCTGACATTTTGTTTTTCACCAAAAAGATAGCATTTTCACACAAACAATCACAAGACAATGCACAATGTGTGCCTGCTGCCAGTTTAACGCTGTTTCTCTGATCACCAGGTGGCAGAAGTAAGACTTGAACCAGTTTGTGTGTCTCACACCTCCAGAGAAGAGAGAAGAGAAGAGCTCCTCAGGGAACGATTAAACCCTAAAACCACTGTGTTGCACTATAATGGAAAATGATATTTCTCTCACAGAAGACACCTTGTCAATCTGTTTAATCGGGTCCAAGCTTGCAAAGGTTTCTGCCTGTTAAAAGTAATAAATGAAATGTGTATTCTGGCAACCCATTGAGAGCGAGGAAGCATTAGTGATGGATTTGAAATATGAAGGTCTTGAAAAAGAAAGAGGAAGAGGAAATGATGAGTAAGGGAAACAGAGAAAGAAACCGAGAGAAAACAATACTGGAAGTGACAAACAGTCGTTATGGAAAGAAGGCTGTGAGGAGGAAAGAACAATCTGCTGATCGTCTCTCAAGTCGATCATGACATTTGTTAGTTAACAATTCCAGTGTTGGTATTACAAACAAGAATTCAAGCTTGAAATTCCTTGTGCCAAGTAGGTTAAAATGCTCCTCACTCTCTGAAATAATCCAGGGCAACCATCAACAATACGTATTCCGTGAGTGTTTGTGTGTAGCCGCACCTCTGTGCAGCTGCTTTCTGCAAAGACGATAATGTTTAATCAACGTGCCCGGCTGACTGAGGATTAAGAGGAGATTTATTAGTAGCCTTTAAATACCATCACCTTTAATAAGATTGTACTTTCTGTTTTGTTTGTTTGTTTGTTTGCTTTGAAGGTCATTACCACAACAAAGAATGCACATTTGATCTGATGGCTCATTTCCATATAAAAGTAAAAAATCAATTGTGGCTCCTACACCTCATTAAACCAAAAATATTCGACGTATTTCTGTTGCAGCTGCTCTCTTGGAATAAATAAATGAATCCCCTCTTTGGCGCAGCTCAGTAGTAATGATCCTATGTATTCAGTGGGTGGGCACATGTAACAAAGCTTTACTCCTACACGCGATACTTTCCAGTGAATACACAGTCTGATTAATTATAAAACACTCCGTGTTTGTTTAAAGAAATATTGTGTAATGCCTTTAACTTTCAGTAGTCTTATTTCTTGGCATGAGCTGAACTCTTCATTTTATTGTATTGTAGAAAACTGACTGTAATTTGAACTGAACTAGGATTCACAAAAAAATTGACTCTTCTTCAGGAAAAGTGTTTATTTTTCCACTATATTAGCAGTCACCGTTACAGTTGCTGATTTCTTTCTTCTTCTTTTTTTTTTTTTTAGTTCATTCCCTTTCTTTTGTTGTAGGTGTAAACAGCTGTGGAGCTGCTGTCCCTCTCTGTCTTGTTTCATACCACTGATATTAACCTGAGATTTGCATGAATGCTGAAAGAAATAACATGCAGTGAGTGAGTCTGAGGCTTGCAGGTGAAAATATCCGATTTCAATAATCACTTTATTAACTGGACAAGTCAAGCAGACAAGGACATAACAATAACAGGGCAATATGAGCAATATTTAGACATATTAATTGTGTGTGTGCATGTGTGTGTGTGTGTGTGTGTGTGTGTGTGTGTGTGTGTGTGTGTGTGTGTGTGTGTGTTGGAAGATTAATACTCATAACTTTTACTTCTAATAACTTGGGAGATATCTTCAAAACTGTTCTTTAAACAAATACTCACACCTTTCAGCAAGTCATTTTTGGAACACTGTCAATGAGGAATGAGGCCATCGTAATGTCAGCAATGCACAAATGTAACCACATAACTAATTTCATAAAAGTCATTGCTCATGACCACAGTCCTATCGAGAGTGCTGCTGTCACAGTAACAACCTTCTTCATAATGCTATTTCAAACACGAGCCCTGATAAACCAAACAAGTCTAAATCCATGTTAATAGTTGTAATTGAGACAGTGAGGATGGATGAAGTGGAGGTCGCAAAGAGACGGGAGTTGAAGTACTTGAGGGTAAAAACTGTGGAGGGAGTGAAAATGAAGTGAGGAAGAGGGTGGAGTGGATGGTGGCAAGTATCAGGAGAGATCTGGTCCCAGACAGGTTAAAGGTAAAGGTCTACTGGACGGTAGCGAGACCAGGATAGACGTTGTATAGTTTACAAACGGTGGAGGATGGCGCGTTTAGGCAAGAGGAGAGGCAGTGAGGGAGGACATGCAAACAACTGATGTAAGGAGGGAGGATACAGGAGACAGAGGTAATTGGAAGAAGATCAATCTCTTCCAGGGAAATGCCAACACAAGAAGAATGTTTTATTGTTTCCCTTCTTGTCCTATTTCCTGTTTCTGTGGTTTTCATTATGCAGTCAGAGGCATCCACTATTATTAAAGTGTCACCAGCAGGTGTCGTGGCTTCGTTGCGAATAAATCAGGGTGACACATGATTTCCTGCAGCCGGTTCGTCACTGCGAGCGAGATGCCAGGCAGTTCAGTGTGGCATCTGTACACATTTAAGTCAAGGCTCTAATATCGAAAATGTTGTCACTTTTGAGAAGTTGTATTACTCACATCAGTCACATGCGCAGCTTTGTGCGTGTGTTTTCTCAGTGCGGCCGTGGTATTTGATATCATCACCTTCTCTCACCCTTAGAGTTAGTCTTTAATCAGTTTGACCCTGGGCCGGTCCGGCTGAGGGACCGAGCGGCTGCGCGCTCATGGACACAGTTCACTCCGCTGAACTCTCAAGTCAGGTAAGTTTTGAAAGAGCGTGTCGAGGTGAATTAAGAAGATAAAAAGAAAACAAAGGGAGGAGGGTGATGAGTCTCGTATTACAATATTTGGATCTGAATCCCCCCCTCTCTCTCTCTTTCTCGCTTTCTCTCTCTCTCTCTCTCTCTCTCAAAACCGGCACAGGCGCATTCCTGTACGCGCGTAACCGAGCTCACTTCTGCGACGTGAACGCGGTCTTGCACAGGAGAGACAGATTGGGACCGATCGGATATCTAAAGACTGAAAATGAGTTGCCGGGCGATTTTTGATCACTATTATTGATTTTAATGCACCACTACAATGACCGTGCACGACCTCCTTTACTGCACACGTGCGCATTCAAATAGTACGCAAAACTAAAATAGGATTATGAAACAGACTTCCATTTGTATTTAAAGTGTGCTTATAAACATACAGTCTCTTCTACCGGTACACCAGAGACTAGATTATGGTAAGTAGCTGTCAACATGTTGACATGAAACTGATTTTGTTTATGGTGATGTGTTTTAGCGCTTCTTTCGTTCACCTCTGCATCAGTCGTCCTGTCTCAGGCGATACTCTGGGAAATGATGAACCACATTTGTGCATGCAGGATCTGGAGATGGGATCGGCTGACGGCGGGGGGAGGAAAACTCCACCCAGCAGATAGGATCTCGGGCAGGCGGAGCGGAGGGCTGCAGAAAGGGGTCGGCCAGGTTGGACGGGACGCCTGACAAAGTCCCGCAGAAAACTTGAGTGGGGTGGTGGGGGGTGCAAAGTCCATCCCGAGCTTCAGGGAGATAAGGTGGTGGTTAATGTGTCAGAGGGTCAACTACATCACATGTGATTTTTCTACATAGAAATGCTCCAAAGATGGCGGTGGTAGTCGGAGTTACGCATGGCTCTGGAGTGCAAAAAAGTGAATTTGTGGAGGTTTTGGTGCGCGAGCGGTGGCACAAAGTTTTGGCCAACTTGAACGAGGAAGCGCTCACGTTGAGCTGCGAGGAGAGCAGCGGCAACGACTCATTCAACGACAATTTCAACTCCAACGGCGTGACGAACGGATCTTACCACGATAACAGTAACGCCAATTCCAATAATGGCCCCCAAATCGTGCGCACCGCGTTCACGGACCTCCCGGAGCGAGTGCCCGAGGCGATCGCCAACAGAAAGCGGTGCGTCAAGGTGACCAAGCAGGAAGTTGGGGGACTGGGGATCAGCATCAAAGGAGGAAAGGAGAACAAGATGCCCATCCTAATTAGTAAAATATTCAAGGGGCTCGCGGCGGATGAGACCCAGGCTCTGTATGTCGGGGACGCCATCCTCTCTGTGAACGGCATGAACCTGCGGGACGCGACGCACGACGAGGCTGTGCAGGCGCTCAAACGAGCCGGGAGAGAAGTGACTATGGAAGGTGAGCAGACTGAAGAGACGTGTGCGTGTGTGATGATACAAACAGGTGGAGGGAGTAAATAAGCAAACTTTATAGTCTCACGATCCAATGAACTGAATTTTTGTTTTGGGGATCCCACATGAGAGACTCTGTATAGAAACCTCTTAAAGGGGGATTCTACATAACACCTGTTGAGACATCAAAAACGGATTGCCAGGCTTAAGTGTAAATTAGTCTAAGCACCATCATGAAGAATTGTTTTTTTGTTTTGTTTTTGTGCATGGGTTCCTCATTTTAATCTCGGCCCGTTCAGACTCTTCATCATCCAGGTCATTGTCCCACTGGGGTAATTCTGAGGCGTCAAACAAGATTTACAGCTTCAAAATCCACATGGTTGCCTATTTCACACTCCATTCTTGAATTGTTTAGTCCATCTTTCCCAGCACTGCAGGCGAGTGGTCATCAGGATACCAAGACTTGTAAATGTTCTCTCCACCTGCAAGTTGATTCATTCATTTAGCATGTTTGATGTAAATCACCCCGAGAAGGCTCATACAGAATGAACAACAGCTGGGCTCTAAGTGCTGAAATGATGAAAGCCTCTTCTGGAAGATGTGATTTACTTTACATCAAAGAGTGGAAGCTGATGTGGTTTGTAACAAGAAAGAGAAAGCCAATTTATGTAATAGTAGGAGTCTATAAAACGTTTTCACATCACTTCAATTATTTTTAAAATCTATTTTGAATATCAATTTTCTGGCACTATACAATCTCTTAACTGAAATGAATCCAAACTTTGTATTTGTATTGAATACACAGATTAAAAAGAGAAGACAATCGATTCAGTATTTTAGACACTGCAAATCAGATGTGAGCATATACAGTATGAGCTTTATTCCATAACTGTGGAAACAGGCGATTGAAATCAGGTCAGCTTTTGAAAGAAATGGTTATAATGCATGTCAATGTACCATTAGAGACTCCAAGATCAAAATCAAATCGTCTCACTTCCCCCAACTCCTCTCTCAAGGCCCCTTCCTCAAACATTTAGCCAATTTGGTGTTTTTTAGCCATAAGATGTGAATGAAGATTAGACTGAATGTCAATTCCTCCGTGACGGCTGGGCATCATTTACCCTCTAATCACACGTACAAAATCACAAACATTCATTTACGCCAGACATTTTCGCAAATTTTTTTATTCCTGCCCCTGTGAAGACTTTTAGACCCAAGATATCAAGAACAAAGTCTCTCTCTCTCTCTCTCTCTCTCTCTCTCTCTCTCTCTCTCTCACTCTCTCTCGTTCTCTCTCTCTCCCACATACTCATGCATGTAAACTTGGTGATGATCCTCCCCATGGGGGACACACACTGGTTACAGTGCAGTGGGGACTGCAGGTCCCAGCTGAAAACTTATTGAGATATGAAGGAAAGGAGAGAGAATAGAGCAGGGGAAAAGAAGGGGGAAAAGTGAGATGGAGGGAATGAGAGGGGGTGGACATGAAATGTGAATTTAATGGGGTAAGTGCTGGGAGGGAGTGAGATACAGAGTGAAACAGGAGTAGAGCTAACAGGGGAGGTTAAGAGGCTGATACATAGATGGATGTGAGGATTAACATGCAAATAACGGAAAGACAGAAGTTTCCTATTTCTTTTTTATTGCTTCTAAATAAAATGTCTTTTGGACTTTCATCATAATTAAACAAACATGAGTGGTGATATGTAGATCCCAGAAGTCAGTGATTTATTTTTTCTTTTATATTCTTTTTTAGTGTATGCCAGCCTGTAAGATTTGAGAGAAGCAGAATGTATGACACATAGAAGGGGATCAAGAAAAAGATTCTGATTTATCTCCTAGGAGATCATCCCCGTCTCATGGGAGAGAAGTGTGCTGCTGCATTTTTGTGCATTTAGTGTAAGTGGGTTTTAGTGTGTGAATGAGAATTCGTATGCACGTGTGAGTGTGATTCACTGAAGCAATGACAAGTCATGCTGAAAAATCATTAGGAGGATGCAGTAGAGATTCAGCTAAAATAGGAAGTGGCTACTTATTCCTGTCTGATGCAGGCTGCGAGCGGGCAGAAGTTTGATCTGATGGGTTATATATGCCCTCCAACCAGAGAATCAGGGTTCAAGCCTCAGTGTCAGGGAGCTTCCACTTTGTTAAAGTGTCTTCAGAGCGAGATTCTGACTCTCCGCTGTTCTTTGCCCAGCATGAGGTCTGACAAGTCAAAGAGGAATATCTCTAAGGAAGATCATTCAGGGCTGTGCGGCAGTGTCACGCAGCTCCTAGCAACCACGACCAGCGATGTTACGGTGGTCCAGAGGAAGACTGCTGTGCATAAACTGTTTTAAATTACATACGGATGCAAGAAAAGGTAGAACAAAAAAAATAAATCACCATTTGTATTTCAGCTTGTACAACTTAAAATTACATTTAGGATTATTGGCAACAAATCCACTTGTAGCTCAGTGTAAGCAAGCCATTTTTATATCACAGATCACTGTAGGTCACATTTGCAAAGGCCATGGTTTTATGTATTGTGTTTACACAAACATGTTGTCGTGCTGTGAGCACAGGAAACACCCGAGTTCTGATATAACTGCATCTGAAGCCACAACCTGTGGCGGGGAAATAGAATTCACACGTAGAATCTGATCTACTGAAGGCTTGTGCATATCAAAATGGTCAGATACACATGTGGAAACGCATATATTCAGAGCATGTATTAAGGAATGTATCAAACAGATGGACAAAATAAGCCAGGCACTTTTCATTTAGAGCCTTTGCCTTCTTCAATACGGCATATGAGGCGTGTCCTTCAAATCTTACAACATACGGAGAGGAACTCATACCACTAGATTTCTTCAATATCATGCAATATGACTTACAACATCTGAAAAAGCATGTTGGTCATAAGTACTACTTTTTGATGAGTTTGGTGCAAATCATTTCAGCCCTTTGCTGCTGTTATTGTATTGAGAGACGTTTCCTTCGGTGCCTCTCCAGCACATTTATTTACAGACTTTGTTATGAGATATTTTTCTGTTTTTGCTGTAAAGCTCAAATGTGTTTATAAGTTCCTCCACCAACACGTCCAACTCCATTGTATCCCATTTATTTTTGCTCCTGTCGGGGCTCAGCGCTCCACCCAATCACTCCATCGCAAATGCAAGCAATAGCAGCCAAACTCACGCAAACCAAAAGCGCTTAGTGTTTGCAGGAGCATGCAATTCAACATGCGTTACACAGGATCATCGTACAGTAACCAAAGTGTCCTCTTGGAAAAGGCCAAATGGATGTGTGCGCAGTTTTCGAGAGAGCAGGAATGTTAAGGGATCCTCTTTAAAGCTTTCTTCTTTCTACTACAGCGACTTCCATCTCTTCTATTGGCTGCCTTTGTGAAGAAACGTCCCATTTGCATGGCTTATTTTCTGTGGACAAAGGTTTGCAAAAGATACAGCAGCAGAATTCTTGGAGAGAGGTTTGGAGGCAGGAGGGAGCTGTGACAGCAAAACTTTCTTTCCCCAACAGCAGTTTTGCTTTTAGACACCATGGGACGCCGTGTTGTACCATCCAGTTTCTTTCGAGTGTTCCAAGCCCTTACACGTTGCCGAGGGATTCTGGTTGCCCTTCAAAAGCAAACACATAAGCCCCAATCTGCCTCATCTCCAAATATCAAGCCCCCATAGGAAACTTGTGAAACATCCTGGTTAGCGACATCAAAGGCGTGACCACCAATGCCCGTCGTTGTCAACAACAATGAGTGAGCTTATTTTTGGCTTTCCTATTGTTTCAGTTTTGTCTCTTTCATGCACTGACGATTGAAACTTTGCTCCATGTGGGTGTTGAGTTTATTTTTTTCCCTCCACATAAAAAGTCGTTTGGTAAAGATAAAAAAGAAATGAGAGCCGTTCCTTTGGAGAATTGAGCTATTCAGTTCAATAGTGCTTGTAAACAAAATATTACTGTCCAACATGGAGAATGCTGCCAAATTAAAAGCAAAATTATGCAACTGTCAGACCTTAAAAATAACAGCTAATGTTGTGATGATGAGCTTACTTGTAATAACAAAGAATCACACCTCTTCCGTTCCCACCTTTTCAGTCTTTATGGCGACGGTGAAACGAGCTGAACACTTCACACCAGTGTGTCACATAACAACTATGAGTCTTTAAACAGCTGGAAGAAGATGATAGCTTGTTATTACTACTACTGAGAATATGCCAGAGGAAAGAGCATAGAATGTTTCTGCTAAAAAGCAGCTCTGTTGTGAGTTCACTAAACTCCTGTTTACTGGAGGAGCATTAGTGTCATTACCATTATGTCATCATTGACCTGACTTGATCTTTTCTATGCATCAACAATTATTACCCATATCTGTGTGTTGGTTGTTTATCCCATCTGTTATGTACTGATGAGAATACTAAAGAGACCATAACTAAAGCAAACAGGACATTGTCACATAAAGTATGCAAAGATGTAAACAATTAATATGTGCTTGCAAAAAGCCCACAAAGAGGTGTAGAACAAGAAAAAGACAAAGGTTGAGATAAAAAAAGGAACACCTTGGGCAGAAACAAAATAAACATAAAGAGGCATGACAAGACCGCACATCTGTACAACACACACCAGTCACCAAATTTTATCAGCTTTGAGTTTTATCCCCACTAGTTGGGTCAGTGCCACCTCTCGCTAACCATAAACATTGGAACTTTGAACTTTTACCTAAGAAGCCATAATTGACCTCTTTTTAACTAACATAGTACTGATAGTTACTCGTTTGTTGGAAAGACATAACCGCTCACAAAAAGAGACTATATGCTGTGTTTTTGAAAGGCTGTATTAAAAACACATTGTGATTCGCAAACAGTATTAAAACAGCATCCTGAATTTTGATCAAATGTTCTTTCCATTTTGTTTGCGATGTGGGAACCCTCCAAACTCTTAAATTGCAGCCGAGCTGGCGGCAGGCATACCACGCGAGATACTACATCATAAGTGTTTTGGTGCAGACACACAAGTGTTTAATCTGTAGGCCTCCCATTGGAGGGAAAATTAAGTATAAAGTGAGAACACAATGGAGAACACCTGCTTTCTTACCAGGCAGGAAATGAGTCAGTGTCCTGTAAGCTCTCCTGTTGAGCTCTTAACAAGCCGACCCTGTCATCAGCTGACATCTGGATGAGTGTGTGTGTCTGTGTGTGTGTCTGCTGCTGACAGCAGTGTGATGCAGTGTGAGCTTCTGGCATATGCTTATACTTGTGTCTATTCGTGTGTGCCATCAAGTTTAATCAACAGCAGTGGAGACTAGACAAGAAGGTTCAGTCAATATATGGTTAACTGTGTGTGTGTGTGTGTGTGTGTGTGTGTGTGTGTGTGTGTGTGTGTGTGTGTGTGTGTGTGTGTGTGTGTGTGTGTGTGTGTGTGTGTGTGTGTGTGTGCGCAGGCAGTCAGTGTGTCTACCAGCTGAGTGTTTATGTCATTAGAGAAACTATCATCTCCTTCGTTGATAATAACAGCAATGTAGCGTAGCGATGGTGATTGTTCTGCTGGTGATAATAGATTGAAGCATTCATTTCTCTTCCATGTGAGTGAGACCCAGAGTTAAGGCTCGTCTAAAGGTTCTGGCTCTGTTTGAAGGTATACACTGTCAAATCCAACCATTGTGTTTTTTATTCATCCGTATGATCGTCATTACCAAACGTAACTTTTCTGTTTACAAAAAATGATCAGTTTAGTGTTTGCATTGGGGTTTTAAACTAAGTTTCATTGGATGACCCAGAATGTCACATCGTGGTTATGCAGCTTTAGTGACTTGTGTTGAATCTGTGTCATGGTGGATGAGTCAAAAGAAGACTGCAAATTCTACCTTCTGTCCACATTATCTGTGGCTGTGGTTTTCAGTAAATGCGGTGGTTTATGTTGCCGTTTATGTAACGAGGGAACATGAACCGATCGCAATTTGGTTTTAAGACTAACGAAACTCAGTGAATAAAGTGTATCATCACTTTTATTATGGTGGCTTGTGAATAAGTTATTTCTGAATTGTAGCTGTAAACATTAAAATGTTGGATAAACACGTACAGAAAAAAATACAACTCATAAAAAACTGAAAAGCAACCTGTAATTAGTGGTTAACAACTCCATCTTTCCTGATGCATTCTGTGGTATGAATAATTGTAAAAGTACAGTATATAAGGACATCTTATGTCTTAAACCTCAACGTTGAGTTTGAATGACAAGACTAGCAATGTTGTTATTTTATTACACTGAATCAACCACTAGAAATAAATAGAATATGTGTGCAATTATGTATGAATGTGAGCTAAAACCTATTACACATTGGGGAACATTGTGTTCTAAATATTACAAATTACAAAGTAATGCCATCTTATGGCTCTTGGTTGTATTAGAGAGTGAACTTCCTGGTTCTGACTTGAGTTTCATACACACTATTTCAACATGGGAAGCTTAAGCTTGACAGACTGGCTGTATTTATTTAAGGGCGTGAAGTCATCATTGACCAAAGTATTATTTAGGGGAGGATAACTGTGGATTAAATCCACCAGTGAATAAATAAATGTGATGTTATATATTCACACTTAAAATCTCAAGCATGTCCATGGCTGCAGTGTAAATGTGTGTATTTCCAGAACTTTGCACAAAAAGTAAAAAAAAATCTGTGTATTGTTAATCATTTCTTTGTTGTATAAATGTAAAAAAACAACAACATCTTATTGCACAGAAAATTTGGAATATATTTATTTACTTTGTCTCTTTAATTTGAGTCATATTTGAGGGTCGATATGGGGTCATCACTAATTGAAGAATCTTGATTTTCCTCTGCATTGTAAAGTGACAATGAGACACTTGATTGTCAGCAACTGAGGACACCAGCAGCTTAAACAGAGAGACAATGGCAAAGAAAAGCTGTTTGGCAATGGCAGCTGCTCATCCCACAAATGCATTTCCCATATAAAAGTGCCACAGTTTAAAAGTAAAATATCCAGTTTTTTAAATACTGTATCATTTATTCCCAACAAAACTGCAATTTCCCCACTTTTGACTTTTTTCCCTTCTTCGTACAGCGTCTTCTCTTTCTATGGTCAATACATACGACAGATAACCTGTTGAAATTACCTTGAGTTTAGTTATCTGCTGAAGTCAGCATCAGCAGCTTTGTGCCATTCAGGTAAAAGGTCCAAAAATCAACAGTGACCAAGCTTTTATTGCTTTTTTTTTTTCACGTCCACCTGTGGAATTTTGTGTGCCTCCAGAAAGCTGCTGAATGTATAAGTGACCTGTCAAGAACTTTTTCTACTTGAGCAAAATTTGTTTTTTCAGCACCCATCTCCGGCTTTAATAAAGACCTTCACTTTTGGCACTGTCCATTGTTAAACTAAGGCAGCATTTTAGATCCTCCAGATATTGGTTGAAATATAACAAAAACAAGCCGTGAGGTGAGATTTGTTAAAGCCCTGTCCAGATACCAGCATGGGTGTGAAAGAATTCATTCTGCAGTCTGAGGAGCCTCTTCTCCTCCTCTTCACAGCTTCTGCCGGTATTAAACAGAATTTCTCCCATCGGCTTAATAGGAGGAGATGTTTTATTTTAATGTACCTTGGTTGCACTTTCTCACCAAATGAGAAATCCCATTCGGAGCATATGGTAGAAAGTCCATTGAATTCAGGCTTCATTAAGTTCCGTTAAACTCCATTAAATAAAAGTACACAGTGAGACAGATATGTTAATTATGTCTGATGTTATTGAGCTCGCAGTGTGTGCTTGTGAAGCTGGCTGGCACTGCCCAAACACACCGGCTGAGCAATGCTACTGGGCAGATGTATGCTTCTTGTGTCAGTTGTCATTGTAAATGTGTGTTATAAACACAAGTAAAACCCGTAAAACTGTTTAAACCGATGAGTTTTCCCCTCTTCAGATCAAATGGATGGTCCCAGTTGTAACGTGTACAAAGTATTTTGCACAGTTTCAAACTGAGTTGATGACGTTAGGCCATCATCAGTCGCAGTGAGTGAGAATTGACGGGGAGTTAAGCGGCTATTTCCAAGTGAAATAATAAAGAGTCATAATTAAAAAAAAAAGATTTAATCGCACACGTGCATGCTCTGGCTCTTGTCTGAAGCACACGCCAAATAAGTGGAGGACAAAATCAAACAGTTGGGGGAGGTAAACCATTCATTTGGATCTTTTTTTCTTTGACTTATGTAACGGCACACCAGCTCGTAGCCTCGTTTCAAATGAAGGTTCAAGTAGCACGAGACTTATCCTCTCCGAATTCTGCTCCCGCTATTGAGGCTATTGTGCAAAGTTGGCTTTGTTGGCCCGGTAATGGAACAGAAACACGACACAAGGGACTGTACAAACACACACACACACACACACACACACACACACACACACACACACACACACACACACACGCACACGCACACGTACGCACTTCCAGTATAATGATGGCGTGATTGCATGCACCCCACTTTTTTTCTCGTCCAGTACAAACAATTACAGCTCCAATCCTGCGCACAGTGGGCGCACTGTCTTTGTAAATGTGAACAGCGAACAAATCAGTACACTAAATGGTACACGCAGAGTTCAGAAATACATCTGTGAGTTTGTAACCTGAGCTGTAAATTCAGTTTCAAGTGAAATTTGGAAGTTAAAGAGCGTGATTCTTCCTGATCTCTCGTCATGCCTACACTGTTGTTTTCTCGTGGAGGAAACACGAGCACAAGCCTGTGCCGTTCAACCGCAGTTCTTGTGGTTTCCTTTGCGGTTATATGTGCTTTAGCAGTGTATTTAGCAGATACCACAGCTTGATGCATAACCACTGCGTAGGGTCGTGAAACAAATCTTCACAAATCTTAGAGCTCAGCTTTACTGGAACAACAAAGTGTGTTTTATCAATGTCAATACAGTATTAACACTGTATAAATACACTACAGCGTAACCTTTAAATTGCATTTCGGACTAGTTGAGAGCAGGCAAACTGCGTCCTAGCATTGCAAAAGATATACAGTACTGTGTACCTGGTCAAGTACTAAATATTCTATTTCAAAATTAACTATACAATTGCTTTAGTTTCAGTGAATTAAGTGTGTTCCTAATATTTTTATCATGCAATGCTCACTTCACCGACTTTCAGCTTTCAAATAGAAGCTGCTGTCTTAATGCCACTTTTCACTAAACTTCTGTTTACTGCAGAAATATCCAAGTCAGTCTTTCCAACGGCAAGATGTCCAACTGTAAAATACACAATGGGCAGTACTTTCACTACCTCTAATGAGTTTTCTTCTTCTTCTTCTTTTTTTTTCTTTCACTGCAGCTTCTTTTTGTCATCAGTTATTAATTAGTTCATGAATCTACTATTTGCAAGGAATAATAACATCCGGATCACAAAGCATCTTCCTCTAATGGATGTAACGTCAGCTGAACGAAGCCGTAAGCTTCACTGTCGTACTGCTCCAATGCAACAGCTACGTCTAACTGCTGGTAGTAACACCGCTAACACTTATTAAAGAAGTAACTATAATTCCTCAACCGCTACTACGTTTTGTGCAACTTGTATAACTGATCTTCACTGTGATTACGATAAGGGATTGAATTTTGACCTTGGGTCTAAGATGTTTGTTGAAATTCTTCTGCAGCTTTTGCACAAAAACATGGAAGTAGGCAGTCTGTGTTTATGTCACAATCTTTGTACGCAAACAACTTCAGCTCAAGGGTGAACAACATTGACCTTTTTCCTTCGCATTTAACTCCTACGCATTCCTTTATGTCATTTTGGCCTCAAATTGCGTGGCCCTAAACGAAATACCGCAATTGTCACCATTCAAGTGAACCATATTCAGTCGTCTCAATCCATTAAATGTGCTCTTATTGTATCCTGCTATGATAAATTTTAAGACATAAATCTGTATTTTTTTCAGTTCTTTAATCTAACATGAGTGTGGGGTTAGTTCTGAGCAGCGGGCTTGTGCGTGGACCTCCAGTGTCTCCTCTGTTAAGTGTCGTCAGCCTGTCATTCCCTCGTCCACAGGTCGGCGGTTCGGCTTGTTACACCGTCTCATAGGGCTCTATAGTGCTGCTACCGAGGATAGTTCACATGCCGGATTACAAACGCCACCAGCTATATGCCAATTATACGCAGCTGTACAGTGGGATATGCCAATTACACATTTGGGCCAGAGCAAGAATTCCGAGCATTGAAAAGATATAAAGCATGGTGAGCACCTACTTTATCGCTGTAGCTCTTTTTCTGCCTTTTAGTAAAACATGTGTCCTGTCTTCCCCTTTCAAACCTGAGGACATGAGGAATTTAAAATAGTTGTCAAGCCTCTAAGGAATCCATTTGACTTTTACAAGTAGACTTTTCTGTTTCTCCTACTTGGAAAGTTTTTTTTTTTTTTTTTTTTTTTGTTCAGGTAGCCCTGCAGCGTCCGCTGTGAATGACCTCTCAGATTTGTTGGAGCGGGAAGGGTGAAGCTTTGTAATTGTTCATGCCACAACTTCCCTGTGGCCGCAGAGATTTACTGTCAATACGTTTTAACAAATTAATTATGAGATGAAGACCCACCTTAGCCTGTTTTGGCTTTCAGCATGTTGGCATTTGCCGTTGTAATTTCACTGGCAGCAGAGACTGACTGCAACTCATTGTGATAGAAACGAACTGGAGTGCTGCTGTCTGTGCTGCAAACCGAAACGTGCAACATTCAACGAGAGCACAGGATCTTCACACATTTATTTTACTATAGCAAGCCATGCGTAACCCATCGAGTCATGCTTGTTTTAAAGAAGATGCACTCACTCCGAACCATTGTAATAAACAGACACAGGGTCTTCACTTTCATCTCCATAGAGGAAAATGACTCCAGCAAGTTTTCATATTCTGCCCACACACACCCTCTTGGGCCTTTACACCAAAGTTCAGGCATCATTAATGCACAAAGCTGTTGTTGAAAATTATTTTTCTGCTGCTGCTGCTGCCCCATGACAGTTTGTAATGCTTACCCAACACCTCAGCTGTATTATAATTAGTTAAAATTTTGGCTGTGTATTCAAACATCTGTGGTACACCCCCCCCCCCAAACACACACACACACACACACACATATACACACACACACACGCACGCACGCACGCACACACACACACACACACACATATACACGCACGCACGCACGCACGCACGCACGCACGCACGCACGCACACACACACACACACACACACACACACACACACACATGTCGTATGTCTTGTCACACTTTTCTAGTTAGTCTTCTCCGTGCTGCTGCAACGTATGGATTTTCCATCACAAGACGGCCATGAGGTCAAACACTCTGCCGAGATTTTAATACGCACCAAATTAAATGGGTTAACATAATACAAGTTGGTGCCAGTGTTGTGCTCTTGGCCTTGATGTAGAACGTTTTCAGACATTAGTATTAGAGAGTAAAATAATCTTTGAAGCACTTCAGAAAATGGAGTCATGTGTAAAGTCAATAAAGAAAATTCCCAGAGTTTAATACTATGTTCCTCTTTCTGCTGTATCTCTGATTTTCTCCTTTCCTCTCCAGTCAAGTACATGCGAGAGGCCACGCCATACGTCAAAAAAGGCTCCCCTGTGTCAGAGATCGGCTGGGAGACCCCCCCCCCTGAGTCCCCACGCCTCGGCAGCCCACCCATCACCTCTTCATCGTCCTCCTCCTCGTTTGATCCCCCAAGCCCATCTACGCAGTCCTCCCTGTCTCTCAGCGGAGACCGGAGGTGCATACCACTGAAGATGTGTTATGTAACCAGAGCCATGACCACACCCGACCTGGAGAACAGGTAACTGGGACACACACACACACACACACACACACACACACACACACACACACACACACACACACACACACACACACACACACACACACACACACACACACACACACACACACACACACACACACACACACACACACACACACACACACACACACACATATCTCACAAACACCTGACTCTCAAAACTAACTCTTTGTGAGCTCTCCTTGCACTTGTTGCTATTATTTTTCACATCATCAGTTTCTGAACGCATACATGTTTTTCAATCAAGTTAGTCAAATTTGAAATCAGCAAAAAAAAAAAAAACAGAGTTGGACCTTTTTTAAGGGATTTAAAGTCAAATAAAGAAAAGAAGAAATTGATCAGCTTTCATCCATCCTCTCTACGTAAAATATTTAAGTTAGGATAATGTGGTGCTCGAGCCTATAATAGCTTGCGGTGTAAATGGGACACCTTGAAAAGTCAACAGTCGATGAGATAGCTAAAACAGAGACAATTTAAGCCCCTATCCTATCGAGTGCGAGTTATAGTGCCTTGCTAATTGTAGTTTTGTCTGGTGAATGTTGAGCAAATCTTGAGAGATTATTATCTAAATGTCATGCAACATCCATGAAAACTGCAGATGCGTTTTAACCCGAATTTCACCAAAAGTTTGTGTAGCATACACAACGTACCAATTTAGGCTAACTCCAATTTAAATGTGTTGCCTATTTTCTCATTTTCTCATTTGTTTGTGTCTCCCACTTGTTATGAGTTGCTCGAGCACGATGAGATAGAAGCTTTAAAGACACCACTCAGTCTCACCGGCATCTTTAGAGGCTCACCACTATACAACTGCAGCACCCATTATGCTATCTCTTTTTTTTTAACTCTAATATGAGATACTGCCTCTCAAATATCAGCATGTGCTCAGGCCACCATGGAGTCACTGTTTCAATTTCCACACAGAGAATTGGATACATTTATGTGCACTGCGACTATATAAAAGGTGCACAGCACATCTATTGTGAAGAGAAATGTCACGTATGTCATGTGTGTGACTATGAACTGTCTCCCAGGCTTTTCTTTCTCTGTTGTCTCTGGCAACTGTCCTGCAGTTCAACCCTGAAACACCCAATCGATGGTTACTTTAATTAACGAAAGGTTAACCAGTTCCTCTCATCTCCTTAACTCAACACTGTGACACATGGAGAATGGAAACATCTGCCCCTGGCGCCGATGTATTTTACTCCAATCCTGAAGGGATTACTCAAATGTATTTTTTTTTCCCACTTTTTTGGGGCCGTTTTTAGTTTTTCTTAAAGTCAGACGTTTGAAGTAGTGTTTGGATAATACTGAGCTCGCAGGGGGTGGTCCGCTAGGAGGTGTCATCAAGCTAATTGGTTGGTAATATGACAATGACCCAGTCACACAGCAGGGGGGCAAACAGTGATTTACTCTCTTTTCTCTCTGTCATTTTTCTGTATTTCATTTCACAATCCATGTGCCTTCGAGCCGGTTATCGCTACCTACTTATCTCTCTTACTATGTTGTATTTTTTCCCCACTTGTGATACATTCACTGTCACTGCTTCTCCCGTCTGCTTTTCAGTCTTCGGTACTTGTTTGTATTTTTCTGCCCTCTTTTGTCCACTCACTCCTTTCTCCCTTTCTTTTCTTTCATCATCCATGTTTGTGTTTGCAGCTTTGTCGGTTATCTCTCGTACGTCTGAATCAATTCTTTCTTCTATCTCCACTCCCTTCCCATCGTTGTCAGCTCCTTGATGTATTCCTTTTTCCCTTCACAACAATTCTCTCTATCGTTCTGTCCCTCCATCTATGTGCGTCCCTCTCTGCATATGTATGATTTTTAGAAGTTCAATCTCGCTAAAGTTGAAAGCTTTAGATGATGAAGGCAACATCAAAGTCAGGTCGTAACAGTGAAGTGTGACTTTAAAACTGAGGACCGAGGAAGTTTGGACTCCTCAACCTGTGAATTCCAACTGTTAATGTACACAAACAAATACTTGTAAACAAAGCGGGAATTTATCCAGAAAACAGATGATTTTCTGTTGACTAGCAAACCAGATGGGTTGAATCTGATGTATATTTTTGGTGCTAGAGCCACTTGTGAAAACAGGAGCGACTTTTACAATGTACAATTATGACAGAATCAGCGTGGACGGAGGAGATGAATTAACCCTGCTTATGCACAATGTTTTCAAGTGTGAACATAAAACTATTGTTGCATTTTGGGGGTCCGTTTAGATGACAACGGTGCTCGGAGCCACTGAAAACACTGCTTTTTGAGAACGGCTCCCAAGGTGGAACTTTTCAAAAACGCTCTGTCTCTGTGTAAACATGGAAACATGCAACTCTTTGAAACATGCGACTCTAAGAAAGGAGATACAACTTTTCTGAATTGCTGCTACTGCGCTTGTGCACCACAGCTGTAGTAAATATTTCCTCCTAACATGGGCGACTAGATGGACAATAACAACAGTGGCAGCCTCCACAGTGACATGACTTCCAGTCCATATGCTCTTGGGACTTGGTATTTTTATAGTTGAGAGTCACTATAATGGCAATCCAACTTTGTCGTCTGTCCATACGAATGTCTGTACTCGCCATTGTTAATGTTTTTAGTGTGTGGTTCTCTGTACGTGTGTGTGGTTTCTTTACAAAAACAAACAACAGCTCCCACTATTGGCTTTACATGCTAACTACATAATTTTCAAAATGTTGCCATTTAAACGTGAAACTTCTCTGAAAAGAAAAAAATAGCTAATTGCCAAACTATCAGTCTCGTTTGAAAAAGGGTTTATTTAAGTTAGTTAATATTTCTGTGCAAAATATAACAATCTTAAATAAAAGGGAAGGCGTGAGATCCGAGCACAGACTGTTACAAACCAGCAAATGTCAACAATAAATACACAATAATCACCAAGAATCTTTCAATTCAGCTAACAGGCGTTTATTGACAAAAATGTATCAAGTCACAAATATTTCTGAAAAAATCTTTTAAATAAACACATCTAAGTGCTAAGTGCCAAGCTGTTGCTGTAGCGATGGAAAAACGCTTTCCGAGGTCACGTGACAATACCGAGCGGCTGTGTCGGCCCCGTATTGATCGCACAAGTTTTAACTGCATGTCGGAACATTTTAATGTGTTTGTTACTGCCCCCTGCGCTGTTAGCATTATCGTATTCGAAAACTGTTGTCCTTGTGATTAATATTTCTCTAAATTACTGTTTAATGCATAAAGAGTAACACATAAATCCCTCCTAGTGTAAATGTTCATAAATTAGTTTTCTTTTCAAGTGTTGATAACATCTAAATCAGAGATCATCTTAATCCAACTAACATTAAACTTCAACTGCTCTGAGCTCGAAGCTTTCACTGATATGACAGTCCTAACTGAAAAACGCAAGTTACTATTTATTTTTTTTTAACAAATTTATTCAGGTACTATTTTTTTTTTTTTTGTATTTTAGAGAACATTGTTGGTGTGATCATGACAATGAGAGCCTATACACTTGTTCACAAAAGAAACGGCTGCTTAAGTAACTTTTTAGTGAGGTACAATAATGTTTTGCCCAAACTGGTAATGTTTACATTCAGATTTTCCTCTATGACTCTTTCCTTTTTTCTACATTGTTGAGTGGATTTACAGCTGCAACTGCTTCTGTTTGAGCCTCATTATTCCAGAGTCAGAAGAAGGTTTCTCTTTAGTAATTTTGTTAAACTGCATTTAATGAGTGAGGAGCTGGTTTTGAAACTACAATTTATTTTATAAATGTGAAAAGAAATCAGCTCAGCTTAATGTGTATTGAAGATACAGGACGAGGCTCGATACTGTCTGCTTTTTTTTAAATAGTCTGTGGAGCTTTTGAACTCAACAACAATACATAACAGGAACTCAGTAACATCTCAATGTGTCTTTCTAAATGGTAATTTTTGCGCTCACAAGTTTTCATGCAATAGAAAAACAAACTTTTAAGTGGAGCCAACCTGTTAAACTTGTAGAGTTCTCCTGAAAATGATACAAGACAACCTTGTGTAATATCTGTGGACACACAAAGACACATTGATTGAATCAAGTACTTTGACTCAACTTCCTCTTGTTCTTTAAAAACAAATTATTATATATAAGCTGTACAAGCAGATCCTCATAAGGACTTTTGAATATTATTTTTTAGAAGTGTAAACAGCCTATTATTATCACACCTGAAACCATATGAGGACTGTGGCAATTCCCCCTTTCCAGGGTTGGTAATTCAGTTTTGGTGACACAGGATGATTGAAAGACGGTCACGTTGCAGCACAGAGAGGAATGTCCTTTGAGTTTGTGACTCTCGTGGAAAATCAGTAATAAAACATGGATAATATATTAAACCATTTTAGAGCACTCTTGAGTTGAACATTTACTGTTTTGGCCATAACCTTGGGTTTAATGGAAAGCTGGTTATACAAGAGGTGGGGTCAGTATCTCATCCAGTCACATGGGGAAGTTTTGCCTTCCACAGATAACACTTTGTTTTGCAGTTTGATAAAGTTCCCGGACAGAGTCAGAGCTCAAGTTCCTGGTTGAATTTACCTTTACGAGAAAATGTTTTGTTTGTGTGTTTTTTTTTAATGAAGCTTTTTCCTCATCCTTTGTGCCAGGACAAATTCCCCTTTGACTCACCCAGTAAATGTTTGGTAAATGTTTGCATGGCAGGACACCCAAATAGAAACATCTTCGGTTAGGTTTAATCCATGAAAATTGAAAAAGGTGCTCACATCCATATAGGAAAGTTGGATATTTTTCAGAGTTTGTCTGTCCCTAGATAATAGGCAGAAGTTGGAGATTACAGGGTGAGACCAAACTTACTTTCTGTTTTTCTCATTTTGGGTGCAGGGATTTAATGGTTTAAGAGGCTTTACGTTAAGTGACAGGGAAATCTGGCTTATCTTTCTTCACTAGACTCGGTGCAATGTTGCATTCCTCTGAGGGCTTTCTCTTCATTTTGGCAGATGTTGTTAAAACTGTGCTTAAGCCTGAGACAAGTTCAGGAAGCGAGGGATATGAGGGACACCCAACAGTGATAGAGAGATGATAAAAGACAAAAGAAGAGAGGAGTGGATGGGGACAAACGAAAATTCATGTTTATTACCTTTAATTTAGGATTTCCTCACCCTAACTTGGATTGTGTTTCCCAGCATGAACAATAATCTTCTGTGACAACCATGACAATTTGCACTGTAGGAATATGTAACTTGCAAACACACAGAAAACATAAGTGGCTGTGCTAAACTACTGGCAGAATCAGCTTGAACGTTTGCAGTTTGACATTTTTCTATGGTACAGTGTTAAATGTCAACCTAGACAGATTGTACACCGACATGACGTATCTATGCAGATCGAGTCAGGGCAAGTCAGTTTCATTCATATTTCCTAAAAGAGAATCAAAGTTGCTGTACAATGAATCCAATATACAATAGCTTCAAGCGTTGTTGTACAAAGGAGAACCCTCAACACTTTATTGAGAAATAGCGTCATGCAAAGTAAGTCATATAATTAGAACATTTTGACTTGGTTAATGGTCAGTGAAGAAGCTATACAGCAACAGACCGAATATATAATTATAAGAACTTCAAATCATCTGTCACACACATTCAATTATTTATCTCTAGTGAGTTTCATTCCACTTTATTTGATCAAAAACTTGAGTTTTCAGCTACATCATTACCTGTGTCATTGCTTTGAAATGGCTACTTGGCAATCAAAACATTCCTTCCACGGCACTGTTGTGTATGCATACAGAGTCAATCGATGAATATTTATAATCGTCACTGCATGAATCAAATCTGTATGCTGGAACTGATCTCCCAAGCTTGAAAACACACTATATGTAGTGATAATCCTGCGAGGACAACTATCCTTTGATTAAGCCAGAGATTGAACCTCATTTAAGCAGAAGCAGACTTATATAACTACATATACAGTATACATGGAGTATATGCATGGGGGTCAACTTCAAGTTCTGCTCCCTGTGTCTACTCTCCATCATGCATGTAGGAGTAGCTCTAAAGTAACACTAAACCAACCAGGAAAAGAAAAGCTCCTCTGTTGCTCATAGCAGTAAATATTACCTCCAAAACAAACACAATCCTCAACAAAGCTACTCTAAAAAACACACATCTGGACCTGGAGTTCCCCCCCTCCTCCTCTGCACTCCCCCCGTCTGTCCTCAGTCAACTTGTATTTTACAAGCACTGCCTCTATTTTTAACTCAGAGTAACACCTGGAGCTGATCTGCTGTAGACCGGTTACTACCAGGGCTTGACAGAAGAGCAAATTCATCACATTCACTGGGGCTTTTCCAGGTCTCAAGGGTACGTGATAGGGGAAATTTGCACGGAGAGCATGTTTTTGCAGAGCTGGTTTAGAAGAGTTTCTGTTTAAAAACCAGGAACACCTGGTTGGTGACCTGCTGTTAACAGAAACACTACATCGGTTCAGATTTGGTAATAAAAGTCACCACATCAAGAACAGATTTTCACCATTTCCATCATCCAGGCTGAGGATGATCCCTGACATTTCTGCTTTCTGTATTTTTTTTTTGCTCTGAAATACCTCTTTAACTTTATGAAGCCGAGCACTTGAAGCTATGCCATAAAGCAGCGGTGCTCTGCTCCACGCATTGCAGGCAGCCACATGTCGCTTCAAATGCAGATTCACCGAGCACACAACCAAAGAGCCATTCAGAGACATCGAGAGGCATATGCTTTTCTCCCGAGGCCAGAAGCACTCCCATATGATATAAGCAGATTAGTTATGGAAATTGACTGGGAGAGAGCATTGTGTCATATGGCCCACAGAAAATGCATGAGCAATGCCTGTTTCATGTTTTCAATTGACTTGAATAAACTCACATTTCAATACACTTCATTTCATTGTGGCAACTGAGTGCCCATTATCGAGTGGATGAGACAAACGAGCATCTGTCGGAGCTAAAACAAAAATTGCTAGCATTTGGTTTCCAAAGCCGATTGGTTGAGACCAAATCGGGGTTACCTGATAAGGCAAGCAATTTATTCTAAATATTCCAAAAGGATGTGTTTTTATTCATTTAAGGTTGTGAATTAAACAAGTTTTAGAACTCCCCTGTGATAAGACAGAGGTTCAAGCTGTTTTAACTTTTCTTATCTCCTCCTCCAGACAACTGGAGCTGCACTCCCCTGACACCAGGCACACCGTGGTGCTGCGATGCCCAGACCAACCGTCTGCCCTGTCCTGGTTCGCTGCCATGCACTCGGTCACATCAACACTGGCACAGGTCTGTCTTTAATTCCATTGATTTAAAGGTAATTCTCTTCATCAAAGTTCTATTAGTTATTGCAGGGAGCATGATTCGGCTCCTCACAACAGCTTTGAATGGGATACATCCTGAATAATCATGTCGCCTAAACCTGTCATCCGACCACAGCGGGCGCTGGCAGAGGTCGTCCAGAATACGGCCAGGACGGGAGTAGCTGGCAGCAAAGAGATACGACACTTGGGATGGCTGGCAGGGAAGGTAGGCAATGTGTTTGCTTGTGTAGTCTTGTTACTCAGGTTGTATTACTCATGTATTACTCATGTAATCAGCTTCAGCTTCTTCAAGGAATAAAAAGTTAATTATTAGTATTAGTATTTGTTATTAAAGTATACAATTGTGTGCCCTATATTTGGATTAAGGTTAAGAAATTGTTAAGTTCAGGTCAAGGTATGAAAAGAAAGCTGTTGTTGAAAATGCTACAATCAGTTATTAAATTCCTGATATCTTTTCAGTGTCGCACTCGTGACAGGAATCATTGTGTGGTGAAAAACTCAATAAAGCTGTTCACATCCTGCTTTCCTTTGCACCTTTGCACTTGTTGTGTAAACAGGAGCTTTTAGATGGCCTGTGTCAGAAAGATATGGCAATTATCTGACAATGGCCCTGTCAATTCACATGTCGGCAAGATGTAACCCTGAGTGTATGAGGAGGGCAGAGAGATGTGGTCGGACATTGTTTAAATAGCAGACAACTTATCTAACTATGGAAATACAAAGGCTGCGATGTGTGTGTACACGTACCTGTGTTTGCCTGCATATTATGCACTGTGTACATGTACAGCAGACACACATCTTCTCACTAAGCAGGTACACAAACAGCTAAAGCCCCACTTTCTCTTTCATATACAGTCACACACCTGTGCAAACACACACACTCGCTGACACACGCATACCTCTCCAATTTAGTCCTCGTAAATCTGCCAATATTTGATCCTTCAAATGCAGTACAATATGCTGTTACTTAGCAACATTTTCCCATTATGTTAAAAAGATGACCCTTGACCCTCTAAGTCCCACCGTATGATTGGTTGAGGCAGAACTTCAAAGAGCAGCCTAGGATTCCATGGCTAGGCTGCAGATAAGCTCCCGTAATGAGAATAGTTATGGAGCATTGTAAAATGAAACACCGGGCTGGATCAGTGTGTGCGTGTGCGTGTGCGCGTGCGCGTGCACGTGCGCTAGTGCTAGTGCGTGTGCGTGTGCGTGTGCGCTCTAAGTGAGGGGGTTTAAAGGGGGCCGGGTTGGTGAGGGGGCACCTCAAAGTAATAGCAAAAAAATGTCTACCTGCGTGTGTACAGCTGCCACATTTATTTTTAGCAAACTGGATTTACAGTAGTGAATCCATAATGTCTTTATACATTCAGCACACACACCGCTTTTCTCTCTGGCTCACAGTCTCATAAACCTGACTGGCACCTACTAGCCACCAAATTGTTTTATTATTTGTTTCACCAGAGCTTCGCAAATTCCTAAAAATCAGTACTTGGTTACAGTTACTTATATAAAAAGTATTGCACTTACTTTACAAATTCACTGAAAAAAAGGTTACTAGTATTCTGAATACATTTTTAATGGTCTCTCTGAACTCCCATGGCTTTATAATGTGCACAAATGTATGTGTTACACTCAGTGTAAGTCCAGGATGTGTCATTCTATGCTCAGTTTGCATATTCTACCTTTGCATGCTTTTTTTTCGGGGGGGGGGGGGGGGGCATGCCGATTTACTCTAAATTGCTTGTAGGTGTGACTGTGTTTGTCTTTCTGTGTTGGACTCTTGTCCTGTCCAGACTGTATCCTGCCTTAACTCTTGTTACCTAAAGTGATGAAGAAGATGACTGCTGCTTGTTGTAGGGTTTTTGTGATACATTAGCTGAAGTGTCAACACTGTGGATCAATCTGATAACTGAGTTACTCATTCAGAAAGTTGAGAAGATGTTTCTTGAGTTAACTGGAGGGAGTTGTGCTCTAATCTTGCTGTTAGCTGTTGTTGAAGGAAACAAATTAATATTGACAACCGACGAAGCAGCAACAAAACAGCTGAGATGAACCACAACGTATTACACAGCAGCATATAAATGTTCAGTTACGGTTGCAAATACAGTCCATTTGAAGTATTCTTAATAGGTTGATGCTAACATCACTTACAGTCTGACATCTTTCACATCACAGTAACATTTCTTCTCCAGTAAATTAAAGTTAAGTGTTAACGGTCACTGTTTCCATAACTTTGAAGCGAATAATTGGCTTGTGTGCAGGGTAAATAGACAGCAGCTCCACAACTGCACAGCAAAACTGTAAAGTAGTACTGTCATAGCAAAATGTTTCTTTTAGTTTCTTTAACACATATGTTTTAAAAACCAGAGAATGACTTTCGTATCGGTTAGAATGTAGACACTGGAGTTTGCCAACTTCGTGAGCTGATAAGTTTATCAGTAATGGATTTTTTTCTTCTTCAATTTAAATTATTTCACCATCATTATGTATCTGCCATGTAGTAATAATGCCATGAGCTGCTGCTGAGACCCAGCTTTCAATTTTGATTTATTACTTCATATTACGGTTCAATCGGACCAATCTGCCTCCACTTCTCATCAGCGTGTGCCGTTAGCAGGTGCTTTTGTCGTCCTGGTAATTCTCCTGATTAGTACAGCCAATTTGATGAGGATGCATCAAAGCAATTGAGTGTTGAACAAGAGAGAGCTACAGTGAATAGAATGAGAGCTGAATAACACAACACACTTCAGGCTCCGGCAGTTTGTGCACTTCAAAATGCCACGCAATAATCCATTAAGAAAGTAACTGGTATTAGGCGTTGTTTTTGTTTCTCGTTTGAATTGCAGAGTTCTCGTTTACTTTACGCAGGATAAGGCTGCAGTAAATGGAAACCTGTGATGGAAAGCCGCCAACGGTCGGGCCTTTTCTCATGGTTTATCTTTGTTTCAGACTGAGAGCGAGAAGCAGTGCTGGAAGCCGCTGCTGGTGGTGGTGACGGAGAAGGACCTGTTACTGTTTGATAGTTTACCTCGAGGCAAAGAGGCCTGGCAGAGCCCTGCACACATTTATCCACTCTTAGCCACTCGGTAAGTCACCGATAGCTTTTTTCCCAAACCTAGACAATTTGATATCTGTGATCAAATACGTATAAAAAATATCTTCTTATTCCTCTTAGTGGCTTCAATGTGTGTGAATGTTTCCCCAGTCTGGTTCACTCTGGTCCGGACCGGGGATCGCCTCACTCAGGCACGGAGCTGTTCTTTGCCACACGGACCGGCACACGACTCGGCATCGAGACGCACCTGTTCCGAGCGGAGACCACCAAGGACCTCTCATTGTGGACCAGGCAGATCGTTAACGGATGTCACGCATCAGCTGAGATGATCAAAGAAGTCTCCACAAGTGAGTCTAGATACACAACATATCAGCATTAAGTCTGAGTAACACAAGCTCCTTAAAAAAAAAAATGAGGTGAAAACAAAAAGACACAAAAGCCCACGGAGACGTGAAGAAATGCAAGCATGTGGCGGCGGATGGCGCAGAGAGAGCTGCACAGGTCACTGCGCTGGCTCCTGCATTGCATCCTCAGACATGTTCAGGCATGCTACATCTGAATATATTCAGGGAGATTTTCAGTGGCTGCAACAGGAAGCACTGCCTGAGGTGTTGCAAGCTTAAATCCGAAGCACAACGCGGAACAAAAACATGCAAACGCACAAAGGCGCCACACGCCTGCTCGTACATGGAGATAAACAGTTTGTGACATAAGTTGACAATCATATGGAAGATGTGAACGAAATGCTTACTACTATTTATAGAAAGGAATGCAGTTCTAGAGTGTGTTGGTGTGTATTGGGCATTGGTTGTCTAGGGAATTCCACCAGTATAACCACCCCCCCCCCACACACACACTTCTCTCTCCTCCTCCTCACCCCTTGCCCCCTCCTCTTTTTCAAAGCACAAAATGTCCTGGGAACTGCACATCTCCCCTGGGTCCCCCCTTATCTCTCCATATATAACACTATGTCTAACAGAATTTCGCTTCAATCTACTCGTGCGTATATGAGACGGCATGAATCCAGCAGCGAATGACATCCAACCTCAGCAGTGTCGTCAGTCCACTCTCTGCGTTGTTGGATCATTGATGTCTTGGTGAAAACCTCTACACCCACTGATCCAGCTGTTGTGCCATGTCGCTGTAGCAGGTCTTGTTCATTCACGTCTTCAGACCTCAATTAACACTTCATTTTGTGTAATAATAATCAGAATTTGTGTGTGAGGGCGAGTATCTGTGAGATGTGCATGTAATCCCATGAGAAAATGCTGCTCAGACGAGTTGCTCGATATCAGTTGCTTAAATGTAGCGGTGGAATCAATAAACAGAGTCAAAGGGTCTTTGACTGTTTACTTCTCCTGAATGATTAGGGAGCTTCACGGAGATGTGTGGGTTTGCAACACAATGTTCCTCCTCATTCCCCTGTTAGCGTTTTTGAAAATACCACATTTATGTTTCCTTTTGGTGCACGCAGTCTCTAGTCTCAGTGTTGCTTGGCCCACCACCAGCCCGAGTAGAGGTCTAATCAGATTAGTAAAAACTGTGAAAATCTGGATGTGAGAAGGAGTTTTTCTGTCCAGCATTGTGATTGATATGTTTAGGCAATTAGGCATAACATCAATGTGAAGTGAAGAAGAAAACTACAAGAAATACAAAGGATAACTTCAGAAGAGCCTAAAGAAAATTGGCAATGATTTTAACATTTTGCTCAATTAGTTTATTCGACATCTGCCAAGACAACACAACACAAAGTGAAATTTTCATGTTCCACAGATGGAAATAGTTGAATGTAAAGGTAGTTTATGTAGTTGCACAGACAATATGAGGTGCGGATAGAATAGGTTCGATCAAATTGAAAACTATGGCATGACTGCTTTGCTTGGCTGAAACAAGTATGAACATCGCCATTTGAATTTGAGCCAGAGGCTGCTCCACACTTTAATATTGTCCTTGTAATTTCGGCCTTCAACTCACTGGGCTGCAACAAATCTGGAAAAGTATCTTTTCAAAATATATCAAAACAATCTCTGGGGTTCACAGTTTCCTTGTCATGAGTCGCAAAATTTGTAAATTTACAAGGGAACAAGACAGCTTTAATAAAAGTGTGAAGACACCCTGAAGTGACCGTGTTCACCCTCCATCTACTTATCCTCTGCAGCTTATTACCAAACAGACAGCATCACATGATCAGATCTAATTCAAAAGATCCTGTGTCACAGTTAATGAAGAAACGCATTTCTGGACCAGATAATCCGACCAAGAGCTGAGCTTGGTAGATCGCTAAAGTCAATAGAAATACTTTTTTGAGACCATGAATATAAGAACATTGAATTATAGTGCAACACTTTTGGCTTTAGACTGACTGAAGAACAAATCAACACCACTAATCCATATTTATGTAGCTGGTCTCTGACAGAAGTACAGGCTGAAATAGTATGGTGTGGTTTTTAATCTTTATTGCTCACTAGTTTGAAATGGATGCATTAACTTTTCTGAGACAGACTGGTGTTCACAGTTTATCATTATAAAGGTCGTGAAGTAATTTACACCGTCCTGGGAAGGAGCATGATACTGCATACAAAGCTTATTAACCCGTTCTTCAGCAGTTACCGCTTGAGAAGTCACCACACTGACCTTGTCAGCTTTTCATCTGTGTTTCTTTCGAAATCATTGTGATGCTTTATTCGCTGTTGGAGCTCGTGATAAAGATTTGCTCTGAAGATAGATTAACTCTCAGTCACTCACCGGCCACTAGGCCATTCTTGAGGGAATTTAGATGGGAAACTAATTTGTTCGGCTTGCTGTCAGTTCTGTCATTATTGTCCAGTAGGACTTAAACTTTTTGTGTAGGTATTTTGAGTAGTTTGCTCTGGTTGTGTGTTCACAGCATTGAACTTAAACTCCTTTCCTGTATGGTGCAAAACCTTTCTCTCTATCTCCTGGCATGTGTTGCTTCACTGCATGCTTTTCAGTTTATTGTCAACCATTCCCATAAAAATCCATAATTGGAATCACTCTGCCCTATCCACTTCAAGGAAATAGACTTTCTTTTGAAAACTGGGAGCCGACGCTTGTAGGGTCCAACTTATTCTTTGGGGGGTAAAATGCAGATTGAATACAGTTTAGACTTAAACATTTATTGCCTGATCTACTGAAGGTTTGAACATACAATATATTAAATTGTATAGTTATACAGTACAGAAAATAATGTCCACTATCCATTTAGTGGTTTTTCCTTCACGAACAGGGAATATCAGGCATATGTTTTATGTTGCGTGAAAAAGGTTGGTGGAAGTATTTCCTCAGCTGGCTCCCCACAGTTTTTATTTAGACTTTATTACAAGATATTTTCTGTGTCTCCTGAATATCTTCTGTTTTGTTTACCACAAATTTGTGACCGATCACATCCCATATTGCTTTTGTTATTTATTTATTTATTGTTCTTTGTGTGCGACTTCTTAATGCTCTGATTTGTTTGATAACTTCCTCCGCTAACACGTCCTCCTCCATGGTGCCGCCTCCCATTTTGTGGTTGTGGGGGCTCAGTGCATGCAAAACCCTTATTTGAATATTCCTGTTTGTACGTGATCTCACTAATGTTGTTAATCTTAGTTGATCACCTGGAAACATTGCACGCTAATTAAAAACAAAGCATACTTCATTAACCCCCTTGTGGAAATGATTTCTCTGCATTTAATCCATCCTATTCATAGTTAGCTTTAAATACACATACCAAGAGCAGTGGGCTGTCTCTGTGGGGAACAAAGGTCTTGGGGGTCAAAGGTCTTGCTTAGGGACCCACGGTGGGGACCTTTCACATAACCAATGATAATATGCTAGGGTGAGGCGCTCAGGTATTATAGTTCGGGTAAAGGGGCACGCACATTGTGTTTGGCATTCACAACGTTTTGCACAAGTTTAGAGGGTAAATTTGTAAATAAATTAGTGTAAGTGGGCCCCAGAAGTAATACAGTACAAGTCTCTAAGGTCAAAAACACAATGTGTGACTTCAGATTTATGGCATTATTCTACATTTGGTTTCATGTTTTTTCTGATTTCAATCAGTTATATCGCCCGCTCTGCTCATTAATGTCGTTGTCAAAGTGACAGCTGTAAAACATGTTAGATTGTGTTGGAGGTCGCTGAAGTCTCTTTGATGAACAGGTAAACAGCTTAATGACTTGGAAAAAGCAGAAGCAATTTTATCTCGGTGGTTGTGGAAAATCAACCTATTAACCTGCTGCGATGCACGAAGTCGAGCGAAAGGGAGAAAGACGTTTGGAATATGAGGCAGGTTCCCTGCTGCGAATGCTTTACAGGTTTTAAGACAAATGGCCATAGGAACAACTTTTGTCCTCGAATAACCTTTTCCACTTGTTGTTGCGGTAACGGAGGTAGTGTTTTCCTCGTGTCTCTCTCTTGTCTGTCTTCTCCCTGAATCATTAGATTGCTTTCCCTCGTCCTGTCTGTGTTATCAACCGCCCCTCGTCCACCCCTCCTTTTCCCTCGTCTGTCTCCTCCACTCACCATCAGGCAGAAAGGAGGGCTTTTGTTGCAGCCTGAAAAGCCCCTTTATCTATGAGTGTATTCTGGTGGGGTAACCCTGCTTTCCCCACTAGAACAGCGTTCTCAGGTAGTAGAGTAGAGTTTCACGTGGAATATCCCGTCTCCAACCCAACAAAGACCTGCACTCTTTTCCCCATTTGCATCTCCATTGAAGCCATTAGGGAGACGTTGGTCCCACCGCATTGTTTACACAACATTAGTAGAAAGTTATACTTGATAAGACTCATTTTTCATCACTTATGGGATGTCGGGGTTTAAAACTGGATATTATATGTGGGTCATTTCTGTGTTTGATCCACATTGTTTTTCTTATCACCTCCCAAAGTTACAATCAACTCGGTCTTGTTGTTTTTTTCCACAGGTGATAAAGAGCCGAGAGATTAATGTATTGGATGTTTTTTTTTTAATACTTTTATCAAGAACATTTTGTGAAGTCTGTAATTTACAACAGATTATGAACACCAGGGAGAATTTTATTAAAAATGAAAAGGACCTGAGCTGTCACGAATGCCAAATCGGCTTTGCAAACACTGCTTGCAAAGACTGATTACACTGGGTTTGCAAGATAATTCACATTTGTCAATTCACATATTGTTGTTGGCATCTAACTTTTCATTCAGAGTGGTTTATTTTTGTTTAATGAAGAAAGTTCAGTTGCGGAAAATTGCCTGAAGAAATTGACCGTTTATAGCAAGTAGGTGTACTGTGAGATTCAGATGTTTTAGGGGGCTCTCAATAAGGCTGATCATCAGCAAGATTCAGGATGTTGAACTAATCCCCCTTTGAAAAAACACAACATAAACATTAATGTGTGCTGAGTCAGCAATGCCAAAAATATCACACACACTGTGGATATGGAGAGACTCATGGCCAGGGAAGCTGCGAAATCTTTGTGAACCTGCTTTAATATGACGGCACGTTATTGATCAGTTGCCAGTTGACCATTTAAGGTTACAAAAATCTGACTTTGGTGTCCTGCCTGCTCTCGACCTACCATGACATGAGCCTGCAGTTTCAGTGCTGACAGTGACGATTACCTCGAGTTGCTAAGTAAAATCTCACAATCAAGTGCTAATTGCTGCGCCTGTTTGACAGCTGAAAACTGCTGCTAATTAGCCGCCACCCTCAGTCAACCATCATGTCGAGTCACAGTGTTTGTCTTTGTGAATACATTATTTCACACTGTGAAGTTACAGCGTCTCTCTGACGAGCAATACAGTTAGTGATGGAATTGGGTTAGGTTTTCGCTCCCGATTCACCAAGGTTGAAAACCTCGATATCAATTCAACACACTTTGACATGATCTGCTGTAATGTTCCAGGTGACTTATACAAGCTTCTTTTTTTTCTTTTTTTTTAACCATATCTGTGTATGTGTCTTACCGGATACACATTGTTTTTCATTGTTTAGATTAAATTCTTATTGCCATGTATAGTTTATGTATAGTGTCTGTCTAAGAGAGGATAGAGAATTGTTGGCCTGTTGGGAGCTGACGAACCCAGATTGCAGCGAGCCATGGGGAATAACAATGTCAACACATAACACATGTTGTATAGGGAAATGTACAAGCATGGATATTCTGTAGCCCACTGAGAAGGAACACATTTTTTATGGGTCTCTATGTCTCTTCCACATAGCTTCAAGCAACAAAAACACTTTTTGTACAGGCTGTACCGGGTGCACACACATGCAAGAAAACTGACTCTAACCATAGCCATCTTTTTGCCAAAACTTTATTTCAATCCTTAAAATTTGTAAAAACCCAATAGGGGACAAGAGAATCCCCCACGCAATATATATGGAGAAACAACCAACCAACACGTGTTCACATGCTTTTCACAGGAGTTTTGTTTTACTTACTTACATTGATTTTCTGCAGACTCACTCGACCGGCAACCATAATCACTTCTTCCTAACCCTAACTCAAGCACAAAATAAAAACAAAAAAACCTATTTCACTCATATTGTGAGAATGTTATCAGACTCAGATACCAAAATAGTAAATAATACATACTCAAACAGGGCTTAACCATCACAAGGGCCTGATCCACTGACGGTTTGGAGGCATCAAGATGGCCATAAACTTGATATTGTAGATGCACATGGATGTAAGCAAATAATGGGATGCGGCAAGGGTTGTATCTGACAGACACATAAAATAACACATCAATTTAGTTCCAGACCACGTACAACATACAATGTCATTTATATCCCTAACCCAGAACCCTTTCCTGAACTCTCCCATTGAGAGGTTGGCCAAACTTGTATCGGTTGTAACAATCTGACATGTTTGATAACTTCCTCCACTAGCATGTCCAACTCTATGGCAGGTATAATGTGCACAAAACCCACAAACTTCCGTTAGTGTTTCATGTTACTTGTGTTTTTATACCTATATAATCACACTAAAAACTAAACACAATCTAATAATGCGAGTATGGAATCTAGCACGCTTTATTCATGATCTTAGAAATGGCCCATGGTGTCTAACCCTAACCAGAACATAACGGCTTTTAAAAATTCATAGAGACCAGCGTAAAACCCTGCATTTGCCCTCCAAATTAAGGTGTATCCTTTAGGTATAGACTCTGAGTGTACACTCAGACACAAACACACACACCGCCCAGACTGGAGCCGTCAGCAAACAATTGAAAGATAACAATCTTCTCACTTGCTGTCTCTTTGTCAAACAAACATAACACCCGGTGGATCAGCTGCTGTCAAGACAGAGCAGCTTATACTGTAGTGTGGCCTTCATGTCGGCCCAGGGAGGATCAGGGGAGTTAAGGGGACTCTGCAGTTGATGCACTGAATACGAGAATTGGTGTATCTGGATGAAACTGTGTGGCGACGAGACAAAGCAGATTGATGTGATAGCTCATGAAGATAGTACAGCCAGCTTTCAGCTGTGAAGAGAGGAAAAAGAGCAGGGAAGAAGATGCCTAGAAATGTTGTGGAACAGGAAAATGACACTCTGTGCCTTCAGCAGAACCGTCGATACATGAAGAGGAGTCACGTTATGTTAAACATCAATGTGGTATTGAAGTAAACGCACAGGCAGCACACGAGTTAAGATAAATATACTTGATAGATGATGCAAAACATTCAAGCCGCTCATTGTGTTTAAGTGCTAAGACAGCAGTCCATCTGCAGTCAACATTGATTTACCAATTATTAACAGAAGATCTGTTAATCAAAAATTATAATATTCGTGTTGCAGGTTGTCTGTTTCGGGGGCAGGAGTGCCGGCTGGTGATTCACTACGAGCAGGGCTTCTCAGTGCTGTCTGACCCCAAAGTGGAGGACGGCGAGCTGAGCGGGGAGAGAGTCGTTCACACTCCGAGCAAGCCTCGAGCGCTCCTCTCCTACCCCTTCGAAAAACTAAAGATGTCCTCGGATGACGGCGTCCGCATGCTCCTCCTTGACTTTGGAGGGAAGGAAGGGGAGATTGTGAGTGTTATCTTCTTTCCAGCAACACCTTTTGACACGCAAAATGTAAGAATGTGTGATCTCACAAATGCTTGTACTCAGATGGTCCCCAAATACAAACAACTTGAAAAGTGTGTTTGTTCTCAAAGGAAAACTGTAAATGTATAGTGAAATAATAATAATAATAATAATAATAATAATAATATTAATAATAATAATAATGCCAAGGTCTTATGTAGCGCTTTTCAGGACATTCAAAGACGCTTTACATTGCACTATTCATTCCCTCCATACTCAATGGTGGTAAGCTACATAAAGAAATCATATTTCATGTTAAGTGTCATTATCAGGTGTGACGGATCACTTTGCAGACTCAGCGATATTAAAGAAGGAATAGATTAAGCTCATGGTCTTTAGCATTTTATTCGAACAGAATAAATGTAACTGACAGACGTCTGGCGCCCTTTATGTTTTACATCAGGTGCTTTGTTTTGGAAAAGTGTGTAGTTTGTTGTGATCTGCTTCATCAATATGGGCTGAAAACATTAGTAACTAGTATAATTTAGTGCCAAAAACAACACTGGTGTCTTTGTTAGTGAAAGTCCTTCATTTCTACCCAATTCAACTAATCCATCTGAGCTTGAACGATAAGTAATGGACATCCTCGACCTAAACAAGCATGTCTTCTATCTGTGGGAGGAAACTGAACCACCTTAAAATTAAAAAAACCCCAAAAAAACACACTCGCATACAGAGAAACAATCCGGAAGCCTGGAATCAAACTGAGGTCTTCAAGCTGTGAATCCAGAGTGCTAACCACGATGCCACTTTACGATTGGTTTGTAATGAGGCCGGCATAATACACAAAGACAGTCTGGACAGCTTCATTTTCCTCCAGTGACACAAATATGCTTCATTAAAAGAGTAAAAACAACCCAGCTAAACTGTGCAGCCAATAAACAAGCAAAAGTAAACGTGGAAATTCCAAAACACACACCAGATATACACAAAAGACTGTGAACCCTGCAACTCAGCTTTTATCAACTATTTCTCTGCCTGAGACGTGGAATTAAGTGGGCTTAAACTTTTATTATCAATGACTCTGCAAGACTTGCTGGTTTTCTTTGCTTTGCATTAGCAGAGAGGTTATATAAAACTTTGAAGTTAAACTCTTCTCAACATTCTAAATAGGGCTGCAACGATGGCGCAGTGGTCTGCACTCTTGGCTCACAGTGAGAAGGACTAAGTTTGCATGTTCAGCCTGTGTGTGACCTGTCCAGGGTGTATCGTGCACTCGCCCATAGTAAACTGGGATTAATTCCTGCAACCCTGCACAGGATTAAGCAGTGTTTATGATGGATGGATGGATGGAACTTTCTAATTAAATAGTCACTCAAATTTTAAAAGCATTTGTTATAGTGTGTCAATTCCTACGTATTTGAAGAATTTTGGGGGGGAATTACTTACAAAGTTAAACAGCGCTCAAATTCCCCTGTTTTGGCTCCTTGTTTGTGCTTTTTAGTTTCGGTGGCGAGGCATGAAACAACGATAAACATGAAGCAGATTTTGCTGTGGTCATGAGCGGCTTACAGTAAATAGAACGAGTTCATACCCGCTCTCGGGGGAGTTTCACAACACCTCTGGGAAATGAAGCAAAACTGAAATTGCAGCGCGAGCGAACAAGGCAGAAGCAAGGAAAGTGGCACAATGGAGAGGGAATTACAGCACTCCATCACACAGTAACGCCTGTAATGAATGAAACTTCACACATACGTCAGTCTTTAGGAGGCAGGAGCGTTTGAATGGAGCTCTCTTGAACAAAAATTACCCCGTCGCTGACTGTAAGACTTTTAATCTGTTCACACCACTCAGCAGCTCGATGAATAGGAGTCCAGACACCTTGTGTTTTGCCGCGAGACTCAAAGTAATCACAACCACATGATGTACCTGAAGAAAGACCAAATGCTATCACACAATTCAGTGTGCCCATCACTGAATTTAAAGCTTCACTTTTCAGCCTCTTGTACTTTAACCGACTCGCAGCTTGTTTATTACTTCCCTTCCTGGTCTTTATGTTCCCATACAAAGTGTTCCACACAGAAAAAAGCACCCCACCTTTTCATCACTCAGAACCTGCGTCTTACTGTATGTTGGGAAATAAAGTGGCCGTGAAAGCTTTGGGGGATTTGGAAATTGGATACTCAAGTGTTTTACATCAACGCCTGGATCTGTTATGACAGTCCACATTCAGCTCTTGTGTAAAATCTTTGTCAGATTCCACTCGTGTTTGACAGCTTCACTTATGCTGAAGGCAAATAAGCAAAGACTTTTAGAGCTTTGATTCAAACCCCTTTGCTGGCTACCTTCACAGAGCAGAATCTAGCATTTCTGAATCCCTGCACAGCTATAGGCAAGGCTAAAAAACTGAAAAGATAGAGCGAGATAGAGAAAAAATCCCATGGCACTTGTGGACAGCTCATTAGCTCAGGATTTGAAAGTCGAATCAGCTGGGCCTTTTTCTCACAGTGTTGACTTTACTCTCAACTTGGCAAGAGCTGCGTTTGTCTAATTTTGTCCCAGTCCACGCAAAGCCACCCGCACTGAAAGTGCATTCAAGCTGCCGAGTTGTTGTGTGGCCCAGTCATGATGTGTAGCCTGACTCAAGTTGCGCCCATACAAGCTTTGGCGATGAGGTAGCCTCAGACATTTTCCTAGTGTCGAATGTGGCCAGCTAAGCAGTCGATTAGCTGTGAATTTATAGGTTAAATCTCCCCGTAGAGCTCGGCAGCAGGATGTGAGTCAGAGCTCCGGTGAAATCACCTGCTGTTGATTCAGGCTTTGAGAGAGCCATGTTCCTGTTTGTGTGCGTATGGGGCTCCGCTCCCGCTCGGCTCTTCTAATCCTTGCCACACTGTTGAATGTAGGGTTGGGTCTGAATATATTTTTATGGTTTTCCGTGCTTTTAAAGACCTCCTTTCTTCTCCTTCCCTCCTATGAATCCTACAAACTTCAATTCTACAACTACTGCTTTTTCTTATAGTCTCTCTCTTGTGTTTTGTTTCTTTTAATGCTGCTGTTCTTTCCTTCTCCCAACAGCAACTGGACCTCCACTCGTGTCCGAAGCCGATCGTCTTCATCCTCCACTCTTTCCTCTCGGCCAAGATCTCCCGTCTAGGTCTGGTTGCCTGACAGGATCTCTCAAAAGGGACATTTTTCTCCTTCTTTGAAAGCAGAAAACCACCATGTTTTTCTACCTATCTGCAGCCCGCGTGCAGTAAGCCACCACAAACTCCAGCTGGTGGAAAACCCAAGTTAAGTGAATGTAGCCTTTGTCTTGAGAGACTTTTTTTGGGCCTCAAGCTCGATTTTGAAAGGGAAGAAAAAATGGTGAGAGCAGCTGAGATTGGTCATGCTTTGAGCTCTTGACAGGCGGCTTTTTTTAGGGTAAATGATCCCTTCAACGATTGCATGGACTGAGATGTCGACTGAAGAACCACAGAAGGAAGCTTGGACTGGACTATACGCAGAAATGGAATAGAAACGGATGGACATGCTGAAGACACACTGAAAGGAGCAGATTGGGCATTACCGTCACGTCCAGGATTTGAAGGACTTGCCATGTGTAGCAGGGTTGAGATGAATTCACTTTTAATTCAATCAAATTGTAATGGCAATCTCCCTTCCATTTACCAATTATATAATTTATTTACCGCTCCCTCTGGAGGGACATTCAGAGTTTCAATTGTCATTTTTCTTCTAGAAACACTTGACATACTGTGGAAAAACTTTGTGCATTCGTCTTTATTAGCGTCCCCTGAGATGTCTGGTTAGCAGCGTCAGCATTCATCATTGTATCTGGGAGGCACACAATTGGCTGCACCGATTCCCTCAGTGTAACAGCTCACTCAAATCCAAAATGTCACAGTGTTTGTTTTTTTTGTTTGTGTTTTCATTTCATCAACAGGTTGTGTCCGGTGGACATATGCTGGTCAATGCATTTCACCAATTGGGAAAACAGTTATTTATGCATATGATTAGTATGCAATCAGAGCTGTGGTTTTCAGAGTGTGGGGCGGACAGAGAGCTTTGGAGGTTCCATATGACTTTTCTGTATTTTTTTTGTTGGTTTTTTTTTTTTAAATACCAAAAAGTTGTCAATTTCATCCAATCAAAACACAAATTTTTAGAGCTGTCTTTATTATGTGATCCAGACAAATAGTGTAAAACCAAATGTTTAACAACAGATGCAGATGATAGCCAAGATAACTTGCATCAGAAGAGATACATGCTATATTGCTGATGGATCCAATGCGACAATATATTATGCCATCAAAAAATTTATATAATAATAATAATAATAAAAAAAGAATGTGTGGCGAGGATGTTTGGGGGCGTTTGAGGTTCGACCTCTATCGGAGGGGGTTCGTCATCCCACAATCTCTTGGCTCAAACTGAGTTATAATTTGATATTTTAGGTAGATATGCTTTTCATTTTCCATCTGTTGCGCCCTCATGAGAATTTTATTATGAACTCCTTGTTACATCTCTGCATATACAGATATACAATAGTGTATGTTACCAATACTTTGGCATCTATAGAATTCAGTGACAAAAAAAAAAAGAAAAGAAATTTGTAAAACCCTCTTCTGTGGAACCCCCAAAAGTAAAAAAAAACAAAAAGAAAATAAGTAATGATTTGACATGTTCATTTCCACTCTGCATTAGTCATATGATTAAAAGTGAAATTTCAAAATGCAACGATATAAAGCAAACACAGGGCTACACTTTTGATCTCAGCAGAAAAATAAGACTTCCAAGTCCATGTTTCTGAACACAAGCTCATTATTTCTTTTACAGTTTCAGGCCTGAACATTCACAGTCAAGTAGAACATTTTGCTCTAAATTGTAGAGCGCATGAGGCTTTTGTTTGGCATGAGATTCTATTGATTACCACAGAAGAGCTTAAACAACTTGAAGTCATTCACCGTAAAATTGGTAACATTTCTACCACGATTGTTAACAAATATGATGGCGATAGCATCAATATACTTGATTTGTGGCACCATGGTTTAACAGTTTGACAATGTCTCAGCACAACAGCATATTTGGAAACCTGCAAGAACAGTGATGAATACCAGTCATATATATATATATATATATATACTGTATATATAAGACAGTTCAGTGTAGACTGATTTGAAACATGCATTAAAAACTGAGAAATATACCCAGTATATTATATAATGTTTTTAAGAACATACCGGTCACTTCTAACTTGCGGTGACTGGTAATCTCTGACCTTTAAAGGAAACAGAACCAGTGTTGGGAACCACAGCATTTCTCTATCACCACACACTCTTTTGAACTACATCAAGCAGATCAAGTTTCTGACAGCATCAAGAAAAACATGAAAAGTACCCATTACCTTCAAAGAAATAGAAAGTATAGTTAAGCTGTAATGGATTGCAGAGGTGTGCATAATAACGTGCTTGTGAGTGTCCGAATCGACAGCCAGTATCCAGTAAATGGGGCTTTGATGACTGACAGCACGGAGGAAGCAGCTCGTCTGACTCCGCAGTGTGTCGTTTGATCTATACTGGGTTTTGGAGGAGGAGTTTGTTCGCAATTCAGGCTCGCTGGCTCCAGAAGAGATCCTGAAGAGAGATCAATCCAAATCTGAGTGTTATGTAATACCAGGAATCCTTAAAGTTACTTGACCTTGTTTAGAGGAAACTATTTCAACAACAAGGTCAACGTGGTGGTATTTTTTTTATTTTTTATTTTATTTTTATAAGTAGCATGGAGACTGTCACCCTCTCATGATTTAGCCTGGCACCTAACACAGACATTTCTTTCAAAGTTGTTTTCTTACATAACGAACTTCTGATAAATTGTGTGTCAATTATTGAGCTGGAGAGATGCAGTTGAGGGAACAAACTTTTTTTCAAAGATCGAAACGGATTCAAGCAAGCTGTTTCCCTTGTCGCAGTCTTAACGCTCAGCAGCTGGCTGTGGCTTTCCTTATACGAAACTGATTATTTCTTACTCACATTTCAACACGAAAGTGAGTAAGCATATTTCCTGAAATGTTGAACTGTGCCTCTGAGGGTTTCCACTCTAATCAGACATGACGGTGCTGTTCGCTCCCTCTGTCTTCATTTCAGGGAAGATAATTTACCGTCTCGAATCAGTCCAGATCATGTTGGCCTGCTCGTGCTCAGCCCTGTGGAGGAAATATCTGTCGTGACTGATTTGGCAATCCTCGGCGATCATATTGGAAGCGGGCCTCGATCAAAAAGATGCCACAAGCACCTGCAGCAGCCGCGCTGGTCTTTCTGCCGGGTTTTTCCTCGTGCCTTCAGATGACTGAAGAAAATAAATGACGGAACGTTTGAAGAAATGAATCAGAGATCCCAGATGAGGCAACGTGACTTCTACGATGGCTATATGAGTTTTCTTTACAAGCTGAGAGATGTTTAGCCAGCAGTCGATTTATGTTCCTCCCTTATGTCCTAAACACCCCGAGACATTTCCAGTGGTCATTTAAACACACTGTGAACAATAATTTACAAGTTGTAATCTCACCACGCCATAGAAGAATGATGTATTTTGTTGCTACTAAAAGATAGTGGAGACATTGTAACACAAACGCATACCGGGAATCCAGCACTTACTGATAATGTCAAATGGAGAGAAACTCTATGAATAAAGGCTGCTTTGATATGTAGAATACTTTGATGCCTTGGGCAGCTACTGTACTGTCACTCAGAATGATAAAGCCTAGTTTTTGATTCAAATGGTGCACATAAATCATGTAATTAACAACAATGGCATGATGAGTTTTGTTTTTTTTGTCCCCTCCCCTCTTGTGATTTAATCATTTCACATCAAACGCAAGTAGAAATCAACACTGATGTAACGTTGGAATGTAAATGACATTTATGATGCTTTTTTTTCCACAACTGAGCAGATTTTCGACCTGTTTGAAATCTCTACTGTGCAACAAAAACAAGCAGTATTTTACTCTCGGGGAGCAGCTGAGATGAAACGCAATGCGTTAAATTATGGCACATTAGTGACAGTTCAGTGCGGTTTGGGACGTCTCTTATTGACCCGTTCAGCAGAGAGGATTCATGAAGCAATCGAGCTGAAACCAGAGCTCAACACAACCGTAACTCTGAACGTTGTTTACCCTGGCTCCTTGGTAATGAGTCGCCATCTTTTCTCCCACACAAACAGATGGATGGACGCATTTATGTTATCAAGGGTAAAGGGTTTTGACCTCAAGCACAGTCGCAGATGTCGGCGTCGTTTATGAGTCGACATCCTTCACCCGGCAGATTTTCTTACCCTTTTCCACCTTCTTTGTGTTTATCCTCGTTTCCTCACTGAATCAAGTCAGACGCTCAGTGGGACACTAAACGTCTGCAGAAGGCAACGGTTGCATCATGTGAAAGCACAATACAAAAGAAAAGCCCCCAGGTCAGTTTTCCCATTGAGGCACACACAAGAAACTGCATTTGCTCCGATCTCAAGACTGGAAAACTTGCAACAAAGGGACCAGCGTGGCTGCTGTTGAACTTTTAACACACAATTCCACACAAACATGCCACTGGCTCACTAATAGCCAGTTTGCTCGTTGAGAGACAGTGAGAGACAGGACCGTATTGACTGAGACTGCCGGCTTTTCATTTTAAGGGTCTGGAAAGGAGCCAGATCAATTAGCAATCAGTCATAAACTTTGTGTGTGTGTGTGTGTGTGTGTGTGTGTGTGTGTGTTCATGTGCACAAAGTGGATTCTACTCTCAGTGGCATGCAAATACATAAAGTGTGTGTGTGTGTCCGTGTGCGTGTGCGTGTGCGTGTGCGTGTGCGTGTGTGGAGAGAGGACATAAGTGGGCCCAGAATGAATAGCTTTTCTCTTGGCTCAGTGTCTCGTGGCATTCCTCGGCCGTGGCAGGTCCTCACAGGTTTCAGGGCCACTTTGTTTACGTGCTTTTTTGTGCTACATGCTAAGCTCCCACCAGAGGAAGAGGAGGAAAAGAGGGTAGCCAGAGAAAGGGCAGAGTCAAAACAAGTGCAACAACAAATCAATTTGCAATGATTGTCTGGTCGGGATCGTTCGTCTCCACAGGGTGGACGGGGTCGCCCGGCTCACCCATTACAGGAATACTTTTGTTTCCGAGGCTCAACATAGTTTTAAAAATCATAAATGTTTAATTCATGTGTAATCTCGGCAGAACAAAAGAGAAAGAAACTGAATCTTACTTTTAAATGTTCTAAAGTTCTGAGTTTAAAAAGTACAGGTTATAAACTCAGTAACAGCAGAGCTGCTGATCAGCAAGTTTCATTCATTGCTCCAATGTCATTGTCTCGTGGGACATAGTGAGGCTGGTGTGATTCAAAAGGTAGAATGATTGAATAACCAATACACTTCACTTTATTCCTCCATTCTAGTGAAATATTTTACTCCCCTGCTTCTGATTTTCTTCAAATTTTCTTTTTCTTTTTGTTTAAGATTTTACATGTCACCGTACAATACTTCATCTCCCGATGTGATATGCCTCATGAATTTCACAAATCAGATTTAAAGGAGCTGCAATAACACTCCTGTCTGAGGTGCCCCTTTACCAAGGCACGGAGGGCTGCAGACTCCTACATTAAATCGGTTTCTTCAATCTCCTTGAAAGTCATGCCTAAGAAGCTGCATCGCTCAACGCTATCAAGCCAATGAAAACACATCGGAGCTTCCGATGCTTTGAGTAATCTAATTGCATTCTTTCAGAGCACAACAGAAATTTTCTTTCATTACACAACCCAACCAGCGAACCACCTGTAGATAACCCTTAATTGTTACTGTGACAAATGCATTGGTGAAAGCTCTTCTTTACATGTCCGGCATACAAAAACCAGCTTAATCAATCACTGGGAGCTGTTTGTGAATCGTGAACATCAAATCAACTGTCAGTTCTTACTCTCTTATTTGTAGTGTCTATGTTTGGCAGATACACCATCCATCCATTTATCAAAACTCATATTCATCCATCCATCCATCCATCCATCCATCCATCCATCCATCCATCCATCCATCCATCCATCCATCCAACCAAAAAACCCTTTTATCTATCAAAACTTCCATCCATTCATCCATCCATCTGATACTGAGTGAAAATCATGGCAGGGCAGTTTCAACCTGGAGATTGTGATCTCATCCTTAAAGAGAATAATAATTTCTATACAAAAAGAGGTTATAATTCCTCTAGTCAACATAGCCCACTAATCTGCTGAGTTATTTTTCATCGTAGAGGCATATATCGGATCACTGACTTCATTCCAAATCTATGCTGAATCATATCCTGACAATTCTTATGCTTGATTGAGATGAAGGTTCATACTTTCTATCTCTATAGTGTTCTAGTAGTTTTGTAAACTGTGGTTCCCCACTGCAATGAATGCAACACTATTAAAGCTACTGTCTAGATCAGAAGTGACACATCACGGACCACCGGAAGGCCACTGTCCCGTGTTCTCTGTGTCTACTGGAACCAGTCAAGTCTCATAAATCGATCATCACCACGCTGTCAGCCACCTATTACAATTAGATGTTTTGGAGAAAAGAGAGCTATAACAACATACAGGACTGTGGCCTTCCACGGCCATATCGCAACATCTCAGGCTTACATAAATAATGTTTATATTACAGCTCATCATCTTCTTTACTCGTCCACTCTTAAATCTTCTTGGGCTTCTTATCAGAAAGTATAATCAGTATATTCAGGCGGAGATTAAACGGATGCAAAGCAGGGCTGAAAAGGAGCACCCAGTAACTTCTCTTCATTAAAGGAACACAGTTGACTGCAGTTGTATTTTACAGCAGTTTCCTAAGCAGACATCGATAACTGGCGGAGGCTGATGAGAGGAGGGAGACCACTGAGCTGTTGTCGGCAAGGCTCAAGTGGGATATGAAGGAGAGAATTGCACCCTGTGGTGTTTTCAACCATCATGTCATTATTCAAACCTCCATCTCAGTGCATAGCGACTGTGAGTGGCTCTTATATCAACTTATCACATATGTCATGTGCACTCATTGTACATCACAGTGCTCAACATCTACAAAAAGAATCTTGTCTTTTTGTTTTTTTACAAGTCTGCAGCTTCAATTCACACAAAACTAGTCTAATAGTCGGTGCAATTTTTTTTTTTTTATTAGATTCAAAATCTGAAATTAAAACATGTAGGATGCAGAGCAGAATAAAGATAAAAGGTGGAGAGATCAACACAGAATGTAGAATAACGTGTTTACTGGTGTTAAACAAAAAAACATTGATAATGTCAAGCCTAATTTGAAGAATACCCTGTTCTGCATATGTATATATATTGACTCTGCAGGAGGAAATCAGACGGATTTCTGTTTGAAAACTCACACACTTGTCAAGGCAGGTAAAGATGCCTTTACACAAACTCACAAAGGAAACCGATCAATCACTGATTTAAATGGCTGTCTGAGAAGATTACACTCCAGAGGTGAAAATATTAAATAGCATTTTTTGGAAGAATACACAAATCCCTTTACTTCCACCCAAGTAAATCTATTGCAATTAAAATTAGACAAAAGAAAAGCGTATCAATGAAGCATGGAAAGCATCAGTGTTCAGCAAACAGCCGAGAGACGCCATGGTCGCAATCTGTTTTCATGCTTCTAGTTTAAGATCCTGGGTTAATTGCACAAATGTTCCCTATCGCAAAAAGCCAGTTATTGTTGCATTGGACTTATTTAATCGAGTCATTCATCAGTCCCATCTTTAATGAGAAGTTTAAACTGTATTTTTCCAGAGGAATGCAGTTTCGTGAGTTCTACTTATATTTACCGAACAAAATTGAGTGGAACTGCTTCACATTAGCTGCATCACATGCTACGTTTGAGAAACAAGTCTGGGAATTATTTGAATATTTGCAAAAGAAATGGTTGATATCTGTTTGGAAGTGGTCTCTCTGAAGCGCTGCACAATCTCCTGGGTCTGGTGTTATCAGCACAAAACAGCCAAGGCGGTATCTGTTCATCCAGAAATAGTGAAAACGTTATCTTGAGAAAGCAACACTTGTTATCTTGAGAGAAAAGGATAATCATTCAATTTAGTCATATTAATATAAAGGTGAGGAGATAAAGATATTTATCTTCATGAGGTCAAAAAAAGAAGAAAGGCTTTGTTCTGTGTTTGAGTGAATAAAGTGAAACATTTTGGAAATAATCCATGGGAACAATCTGTGTGCAAAATCAATTGTCATTTACTTTGTTATTTGAATGTATTTTATCAGCTTTTTTTTTTTTTAAGTTTCACAGCTCATCAAAATTAAATGTAATCTAATTTTATTTCCTTTCTCAAAGCCAAAACTTTATGTTTTTGTGTGTTACTGTAAGCACCACCTGACCGTTATTAGAGGGGACAACTCAATAAGATGGGATTGGAAACGCAGGCCGTACCAGGGCGGTAAAGTTCAATGGTTCAATCTCCCTTCTCGCCCGGTGTACATGTTGATGTGTCCATGGGAAAGACACTGAACCCCAAGTTTCTCCCACGTAAGATACAAGTGAGGTAATTTACCATGACGTCCATTTCACTAGAGTTGCTTTTTTGATCCAAACACTCCTCTACCATGAACTGAGAGTTGGTGTATTCACCAGAAATCTGGGGGTGTGACGACAGCAAGTGGTCCAGTGAAATTGAGAAGGAGTTGAAATAAAATAAAAAATTATAAATCAGTAGCAGCACAGTGACACAATTCCTTCTGTTATTTTAGTATTCAACTTTCAATGTTGCCTATAACATAGCACTGATGATCCAATCTCATTGTATTGCTCACGATTATATTAACTAAAGGTAATATGCAAATAGTATGTAGGCGATTGCTATTCTGTGTGAAGGTCTGGGGTCATATATTATGCAAAATTCACTTTCTAATGGTTTTCCAACAGTAATATTACAGGGAATTACGCCTGGGAAATGAAGAAAGTATGTCATCTCTCTCCCTGGCTTGTTTCAGTTTTTAAAAAGTATGCGCTCCAACGAGCCAATCAGAAATCAAACCCTATGTAGTGTCATCAGGGGTTTGACAAATCCCAATTAAGGTAGGCCCTCTCTTTGTCCCCTCCCACAATTAGGCAGCTCTGCTCTGGCACATAGCACATGGCACTGGAGTCAGTCCAGCTCACACAGACACAGCAGATTCTGAATGCAGCTCCTATGATCCAATATTCAAATGGATGAAAATCAAGGAAAAGCTGAATTTGGGGCAGTAAATTTTGAATATGACGTGTTTGGACCAACGAGACCCATGTGAAAATGTTGAAAAGCTGTATAATATGACCCCTTTTAGGCTAAGTGATATTCTCTAGGCTGTGTCCCTGAACAGGACACTTTGACGAACTGACCTTAGAAAACGTGACTTTTTTGCGTGCCCGAAAAAACCCAACTTATAAGCCGTTTTCATTTTCTTTGACATGAATTCAACATAAATTGCGTTCTACTCTGAATCACATCACAGAACAATATAGTGTGTTGCTGGTGAAATTAAGTGAACACTAAATGGCATTAGCGAAAGTTAGAAGAAATCAAACCTCAAGTGGAATACATCTTATCGTAAAGTTTGTATAAGACTGAAGCAGGTGACAAAGTAATCTCAAAGACTTGAGGTATTCCAATTTCCGCATTAAGTCAGTGACTACAAATAGCACCATTTAGCTGCCCTCCTCAGAGGTTTGAAGGACGCCACAGGGGGAACCTGCCGCTCTCTCCCACCATCAGCAGAAAATGTCATTTAACATGTGTCGTTTAAATACCTTTTGGATGATTAAATTGCAGATGGCAAGTGTCTGACAGACATATCAATATGGTAATCAAGTTCAAATCAGATTTAAATACAATCTGGATAAGAGACATTTTAATAGCAGATGTGAGCCGACTCTGAGAGTAAGAGATGACCCTGAAAAAAAAAAAAAAAGACGATGTTTGTTTGTTTGTTTGTGTAAAGCACTTTGAATCGCCTGGCCATACAAGTAAAGTTTCCTTGTCCTCGTAATGACACACATTTAACTGAAAATGTTCTTACGCTCTGGGAACATGACTTTATTCCTTTCGTCTTTCTGAGTCACACACAATCGATCTTCATCTGCAAAGGTTATTCATGAACAAAAGAGACACCTCCCAGGATGAGACTCAACCTCTGTGCTTGCTATTGTTTTGATTGAGACCGCTGACATCAGAAGAAATTGCAAACTATTTGACTCAGACAAAGTCAATGCTAGAAAGTCTTCACATTAAATATAGCTTTGTTTTCTTTGCTGTTTTTTTTTTTTAACTCTACCTATTTTATTTTTTTTAACTGCATCAAAAAACAATACTTTTGTATGTTACACTGGAGCCCCATGTAGATTCACTACAATCTATAAAGTCCTATTTCTGACAGATTACTTTCTATGCTCTTTTTAAAGTAACCTGCTGAGGCTGAGCATCCTGCTGTACGTCAACAGTGATACGTGTGCTGATAGCTCAGACAGCTGTATAAGTTTCTTGATGTGTTTTAAGTGAGCCTCAGTAAGAACAGGAGATAGAAGCACAGTGTGTAAGCTCTGCGAGGGAGAGAAACTGGGTCATCTGTTCACACTGTCCCTGGTATTATCTCTTCACAAAAACAGGAGGATGAGTAATGTTCATAACATGTCACTGTAATGACACTACTTTTAGCAGTAATGCTCGAGTAACTAAAGTTTTTTTTTAAGCTTATTACTCTTTTTACTATTGTGTTCACGGTTACTATTGCACTAAACTACTGTTTACTGGAGGAAGAGCGCCTCATTGAAGTTGAACTAACTCAGTTCTGTTGACAGCAAGTGACACTAGCATTTATCCACCTACCTGTGATGGATACACATCCTTAAATAAATATTACTTTATCTTTATAAAGATTGTCTGCTGCTGTCTTTATGTATTGGTTTCATCTCTGCTGATTTTTGCTGGCACTTTCTCTAATTTTCATTATTTCATCAGTCTGTTTCTTTCTGGTGGAGACGTTACACACACTTCTGCATGATGACTAAAAATGGCACGCCCCTCACAGAAGCACATGCTGTTAAAAGCACCGGGCTTTAATAATGACTGATTAAATGAAACCAATCAAAATAATGTGTCAGCACCACTTTTTGACTTTTAAAATGGCTCTATTTAATAAAGATTAGGGGATACATTTACAGACAGGTGCTTGAAGTTATATGATTGTGGTATTTAACGCTGAGTCCGATTTTGGAAGGAGGGTTCAATTGTTACGAGTCAGCCCGATCTCATAGCCTTTTACATCCTTTTACAAGAGCAAATTCCTCAATCTAATTGATGTAAATTCAACTGAACGTAATGACATGTGGCCTTTGGATGTTGTTGTTTTGGGGTTTCTTTTCATGAACTTAAATGAGTTTGCCCCCTTCCTGCATGAGACTGACCTACATTAAGAGAACCACACTAAGACAGGTAGATATATATGCATATAACAATTGAATTTTCTATTTTCCTTATGTGCAAAGTTACTCAACAAATGAGTAAAGGAGTAGCGAGTAACTAATCCTGTACGAGGTGTTAATGACATGGCCAACAGAGTAGGAATGTACATTTACTGTTTTGACACTGAAGAATAGATGGAGGCATGTTTTTGAGGTGTATCATTTGTAGTGATTCTCAATTGACAATAGCTGTACTCATGTAGTACCACTGACTACCTGCGCTTTTACTGAAAGGGAGACACTGTGTTTGCCCTCTTCTCACAAGAAACACAAAGTACCAGTTTCTGGGAACCCATTATAAAAGAGATGCAGGGTGAGAAAGGGGTGTATGTGTGTGGGACGAAGGAATGTTTCTGGATGCCCTGCCAAGTGCCTCCAGTGCCCCTCAATGGAAGACTGTTAGTCTTTGAGGTCTCTTTTACACTGGGAACCTGGGCAGGGGGATGTGTGCGCATTAGCTTTGCTACACATGTCAATGGATCCCACAGGTGAGGCATACTGTCACAAAGATAGTACCGACAGGAATCTGTGGCAGTGATCATCCCATCTACTTTAAACAACACGGGAACGGCTTGTCATTACATGATTCGATCAGTGGAGCTCAATTTCATCAGAGACTGCGCGGCTGTCACAAGAAATCCTCCTACTATCAAGCAGGGACCGGAACCTGTTCACCTAGAATCCTTGTGAATAGCTCCGAAGGGACGCGTATGCTCTATTTTACTTTCTTGTGATCAGTATTATAGTCTAAATTTGTATGATGTGAAGTGGGAGGGAAGAAGACTTAAAAAAAAAGACAAAAACCTCAGAGAGAGGAGATGTGATATGACAAACAGGGAATGTGCATGAATGCAGGAGAAACGTGACAACAATACAAAAACAAATCATTACTCTCTCACTGTGACAATGGCAGGATGCAATGCAATAATATGCTTCAAAACAAGCTCTTGGAGCCTAAAGAACTTAATGGAGAAAACCATAGAGAAAAGTGGATCGTTATTCACATGAAAGGATGCAATAATGTTGCATTTTAACGCTCCACTGATGAATAGCTTTATATCCGCAATGTTTCCAAGTGTGTAATGTGGAAAGTGGAGTAACATGTTTCTTTTATCAGCTGATTGCATGTCAGTGCACTGGAGTAGATTTTCTAAAATATACAGAGCTGTGTTTTACTTCCAACACTTGTACTCCACTGACATTTATGACCAACCTTTTTAGTGCTACCAGTGGCTCCGACCCTGTTTCACTTACCTTGAGACACCTACAGATCATCCTGATGGGTGTTTACAACCGTGGCCATGCTCCAAGTCTGGGCTTATCAGGGTCAGCCTCCTCGTTACTGCGACTTTCCTGCAAATACACAACAGTTTTCCGTGAGCTTTCCACCAGTGCGTTTCTGGAATTGTGTAATTCACAGAAATACCATTGATTCATTGTCATCTAAATAAAAACGTATGCTTTCTGATTGCCAAAATCTAATCTGACTGAGATGTGATGTCACAGCTGGATGAACTATTTATATTCCCAGGAACACGTGTTGCTTTCGAATGATGGACAACCTTCAGCAACAGTACGCAGGCTTGGTCCTTTTCAAATCGTGCAAATTAGTCACGGAGGCCCGAGAAGGGTACGTCATCCCTGGGGTGTAGCTATGTTGTCCCCGAGTGACATCCTCACCATGTCTGCTCCATCTCCAAACACCGGCTCCATCCCCCTCGCTTGAATATTGATTCCAGCCTCCTTTTAATTTACAACACACTCTGTGGTTAGCACAAATTATGTAACAGTAGAAACAAAGACAAGGACATACAAATCCCTTTTCATCACACTTCTCTTTATTTCAGGTTTGTGGAATTATCTGTTTTCAGGGTTTGAAATGATCTTTGTTGAGCATATACTACTACTACTACTACTACTACAACTACTACTACTACTACTACTAATACTAATACTAATACTAATACTAATACTAATAATAATAATAATAATAATAACAATAATAATAATAATGATGATGATGGTCAGAGCAACTGAAAAGGGAACGTTTTGAAGGTTTAACAGTTTAACTTTTTGAAAAGACGCTGACCCCGTCTCCGTGTAACCTGGGGAAAATGCATCTTCCGTCCATACGAATGTAAATGTTTATAGCTCATTGTTCTCTGCAGGCCTGTGTGTCTGGTTTCATTCCAAAAATCAAATAACTGCACCGAGTAGTGGTCCTACCTGCTATCTACATCGTTTTCAGCGTATCTGCAGTGTAAACAGACATCATTTTCAAAACATTGGTGTGCAAACACAACACTTTTCTAAAATGAAAATGCAAAAAATATGCATCCAGCGTCCCACAACCCTGCACATTATGACGCGGTACAGAGGATGGATAGATAGACTAATATTGGTATTGGTGGAAGTTGCAAAATCAAAGGTGCTCTAAAAAATCTGTCTGCTGTTTGCCAGAACATTGCTAACAGATGAGGAAGTGTTCAGTGCTCCAGTTAATCCACCACTGATCACACTGTGACAGCACAAACAAATCCAGAACTGCAGAACCAGGGAGAGACTAGGACTGACCCATCCTGCAGCAGGAGACAGAACGACTACGACCACACCAGACAACTCAAAACTCCTTTCAAGACCGAGTGACAGATCCACGGCTCACACAGACACCACACACCAAACACGGCTAAGCAGCTCTCCACTCAACACAGTGAATCTATTGTTCTGATCTGCTTTGATTTGTGGTTTCAGTAGGTGTCGGTTATGCTTCACAAGGGCGTCGGGCTGCATGGTCAGTAACGATCCTCCTCGATCCAACACACACACACACGGATGTAAACCGGACCAGCCTCACCGAGCAGTGAGTTACATTCCCCTCCACATGTTCTCTTTGTTCTGTCCAAACACACACACACACACTCAGACCTGCATATGTGGGACACAGAACAAAGGGACACACACACTTTGTGGCGCGGACTCCCATCTGTGCACACAAGCTCACACAAAGACTCCCTGCTCTCACTCATACACATTGTGCGTCGTAGTGTTTGGCTTTTTGGATTAGATTGGACGTTGTGTGTTTTTAATGTATTGTAAATAAATGTTTTTGCATACAAAGAGTGGTTTCTTTAATGTCGTATGAGTGTGAATATCAGACATGAGCCTCTCCTGTACAGAACTAGGAATCATTAAATTTTTTGTTACTGCTCAGTTTGTAATTATGGTTATAGTTATTGAACTCATGAACACCAATTAGTAGTTATTCATATTTTCATGGGAATGATTAGACCAATCAATTCATAATGTCAACTTTCCCAGAGAAACTGAAAAAAACCCAACTAAAGCTATTTTTCAGTCATTTGATAGGTACAAGTTTGGACCGCTGAATTTATCTTAACATCAAACATCACCAGTGCCCAGAAGGATATGGCTGAACCATTCAAAGACACATGAATTGGTAGAAGTAGTGTTATTATCACAAGCGACAGGAACAATCTGATGATCAGGGAGATGTCTTTTAACAGAAGAAGAATAAAAGTGATGGGTAAAGGTGCTGAATATCTAAGTAAATCACACAATTTTAGAGATGAATTCATTGTAAGTGGACTGGAGGCACCATGTATTCAAAATAAACAGGTTTAGTACAACAGTCACTGCAGTTGAAGACAATATATTAAGACCTGGTTTTTCAAATTGAGAGCATTCAGCTAACATTTTACTTTTTATTTCAATTGAATTCTTACCATAATTTCTTGTATGTGGGATGTGGGGCTCGTCCCTCCACAGAAAACCTCTTATTTAGAGGATTACCCCCAGTGATATACTCTAATTACGAAACTGTCCGTCAATGTAATGTCCTTTGATGTGATTGATTACCATTTGTTGTGTGTGTGTGTGTGTGTGTGTGTGTGTGTGTGTGTGTGTGTGTGTGTGTGTGTGTGTGTGTGTGTGTGTGTGTGTTGGGGTATCTACTGAAATTAACTCTTGATTGACTGTTGTAACGTGTGTAAATCCACTTGTGTTGCATCGTGTTGTGTAAAAGCAGTGTGTGGATGTAGTAGTGTGACAGAAATGCCAGTCATCTGTGTGTGAGAAGCCCAGAGACCGAAGAGCTGTTAATGACAAAAGATCCATCAGCCTGAAACAATTGAAACAATCGAAGAGGTCAAGGAAATACAATCCGTCTTTAAAGGCAATCAATGAAAGCTTTCTTCCTCCAAAGAACAAAGCATTTCGCACTCCTAGCTGGTGAGAGTTAATCCCTCCAGCTCCTTCAGCGTCTAGGGTAGATATATAACTGAGTAAAGTTATCGACTGACTGCAGAAATGTATTCAATCAGCCAGAGACAAACACAAAATCATAACTTATGTCCAGATTCCTGATGTACAAAACGAGACAAAATGGCATTAGAAAGTCAGGTTTCATATGTGCAGTGGTGCTTGACATTCATTTGATGATATGATGGAACAGAAACTGTCTAGATACACAAAATTAGATCACAGTCAAGAAAAGAGCCAACACCGGGATCCCCATCACACGGTCCAGCAGCCGGACGTCAATAGCATCAGAAAATGAGACGCAACATTAACCTCCAGAGCCCTGAATGTTGATGGAAAACACAAAATATTAAATGATGAAATTGATATATATATATATATATATATATATATATATATATATATATATATATATATATATATATATATATATATATACGTATATATGTATATATATAATTTGATACGATTTTAATTCATATCTTTGTTCAAATGTGCCGGCTTTATCAAAGTATGAGTCATTTATTTACCTCAAAGAATAGCTATATAAGTCAGCAGGTTTGAACCAGAAACCTTCTTGCTGTCCATCATCGACAGAAGCAATTGTTTTGTTTTTTTATGTTTATCTGCTGCTGGTTTTGCTTCATGTTCAATACAATTCTAAGACATTTTTGTTTTTTCCGAATTCTTGTAAAGCCCTGGAATGCCTTGTGTGTTAATATTGTTCACATGAGACAACTGTGCTAACCACTGCACCACTGTGTCAGCCCCACTGATACATATCTATATCTATAACTCGAGTTGCACAATAGAAAAAAAAAAAAAAGGGATAACAAAGGACTGAAATTACAATGTGTGGTGTATCTGTAAGGCAGATGCGCCAAAAAATATTTTTTTTAATGGTCAAACGCAGTAAATGAGAGGGAAAAAATGGCTGTTGGTCATAAATTGGCAACCTGTTATCTTGTGACAGTCACTCAGTATTTTCTTTTAGATTTACCTCACTGTGCAGGCTGGTTGGCAAGCTGCGGTCTAATAGCTGCTAAGTAACTTCATCTTTATTTGTTTCAACCAAGATGAGCAACCCATGCACCGACTCCAAACCAACCACCTCAGTGGGAATCCTCAACACTAAACTAGCCTGTCTTAAAACTTAATATGGTCCGTCCCACACTAATTACCGTTCACTATGGTGTGCAGACACGGCAGTCTGTAAGCCCGAGTCTCTCGGGACGTCGGTTTCTTTCTACTTACTGCTTTTCAAAGTTCTGGGCCGGGCTGTCACAGTGAAAGTGATTTTGTTACAAGATACTTTGTCACCTGAATAAAAACATCATGTCTCGCTGATTGAAGGATAGAGAGTGTCTGCTCACGTCTGTTACTGAGACCTTCTGTCTCTTATAAAGCAGATCATTTTTTTGGGGTGGATCTTGTTTTATCAAGCTCGTAAGCGCATTCTTGTGGAGGCATAACGTGTTATTGTCTCACGATGCAATGAAAAGCTGCCATTGTTTACATTATAATGTGGATGCAATGCAGCTTTCTGGATGCGGTCAGTTTTCATGGAGCCAATGAATCTGGGGACTTCAAATCAATAAAGACGGCTGTGTTTGCTCCCAAACACTCCTCTCCGCTGGTTGAGTTTTAAGTTGTCACCATAGTTGCTGTGCCAGTTGAAATCAATTCTGGGTTCCACATTTAAAGTTTAAAGAGCCACTAATAAAGTTCTCATTATTGTTGTTTTTGTTTTTTTTTCAAATGATTTTATTTTTTTGCTCAAATCTCAGTTGATCCCACTGTTAATGACCGTTAATGACGATTGCTTTTACACACACACTCCTACAAAACAGACATGAAGACCCCCGAGTCTTGCCTTGGTCCTGATGTGTATGGATGCGGATATTGACACTATGTTGTCATGCAGAAACATGAGAAATACTAAAAAAAATATCAAGTCTGTATTGTAAAATAATATTGGAAGTTGTTTAAAAGCATCCATTGGATGAAGAAAGAGCCGTTGAGCTTTGAAGAGGCTGAACGGTGACTGGATCCAACCGATGCTGCATGTACAACCCGTCTCCAAACAGGATGTCATTTCTGGTTCTTTAGTGTTTTCACAAAAAAGTGTATCATCATTATTTCTATAACAGCAAGAAACACATTAGTTTGAGATGTGAGCAGCAGGATTAATTAAACCTGCCTTTTAGCCCTGTGGGGAGCGTGCCAACTGCACTGAATAAAACACTGCGGTAAACTCACTTACCTGCAACCAAACCGAAGCTGAATTGATCTGGCATAACCGGGACAGTTCGGCTACTTCTCTTATGCAGCTTTTGTGAAACTCTTCTCTGAGCAATAAAAAATAAATAAAAAATTAAATATGTTCTTCCACATATACTGTTCGTATCTGATAATACTTCCAGTGTCAAAGTGATCTCACTTACTGACCCCCTGCGGAGAGCAAACCTTCTCTCCAGAAAAGGAACACTTCATTTCAAAGAGTCCATTTCAAGTCACAGTCATCATTATGCCTTTAAAAAAAAAGAGCTTCATTATTCCCACACTAAAAAACTGGAACAAGGAATTTCTGTTCTTTTTTTTTTTTTAAAGCAGCAATTTTCTTCTGACTGGTCTAGAACTGAAATTGTCTGAAAAGCATTTGTTGCTGTTACTTTAACACTTTACGTTGAGAATAAATGTCTTGTTTCCCAGGGTTTGTGAAGGAGCGTATAGGCTGCTGGGTTCCCAGTGAATGAGGAGAAAAGACAGCTGAGAAAAGCAGGTGGGAAAAGCAAAGAAAAACAGAATCAAACATTGTAATTTTCGTAATTAATCTGCATGAATAATTCTGATCATCACAATTCAAGAAGGATGATTATGTTGCTATTTACTGATAATGTTTGTACAGTGGGATTAGCACATAGCTATCAATATTAGCATCAACTTGATATTTTAGTTAAAAAAAAGGGTTCGGGTACATTCACAGAATGCTTAGTTGTACCGTGTACCTCTTTTAACCTCTATGTGTTACATTTTGGCACAAATATTTGTACTTTGGCTTCCTTACGTTTCTAAAACTCGTATTTGGTCGACAAGTTACAGTGAAAGCGTCAAAGCAGCTTATGTTCACAGACGTGTGGCTTCATACTGAGGCTGAGGCCGTATGCAAACACTTCCTTTTCCTGTTACTAACATACAAGTACTTCTGTCACTTTCAAACGTAGTTCACAGAGTTTCATATGAAGCCCCAGTCGACGTTTCCTCATGTCAGAGAAAATTTTGTTTCTGACCCAAAACTATGTAGGGTGATCATGATCTGTGTAAGTGAGCGCCAGCTCAGTGCCAACAAAAGATGCTTTTGGCACAATGTGAGTGCTTGTGGATTTGACTCAGCAGACCCATAAAGTCTTTTAAAATGAAGCTGACCTTTGTGTTTAAAGATCAGCATTTACCGACATTTTAGGTTTAGCAGTCAGTGTGCGTCGCTTTCACCGTCCTTGATGAACTATTAATCTGATCTGCAGGATTGTAATAATCAGTGTCTGGAATAAAATAAAGATGGATCATTACGGCACAATCAAAGATTTGCACCAGTGACTTTTTCTGACTTGTAGATTCATCATGTGGACATTTCCTGGATTCACTTTCTTTTGGTAAGAATTAATTTACTGCTAGCTGACGATATCACTTACTTTTTCTTTATCTTTTTTTTTTTTGGTAAGGAATGGATGGAGCGATTTCCTGAATCTTGATATATAATTATTTACCCAGTATATTGATTTTATGCGAGGATTATATTCTGAGACGACATGTCTGAGATGTTGACATAGTTTCTTCAATGCCTTTTCAACTTTTAAGGACATTGCTGAACTCGTGGCAGAGGTGAAGGTCTAAGGTTTCAAGAAAGTGTAAACACAGAGCTCCAGCTCCCCCACTTCCTCTGCAAGACTTTATAGTTATTAGGATTCGATTCATGAAAGAGAAGACACCAGAGGTGCAAGAATAAAGATTCGGGATTTTCTTTAAATTTTGTGCCTGTGATGTTAATGCACCTAAGAGTCACCGTGTACCATCTTACACACACAAAGAAAGAGCAACTGCAAAAGATATTCAGTCATGTGACTCTGACATATTTTTGTCTCTGCAACTGAAACATCCTCAAAAACTTGGTCTGGTACTAACATTTGCTTTAATTTCTTGATGTTATTCCCCTACAGATAGAATCAGAGACAAAGCAAGGTATGAGAGTTTTCTTTGGCTGTGGGAGTTCATAAACGGCTTCAAGGTGCCACTGAAAGGCTTCTGAGGGTTGTTTTTTTAAATTAATTACAGAGTCTGCAAAGATTTCTATGATGGTGATTCAATGAAATGAACAGTTTATTTAGATTTTAGCATTAAACTTGTTTTGAATGTTAAAAATGTGTACTTTGTTGGTCCGAACCTGGTTATATCACCCGGCTTTGTCTCACCTAATGGAAAAACACTGACCAAGCCATTTCAACAGCGCATAATAAGGACGCCTCATTGCCCTGGACAAGATGCAATTTCTGTACTACATTTTCCTCACAGTGTGTTTCCTTTAGTTTAAAGACGTAAAGATGAAACAGTAAAGCCTTTATGGTTGAGACGGCGTTTCATAATAAAGCAGCATTATCACAAAATGACTTTAGAGAAACAAACTATTTACAGCTTCGGGTTCTCATAATGAGACACTTTAGGAGGAAGAAGAACTCTCCTACCTCTTCAGTTATGTAAATTGGCTTCAGCCTGCTTTCTCACATCTTTCTCTTCTTACTTTCTTTCCAAAGTCCCCTGAACAGGAACATCTCACGGTCATTAATAACATTTATTTTGTGCGGTACAACAACAGATGGCCAACTCATTTTTAATCTTCTGCAGTGTCCATTTCATGAGCATGAACAACTGTAAATCATCCTGGGTCTCGAATTTAACACATTAAATGTTTGCAACAGAAATCTGGGGGTTGGTGTGTATTTTTGTCCTTTTTATAGGAACATCTGACACTGTCTGGTGACTTCAGTTTGTTTTACATGCACAGTACATTTCAAGTCACCATACTAGGAAATCAGGCTTGAGTGACCCTTATCGTTTTAGTCCAAGGACTAATGATAAGCGTCACCATGCAGCGTCTCCTCCTCCCCTGTGCAGCCACAAAGACTTTTCCTTTTCTGGTCATTTTTTTTTTCCCGAATCAAGGACTTTGTCTGACGCAGACGCAGCCAGCTACAATGTAAACTGTTTTATCTGTGTTGTTGGTTCACCGATACTGGCAGTACGTGCAGCTAATACACTTTGTATCATCTAACACTCGGTGACGTTGCCAAACACTGCTGCTCTCTTCTCACAAAAACACAACAAATATGTTTCCTTTTTCTGTTTACGAGTACTTTAACACAGTAAACAACAACTTGCTTTTGAAAGGAGCCAGTTGTGTCTATTAAGATGTTTCTTTATATATACAGTACGTTCAGCTGTTAGGTTCCTCTTCGGTAATTCCACAATGTTAAACATGGTTGTCAAGAGGAGCTTTAAAGTTTAATGATGTAGAAAAATAGAGGCGGTTTTTATTCGATACTCAAGAAACAGATACAATTCAGTTCTGTAATGTGCAGCACATTGAGGTGAGCTTGACACAGAGGCCGTACAGCACTAAGACCTGGGTTTGTCTGCATGTTCTTCCTATGCTTGTATTAGTTTTTACTGTCGGAAGACACGCATTTTGAGGAATCTAAATTCTGAATAGAAAAACTGAATGGACCTCTGACCAGTCTTTTACCGGGTTGTTAACCACGTATGTGCATTGAGAAAGGAAAAAGACTTTCCAACAATGTCACTGTGTTATTACAATAAATTCAGCTAATAGCCATCAGGGGAAAAAGATTATTTTAGAACATTGTTGTAAAAAAAAAAAAAAATTTAGAGGAATAATGAAGAGCCAAATGACGAGGGACAGAATTACAGCCATCATTTAAAAACACTTCTTCAGCCCGGTGTGAAATAATGTCTCGATCAGTTTGTGAATTACAAAGTAAAATATGTTCAATTTATTCACACCACAACTTTACTGTGGTTATGTTGACGGATTTGCACAGAAGAATAATTTACTCCAGTGAAGTTCTTGAAATGGACAAACAGAAAGTGAGTTGATTCAAGTTAACTTTTCCAATTTCAGAACTTCTGTTTTCCCCTATAAGAAACCTGTGGTCAGCATCTCCTGGGAGGCAGTTTGATTCCCGTGGAGAAAAGCTCAGCACGAGGCTTTTTTTTTTTTTTTTTTTTTTAACAGTTTACAGTTTGGATGGAGAAATCTAAGCAGTATTTTCCTGACGCATCTGGACTGAAAGCCAACTTGTACAAACAGGACAAATCTGTCAGTCATAATCAGCTCTGCATAATGTGCTGCTCTGGTCGTGGATTTGTTTTCACCCTCATCACTGCGGCTCCGCACACGGGGCCGTTCGCTGTAATATAAAACATATTTCTCAGACACAACATACACTCATATCGCTTTCCTGAAGACACCTGCTCAAGTTGCGATGCACTGAACAAAATAGGATCAAATACATTTATTTGGTTACAACCAGTGAATGACAATGAACAAATACACAAATAAAACGATGCACATCTACGGCAATAGAAAATTGTTGTAGGAACTTAAAAAGTAGTGAAGGGTTTAAAAGCATTAAATAAAAATGCTGCAAACAGAAATAAACTGCAGCCAGATTAAAGTGTGTTTGTCTGTGTGTTTCCTCTTTCGAAGCTCTGAAGCTGTGTGAGGGGATCAGAGTGGACAAACACATTCAAAAGCATTTAATGATAGGGTGCTATCCAATTCTCTGAGGAGTAAAGAAACACTAATTGACATAAAAACGGATTATGGCAATTAAAACGGCTTCACTGGAACAATGTACAACTAATCTGAAGGTTTAAAAAATAATCATTCATTAAAACGTGACACTTTTTGAAGGCAAACACTTATTAGTCTTCATCATTATCTCTTTGACATCTTCTCCAGCACCCAGTCAATCACCTGCCGCAGAAAATAAAACAATGAAGAGTGTTGAAGGGTCAAACAAATGAGCTCTCGTTGTTTAGTTGCTTTTACCTGTTTAACGTTGCTGCTGGCTGCTTTCTTCATCTCGTCGTGCAAACCCCGGGACGTCTTCAGATCCTGGGACGGAGCGACAGAAGAGACTCGGTAAATTGGAATTGTATTGTAAAGATTAAAGATTTGAGACTGATTCACTCAAGTGTTTCTTGTGTGAACTTGAGAGGGAAAAGCAAACAAGGAATTGAGCAAATATATTTAAGCTAAGTATGTCCTTTGTGTTCCCGAAGACCTTGTAGCAACCAATAAAGCCAATAACATCGATGAGTTGCAAATAATGTAATAAAATATTACAGATTAGATTTTTTACAGCCATAATTGAGAGAGTAGAGCATAGTTTGCCTCCTCTAAGAAGGAATATGACAACGAAGGCATTTATTTCGATCAGATCAGAAAACTGCAAAATAATCTGCCAAAAATGCTTGTATATATTATTTTTTATGTACTATTGCAATATTGGCTGCACTTATTTATTTTTTATTAATTTGTTTAAATGCTACTTCAATTTATTAGATTAATTGGCAAAAAGTTGTTACGATAATGGCTCAAGTACCCTATTGGTTATTTGCACTACAACAAGTTCACATTTTAGGCTTTATCACATTTAAAATGGCAAAATTGCTTCACATTTCTAAGATTACATTTACATAGAAATAAATCTATTTTGTGCTTGATTACATTAACGACAGCTGAAGGTGCTGATGCCTCAAATTGTGGATTTTTCCTGTTTTTCCTCTGCCTCCGTGTGCTTTTTCTTTTTCTTTTTGATTTTGTATTTTGTTTCCTTTCTTGCTGTGAATATATGTTTGGTCAGTAGGTTGGTGCGTGAACCAGTGATTGACACGATTTTATCCTTGAAGTACATTCAGACTGTCTATCAATAACTGTAAGTGCTGGTGGCCACACCCGCTTTCATCAAAACACAAAGCCACTGGGCTACTTCTCAGATCTTCAGATTCTAGAAAGAGTCCTCGTCTGGTTTGATTTGACATATGAAAATCTAATTTTGACAACATCCGAGCAGAACACGTCATCTCTGATTTACCAGTGGGACTAACGGGATTTAAGGTGGTTATGTTTCCTCAACAAACCTCAAATCTGTTGTTCTTGCTCAGTGGTACACAAATAAACAGAGCAATCTTTATGACGGATTTCACAACTGGAGTCAACGACCAATAGCGGTGCAATGATCCTTGAAACAAAATAAATATTTTTACTTGTAACAGAACAACTTGACGCTTTGCTACAAAAATGAAGGATCTGAGTCCGTTTTCCCATGATGCTTACATTCCATTGGAAATTACAAGGTCATACTAAAGTAGATAACATTACAAGCAACTACAGGAAGACAAAAAAAGTCTCAAATGACACATATTGTCATGATAATTTCTTCTGAGTGTCTGTAAGAAAAGACAAAGCAGCTCCTGGATGCATAGAGGAAATGAAAGCAACAATACCGACTGTTTCAGGGCAGTAAAAGACAAACCTTGAGATAAAATTTGGAGATATCAAACAGTCTCTTGCTGCAGGCCTCAAAGCTCTCATGCTCGGCAGTGATCCCATGGTGTTTGAGTGTTTTAGTTACCACCTCCTGCAGCATCTGAGGAAACAAAAGACAGAAAAACACATTTGTATTAGCGCAAGTGTGTACCAAACCATAAAATCTTTCAGAAAAAAAAAAGTTCTGTTAATCCCAATCCCACCAAATGCTAATCGGGTTCACAGAAACTCATTTTAGCAGAGTTCCTCTCTTTAAAAAGAAATGGATGTCAGCGTGTCTTTGGGCGAAGTCCGTGCAAACAAAAGCATGTCTTTACAATCGAGTGCGAGTGCACAGGTACAAACATACAAGTATAGTTTGTGATGGCCGAGGAAACGGACCCATGGAATAAACAGATTCCCCTTTAATCTCGTCACAGCGACTGTTATGAGGAAGCATCATACAATATTGTGAGAAACAATCGCTGCCATTCAGTCTCATGAGGAGAAAAAAAGCAGCTTTTAATCTCCGCCCTGAATAAACTGCTATCATTACTTCTGAATAGGACCAACTGTTCTTTCCTGTACTCGGGTTCGGTTGATAAGCGTGTTTGCATAGTAATCAGAAATCAGAACAAGTCAAGGACGGGATGCAGATTGTGCACTGTGCATAAGACAGACCTGCTGTGTGTGTCAGTGGATATTTCCATATGTGTCCACATACTGTGCACAGCAGTAAAAAAAAAAAAAAAAAAAAGAAGAAGTGTATAGGCCTCTGGAGGTGGAATAACAGTACAGTTGTTGCAAATGTCACAAAACCCCACATTATGATGCAGCCCACACTTCAAAATCACAACATGCTAAATTTAAAATATCTATCTTTGCAGCGATGTCACCTGTAACAGAAAAGCTGCTTTTTTTTCTTTTTCCATTTCACCAAATGTAAGCTCACCCTCCTACAGCAAGAATATCCCCCACCTCGTACCCGGGTGGGCACCTTTCCATGTAAAGTTTGCATTTTCTCCCATTGCACTTTAGTACTCAAGTACTTTAGTTTCCCTCCCACAGTCAAAAAACACATTTTTGAGGTTGATTGATCACTATAAATTGTCCATAGATGTGAATGTGTGTCTGTCTCTCTGTGGCTTCCAATATGCAATCAGCAATTTAGAGTAGCAGGTTTGCTCTCCTGTTCAAATTACAAAGTAGTGAAAGAAATTAAAATAGAACTGTATTCACTTCAGTTCAGACCTGAACCAAACAACCTTGCAAAACTTTGGAAGAAGTCAACACTAAGTGCTCTTCTGTGTTTCTGTAAACTTCTGACTGAATAGAAGCAAACTTGAAATACATAAACAAGCAAGTTTGGCATGCTGCGACGGGTCCCTGTTTCCATGGTTACCATTATTCTGGATTCTATTTATTTGATTGTTCATAATTTTTAAAGCATAAACGTGTTTTCCAAAACAATTACTGCAATTGCTCGACGGTGTGTCGCCCCATTCACAAACAGACACGCCCTCACCCTGTTGTGCTTCTGTGAGCGGGACTCCTTGGAGAGATTGTCCTCTGCGGGTCCTTGCTGCGTCTTCTGCTGTTGGGGTTTCGGTTTGTCGGCACAGGGGGGAGCCGCCAAGCCTGAGGAGTCACGTAGGAAGTGATGGGCACAATACCTTGTACAAAGTGTAAATCGTTAAAAGAAACTCTCAAAAACAAACAACTGGTAAAGGAATAGCCGTGCCAGAATAATAGAAAATGGTCTCTGCAGGCAGAGTTCCACACAAGACAAGCTTTCTCTCAGGACTGCTTATGGCCTATTTGAATGACATCTCACCTCTGACACACACACCATGTAGCTCCCAGCATACTGGGAAAGTAAAACAATTAGGCCATGAAATCTTCCAATTAAATTAATTTGTTTCTGTAAAATATGCTACTGAGTTTGTAATAACTGTGATGAACAATAACCAATTCTATTTAACAGATTTTTGGGCCATTTATAAAACATGATGTGCAGTCGTCTATTCCATTAAGTGGAACTATGCTATCTTGTTCTTTGCTATATAGACGGTTTACTGCTCTACCTAATAGTCTTGTAACAGCAGAAGACGACCTCACAGCTCCAGTGAAGACTTTACCTGAAGTGCGTCTTGTGGCCACAGAGAATGAGGTGGTGAGGGAGGAGGAGGTGGACTGCGATCTGCTGGGTTGTTGCCGTAGTGACCTAATGATGGAGTTCGTGCCACTGCTGCTGCTGCTCTGAGAGCACAGCGAGTCGCTGCTCTCCGACTTCGCCAGCCTGGCTCATTCAGAATCGGATATAAACACAACAGTGATGACATGTCGGTGTGAAGATTCAACAACCTTCCATTCATGCACTCATTCAATGATTCCTGCTTCTAACTTGGACAGACGCACTCCTTCATACCTCTTGCGAGGGTGTCCTCCAACGACGTCCGTCTCCCAGGACCTGCGCTTGAGTCGCGCGACATCGTTATTCTGCAGAGTTTCGCCATCGGGAACACTTCCTGGCTCTGACAGCACAGCTGGTGAAGGGGCGGGGCTAAGGGCAAAGGGGAGGGCGCAAGGCTCCTTGGAACAGGTCGTCTGGGTCTCGAAGCGGATCAGTCGCGACTGCAGCCGCACATAGGCCTGATCCCGCTCCAGAGAACGATGGTTATCCAGGCAGAACCTATAAGAAGAAACAGATCAGACACTGTGATAGAAAATCATCTCAAATCTGAGCCTCTGCTCACAATGAATGTTTCAATACTGCTCGACCTAAACGTACTAGTTCCAATCAAGAATCCATGTTTTCAGAAACTTACTCTATGCCATGGTAATGAGAGGCTGATGCTTTGCTGAAGGGCAATTTGGTGATTCTCCTGGGGGAGAGGTCTGGTGACAACTGAAACACATTAATGCTGAACAGAAGGGGAGTGAAGACGAGGACAAAAAGACAGAAAAGGAGAATGGCTGTGAGGATTCTGTCTGGGTTCTAAATATAATATTTTCTTCATTAGGCCACTTGAACAAAACCTATCTAATTGAAGAGACACAATTACTGAATTACTCTTGGTTAGTTTTTTTTGTTTTATTCCCCCTTTAACGGGAATCAATAATGTTCGTCTAAAGGTTGTGAGCTCTCTGTAGAGGGCTAATGATCACAATCAGGTCCTAATTATGGACTCTTTAAGTGTTTGTCATTAAGCTCCATCCTGAAAATAAATATGTACAACCACACTCGCACCCAGTTGGAGTAGAAGTATGTTCATCTGAACATGTTATGCGAGTGACAGTTAAATGTTTGAACAAAGTGAGAACTGTCAATGAAAATGGCTTATTATTAATAATAATACTTTATATTCAATCAGACATTAAGTGAGATCTTTGAAATGTGATTATTGGACTTACCCTCTGTTGATAGCCAGCGGTTGCAGCTCGGCAGTAGGCATGCCATCTAAAGTGAAGTGTTTTAGGAGTTCTTTAGCATCTAGTAAAGCAGAGGAGCCTCTCTGACCGTCTTTAGGCCCCAGAAGACTGTCACTGGAGGCTGGACCTAACAGACCAAACCTAGGAAACAAATTCAGTGTCAATTGCATATTTCAAGAGTCTATAAGTGGCGAAATTGGTCAAAAAGATAAAATGCAGAGCACCTTTTCCTCTGTCGTTTCTTCCGCAGGCTCTCTATGTTGAAGAGGACGCTCCTCTCAGGCCACTCAGATGTCTGCTGGGAAAGAGTCTTGAAACCTTTAAAAAAAAAAAAAAACAACAACAGGGCTGAGTCTGGCAAAACGCGATAAGACTTGTTTTACACCACTTAGTATTGAAAAGGCTTTCAACTTGGACCTCCATCAAAACCAATTGCAGTGATATGAAACATTCTGAAGGCAATGCAAAGATGAACATAATCAAGCTCAACGCTTAATTACTTGGTTTTCAATTAAAGCTGCAGACACAAAGGACTTCAGATTATGAAGCAGTGAACAACAAAGACACACTACATTCCCAAAGCACTGATAAACTGTGTCTTTATTTCGAAAAGGAAGGTTAATAGGTACGACCATGCTTAAAAAAAATAAAATAATGTGTGTGTGATGCTCTTGTTACATTTTTCCTTGCCTGATTGAGAAGCACACAAGACTTGAGGACATGAAAAAATCATGATTGAATGATGATGAAGAGCATCCACAGCGATAAATGTATAATTGTTCAGAAGGAAAAGACAATGAGAGAAATGTTATACAGTAAATGTGGCATTATAAATTACATATACATAAACTATTTGGAATAAACTTTTTCCGTCACACCTGAAACAGCCTTTCTTAGTAGACTCTCTACTGCCTTCACCATCTGCTACAAGTTCAGCCAGGATGCATCTTAATTTTCACCAGATGCAGGTTGCAGCAACTAATGATGTTGGTTGATTACACTCGCCTAATTGCCCATTTTTGATGCACAATACTCACAAAATTTGCAAAAAAAAAACAACTTTGATTTTTAAAAAGAACGGAGTCAAATGTGTGTACATTACATTTACACTATTAATATGCATTATTGGCTACAGTTATTACATTTACAAAGAATTGTTTAATGGTAGCCCATAATGTAATAATCTGCCAATAAAATGATGATCGGCTCAAATAGTTTATTACACTATTGGCAAGTTATTATTACATAACTGATTTTTTTTAAACTTCCAATTGACAAAATAATTTCATTACTGGAATTATTAGCTTTATTGGTTGCTACACAGGTTACTCCTTCGAACTCTTAGCACACGAGGACCCAGAAAAGATGAAGTCTCCCTTTCTAAAATATCATAAACTCTCCTCTTTTCTTGTGTTCACATGGAAATGATATGTTATGCGAAAAGACAAGAGAAATGTGGTGAATCAGAATACAGCAATGATAGAGAGGACGCAAGTGTATGAATAGAGTGAAGCTCTCCGCCAGCGGTTGGTTTGACAGCCCACACAAAGTCATCCACACCGCTGGGCATTGCGCGCACGCACAAATGCAAGAGGCACATGATGGGTTGAAGTAAAAGACATTTCCATCTCCAGAGCAGAGGGTGGGAAACCATTATGGGCAAAACAACCTGATTTGTACTTGTAAATTCATTTCTCTCCATGTTCCAACATAGCATGATCTCCGTTTATGAATTTCAGGTTTATCCTCAGTGGGAGTTCTGGGGCAGATGAATACATATATATGGTAGAGATTAAATCTCGGAGATATACCTCTAGATAGGGGCCATAGAGTTGGCTGTTTTCCTGCTTCGGCGTTGATCTGTTACAGTTTATGCTGCTACTGTTGAGTCGATGCCTCAGTCCACAAGCACTCACACAATAAACGTGACGGATAATGATGTGCAGACACTCCAATCAATTTCCAAATGATGTCACAGCATTTATGACATGAAAACTGCTCAACATGCGGGACAATTAGCCCCAAAGCAATATTTTTAGAAGCGGCAGTGCCCTCACTGTGCATGTCTAGTTGGAGCTGCAAGCTGGGATTTGTTTTATTGCTAACAATTTATCTGAGAATTATTAGCTGGTATTGTTTGTTCGTAAAACTGTCGTCCAATGAAGGCAAATACAATGAATGCTGATGGGTACTGCCATCCCACAATTGATAGTGTTTTGTTAAATGGATGAACTGCCTCCAGTGCTCTCTCCATGTTGTGTGAGCAATTTGCGTCGACTATGTAAATCTGGACAGTGGCTGAATTGACACAGGTCTTACAGAACTATGTGTACAGTGAGCCAGACAAACAGTTTACCACAAGTAGGCATGACAAAAAGAAATGGTTGCATTCATCCATAATCGATGTGATATAAGTAGGAAAAAAGGAGCATTTACCGTCACGGTATATTGTAGAAACCGATCTGGAACATATAGTTGTTTCATTGTGTCTACATGATGGTTGGGTGAGCTGTATCCAAACAGTGTTTTTGTTTTTTTTGTCTTTTTTTCTTCCTTACCTGGGTTTTTGGAGGCTTTATTGTCTGTCAGACAGGTGGCAGCTGTGGGAAGAGTGGAGTCGACCATCTTCAGATACTGCTCCCGGGCCTGGTTCAGAATGACCTTCAAGTCATTTACGGGGATGGACGTTGAGGTAGACGCTCCTCCTCTTCGTCCTGATCACACGAACACACGAAGGTTTCATCCTGGCAGTAGATTTTAGTTTTTTGTGTAAAACTCGTTGGCAAAGTTACAACTCGCGGAACTGTTGGCGTTGGTGTAAAAGTTACATAATAAAGAATATTGATGATTCTTTTATTTGCCAAAACAGGATGCATTTGTTTAATTACTTGTATCTTAATGCTCCACCAAGAAAGTCAGATGATTGGTCTCAAAAATGAACAATTCAAAGTAAAAGAATTCAAGAAAAAGAACCATTAAATCAGAATACATATGTGTGGGTGTGTACACTCATCAACAGCTTCTTGAGATTTAGTAGTTCAACATACAGTATGGCTATTCAAACTGCATAATTTCAGGAGTGTTTCTAATACTTTTGGCTCCTTAACATATAAGATTACATTAGTATGCGCAAGTGTAATGGAATGGTGTATATCAAGCTAAAGCTTGTTCCTTTGTTTTCTGAATCTCAGATGTCTTCTAATCAAACAGATTTTCAACATGCTGTGATTTCATTTCTAAGAGTTTGAGAAGTAGAAACAGAAATATTGATACATGCACTTCCTAAGCATGTGCACACACATACACACATGCATCTGTGTGCACACCCATCAAACACACACACACACAGACAGACAGACCGAATAGAGTCTGTGAAATAAAATACAGAACGGTGGTGGTTCACAGATACACATTTCACAAAAATCAGTAAAACTTCCAACAGTCCCCCGAAACTTAAGCAACTCACACAGGCATGTCTTTTTCCAATTTAATGCCAAGTCAGAATAAATTGTGATGAATTTCATTAAAGGACACGTAGTCTGTCAGGACTTTACACTCTGCTTGTGGCCTTTTCAAAGAATAGCCTCACTGCATATCCCTAACTCTGAAGTATTTCACTCCACTTCCTTTAATCGGGCTCCAGTCTGCTGGTGTTTCACTATCTTTGCCTGCCAAGGGAACATTATGTGTATCTGTAAAATAATGGGCTGAAGAGAACTGAGGCTTTAAAATAACCACAGTTCAGGACACTATTTGGACTCTACAGCCGATACAATTTGAGTCTGTTTCAATAAATCTATATTATCAGGCAACATTGACGACGTAAACCTCTACACTGTTCAACTCTTCCTAGGCGTAAAACAATGGAACAAGCATGTATTAATAGAAACGTCGGTACATCAGGCGAATAAAAAAACCCTTTCAATTACTAGGTTATTACTTGAAAATGTCAGTGCTGCCACTACCAATTGTTTTCACTGCTGATGCATCTCTCAACAGCCAAAACCCCGAGCCAAAATTAGTGTGTTTAATTTGGTTGTTTAACTGTTTTAATTTATTTTGTTTATCAGGGCTTTTTTTGGCATCACTCTTTGAACGAAGTTGGTAAAATCCCAAAACACAGACCGTATAACCATTTACAAGGATCACCACGGCAACGATGTGAATATCAACATGATACATGTGTGGCGGCTGTGGCTCAGGCAGTGGAGCGTTTTCCAGTCCAGAAAGGGGTTCGTGGTTCAATACCATATCTGGTTCTGTAATGGCACCAAGCTGAGCTTGAGCGAGACCCCAAGTTTCTCATATCGGTGAGCATTGTCTGGCAATATAAGCACTATTGTATGTAAAGCACATTAAGACTAACGAAGCTGCAAAATGTGCTATATAGGTGAAGTATATTAATCATTGACATGTTATAGCATCCGATCTCAAAGATGTTTCAGATTAAAAGACAAATATGATTAAAGAAAGCATCAAAATGACATGTTTTAGTAGTTGTTCTCAGCACAAACTTAAAAGAACTTTCAGTTTTGGTAGGGTTACTGTTCATTTAATTTCCTAAACCTTTCAACCCCAATAAATGAAAAATAAAATTATCAAATGACATAATACTAATCATACTGTATCTGTTTTTCATCCCCAATCCATCAAGGCTCTGATTTAATATGAGGCCACTGTGGTTGTGTCAGGCTGAATGACAAGAAAATGATGAGACGGTGAAAAATTGGTAATTAAAGGAGATGCTATTTTGGAATCAGCACTCATCTTCAAAGATAGAAAAAAAAAAGAGTAGCTCAATCCTCTTGATGTATTACTTTTTTTTTTTCCAGTGCTTTTAAAATGTGTTGTGATTAATATGGTGGTCTAAGAAAAATGAAAAATCTGGACTGATTCCCATGTGCATGTCCATTGTGAGTCTTTTGTCGTTTTGGATAATCGGTGTTAATCTCCTGATAAGATTTGAACAATGCATTGACAGGTAAGAACAAAATGACACAGTTTTACCCATTTTGTAAGAGATAAACCATAAAACTACAAGATCACTTCTCGTCTTGGTGAGATATTCCGTCCTCACCTCACTCAGAGGCCTAAAACCCTGAATCTAATAACGTGGACTGAAACTACACTTAGGGCCAATCCAGGTTATTATCTTACATTGGCAGGCATGCAAAGCACAATGGTCTCAGTAAATTGGGATAAAAGGTGTAAGTCTAAATTACAGTGCAATTCTCTGCTTCAGTGTAAATGTACTGTTCCGGTCTGCACTTTCACTCCCCCCCCCCCCCCCCGAGAACTACAATGAGCTCAGAGTATTCATGTTCTATTACTTACTGAGATATTCTTTAAGGGCCAGCGTCTGAACCTGGGCCACCTTCCTCTCTCTCTCCAGCAGGCGGTCTCCTTGGAGACATGGAAGAGGGGGGAGGATGTTGCCTTCAGCTACTCCTGAAGGAAAATAAGTAGTAAAATAAACCAAAAAAAAAAAGTAGAGATGATTAGATGTAGATTGTAGAATATATTGGTATTTCTCAAGCGGAATTGGGTGCAACCAGGGACTCAAAGGGCACTCCTCAGAGTTTATACCAAAGGTCAGATTAAGATATCTGACAGAAAAGCGGTAGTACTTCAGTGAAAGGCCATGAAGATGGAATGGCGAGGGGATTCAATGAGTGGAGGCCAGGTAATGAAAGATGCTACTGAGCTGCACGATGAAGTTGCAGGACTCGGTGTTTTAAGCAGCCTGACCCCCGACAGTGAGAGAAAGAAAATACTACTATTTCTTCAAAAGGAGTCACAACATTTTCAAGTTATATTTAAAATTCATGTAACTGAGCAGTTGCTTGTTTCCTTAGTGGAAGTCAGAGCCTCCTACAAAGAGTCAAAAGCTAAACCTGAGAAATCACATGCTGGTTTACCAGACACAAAGCATGGCAAAACACTTCTGATACAGCACAATAGAATCTTTTTTCAAACCTCTCTGTTTATGCTACACACGGGGTTGCAAAGAGATAATAATTTGCTATAATTCAGTCAGTAAGTGCCGCATAAACATGTTTTTGGTGATATTTGATAAGTTGTTGCTGCAAAACAGCTAATCAACTCACAATGATTCAGTCTTGCACAAAGAAGTGGCGATGTAAGGAAATGCTGAGGACTCTGCTCAGGTGGGTGTCATTGAAGAGCCATATAGTCTTATTCTGCATTTTAAAACATCCAAGGAAAAATGTTATCTGATGGTTACATAAAATGTTAAAACCAATACGAACTTTACAGAGGAAAATCAGCCGCAGTCCTTATAATCATCTGGAGACCCGACCAACAATGGACTTTTTTGAGAAAAGAACCTTTTGGTAAATGAACCAAACAAAAAAAAGAAAAGCAAAGAAAAAAGTTGTTTTGTTTTATTTTCCTTCTTGGTCAGGTCCCCTCCTGTAATAATCATTTTCAACTGTATTCTATAATTTTGCTTCTATAATAAGGAAGCCGTTAATTCTCTGCTGTGAGCGTGCAAGAGGGAGGGAATCAGGGAAGAAAAACTGTCTACGAAGAGCTGTAATAACGAAAATCTCTTGAGTGCAGATTGCCGGCAGCAGTGAGTACATCGAGTGTTTGTGACAAAAGCTAGTACGACGAACATTGACAACCAATCGGATTCTGTCAATGAAGCCATAACGATTTCTGTACTCATCAAGCTAAGGAGAAGCTTCGGGAGAACTGTGCACTCAAGAGGGAGTTTTCTTTATTAAATGGAAAATGGCCACGGGACGTTCTCAAACCTGTAGATATGGATGAATAAAAGAGTGCTCCTTAAAACCGATTATACCACCAGTGAGGTTTTCAAAGAACACCGACGGAAAAGGGAGGGAAAAAAAAAAGGATTTCAAGAAGAATGCTGACATTTTTAATAATTGTTTAATAAACCATGCTTCTCAAACTGGGGTCGCTCTATAAATCCTTGTGGTAGGGTGCAAGAGATCATAAAGGGACCCTGAGGTTTGTCTGCTCTTAGGTGGATAAAAATTACATTTACACATTACAAAGAAAGGCCGAATAAGACATTTTCTAAAATCTAAAGCTGATGTGGAAAATTCAGAAGTTGTTGGTGCGAGGTGGTGTGTCCACCAGAGTTTAGCATATCTAAGCTAAAAGAGCTAATTATTAAAAAAATCAACAATAAATATTCTTCATTTTCTTTCAAGACATACCGTCTATCCATCCACACAGTCGTGCTAATGAGTGAACTTTAACAGATGGGAAGTTCTAGTATATATTTAAACTTCAGCCAGGTTTTTCACTCAGTGTGCTGGAGCAGAAGCGGAAGATGTGACATTCAGCTTATGGAGACAATTATATTTAGTGTTGCTAATAAAGGTTTGAAAGGTCTGCAACGCATGTCTAAATTAAGACTAGGATTACCACCAATGTGCCTTGTTATTGAGTATTGTGTAGTATTGAGCTTCCTTCCTTCCGTTTGGTCGAAGCTGATTCAACAGTCATTTGACAATCATCATCAGGTTTCAGCAGTTCGTGATGCACATGTTTGACTTGGCACAGGTTTTAAACCGGACGCCCTTCCACCCTTCCTGAGCTTTCATGGGATTCAAACACTGAAACCACTGGGCTCCCGCTGCCACCCACTGTTCACATACAGAGCAAGCAATATAAAAAGAATCTTACAGCAACTTCAACAGAAGGCGACAGATACATTTCTATTTCATTGTCATTGAATTGCAAAGAAGTAAACACATTTCGGAAAGCTGTGTTTAATTCACTTTAAAAAAGAAACACACCGACAGACATCTGGATGAAAATTACAGCAGAATTGAATGAGAGTGAAACATTTTCAGTGACAGTGACAGTGACAACACATTAGTACAGAAGCACCCATGATATATAATAACCTCTTTCAGAAACATTAATATCCCGCAGATGAATTTCAACCAGAAATGCTACTTCCCTCACTTCACCAACCTTTACCCAACTTTAAAACATGTCTTCCTGTTAACATTAAACAATTATTCTCAATGAAGTTTTTTCTCTACATCTACAATAAAAAGCCCTGGAATGCAGAACATGTAAACACATGTAGGTCTTCACAATAGTAATACTCATACAGGAAGATTATCATTAAACATACCTGATGATGATGATAGAGACTGCTCTCTCAGCAATCCGGAGACGGTTGCCATGGCAGCAGCTCCATTAATTTGAGTGTCTGAGTGCAACATGCGGACCCGGCAGGCTGCACACCCGGCATCGTCTGAGCCTTGGACCAACAGGAAGTAGAGAGCGCTCTCACCCTTCACCTCGACGTCCGGCACTTCAGGACAGGGTCAAAAAGACATTTATTCACTTTCAGTAACTTATACTGTCTTTTTTCTCACGACAATGATGATAATAATATCTATTATGACTATTGTCAATATCATTATCAACAGCTGCTATAATCTTGTTATTACAATTGTGGGTGTGCATTCAAATTGTAGTTATACTGTTGCTATTACCTTCATTACCAGGCAAAATTCCAACTCGTCCCTTAATTCATGTCTGAACCAACCAACACTTAAAATAACACTTCCCAAGCCACCTGTTTTCTTGTCACTGCATGTATTATTTTCACCTTCTTTTGGAAATATGACACAACATTATGAAGATGCTGCGCTATTTGTTCAACTAACAATCCCTCAAAGGTATGATTGTATCAATTCTTCATTAGTCATGTTTTTTCCACACTTTTCCAGCAATAACATCCAAATGTATTCAGTATCCCACGTGAATATTACTCGTATGGAGGCAGGCAATTCATTTCACTCCACAAGATGACATGTTTCCCTTCAGCTGCTATAAAAACACGATTTATTTAGCTACTTGTGAACAAAAGATTGGTGAAGAAGGAACCCTTACCCTGTAAGGACTTTGGTCTCCTGGCGAGAGTCTCTCTCCAGCGCTGGGAGCCGAGTTGGCTGGAACCAGGCTGGGCAATGGGAGTGATCACACAGGACAGGCTGAATAAAGCTCCGACCTGGAGATGGACACATAAGAGATAAACATGTACCCTTGTACTCCTCCAGATCAATAAATGGCAAACAACATGAATCTGTTAATTTTCATGTCTTATGAACATTTAACTGAAGCATAAAGTAAACACAACTGTGTCTCAGGCTGAGATCCTGAAAACTTTCATTAAAACGAAACCGACTTCTTTATTTTGAATATACTGCTTTAACAGAGTAGAATTCTTTTCAATACCTTCCCACGCAGCGACCTCAGCTGGTCCAAAAGAAGCTGAGCTTTCATTGACTTTCCAGACAAACCACTGTTTGTTGTGTATGAAGGAAATAGACAATAATATAATAATTAAGACCTAAATCTGCAGCCAACTTAATGAACAACATGTAAAATGCACATTTGACGTATAAAGACGAAGAATAGGTATAGTTAAACAGCTCACATCTCACAATATACTAAAACATGTAGATCCTTCTGTTGACACAGAAATACTATTAAAATGAGGATACAGTTCAAACTGGGTGCTGGACATCAGGAAGCTGGGCAGGTCTGACAGATTAACCATCTGAACCAAGTCTAAAACGGGGGCGTAGTAATGGAAGACCTGCGAATACAAAACAGAAAATTGAGTGTGTGTGTGTGTGTGTGTGTGTGTGTGTGTGTGTAAGAAAAGAATGAGATCAGAAACCAACACAGTGGGAAGGAGATGAAGAAATAAGCGGGTTGTCACATAAAACAACGTTCAAAAGAAAAAGAGGCAATCAATTGTGAGGAAGCGGCTTCTGGACTTGGGAACGATCCACCAGCTGAAAGACTGAGACACAACTAAAGTGTCCTTGAGCGAGACCCTGGGGTGATCCAGGCCTGGTGTCATGCAAATTCTCATTAAATCTGATCTTCTTTTGTTCAACATCTGGATTTGAACTTGCTGCATAATGTAAGTACAAGAATGGTTAAAGCGCCCTGCAGTTATTTACCATTTTAACACAGTGAAACTAAAAATAACGTATGGTATTGTATTGAGAGAATTCTAATGTTTCATCCAGAACAGTAATAAATTACATGGATATTGAGCTGAATAGTTCATCATTCTCATATTTAGCAAGACAAGGTTGTCTATCAAATTACTTTAAAAAAATAAAAACATTGGTTAAATAACAAACGTTCATCTTCAACATCATTTGATTCAATTTAGCGTCATAGGGCGCTATAGTCAATCCCAGCTGACAATGGGCAAAACCTCTCAAACCAGGGACATTCTCAGTACGAGGCATGAATACTCGCCACTACACCGCTCTGTGGCCTGAGTGAAATAGCACGTTTTTTTTCTATACTGTATTGTGGATGTGAATTTAATAAAGGGTAACAAAGCTTTGGAAATGAGCATCATGTGCATCTTTATGTCTGAAAACACAGAGTTTAAGTGGATTCAGGTACTGAATATTGTTTCGTACATATATAACAAGACCTACATTTCAACACTCTGCAGTTGTCCTATTTTTCTAATGAGCGCATCCTATTATGAACAAATCAATAATATATTAATCACGTGGGGTGAAACGAGTCATTTGTTAATTCAGCAAATTACAAGCATGCCAACATCTTGACCCGTTTCACAGATGAGACTGCTCCAGATTAAAAGCAGCTGAGGATTTTAATGATACTGGGTAGAAATCTCGCTTTTATGGCAAAGTTGAGAATGCTCATTAATCCCGAGCCCAGTCCAGCGGAGACTCTGACTAATGCAGTTTTCCACAGCGGTACCATCAAGACCTCCAATATGTAATTACTTTCAACCACTTGTGAAATCAAACTTTGCGATGATTTTAAAGCCTGCGGGCGAAATGTTTTCCCACATTTCAATGTGGGTGAATCATGACGAAAAGACTGTCCTGATTGCTGCGTTGTGTTCAAGCTCGGTGAACAATGAGGCGGGTCCAAACGCTCTTCATTAGCTCTATTGTTCACACACTTCTTGATGGTCGGTGCAGCGGTGAGCTACACACAACAGCTTACTCTGAAGGTGCAGACGCCTTCGCTGCCCACTAACAGGCACCATTTTGACAAGTGTGGAAACATGTATTTAAAACGGAGCCTCAAACCCTTCCGGCAGCTCTTTTTTTGAAGCTGCTGGTGCAGATTCATATTTGAACACGACTAAATGTAATGATGTACTTTTTGCTGCTCCTCTGGCAAGATGAGGAGTTCTTTTGAGATGGAAGGAAGGTACCCTACCCACACAGCTCAAGAGGAAAAACGCCTCATCGGAAGCTGGAGGAAATTCATTATTGCTATACATAGATCTGCTAAGAAATAGTGTCAGGTGGAGGGGTATGTTCTTACATAGACTCTTCTCACACAAGACTCTGACGCATGACTCACCGAGTCACTAATTACATCTGTAACCATACTTTAATTAAAAAAAAGTCAGCCGTTGAGCTTAAAGCTCTTGATATGTCAGAGGTGAGGCTTGTTCTACACTTTTTCTGGTTTGCTCCATGACCTGCTTCTGCAATGACGTTTTGACTGAACAATACCTCTTTGGCTGTATGAAGTAAAATAAAAAGAAACTAAAAGAAAGCTTAAAAAAATAATAATAAAAATGTATATATCAAGTTATATCTTTATTATTACTTCTTTGATGTAAAATGCTTCTTGCCAGTAAATCACACATTATTGTAGAAGTTTGCTAAATCTTTTCAAACAAGCTTTTCTTTGCTTTTGTTTGGTGGATTTCCTTATTGACGACGTAAATTGGTACGTTAATATTAATCTTATTTTTTTTTCAGAAGTGTGAAATCCTCATTTTTAGCTTTGCTACTCATCACACAAATGCACATCCTTTACAAATGTGGCACAATTCAAACGGGAACTAATCAGGATCTCCAACGGTACACATTGTTCGTACATATATTTTGTGTTTTTGCACTGATTAGAGGCCAAAAATGTAACATTTCCATTGTGGACATTAAATGCATTCAAACCAAACCCAGTAGTTGCATCTTGTTTCCAATACAAATGTTTGCACCTGCAACATCTGAAGAGGGAAGGAGCGGACTGCAGTTAAAAGTCCTGAATCCAGATTTGAGAAGCTTTCTAAATTCCCAGAGATCTTGCGGTGAGAAGCTCTTTTCCCTCTCGACAAACAAGACAGAAACACTCAAATAGGAGACTCGGAGACTAAATGTCAGCATGTGAATATGCTGTGGGGCAGAAGGATCTGTCTGAGAACATTCACTATTAATATTTTCTGATAAGTGATTCCCTGGGCAATAAATTCAGACGACTCTTAGTGATACCAGCCAGCAAATGTAGCTCTTTATACTTTGAAGTGAGTCAAATGGATAATGCTTTTCTAATCTGTGGGTGACACCAGACAGAAAGCGCACATGTCTGCCATGTAGTTTTTCCTGAAATCTCAATTATTTTTTTATTTTTTTAAATACCTAACCTTGTTACACTTGATCTTCCTCCTTGTTGGAAATACAAACGCTAAAAATCACAGACCGTCTCTGCATCAATAACAGACAGTGGAAGGTAGATAAATGGGCCCCCACGTAAACTCTGCACAATAAACACTTTAATCATGTCCTTGTGAAGAGTTACAAATTGGTCTGCTATTCTCATAATAGGTCTCGCTTTGGCGTTATGAAACATTGAGTTAGACTTTACCTTTTATTGTTTGTGTAAAACTTCATTTTTAAGTGAAAGACGACGAAAAGCAAGTCGGTATTGACATGAAGCTTCACGATGCACAACATCAAATTAGACGGAACTAAGTTTGGAAGTGAGGAGAGATCACTTCAGGTCACTGTATTGTGTTTGTAGCTTGAACATCACTTATAGCTCCTAGATTAAACTAAATTATTCATACCACTCCGACTCAAGTTGAAATCAACGTCTCTACATATTCATATCATATGCGACCAAGCTGCAATGAGATAGTGGAAAGTTGAGACCATTGTCACCTGATCCAATCAGTTCATCTTTGAGTGAGACGTGCGCCTGATTTAAAGGAAAGATTGTATGAATGGGTCTACCACCGATGCAGATACATGAAAATACCTCTGTCTGCCAGATGGATACAGCCTTAACAATAAGAATTGTATGTAAAGTCCAAACTTTACTTTGTGTGTTCCTGTACTTCACCTCAATTCCGGTGCTCCAAAAGCACTTGGTGACCTCCAGCCCGCCGAGGCTTTGCATGTCTGCGTGTGAGTAATTATCATGTCAGTTATTGCTGACAGTGAAAAGACCTGATCGTTTCTGTCTGGGATCGGTTAGACAGTGTGTGTGGAGAGCAAGTCATTATACACTCATCTAAGCAGTGTGGAGATGTGATAGTTGTGTTGTTCTCAGAGTTTTTTTTTTAATTGTGTGCCAAAACAATCATCACCATCTGCTTCTGTGTACAGGGATCTGATGGGAACTCAAACACGCGCACTCACACACACATTGTCTCTGGATGTGTAAATGAAGAGCCTGTGCAAACGCACACACTTGCACACCTAAACTACAGTGGTCCACTGAGTTAACTTAATAATGAGCAGGCCCCCCCAAAAAAGAGAACACACTTTCATACAGCAGCACATACTACCCTGTATAAAATGTACCAAAGCCATCTGATCACGCTTGTATTTCCAAAATTTCTTTCATTTCATCAGACATCATTTTACCTGTCTTTATTGCTCACTCTGTGATTGCTAATAAAAGCTCCCCGTGTGTGTGTGTATATGGCCCATATCACATCATAAATTCTTAGGAACAGCTCCTGTGTGATTTTATTATTGTGCATATTACTATGAACAAAAAATGGACTACACTCTATAATATAATAACGAGTACAAAATCTGCACACTCTCAAAATTCTATTTTTGATTTTTTTTTTACAACACTAACAAAAAAAAGTTAGCCGTGAGTTTCGTAACTTCTGGCTTTTTTTGATACATTTTTTTTAATTGGTGTGAGGTAGTGAAAAAAAATAAGTGTGTAAGCAGCAATTTAACAAGCTAGTTCAATGTGCTTTTTTAAGGCTCTCTGCCATCTGACAATAGCAATTAATGTGAATCAAATTTTTATTCATTGCTAACACAATTGAAAAATTGATTAGTTGTTTGACAGAAAATGAGTGTGCTATTTGTGCCAGTATTCTAAAGAACAAGACAACAAACCAACAGCCAAGTAAGCACTTCTGCGAATCTGTATTAAGCATAACAAAGCAGACAGCGCTCAGGCTGCGCGAGCAATGTCCGTCCATCCATCTTCTCTTCCACCTAACCACACGGCCTTGCAGTGCCAGTATAAAGAGCAAAGAAACCCAGACGTCTCTCTGCTCCAACTTTTCTCGGAAGACCCCGAGCCACTATCAGCTGAAAAATATAATCTCTCCGGTCCGTCCTGGGCTGACATCCAGGTCTCCTCCCAGTTGGTCATGACTGGTAGGCCTTCAACGGGAGGCAGTATGATCAATCCTATTGAAATACACAAACCACCTACATACTGACTCCCATCAAAAGTCTGGTTCTCTTACACACATTATGGCGTATTATAACATTAGCATTGCACCAAATACAGGACTATACTCGTTATTTACGTTTTGTAAAAGTACAATTACGCCAAGACTATTTAATTAGACAAACTATAACGCAGCGCCAACTTCTCTTTTGAGATTTAGTGGTCTGAAAGAAATACTTGTTGACACTATTTCAGACATTAGTGGTCAATGCGCTTTTCTTCCGAGAGAAAACATAAAAGTAATATTAAAAAAGTGCTGTGTAAACACACAATGTCTGACAATTTCTGAATGAATGATGAATTACAGTAAATACTTGGCATAAAGTCATATCTTGCCTCTTTGTGTCAATAGTGCAGACATAGAAAATGACTTATTGCAGCTCATTGCTGGCCAACAGCTCACTGTATGTTTTCAACTGCAAGTCACTGGTTTTGACAGAATCCATTATGTCCAGTCAAATCACTCACTCAAAAAGTTTAACATACAAATTTCGACAAAACAAGAAAAAGAAATAATAAATTAGCCTAAGGATTTCTCTGGAAATCCTTTGGACTACACAAATGAGATGACGAATCTATATTTTAATGTTATTTTACAGCTGGAAGGTCGTCAGATGTATGGGAAGTTGACACTTATTTGGCAGAAGAAATACAGTTGATTTATGTGGCTGATGGTTCTTCTGTCAGAGGTTCTGCAGTGTGATTAAAGGGCAAGCAGGATCTGACCTTTCTGAACTCATCTCCCTCTAGCCACCAGAACTCATTTGAAAATGGGACGGCGAGGAGCTCTTTCAACTCTATAGCTCAGAGGTAAGAACGGGAGTCTGTGGGGGTGTTTTACAGGGATAGCTCTATTGTAAATAAAAATTCAGTCATTACCACTTCCTCCTGTCAATCAAAACCTTCCCTGCTGCTTGTATGGATGCACTGATAACTCTCCATCATGGTCCTTTTTCAAAGTGATGAAATGAACAGTTAAAACACATTTCACAAGATGTGAACAATCAGATGTGAGACCGAGTGCAGGCCGCAGCCAATCGGGCAGCAGGTCTGTGGGGCAGCTGGTCACATGAGGAAGGGGAACATTATGTCACAGGGAATGAAAGCAAGAGTGATTTCAGACTGAAATAATCATTCAGTCTGATCAAATATCCACACTCTGAATTCGGTGTGAACCGTTGCCAAAAGTTAAGTCTGAGGCTGTTGGAGGTGAAATACAACAAGCGTAACAGAGATGTAAAGTTTTAGAGAGACAGTGAAGGACTCTGAACTCACCTCAGAGTGTAGTTTGTGGTCTGTAGTCGTGCAGGAAGCTTGCAGAGGATTTGACTCTGATAAATGATGCACGGGAGAGCGCAGAGAGAAGCCATCAAAGCGCAGCTCTGACACATACTGAGGTACAAAAAAAACCACAGAGGACACAGAAAACAACAAATTACTCAACCCACTCTCACAATCACTTTAATGGTAGTTAGAAATTGTCTACACAGATTGCCATTGACATGAGGGTACAGCGAGCGGCAATCAAGCCTTTGTTCTCACAGTAACTCTAAAATAGCCATGTTTTGCTCCAGTTAAGATACGCTTGCACAAACACACACAGACACACCGGTCACACGTCGGTTCTACAACACAGCAGTAAAGTGGCGCTGGTTGTTCTCGGAGGGGCTTTTTTTCTTTTTTTTACTCCTCTGGGGGTTCTCCTTTGTTCCACTGCTCTCCAGCTGTGAAGCATTTTACCCACTGACTGTGGGAGCCCGCTCACTTCTGAAGGCAGCAACTCAGAAAAGGTCACTTCAGTGAAGGAGAGGCGGCGTGCTGCCTCAGCATACTTAAAGCAGAATATACAGAGCAGAGATAACAACCTTCCCCCAGATCAGTTATCTATTCTTAACGTTCCATAACCAATAACACAACCATCCATCCCAGCTGTCTCTGGACCGGTCACCAGTCAGTTAAAGGGAAAACACAGAGAGAACGTCAAGCAGACAGATTCATACCGGACCCCAAGCATGTTTTTAGACTGTGAGGAGAAACCTGGAGAAAACCAAAGCCTGAATGGGGAAAACAATGCAAACATGAAGCTGGGATTTTACTACGACACCACAACACTGTTTAAGGATAAAAAACCTAAGATGTCAAGATGCACGAGTTCAGAGCAAAAACTAAACACTTTTGACTTTTCAAAAGCTCAATTCTTGGCTGATTGCTGTTGATGAAACAGTTTTCAGAACATATTTGAAGCAGAGCAAAATCAAGTGTCTTTGCTGTGGAACGGACATAATTGTGCCAATTATTTTCATGATGGCCCGCTGACAGATGCAATATTTTTTTTAATATGCACGCAGGGTGATTGCGATCTATCTTATTAAGTTGATTGTTGTACATTTGGGCATAATTAAAACCTTTATTTGCTTGTGAGTGTTAAAAATGCACATATTGTTTCAATTCAGATTTTTATTTATAGTGCCGTGTAGAGCACAACCACCTCACCACACTTTGAAATAAAATATAGAAAAGTTTCCCCTCGATGCAAATTTTCTTTAATATTCAACCTAATATTACAACTGATCCCTAATGAAAATAAACAACAATATTTTGAAAAGAACCGTCTGAACATGAGCAAAGTGAGGTCAAGATGTGCGTGAGCCAAAGTTGAAGCTTTCTTTCGACAGAACCAATTATTTCAAGATGCTGTTTCTGAATCGCACTATTAAAGAGACATAATATGTGTTGCATCCTACAATCCAATATTCATTACCTATGTTCAGTTCACGTCAGTAACTATGACAGTCTCTAGTATCACACATTTTCCAAGGAGAATGCTTCGTAACAACATTTGTTAACGATCGCCAGAGAATCTGCAAAGCAGAGATGAAAGTAGATATTACAAACTCACGTCACCAAAAGATCGCTACGCCTCTCCCTGGACATTCCTAATAAAAAAACCCAGAGTGTGATGAAGACATGGCTAAGCTGTTCCAAAATACTTCAGATATATTTTTTTTTAGATATAAGATGATCAATCTTTAAATTCATTACACCAAAAGTTGGAGACATGCAAGCCAGCCACAGTGAAACAGATTGCTGATTCTCCCCAGAGGGCCATGAAAGAATAGCACAAAATTGGCCAATTTCTGTCCAGAGATGGAAAACTACTGCACCTGCCAGAGCTCTCCCGTAATGAGAAACGAGAACAGGTAGGCATGAAGTAATCTCCAGAGTAGCCACAAAAATAAAACGCTGTCATCTCACCAATCCAGAATGATGATCATTAATCTGCTGCTCTAACCGAATCTACTCTTTAAGGAGGGACTTTCTGCGAAACTTTGGAAGCCGGCTGCAGTAATTTGTTCAAGCTCAGTCACAGAAGCTTCAGAAGCCACACTGAAGGGTTGAATTCAGGACTCGGAGCCGCGTCTTTACGGACACCACTTTGGCCACGGCGGCTGTGTTCAAACAGGAAAGGGCGTCCCCAAAGCTGCTGCACAAAGTTGAAAGTGCAAATTTGACAGTTGCCTGATCAAATATCCCCCCATATGCCAAAGACATGACTTTTCCCTTTATGCCAAGAATTGGCATATGACAACAGAAATATGGTTAGAATTATAATAATAGCATTCCACTGGATATAATTACGTCAAATTACCTAAGAATGATGACTTATTATCTAAATAGAGGGTTTAATCTCTTCCACAGAGCCTACCGTGTTTCCACGGCCAACCGACACAGACAAACCAAACATCAGCTTTAGGAACAAAAAAAGGAAAAAAGAAGCCTTGAACGTCTTTAAAAGCAAATATGTCCGTGTCAAGTTTTCTCACATGTTTGGAAACGGAGGTATAAAAGAGAGCATTCAGACAACTGCAATCTTTAACCGCGCTGATGAAAGCCACTAAATCCAACACTCTTTATTTGAATTTAAGGAACCGAGCTTGTTTACTTTGATTAGGAAAACTTCAGGGTGGTTGCTCTCGTAAGGCAGGTTATGTGTGTGAGTCTGTAAAGCACGTCTCAGTCCAGTTCCAACAAACTTCCAAAAGGGGAGCTGAACACAGTTCAGATGAGAGATGTCTGAAAAGAGGAATCAAAGGACGTGAGCGACGTTAGAAAAGCTGTGTCCCTGCAGCAGATCTTTCTTGGTGAGTTTATCACTGGAGTTCCTGCCACTATTGTAACTCTAACTCTTCATTACATTCATACAACTATCTAAGGTCTAAGCTGAAAATAAACAGCAACAACAAACTATTTTAAGGTGACAGTATCAATACCCAACAACACACAAACATGTGTACAAGAAAGGTTTTTTTCATTAAGACTCAAATGTATCCTGCATATACATTTTAAACGCGATATATGACTTAAGATTTATTTATTTATTTATTTATTTTTTTAATTGGAATACAGACTTAGAAAAACCAAAGAACTGTCCTTCAATAGAGACAAAACTACATTAGAAGCATTATCTAACAAGTCCATTCAAGTAAATGAGGTCCAATAATCAATAGCAGCCAGTCTCTTGAGGAGGAATACTGGGTCAGAGCAAAGGGCCCGAGCCAGGCCAGACCGGGCAGCAATGCCAGCAGGACAGAGCTGATTTCCCATGAACCCCCGATGACCTCCAATTATTCCTCTGCCTTCATTCTGCAGCAGAGAAAGACGAGACCCCCAGAGAGTGAAAAATTCACTCAAATTAAAATGAAATATGTGAAAATTTACCCTATGGCCCTGTCCGCGCAGCATGAGTAATTTTATATGGACAAGATAGAGGGAACAAACACTGAGGCATGAATCAAGTCTTCGAACCATGATTAGCTGTAGTACTGACGGCTCTTAAGAAAAGTCTGTCTTCTCAGCTGTCTTTCTCCGAGCCTGTCAAGTTATGTGCTGCAGCCAACAGAAAACACTTCATAATAAAAAAAAAAATAAATAAAAAAAAAACTCTGGCCAAGCAAGCTGGTAAGTTCAAAAGGACATCGCTTTTTCTCATGCCCTCTCCAGTGTTTGTGTCCAGAACACACGCACGCACGCACGCACGCACGCACGCACGCACGCACGCACGCACGCACGCACGCACGCACGCACGCACGCACGCACGCACGCACACACACACACACGATGAGACATAAGAAGCTCCTTCTCTCAGCAGCCTGTACCTAAGACAACAGCCTGTTTTCAGCTTCACGCCGTTAAATGAACTCAGTTTGGAACAGTTACAAGCTCATATTTCCAGATTTATACCAGCACATGCAAAGCCTCATGTATAAATCTTCTCCATCTAGAGTTTGGCGAGCGAAACAGCGCCGGCATACGTCTTACCTTTGTTGTAACTGTCAAACAGCTCACATCAAAACTGCTGAGGCATCCACACACACTGTCACACACTCCACACAATCTTCTTGGAAATCTTGACTCTTCCTCTCGCTAATAAGCCAGTTTATGTGGACCCCCTAGGGTTCTGTGTCATAGAGATCCACGTTGCTGTTTGTTAACAATGGCTGTGTTTTGTCATCACAAGCTAATAGGATTGCCCAGGTCATAGCGTGCATAAGGACATGGAAATGAAAAAAAAAGAAAGAGTATAGCTCCTTGTTGATATCAAGCTGCTTCTACATCTTTGCAAAAAGGAAAAATATGTAGAGTAAAATGTGCAAAAACATCTTGATAGCATCCACGTTACTTCTAAACCTTTATATACGTTTTCAGAGCTCCTTATGCTGCTAAAATGTAGGGTCAAATAGGATAAATACCTATGAAATCCATCCAGGTTTGGAAAGAACGGAGGGAAGCCTAGGAGCTACAATTTTACAGTTTCTACAACCTACACTGCAGCATTTACTGGCCAGATGTGCAGCTCTGTCAGAGCCAGATACTCTCTCTCTCGCTCGGCTTTTACATTCACAGCTGATTGTGCCACATTTCACACAATGGACGACTTTGTATGAAAGTGTGAACTTTTATTTCTCCACATAAACATAAGATCCTTCTCACCTTCTTCTCTCTGATAAGCAAGCCTCCCCGCCACATTTCTGTGTGGTCGATACAGCTGCCCAAGTCAGCCGAGTCCACCAGACCAGCACCCAGAGAGGAGGCTACTTTCTGCCACCTATGTGAAGAAAATAAAACATTCAGCCCTGCAGTGTCACATTTAGAAAACAAACTAATTAAAAAATAATGTGGCAGCAATTAAATGCCAAGATAATAGTTCATTTCTGCTTTCATTCAGAGCTCTTGTAAAAGAATGTTCCAACTTTTCTTTCTGTACTTTTAAGACATCTGCTCATATTTATTCATCTACCGCCCCCTAGTGTTAATATGGGGGGATCGCACAACAATACATGACAGAAATGCACAACTTTCAGGCAAATACAGCTTCATCGCAACAGATTTTTAAATCAATCCATTGTTTTGTCAGTGATTTCCACATAACCTATAAATTACAATATATCATAGTTTTTTTTACTGTAATCATGAAAAGTAGCCTCTAGTTTAAAAACGGGGGGGAAAAAAACATTTGATCCTTTTGAAAATTCACATATTTTATTGATTTTTATAAATTTCCTGACATATACTGAAAAACATCACAAATAAAACCAAACAGTTATATTTACTCTATGTGAACTAAATCTGTGATGCACTGGCAATCTGTCCAGGGTAATAACAGGTAACTGTAATCTGATGTAATCTGATATTTTGGGACTGTAATATCTAGTGTTGAAATGGGCATTAGGTCAGTGTGCCTCTTTTGCGGGGGAAAATTTAAAAAAAAAACTTTTTTTTTATCAAGTAACTTGGAGAGCATTAGTGAGCATAACCACTAACTAAGAGAATTTGGCATTTCATTGTACTTTGTTTATGTTTCGTGACAATTAAGATTCATTCAGCCTTACTATACCTTCTGAGTGGGGTGAAACTAAAAACTGAATAAAGCGGTTTGGAAAATGTATTTATATATATATATATATATATAAATACACACACACACACACACACACACACACACACACACACACACACACACACACACACACACACACACACACACACACACACACACACACACACACACACACACACACACACACACACACACACACACACACACACACACACACACACACACACAGCCTCCTAATATTAAATTAAGGGAGAAATTAACTTTTCAATTCCACTTTTGCATTATAATTTTTTGAGACACACCTATAATACAATGCAGTATGTCAATAAAAACCAAAGAATACAAGCACATGAAACTGAACTTCAGTTCCCATTAGCATGCAGAGTTTGACTTTATTCTACAGACATTAACTAAGCAAAGACTTTGATATATTGCACTGCTCGCTTTGTGTTTCTACAACAAGAGAATCCATGTGTAATTGTATCTCCTCACCCAGTAGCGTGCTGCGTAACAACACTGATCTTAGCAGCGTGCCAGCAGGACATGTGTTTCAGGGCTCCCAGCAGAGGCAGAAGGTCTTTCATAGGAGGGGACTGCTCAGTGGAAACCAACACCAGAATGTCCACCAAGGCCTTACCTGAGGGGACGGAAAGTGGGATTAATTAGTGTTTATTTCTTTGATGTTTTCTCCCCATCCATATGTCTGCAGGATTTAAAGAGAAGAGTCAGTGAATGAAGTTTAGTTTGGACGCAAACTATCTTGTAAGTGAGTCAGCAGAATTGCTTGTTTTCAGCTTGAGTTTTCTGGAAGAAGCAGTGATTTGCAAATCCTCAGACTCTCCCCACACTCCTGTGGAGGTGGTGTTTTTGTTTTTTTTAAAGCAAATCCTTGTTAAGAAAAATTCTCCCTGTGGTGGCTACATATTTTTGCATTACAAAACAGAAGGCAAACCTCCACACGACGCTGAAACATTCAGATTTTAGGAACGTAATTGCGTTTGAGATTAGCATCAGCTAAGAAGTTCAGAATAAGTAAAGATTTAATTTGTTGCTCCCGGTTGGGTGTTGGCCAAGATAATCACTGTTTTGCTCGTTTATAATAAACAAAAGAGGTAAATTGAAAGCCAATTTCCACAAAGATGAAAAAAACACCAAAGTAATTTCAGAAGCAGTGCGTAGGAGCGGTTTGGGTTCAATGGCTGAAATCAATTGGTCAAATCGTTTCTCTTCTAAACCTAACGAGAAAGTATACATCTTTACAATGTGAGCCATACGATGAAAACATTAGGGTCAACCATACCTGAAGGTGGCAGTTTGTCTGACAACAGATGGAGCGCTTCTGCAGCTTCCTCCATCAACCTGATCAAGGAAGACATTAGAATACAACAATAAAAAGCCACATTTCAAACTTAATATTTCTGTGAGATTTCAGTACTAACTTTCAATAATAATGCTGACCTTTTAGCTTATTTGTACAATGATGAAGTTAAAATATTACTTGTTCCTTCTTAACCCAAGGAACATAAAATAAAATAATCAGTTTCTCACTCAGTCAGTGTCGCCTGGTCAAGCCTTTTGATCCGGGGCCTCCTGAAGCCTCAGTGAACTCAGGCAGGCCTCCAGGGCACTCTGCGTCTCCTCTTCACTGTCACTTTTCTGCTGAACCGTCCCCAAGTCTTCCCAGTCAGAGCTGCAAAACTACAAAACGAATATCATCAATTATCATGACAAAAACCTGCACATTTAACATTCATTAATTATCTGGATACTAAAATCTTCGGATGGACATTTTCTCAGCTCAAGAAAGTTGTGTCATGCTGTCGGTACGGCTGATCAGCAAATTCTTGAAACATTTCACTGACAAAATGTGACGTCCAAGGAAAAAAAATGCAAAAGGTCTTTTTGGAATCTTAAGTACATATGGGTTCTATGTATTTGACATCTCACTGCGTACAAAGTTTGAGAAGAAATTGTCATCTCTGTAGAATATAAGAAATATATTTTTTTATTTTCAAGCTTGAAAGCTGATCTTTGTTTCCTGATGTGGAGGGCAGCTCATCGTGGCTCAGAACTATTCTGTATGAGCACAGCATGAAAAACAATAGCTAATATGTAATAGAATTTGCAGTGTGTGCCTGCACTCAGAGAAAGAAAATACGGGAAATGTTCTTGAACAAAAAAAGAATGACTGTATTGTATGGGTCACAATTATTATTATGCTCTCACACACACAGAAGTAGATAGTTTAATAAATATCGACAAAAGTAGTGTGCCATTTCCCAATAATTACAATATCCACAGTTGAGCTGTCATATCAGGAGGACTTATAGTATTAATATATCACAGAGTGCTACTGTTTACAGTATTTATTTATACAGTATTTCATCTTTTGTTGTGAAGTGTTACAAAGCAATTTGATAAATTCTTTACTTTATTATTCTGATTCATTGTGGGCCGCACAGTGGAACACTGGTTGGTGCTTTTACCTCACAGCACGATGGTTCAAAGACTGTGGCCTAGTGTCCTGGTTAATTGGTGACCCTAAATTGTCCCTCGGTGTAAATGTGAGTACGTGTGGTTGTCTGTCTGTGTTTTTGTGCTGTGATGGTCTGTTGACGTGTCCATGATGTATGCGGTCCTCGTACATGGTAAGCTGGGATCAGTCCCACCAGCCCGCTCCCCTGAACAGGATGAAGCGGTGTAGAAGATGGATGGATGTATAAAATCTGGTCTATAAACTGAATAGCCTTGAGAGGCTGGTCTGTGAGTACTTTTTGGTTATTTTATCCATGGCAACTTTTGCACTTTAAACAGCTGTAAGGGCATGTAGATGTAGATGTAGATGTAGATGTAGATGTGTGCAGATCGTTGCAACACACATCAGGTGTCTATAGTGTTTTGAATCTTCCCAAAAGTCTCACCTGTGTTTCTCCGTGGCAAGCCTGGACTGCAAAGTACCACCGCTGAGCTGCTGGGCTGCCACTGAGAGAACAAGCTGGGGAAGCATGGAGGAAGAAAGAAGTGCGATGTGTGAAAGAACCACATCTGAGTGTAAGTAACGTAGGACGAGGTGAGAGTTACTATACCTGGAAAAGTAGAGCTCCTGCTCACTGATTCGTGAGCCGAGGTGTCCAGAAGGCTCTCATATAGCTGCTTTAGCGGCTCCACCGCTGCAAACAGAGGAGCCCGCTGTTATCCGTAGTTATTATAGTACTACTTCAGTTAGCATGTGATGGTTCATCTGTCATTTAAACACGTTTCTAAATAAAACACAAGACTCACAACGCGTATTTTCCTTCTTCTAGCATGGAACAATTGTGTTAGCCTAGCTGGCACCAGAGGTTTATTACAATAATAATAATGATGCAGATGTGTGAGACTTGTTTGAAGCTACATGCTAACTTTACTCGGAGCAGCGTTGACAACAGCTGATCGACTGACTCTTTGTTCCAAAGTTGAAGTAAAACCTACATTTATGCCAGTCCGCCGAGTTGTCGTCAGTCTGACGGAAGGACGTGATCAACACGTAGCGATCCATGTCATGCGGACATCAATATTAAAAACAGTTTGGTGTTAGTTTGTTGAAGTTTCCCGCACTGTCAAATTTCCCACCAGTTCTCCGTCTTCTTCTGTACATAGTAAAAACACTGTAACACAAGCGCCATTGCCACCTACAGGCAGGAGAGGGTACCGCATGAACGGTTTCAAGTAATAAACAGATATTTGTCTTATTCAATAATGTTATTGGCTATATTACATTCTTTGTCTAAATTAAATTTCTGTGATTCCCTTAATAAATAAAACAACATGAGATGATATACACAACAAAACACTTTGCAAACAAAAAATACTTACAGAAACTGTCCTTATATAAGTAGTTATGCTTTATCCAACTGGTGTCATTTGCTTTGTCATTTGTCGCTGTTTTCTAAATCTTTTCTCGAATGGCTTCTCTTTCTCTTTGTGTGTTACATCAAATAAATCTCCCGTACAATCCAGCCAGTTCTTGCTTTGAGCATTTGCATTACAACAATTCCTTGTTATGATTTATTTTGCTTGCTGCAAGTAAAATTCAGAGTATGTCTCTATCTCTCATAGGTATGTCATCATTTTTACCAGGTACATTACAGGGAATCTGTTTGTAATTCCATATCCTAAAATAGTTTTTACAATATTGTTTACATTTTTCCAAAATTGTCTCACCTTTGTACAGGGCCAGAAAACATCCACACTGGCAAGTCCACACTTCCTCCAGCAGTGTTGCCGAGCACATAGTTGTTTACTTTATTTATTTTTGCCGTTAAGAAAGAATTCAAGTCAAATTTCTCCAGCAAAATTCCCTCCAAGGCTGAACATGTGGATGTATATTATATCTCACACATTTGGTACAGTTCTTTTTTTTTTTTTTTTTTCAATCTTTGACTCTGCTTCCCTTTTGTTTGTTTTTTGAGTCCCGTCTTCTTTCTCCTAAGGCTTTGTAGAGAGCCGAGATGACTTGCGACCAATTCTGGTTGTAGGCATCCACTATCACATCAATCAGCTATACTAAATTCTTCTTCTTACGTTGTTATGTTACATACGTCTCCCAGGATTTCAAGTCTCTTCCAAATATTAGCCACAAATAAAAGCTTCAAATAAACTACTCATGCTGGAGTAGTGGTTAGCACACTCACCTCCAAGTAAGGCGAGTTTGAGTTCAGTTTGCACATTCTCCCTCCACAGCCAGAAAACCAAACATGCATGACAGATTAAATTAGTGATTCTAAATTACCTGTAGCTGTGTATGTGAGTGGATGATTGTATTTCACTCAATATATGCTCGTCTCTGTAGCCCTGAACTGGTTAAAGCAGTCTTCAAGATGAATGGATGGAAGAAATAACTTCCATTCAAAGAAAAACTTTGATCCTTTTAGAAATTGAAGGAAGACCCACACATCAAACATTGACTGAACAAGATTTTTTAATTTGCAAGCACAGAAAATACAGGTTTGTCACATAATGTTGTTTTCGTTATCATTTGACAGAAAAAATAAATTAGGGAAAATCTTATTGAGTAAACGTTCATTAATCCCACATTATTGTAGTTGCTGATAGATTCTGATGAATTCTAGTTGATTTCGACTGTGTGTTCTTGAACGTAGACAATATAGTGGTGTGCATCATCTCCCTGAGTGAGCACTGTCAGAGCCTCCAGGCCTGCCTCCTCCACCACCATCACCTGGTCACCATCCAGACCGCCGTTGGCATCCAGCACCATCAGCTGGCTGCCGCAGCTATCCACTTTCTGCAACTTCAGCCACAGATCAGCGTCAAAACTCTGCTGTGAAGAGTTATCACTTCCTGAGAGTGTGATGCAATGTTGTTTTACCTGTTGTACCACAGTTACAGTGCCTGGCGCCATAGCAACCATGGAGGTGACGGCCTCCTGAGTTTCGGAGCTGAACTCTGTGATCTGCTGGACGTTAACTGAACAGAGGACACATACGATTACTGCAAAGCATAACATTTTAATTATAAAGTAACAGAAATATGATAAGCAGCAAGAAGCACTGGATGCGGCTTTGCCTGAATTTGGATGATTAACACTGATGCTGCTATTACCGGCGTCCTGCAGGGTGGCTAATGGTGCTTCTGTCAGGTGCTCTTCATCCTCCACAGACACATACTGAGCCTCTACCTCCTCCTCCACCTGGATATTCACATACAGGTTTAGAACACCTCACAATATTCGAACAATGAAATCTACTAAACTAAACTTCTAACATGGAAAACTTTAATTGAGCATAATTAATTGGAAATAGTACCAGTAGCAGGTGAGATATTTCAGTCTGTGGCAAAATGCCAAGCAAAAGTGAAAAAAAGATGTCAGCGTGTCCACTCCCTATATTTTAATACTGCCTACCTTCCAGGGGCCTTCCACGACTTTCATGCCGTGTTTGCTCTTCAGATGACGGGTCAACTCCCACTTTGTCCCATAAACAAAGTCACATTCAGGACACTTCATACCACCTAGACACAAGTCACACAAAACTTTTTTTTAAACTGTAATAAACCCCAATGTACTGATGGGATGCTGCAGGCAAATGATGCTTTAGAGAGCATGGCATAAGGAGAGTAGACCTTGCTGTTTCAGTGCATCAGAATTAGGCAGTCCAGGTCCGGCATTCTCGTATTTCTGATCAGGGTGTTTCATGTTGTAGTGTCGCTTCAGGGCGCCAGCAACGTTACAGGAGTAGTGGCAGTGGGCACAACGAAACGGCTACACACACATAAACACACACGGAGTCATTTGCATGATTAAAGGCCTCTAGGAGAAGAAGAAACACTTCAGGGGCACAAAAAAATACCTTCAAGCAATATTTTCAAGTTTCGGTTCAAATATGACATCACTGATGCAACCAAATTAAAATTCTGCCGCCGTTTTCACTTTCAGGATGTGATCGCAGGGAGCTGTAGCGATCAGATCACTGCAACTCTCCCAAACATCTTGAGATTTGTTTTTTTACACTTTAGTACCCTTTAATTACTCCCAAAGATAACAGGCACAGGCAATTTATTTCACCTCAGTGGTACACTGTGGTCCAGATGTGATACAATAGAATTTAAATTGTTCATGCTCAGAGTGCGAGTTGAACGTGTGAATGTCAACTGTGTTTTCTGACCTTGAACTCGGCATGTTGCTCCATGTGTCGGAGCAGGGACGGTCTGTACGCTGAGGTATAGTCACACTCCGAACACTGAAACCGTTTCCCTGAGCAAATGACAGAATTATTGATTCTACACTTGCTGTTATTTTGCTCTTTCCCAGATTTAACACAAAGACAAAAAGGTGCGCACCTTCATCCGTGTGGCTCAGCCTGTGGCTTTTCAGCGTGAATTTGGATTTGAACTTCTTCCCACATAGGTCACACAGATGCCGCCTCTCTGTGTTGTGTCGGTTCATGTGAGTCTTCAGGTTGCTTCTGCTGCGCCCCGCGTAGTCGCACACACTGCAAGTGTATGGTTTCAAACCTACACACAGTGACGCACATTTATCAGATTACCAAAGTTTACAAAAGACTAAATAGGAAGTACTGGGCAGCAATAAAGAGCTTTTAATATGTGAGATGTTAGGAGGTGAAAAGAAACGTTTTATTGTTTTAATCCCAATGCTTTGTGAGTGTGCTTGGTGTGTGTGTGCTCCACTGTTGCTTTTCACTCTCAAGGACAGTGTCAGAAGCCAGTAATAAACCTAATCCAGATAATCTGTTTTTGTTGGAAAACGTTGCAGACACCACAGTAACAGGAAAAAAAAAGACAGGTATGAGGCACATCTTGTCAGCATGGACAGCTTTGTTTGTTTGTGTTTTCATCATTCTCCAAGTAACATGACCAATTGGCCAATTTCTTTCCACAACATCTGTGTGTGTGTTTTCAGTCGACTCCATCTTCCTGGAGAGCAGCCAGGAGGAAGAGAGACAGATGGAAGCTCGCTTCTCAAAGTAAAGGTACAGAGGAACGCCGGTGGAGCCCAGATGTTTTGCTTCAGACTTGTGTGTGTGCGTGTGTGTGTGTGTGTGCGTGCGTGTGTGTGCGTGCGTGCGTTAGAAAGCAGAGTGATATCTCACCTTGGTGGGCCCAGATGTGCTGCTGAAAGTCACTGCTGTTCTTCAAGAAGTAGGAGTCACAGTAAGGGCACTTCTCTGCCCGCTGCACCATCAGGCTTTTACTCTGAGCAGGAAACTTGTCTGTGCAAAATAGAAGAGAAATGCATGTTGGGAGATACGTCAGTAAGCCAATCTGTGTAAGAATACAGTATCTCATCAGTGAGCGACTAAAACACTGCAAATAGACAAAGTAAACATTGCAGAGAAGTCCGTTTAGGATTTAGATTTTATTCTTAGTGTGGATTTGGTTCTCAAATTTTAAAAGGGAGGCTTGAAAATAGCTTTCCCAGTAGGAGGTGGGCCGCCCCAGGGGGGCTCCTAAAAGTTTTAGGAGAAGCCGAGTGAAATGAAGAGGGGGGAATGATTACATTAGTTCTCAACAAGAGATCAAAAGAATGTCCTAAAGGTGGGTGGGGTGGTTATAGAGATGGCTGAGAGATGTAGTTTGTATGAATTTTGAAGCCTTTTCGAGGAAACAGTTTAGAGGTGAACTCATTTCTACAATCGCATAAACTAAAACGTTTCAAGCATGTGGTGACTTTTAATTGCGGCAAATAACGTATCTGGTTAAAGATTAAAATACAATAAAATAAAAAATAAAAAAGAAGAAAAAAACTTAAAAATGATATTATGATATACTTCATATTTTGATTAATTACTCAAATTATTAAATCAAACAATGACCTTTGAACTAGGAAAATTAACTTGGATGTTGTATTAAAGTGTTTACAAGATATACCTGTATTTTGAATTGATACAAGTTTGTATAAAAAGCAATCATAAGGTACTGTTGCTCATTGGTTGAGCATTATGAGAATTAATCTGTTAACCATAAACCTAATGTCATTCACAAATTCAACTAAGGTTAGAATCATGATGTCACCTTATTTTTAATAGTTTCACTCCCTGCCTCACACTCTAAAAATCCCTAACTTGGGCATTTTCAGGTTGTGTGGATTTATGTTTTTAGTCTGTACATGTATTTGTGGGTTGTTGTTTTTTTTGTTTTGGTTTCGTTTACCAGGGTGGGATGACTTGATGTGGTTTTTCAGTCTGTGTTTTGGATAACTTTTTCGGCAGACTGGACAGGTGGCGCTCCTCGTCTGAAAACGTCGAGAAGACAAACGTGTCAGAATCTTGATAACCACCAAGAAAAAACAAGAATAAGTTTTCAGGTTCCTCAAAGAAATAGCAGACACAGGAAGAGGTTCTTCCCTGATTAGGATACGTTTTGGACAATTTATGTGTGCCACATAAAGTGAAACTGAAATAAAGAGAATCAATTAAACAGAAACTGCGTATCCCTTTATTATTATCATCATTATTAATCAGTTTACCTTTTCGTGTTGCGTCCTCTGATGGGCTTGGAGCTTGTATTTGTCCGGTGTGGTGTATTTACATTCGGGATATGAACAAGGCAGCAGCAGGCCACTGTGCTTCTGGACCTGATGTCGCTTCAAAGAGCTTTTCGTGATGGAGGAGTAGTTGCACTTTGAACAGTAATGCGAGTACTCCTTGGTGTGAGTCCGCACATGGACATTATAGTGGACTTTGTACCAGAAAAGTTTACCTGTGAGGCAGAAAGGCACGATTAGAGACAGCACAGACGAATACACACGATGCAATCTGTGTCAAAACCAAAGGTAGAAATATAATATCATTTATCTTTCCGAAAACAGAAAGTGGAGCATTGAGTATGTGTGGCAGGGTTAATTTTCTGGTGCGGTCTGCAGACCCACCCTGTGAATACATGAACACAAAGCAAAACAATCCTAGCTTAATTTAAGGTTCAATCTTTTACCACAGTATTGGCATTCCAGGTCTCCGTATATCTTCCGGAGTCGATGGAAAGTCTCCATGTTGAGTTGAGTCTTCTGAAGAGATGAAAACACTTGCTGAAAGGCACTCGGGCGGACAAGCTCCAACTCCTAGCAGCAGAGAAGGACAATTCAAGGACAAAGCTCAGCAAAATGATGGAAAGGATAAAAACTCTTGTCATTGGGAAAGAATTTGAATATCACTTTAAAATGAATTGTTCTATTAGTTATTCATATCCCCAAAACATGCAAGCAAAAACATTTCTAGCAATTTTTCCCCCCCTTTCTGCTAAAAACTATGGCTTCCAGTTAAAAGAAGACCTCTGAATTATAAGATATATTGATGTCTACAATATAATATGGGATTTTTGTGACTTACAAGCTAAAATTATGCAGAAGAGGCCACAAAAAAAGACTTGAGGGGGCTTACGGCTATCCCAAATAAAATAGGAACCACAACATTTATATCATTGTTAGTAATAAAGAACCTATTAAATAGTGGCTAAACAGTTAAAAATTGCATCAAAAGCTTTTTGAATAAGAAAAACGATGAAACTATTAAATTAAGACAATACATTTGATATTTTTTCACATTATAAAAAAGACAAATCTTAAGTCGAAATAATTTGAAGCCAACGCCAATTTCATGCTTTCCATGCAGTCTTGATATTAGAGGAACTGGCAGGTCGTTCCAAATAAAAAGTATTGTTGTGTTGACCCTAAAGAACGAAGGGTCTGTGTGTTGATGCAACAGTGATTAATAATATAAATAAAACAGATGACAGAAGTGTCAATTTCACAATGTACACCAAGTTTCCTTCTTGCTTCTACTTTACCTTCTCTGAATCTGGACTCAGGTCAGACAGGTTTGTGTCACCCACAGAAGAAGGCATCTGATTATTGTTTGGAGCCAAAGTATTCTCAGCAGCAGGGTTTGTTTTTTCTTGAGTCCTTTCCTCCAAGGTAATCGGCGTGTGAGTGCCCTCTGGTGTTGAAGAGGTGTGTGTGTCTCCTTCATGTCTGCCTGTACTCTCAGGCTCAAAGGTACTTGACTCCATTTCCTCATTGACTCTTGTTTCATTTCTTCTGGCTTGTGCACTTTGGAGATCGTCATCATTTTCTAACTGTTCAGTTCCCGTCGCTCCTTCTACTACCCGCACTTCACCAGATTCACTTTCTCCCGTCTCCATGTTTTCAATCACTTTCTCCGCTCCTGTACCGCCTCCTTCCCCATCGTCTCTCGCCACATCTTCTTGGCACTCCTGAGCTACTCCACCCGTTTGCCTCGCCCCCATCTCCGTGCCCCCGATGTCCTTACTGCCAACCTCTTCCTGAATCAGATGGTAGCTGCAGTTAATGGAGTCAGTGAAGGCCCGGTCCTGGTCCAGCCCAGGGTGAGCGTCCAGGTGGCTCTTCAGTCTCTGTGAGCTCACAAACTTGTCATCGCAAACACAGCACACGTACATGAAGAGGTGCTTCATGACATGAGCAGCGAGTGCGGCCATCTTGGTTGCAGCGTGGTCACAGAGGAGGCAGGCGAAGGGACGTTTGGGTCCGTGGATCAACAAGTGTCGCTCCCTCTCCAGCTGGTTTTTGAAGTGCCGGTTACAGGTGGAACAGTGGTACAGGAGCTGTCTGAGGCCCTGACGGGTCTTTAACCTGGAATGAGGAGACAAAAAAACACTAATTAGGTGAAGAATTGTGATAGTTTGTTGTTTCTCTAGCCTCTGCCACTACATAACCACTTTAACCTATCAGGAGGAAAGCCTCACAGTTTAAAAACCTCCACACTGTTGATCAAACCTCAGTTGTTGGTAGCACTGCTGAACTGCAGCGTCTTTAAGGTTGTGTCGTATCTCCATGTGCTTCAGCAAGTTCTTCACATCGGAGTACTTTTTCTCACAGAAGCTGCAGTGCTGCTTCACCTTCAGATGGACTCGCTCTATATGGACCTGCACGATGACACAACACAGGAATTATAATCGCAGCGAATAAAACAATGCAGTTTCACATAATCCCACAAATGTATGTATTTTTGTACAGTAAATGAAAGTGAATTACATCAGTCTCTGATAAAAGTGAGTTTACAATTCACCTTAAAGCTTGTGTTAATGCTCATGATAGGGACGCAATAATGTTAATAACACTAAAGAGGTGACTACAGCACCTTGAGGTGTCCTGGGCTGAGGCAGTTGAAAGGACAATGCTGACAGCTGAATTTCTCTCCAGTGTGCTTCCGCAGGTGAACATTCAGGTTAGCTTTGAAAGGGGAAAAAAAAAATCCAGAAAGTCAGTAAAAACATAATTTCTCCTCCAGTATTTTATGTAAATACTTTTTATTTATACTGATTGAAAAAGATATTTTTTTTACTATTACTAACAAATATAAACATGTATGAACAGAGTGACTTTGTTTACCTTTGATGGAAGATGCGTAGTCACAGTGTGGACACTGAAAGGGTTTCTCCTGGGTGTGCGTCCTGAGGTGAGCAACCAGCGAGTGTCTGAACTTAAAGATCTTATTACAGAACTCACAAGTGAAGATCTTCAAATGGCTCTGAGGTAAACTGGAGAGAAGGAAATACAGTGATTGTAACACACTGACCAGTTTGGAGAGACAGAAAATTCAGCATATATTACTTGATAGATTCCTGCTTGATAGAATATTCCTGGAAGCCTTTGCTGTTTCTTGTTGTTGTGGTTGTTGAGTTAGAGCTAAGTGGAAAAAAAAACAAAAAACAATTATGATCAGAGGAAGTCATGGACCAGTCACAAGTGACAAACAAACACTCTAAAATATTAAATGATCATGCAGTTTACAAGTATATATATATATATATATATATCTTTAATGAGTTATGTGTCTGCCAGATTCAGTATAAAATGCTTATATACATTTATTTTTCATTCAAAGAATTGGAAGAAAAAATAATATATATAGAATGTACCACCTTGAACACTGATCTGATTGAGGGTTGTCTTCGCAGGCAGGCGCTTCTTCACTGGGAATGTCTCCTGATGCATTCTGGGAAACTTCCGAGTGCTGAATCCATGGAGATATTTAATTTAAAAAAAACACAGACACAGAAATTACTTAAAATTACAAATAAATCTGAATATTTTGACAATGATATCTTATCTTTGTTCGACAGTTTCACATTTCTAAAGAAGGGAGCACTTGGCTTTCATAGGAATAAATTGATTTATTAAAATCTTGAAGAATTATTTTTCTGATTTATTTTCTTTTTTCTTTTTTAAACGAGGCCTTGCGGTTTATTTAGTTTTTAATTAACTTTTTCACTGTGGTGAGCAATCCCAAAGTAATAGTGATAAGGTATACTGTGGTTTACCTCTAACATACAAAGTAGAGGAAAAGTCAACAGTATAAATGACACAGAGCAAACTCCAGGAGAAAAAGACCAAGAATATGGTTTTTAAATTTGTGTGAAACAACAGTTTAACATGCTGCATTATTCATGTGCTTACCTGAGTTTGAGCTGCAGACTGCACTTCAGCAGAATTGTCTTCAACGGGAACCATTTTTGAAACACCTGTTGAATGCGAGGTCACCTCTAAATGTCAGTTTCTATAAAATAGTTCAAAAGAAAAAGAAAAACAGAGAAAAGAATTTTGAGGCAGACCTGGAAGAGTTTTGTCTTCTGTCAAAACAACATCGATCACACTTTTCTTGATTCCTGTTGCTTGTTTTCCTTCCTTCGACTTGTGACTTGGTTTGTTTCGTGGTACTCGTATGGTTTCCACGCCTGCGGACGACAAGCAGGAGCATTCTGAGTTAAAGCCATTTCTATTCTCCTCCAAAGAGATTGATCTGTGAACGATCATGTCCTCATCCTAAAACGTACGTTTCTCTCTTGTGAGTCCATGTCGTTGGTTTTGTTTTGTCTGGTTTGAATCAGCACCTTCAGGATTGCAGCTCTCCTCTGAAACTGATTCTGTTGATAAGTCCAAAATGCAAGTTGAATAAATATATGTCAATCATATTCATGCATCACTAGTGTATAATCTTCTCCAATAGTGGATATTAACCACTCTTTCCGATGCTCCACACATTGACCCTCAACATATTTGTGGTCTTTGAATGCATTTGCATTTTATTGAATTTCATTGTACTGCAAATACAACGTTCCCTTTTGTCCAATCTCTCTGCTCACCATCCTCCTCTTCTTCATCTTCATCTTTGATGCAGATGTGCTTGAGGATCTGTCGTCTGTTGCTGAACGAGCGATGGCAGCTTTCACATTCCAGCCCCGCTACCCTGTCGTGACTTTTGTCTTAAAAGAACAAACAATCACAATTAGTTTGCTGTAGTCACAGTTTGTTTAGCATAAAAACACATGATATAAAGAAAGTGATGAAAAAAGAAAGATGTAAATATGTACACCACAATTTGGTGACAGTTAAATAGGTTTGGTAACTAGGTAGGAGAGCAAAACCATCTGCTCAAAATATTGACAGCAGCATTAGTTTTAAGTGGGAAATTAAGACTGTGGAACACAGGAGCCCACGTATTTTGGACCAAAAGAAGACAGGAAGCCGTAGGACACCACCTTCATCTGAACAACCAGGTTAGAATCTCTCCTCATTGTATTTTTTCTTTCTTTTTTTAAAAACCCATCCACTAAGATATGAGTGGCCTTACCCTCTGGTAAATCCCTGTTTGGTTTCTTGAAAGAGCCCTTTGGTCGTCCTCGTTTTCTCTTCACTGGACCCTCTGTGTGGCAAAAAAACAACAGAACAGAAGTTTGTAGTCACTGCTGTTTTTCAAATATTTGCACTCACCTACAAAGAAACCTGAAATAGTTAACGCTAATCAAATAAAGTGAAAAGTATTTTTTTTCCCTTCATTGTTCAGAACTTATTTTTGAATTTCAATCATTACACTTTTGTCTTTTTTCCTTTTCCCGTTTAACCTTTCACTTTTCGACGCACATTGTGAATTGTGTGCATTTTTGTAATGCAAAACTATTGTGACAGTGCTCCTCGTATATTCACATCCTTCTAACCTGCCAGCTTCTCCACGGGCTCTGCTACAAGAGGCTGTAATGCAACAATGATGTCGTCGGGAGGCTCCTGCTCAGGATGCAGGCGGGAGCAGTGGTCCAGCAACTGAGAGTGACTGTGAGAGAAAAGGTTGCATAGCCGACACATGAACATAGAGCCAGCTGTAGAGTCAGAGGGAGAGAAAGAAAGAGGGAAAGTTTCAGAAGTCAACATTACTCTCACTATATATATATATATATATATATATATATATATATATATATATATATATTTAATCTATCTTTTGGACTGGTGTAAGCAGAGCCCAGACCCGAATCCATTATAGATGCTGTAGAATAAGTTCAGTGAACCATTTACTGAACACATCTTAAGAATGTGAGTCTCTCCATTGGTGGAAGTTAAGGAAACGTCTGTTTCGAGGATTAGGACAGAGGAAGATTCAAACCGTCTCTGATGTACTGGGTTGAAGACAGTGCGTCTCCCTATATTTTAGACTTCAGAGTTGATTGGGTGACATTTAATAACCAGCTCATGCATGCGTTGTCGAATTTGCAGTCCTGTTCATCTTAACAAGTGTGCAGGGTGGAAACAGTTCAACACATCCAGTGAATGGTGAGAAACAAGCTTCATTAGACTCTTTCTATTGCAGTTTCTATAGGATAAATTAAAATCATTCGTAACGTTCGAGCCATATTGATTTGTTTGACTTGTGTATTCCACATCTACTGGAACATGTTTCAGATGTATTGACTTTACAAACAGATCGGAAGGCGCGTCTGTGTAAAAGTTGTTAATTTCCCATTAGAGAATAGGTTCCTAAGGTTGAAAGCCCTGTTAACCAGCTATGCGGAGTGCACGAGCGTGACTTTAAACCCTCGCTATGAGCGCAGAGAACACGTTTGTTTGTGTTGATCTGGCTCGAGCTAACATGAAGACGCCACACACATATTCGAGCTAAAGCTAATTCGTACCTGATTTCTGTCCATCCATAGTTCCCACTGTCCAAGACGCAAAATGACACACGTTTATATATCTATAAGAGGTTGTACATACAAAACGCCAAAACCAAACTTCAGATTATCTCCTAGTGCATATTTCTGTCGAATCTGCGACACACGTCCTTCCAGGCAGTGGAAACAGGAGAGTCCGATTCCGTGAGGTGAGACAGCGCTCCCAGTGGATGGAGGACAGTTCTGCAGCTGAAATATCGACATAGTGTGCATTTTAAATTTAAACTTAAAAAAAAGTTATTGGGATAAAACAGACAAAACCTTCATCTCAGAATTCATCCCAGCAATTAAAATAGTTTTTTCATTACTGCTTATTTCAATTGGTCTGGCAAATAACAAGTCATATTGCATGTTCTGCGACTGAACCACATTATGTTGTTATAGGTCATGGATGTGTAAAATTACAATAGCCTCTAGGTGGTGACCTTCACCAGTTGAATGATTCTTTAAGATCCCTTGACACTAGATTTACTGCAGTTCAAATACATTTATTACCAGCATTAGGCACATGTGGACTCATAGTTCAAGTTGATTATTTGATCACTTGATACTTGGTTATGTGATTCCAAAACAAAACAGATAGATATGAGAACACATTCTTTCAGAAAGTGCATTTTCTAATGAAAACGCTTTGATTCTTCATTGAGGAAGTTTGCTTTATAACCAGTACTCCAGTCAAAAAAAAGGCCTTCTCTCTTATTTCATTTACAGTATGTGTTTTTGATTTTACAGTGTGGTCTGGCATATGTCATGTTAATATTTCATTTTGTTCAATTGTCTTTTATGGATAATTTAAAATTTTAAAGGTTATCACTCTAAATTTACCTTTTAATATTGTTTTAAATTTCCATTACTGTCTTGTAGTTTCTGTTACCTTCTCCTTTCTTGTTTTGTCTTGATGTCTGTGTCAAGCTCTATCAATCTTCCCTTGAAGCACTTTGCCCCCCTACCAGCCTGCATCACATGTGCTATCTAAATAAAGTTTTTAATTAAAACTGCAAAATAAGAAAATGCAGTCTAAAACTAGCAAAACATGCACGGGAGGCAATTCACATATAAAGACAATGGCAAAACCTTTATTAAAGAATGCAAAAATGTACAGACATACAGACATTTACAGCTTGTTTCATACATTTAAAAAGTGTCTGCTCAGGTCAGTCACAGTGATCAACATCATCTAAAAATTGCCTGTTGCTCAAACCCAAAGTCATGCACACATTACATGAACAAGAAATATGCTATTGTCGTGATAAAATATAATTTTACCACACTAGCCATTTGTTTTTAAATGTTTCCAGTAAAGACTGTCCAACTGTGTCCACTTTAGACTCATTCTGAACGTCTGTTCAGGTTGAAAACATTTTTAAAGATAGATGAATCTATGATAAACAGCAGACCTTTAAAAAAATGCATGCTCTTTGATGTTGATGTTTTACCACTCTTTTCAAAATGAGCTTACAAAAGCAGTCCTTCACTCACATCATTCAAGAACATTTCACATAAAATACAAGTGAACACCTCAATACGTGTCTGAAACTTTACCTGGTCTAACCAGTGTGATGATGCACAGCCAATACGTGTGCTCATTTCAAATCTAAACGGCAATCTCTGCACATTACAGTCCTAAATTGGCTGTAGATTAAAACGCATAACCAGGCAAACTCATCAGCTGATGACCAAAAAAAGCTTCCACAAACAAGTAAAGACATATGCACATATATCTAGTCGTTGAAGGGGAAGTTTACTTCACGTTAATCTCAAGTCGGATAAAGTGATGAAATGCTTACCTCATATAATATTATTTACAACTAATTTACATATTTTTGTAAATTTATAAGGTGTTTGATATACACTTATTTCCTCTGTTATATTACAAATACGTCAAAATTTGACTAGAAATCAGATGCTGCAAACAAACTAACTCTCTTTGTCAGTAAACAAAAAATAACATAATGCACACACAGATATGTAAACGCATGAATTGAGCACAGTGTATAAAGCCATAATGAAACAGTGAGTGAAAAACAAAAGATTCGTACTGCTTTGTGAAAACTGACTTTTAGTGTATTTGTTGCCCCAAGGCGGAAAGGTCTGTGCTGAAGATGAGCCCTTATTTTATTTTCAATGCAGAGAGACGAGAGGTACTGGAAAGAATAATACAAAAAAATAAGTCTTCTTAAAATGTTTAAGTGTCTCAAAGGGTTTCTGTTGTCCAAAAATATTATTAAAAGTGGCTGTTAAAAAAACTTTATACCCTGATGTTCAAACGTACTGAGGTTGATTTGGGTTTGAGGTGTTGACAAGCAATTAGCATATAATAAAAATGTCTCAATCCATATCTTTTCTTGTGTCCCCATGGGTGCAGACATGATTTGTGATGCTGAACCTATGTAATCCTTCCCTTAAATTCATTGCACAACATCAACTGTATAATGCAGCAAACAAGTCCGCAAAATAATCACAAAAATGTAATTCTTTCAAATTAGGTCTTCAGAAAACTCTATGAAAATAACATTTTCGAAACACACGTGCACACACACACACACACACACACACAAGCACACACAAGCACACACAAGAGCTGATGAGTCTGTGAATATCACTTATGGTTTGTACGATCAGATTCCTGAGAAGTGTATTGAAGATGACAAGGTTAATGAACAGTGTGTGCGTTTGTGTGCCAGAGTGTGTGTTCACATGATGCAACACTTATTCTTGTGTGTGTGAGAGTCTTTGAAGCGGAGTCTCTGCTTCGATCGGTATTTCTCCAGATAGGTGAGTTGTTTACTGTTGATGGCTCCGCGACGCCTCCTAAAGGGCACACGTAAAAATATTCCATGGTGAAATATAGCACTAATAGCAGCATGCTTTCATGCATCATCAATGATAAATGTGATATTTCTCATCTGGTATTATAAAAACATTATTTCTCTTTTTCTCTTTGGAGCTAAATCTTATATCTGTATTTTATATTCACAATGTCAAGTTTTTATGAAATAATACTTAACCCTTACAGTATATAATTATACAGTATGTATTATTCTATTTACACCTTTCTCAACCACATGGACTCCATATCAGTAAAAAGTTATAAACATTCCTCTATTAACTGTCTGGTGGAAAACTGTATTTTTTATTGACGTATAGCAATAATATGTCAAGATAAATACATTTTGCAAATCAGATTTAAATGATTGGGGAGAAATTTTAAGGACCAAAAATCATTTACATATAACTTCAACAGTGTTTAGCTCTGAACTTATTTTGTTTGATATTGTTTAATAAAAAAAGAAGCTGCTTAATGAAACCTTCAAACCAAATCTGCTGCCTCTGTGATATTAGTTATTTCTGTGTCATAAATGTTATACGCGATGTTGTGTTGAAACGCACTTACTGTCTGATGAGTTGAATGGCATCCTCGTACTTCATCCCACTTTCGATCAGAGCCAAAGCAACAAGCACAGGAGCCCTAGAAGCATTCAGAAACAAATTGGTATGCTGGTGTGTGTAGAGCCTGTTGTGTAGAAAACTGTGTAGAAATTGTCTCTGTTGCAGATCGAGAACAATCCTGGTCTATGTGTTGGATATAAATTAGAAAATGAATGAGCTTTTTTTTACAGCCTGTATTTGCTATTAGTTACCCATCCTTTGTGTATGTGTCTTCATCACACACACACACACACACACACACACACACACACACACACACACACACACACACACACACACACACACACACACACACACACACACACACACACACACACACACACACACACACACACACTGACCTTCCCAGCCCTGCCACACAGTGAACAGCTACACAGCTTCCCGGATCCTCCTGAAATTTCTTCTTCAACAGACTCAACCAGTCATCAACCAGCTTACTGGGCGGAGGGGCCCCATCGTCAAAAGGCCAGTCCTGAAATAAAGAGAAACGTCTCGTGTCACTTTAGTACGGAGGTGTGGTGTGTCGCCCGTGTATTGAGACCTTACCACCACAGTGATGCCGTCTTTTTCCAGGGGGGTCTTATCGTAGGTGACGTCACAGACCCGGACCACCGTCGTGGCACCGTAATGCTTCAAATCCTGGAAGGAACACCATGAGGGGAGATAGTTCATTCCACATTTATTCTTAACCATACACTAATTAGAAAACTGAAAGCACACAAAATGACGCATTTGTAAAACTATATTGAAGTCTGTGGCAGAGAATATTGATCTATTGATTGTCCTCCCGTCACACAGGTAAACCCATTTCTTACCTCTATAAAGGAGGTGAGGGTGCTGTCTGTCGGGTTGTGTGTGATGAGAAATCTCATGTTTTTGTGGCACAGTTCCACCGGAGCCGGACGGTTCATGGTGGCCAGTGCGACCTTTGACATCCCAGAAGAACCTCTGACCTTTGTGTGTAAACAGTTTGTGGTTAGCCACGAGCTTCAAGACAGAGAGAAATGTTGTGCAAGTAAATTACAGTCAGTATTGGTTTTAAATACATGGGCTACATTTTAAGTACTTTCTGTTGATTGTGGAATAAATGAGTCTTGGCAAAGAAAAATACTGATCTTAGTTAAGTTGCCCACAGGGTTGTGCAAGTTACTTTAATTAGTGCATTGTAGTTTAGATTTAAGTTATTACTTGCTTCCATGGAGGTAGTCAAAATTTGAAATGTACTGAAAAATGAAAAGCAATGTGGGAAATAAATGTTTTGCATTAAGTTGCATTAATCCCGATGTTAGCCGTTCTTGAAAGAAAGAAACTGCGTGGAAATGAGAATAAGTTGCAACAAAACAGCAGGGATATGTTTATGTTTCATGTAGTAGTGTCATCGGTTCTTCACATCTATTTTAAATAGTCTTCACTTACATACGCACATTGCCCTCCTTCAGCAGTCTCAAATGACTTTACACTATTAATCACATTCTCAAAATGATGATGATAGCTGCAGGTGCAAGACCTCCATCAGGAGCAAATTAGGGTTCAATTACAAGCTCAAGGGCACGTTATATAATCAGGGCAAGATGGAGGATCGAACCACCAACAGTGGGAGTGGAAGACAACTCACTCTATCTGGAGGCACATCTATACAGAAACAGATTTTAATGCAAGATCTTGTAAAATACTCAAATGTAAGATACATAAAAACAGCGAGCAAGAAATAGGATATCATAGTGTTGCACAGCTTCACTAATTATAACTAAAAAACAAACATTGGCATGTGCGTGACTTGTTGTGTATCCACAAACTGGTATGCAGATTATTTATATCTCTAAAGACACAAAACTGCTTCTGCTGCTACCTTTCTGTAAACAGTGCTGGAAAAGCACAAAGAGACAATTTTCCACTCAAACTTTTGGCACAAATTCAAGAGAGCTTCCTTCAATGTCTACCGTAAATTGAAAATATTTGAAAACTGACACATTATGGAGTAAAATCCACGCTGTGTTGTGTAAAGGAGTTTGTGCATGTGTGCGTGCATGTGGCAAACAAGTGTGCAGTCCAACATCTGGTGTTTTCACCTTAACACTTGATTAGAGCAGACATGTGGCGTCTTCTCTATTTGTGTCTGCTGAGGAAAATTCATTAATTTTAAGAGAAAGACATTGAGAAGAAAATATCTTTATTTAAACATTTAAAAAATACATTTGGTGTTTTTTTCAAAAGGGCTTTCTCATTAAATTATGGGTATGTAATGGAACACAAGTTTTAACTTCTGGCATGTATATTGTAGAATTAGCTGTAATTATTCTAAAGGGGTCATATTTCGCAAAGTTCTTTTTCTAAATGTTTTCCAACAGTAATATGCTTCCTCATACCTGGAATGACACCCCAGAAGTGAAGAAAGTCTGTCATCTCTCTCCCGGGCTTGTTTAAATTTTTAAAAAGTGTTTTGCTCCAACGAGCGAATCAGAAATCAAACCCTTTATAGTGTCATCGGGGGTTTAGCCAATCCCAATCAAGGTAGGCCCCCTTTGGACCCTCCCACAATTATGCAGCTCTGCTCTGGCACATGGCACCACCAGAGGAAGTACTTCCTCCTCTTCCCAAGATGGGCATGTGTGGGCGGAGCCAGTCCAGCTCACAGAGACACAGCAGATTCAGAATGGAGCTCCTATGATCCAATATTCTACTGGATGAAAATCAAGGAAAAGCTGGATTTGGGGCAGTAAACTTTGAATACAATGTTGTTTGACCAACAAGACCCATGTGAAAGTGTTGAACAGCTGTATAACCTTTAACAAGAACATTACCAGGCTAAAGTTGAGACGTCCTTGAATATGAAAGTGTGTTTATGAGAGTGTACTAGTATAGTATCACCATGGGCCAAAGTAACACTTATATTTAGCCAGGATAACCACAATGAGATTAATAATCTCTTTTTCAAGTGTGTCCTGGAGAGCTGGGGGGGCTGAGGGTCTTCCTCGGGGACAACCGGAGCACCCAGAGGAAACCCACACACACACGGGGAGAACATGCAAACTGAAAACTGAAACATCCACACAGAAAGGCCCTGTGTTTGAACCCACGACCTTCTTGCTGTGAAGTGAGTGTGCTAACCACCGTGCGGTCTAACAAAACTTGATTCAACCAAATGTTGTGTTGTCAGCCTTCTCCAAAGCGGGAATGTTTGATTCTGGGTTGGGCTTTAGACTCCTTTATAAATCATTTGCATGTTCTCCCTATGCTTGTGTGTCGATCCTCTCAGGGTACAGATTCCTCAATTGCCTGTACTTCTGAATCTGTGTGTGTGTGTGTGTGTGTGTGTGTGTGTGTGTGTGTGTGTGTGTGTGTGTGTGTGTGTGTGTGTGTGTGTGTGTGTGTGTGTGTGTGTGTGCGCGTCCATGTGTGTGTCTCTCTGTTTGCCCTGTGATGGACTGGTGACCTGTTCAGGGTCTTGCATTCACTTAAATTCTAAAAACAAAAATCAACAGTGGACTACAGAAAACGATGAATCCTATGTGGGACCCACCACAGTGAAGGATTCTTGAGTGTAAATCCTGAAAGCTGATTTTAGTTCGTCCACAACTAGAATAGAAACAAAGATACCCGAGAATCCTTTAACCTGCCACATGTGAAATATTATAGTATATTATATAAGTGGTGTTAATGTGTTAAGCATCCCTACATGTAGTCCAGATCTGGTCCCGGTGGTCACGTCTCACCTTTAGCTCCGGCTGCAGCAGTAAGCTGCTGTGTCCACGTTGTCTGCTCTTCAGGAACGTCTGGACTTCCTGTCAGTTCTCAACTTTTGTAAGGTATCTTCTGATATCTGAAGTCCTGCAGTTGTAATGGTTTTCCCATCAGTTGACTGTATTATATAGTCCAGGAGGCTACAATGTGTCAGTTTTCTCTTTGTTTTTGTTTCACTGAATTTGTCCTTAGTAGCTCCCGCTTGCCGTCACTCGCCAGTCAGCTTCTCGTATGGAGGAGCTGCTTGTTACCCCATGAGCTGGCAGGTTCAGAAGACAAAGGCCAGCGGTCCTTGAGGGTTTATGGCCCCAGGTCCGCGTGGTGCAGCATCATCCTAAAGAGGGTCTAAATGTGTTGGGCGTGGCAGTAGTCTCCACTTTGTCGCACAAACTCCATCAACCAGCGGTTCTAAAGAGTAAAAAGAGAAAAGACAACATTAGTTTCTCGAGTATTAATAAACATAGATGTAAAAGACAAACGCACATAGGGACATCTGCAGTATGTGAATGCTCTATTTCAAGCCATGTGTGTGATTATCTAGGTTTCTACCTATCTGTCTTATCTAGAGACCTGACTCGTGTTATCCTTTAGGAGAAACTTGGGGGTTAGTGTTGTGCACTTTTGAACATGGAAGAAGTGGGATGGGGCTCGAACTACCAATATATGGTCTGGAAGATGATGTACTCTACAAACTGAGAAGCAGCTGTTCATATACAAAATCAGGACATTTGCAATAACTCTGATTTATCTGGGTGGACTTCTTTAGACGTAATATTTTAGCATAGACAACATAGCTTATAGAAGGCTACATTATAAATGAGCACATTATAACTTTAACTTATTACAACATGTCAGTTACGTTTTTGAAGAGAGAAGAATAAAATCTGCAACTAGTGGTCCATTTAATCTTTTCTTTTTCAGGTGGATTCAATCTATGTTCAGTCAATAACAACAGAAATTTTTCAGCAAGGGGATGTTTGTTTGTGAATCCTTTTTGGATTTAAAGAAGTTTGTTCCGCATCATTTGTCTTTTGATCAATACATTTCTGGACTGTGCATTAGGGGGTCAAAATATATGAGGAAAAACTCCAGAGTAGGCAATCATTTGTAAAAGTATTACGCACATTACCAGCTGAGAAATCAATTTAATTGTTAATTGCACTATAAATTCATGCTACGCATACAAACCCTGTTTTAGAATTGAAAATAAGGCATCATTATATTCAGGACAATGGGGAATGCATCATAATGCAAAGGAATAATGTTTCTGTTCGCTCTGTGTGACGGTATTTGTTATATCTTCTGATTGTTTACTTTGTTTCTTTTCTTACTTGATAAGACAAATGCCCTACTCCAAGAACACTTCAGATCCCGTTTGTAAAAGGTAGTGAGGAAACTTTAAGGTAATAATAGAAACGTCTGCTGAAGATATAGCCCGACTATAATAACTCTCAAGACAAACAACCAGGGAAAGCCGAGAGATAATCTCAGTAATCTGTGGCCACCTCTTCACCTCTTCACCCCAGACACACACACACACACACACACACACACACACACACACACACACACACACACACACACACACACACACACACACACACACACACACACACACACACACACACACACCATCTAGTTGAATAACAAAATCAGACCTTATGTGACACAAGCACAACAACATTATATCTAAACGACAGGACACAAACTACTTCATCCATTGTTACAGAGACAAGACAATGCTTTGCACAGATAATTAACTTCATTTTGCTCTACAACACCAAAAGATCAAAAAAGATAAGATTTAAACTTTTCATGGGCACTTCACTCTCTATAGGTATTTAGTTGGCATTCATGTCAGCATGACTTTATAGCCTATAAGATGACACGAATATTTACAGAGGCATACGGGAAGCACCCAAACAACAGCGGTAATTCCAATTAAAACTCAGTAAAGCTTCACATTTACCTTGGAGTGTTGTCTAGTTTATAAAAACAAGTGTACCCACAGGCTGGCTGCCAGGCTGTCTCCCAGTACAGGGGCTCCATCAGGTCCAAAACATGTTAAAGGGATAGTCTGGATTATTGAAAGTGAGGTTATATGAGGTACACATTGATAGTGTACTATCTGGAGTAGAGGAGTGTTAGCACCACTTTACAGGGCCAAAAACAATATGTTTTCAGAGAAATACAATAACAGGACTATGAAAGCGATCTGTACACTTCCAATATATTTAATTTTGTTGTAATCCAGCGTTGTTTGGGCAGAAACCACAGTTGTCTGTATCTTCATAGCAGCCAAGGTCCACTGAGAAAGGCAGCAGTTTCACTATTACTGCTCTTGTGCTGCTTTGCTGAAGGACAGAATTATATTTGGGGGACATTTATCTATTTTTCCAAGGAAGCTGTGTCGAGACCCCCTCCCCCCCGCCACCCCCGTGATTTACCACTGAGGCCTCACTCGGTTGATGTTACCCTGTGACGCTGGTGATTCGGGGTCACGGCATACTCTGGTGATGTAACATAAATACTGCAGTAAAGCATCCATTTTCAAGATCGGAGTAGATCAACAACTCACGTTAAATCCAATTTATGTCTGACAGCTTTGGTGAGAGCAATACAACTACTGCAGCTCCTCATCGAAGAAAAAGCTTGTCTGAGGGCAAAGTAAGGGGCTGAATTTACTCTAAACTTGTAAATATTGTTGTTGTTTGATTATCAAAAGACTGTGCTGTTTCCCAACACATCGTGTAGCTTTCAGTTTCTCCAATCTGAAGACATGCCAACTCTTATACTACACTCATTTATCCTTATCCAGTTCCACTTTTAATAATCCAAACTATTCTATCAGAATTAGTTCCTGATATACTGTTAGACACGAGTCCTTTTACTGTTCACAAAGTTTGCTAAGGTGCCTTCATTGTACGGCTGAATGAAAGACAGTAAGCCTGTATGTTAACAGAGAGGCATGTTAGTAGTAGCCTCAAATAGGATAAACCCTACTACAGGGCATTCACCTCTACTTCCAGCTAATACCCAGAGCGGAGGTTGACTTTAGCACATATAGCCATGCAAGTCACTCTGCAAAATAAATGGTGCTAAATACCTAAATGTGACTCATTTCTGGGAGTCTAATTTCCCCCCTCTTACCTCAGTGGACAGCTTGGCTGCCGAACAAGGAAATCCACAAAGTACCGACTGGCAGTTACACCAAAGTCCTGCAGTAGCAGCAGTCCTACAACAGTTTGAGTGCTGACATCCAACCAGCTGACTGCCTGTTATAGTAAACTCATGTAGACACTGAAGACCCACAGCTGTATTTATAGCTCTATCTATACTGGCAGCTGATTCTATGACACATCAAATTTTTGTGAGGAGGACTGTCTCCAGAGCGAAGAGACACTCCTTGTCCCCTCAGCCTGTGTCAGTGAAGTACTGTTATTAGCTTGATTACAATCTCTGGATGCAAAATACTGGAGTGAAAGAGATTTTTATGGATATGTCCACGGTCCTAAGTTCTGTCACATCAAGAAAATAGTCTCAAAAAGGTTACAAAACCTGTTAAAGCAGCAACACACTTGTGATTTTGTGACCGCACCGGAACAGTAAATAAATTTCTATCAGGAACAAATACATATACAAATGTATTTCCTTACCGCTTAGCTCTTCAATGTCATCTTCAAACACAGACTAAACATCCTTTCTTCTTCCTCTCTGCCACACTAAAGTCAACCAGCTGTCAGTGTTTTGATCTGAAAAGATCTGGAGGTCCACCAGTGAGAAGGTAAAGTCTGCAACAACCTGTAGCTGTGCCTGAGTATGACACTAAACTATGCACCTCTCCCTCTCTCCCTCTCTCCCTCTCTCCCTCTCTCTCTCTCTCCCTCTCTCCCTCTCTCTCTCTCTCTCTCTCTCCCTCTCCCTCTCCCTCTCCCTCTCCCTCTCTGCTCAGTGACCACTGCCATGTACTGTACGTGCCACTTGGTTGCTCTACCTTGCTTGTGGCAGCGCAGTGTGGCAGGCTGAGGATCTGCTGGGAGCTGGTCTAATCAGGCTGAGCAGCCATCTGACCCTGACAGCCCTGTCACCACCAGAACACTCCACAGCTAATGCTCTTAGAGACAGAGGAGAGGAGCCTCACCCCCCCCCCCCCCCCCCCACTCCTTCATCCACTCTAGTATTTTCTCCTTTCCCTCCTCAAGAAGCCACTTAAGAAGCGGTGCGCTCCCTTTCTTCTACCCGGCCCATCACCTAATAGGTCAATAATTACAAGGTTTAGTTGAGGAAGTCCAGCATGCAAGACAGAACATAGTTACGAAAATGGAGGAGGATCAATGTTTTTTTTTTTTAGTTCTTGCCCCTTTTGAAATACCACCTCAGAACGTTTCTAAAATAATTGGCCTCACACATGATGCAGGGACAGGTCTGGCTGAACCGTCTCTTGTTTTTCCTCCCAGCTTCCCTCTCTTCCCACTTCCCCTCTCATGAACTGTCTAAAAATAGACGGTCCTTTGAGCCACGAGGCAGATTGGACAAGACAACCTGTGGAGTGCCAGTTTCGTAGAATTAACTTTCCCCCAATGTAACAATAGTCCTGGTGTGTTTTTGTTTTCTTAACAACCAAGTCAAGTCAAGTCACAAGTCAAGTCACTGTGTCATCGCCACAGCAAGTCAGTCCAATAAGTGCAATTCTAAAAAGTGATTATTATTAACAGGTGTCAAGAAATGGCAATTAGTACCATTCTAAACAAATTTCCAAATAGTTTATTTGTTGTTGGTATTGTTTTTAAGTCTGTTCCCATTGCAAGGTGATGGTATGGATATGTGAGTCCATCCAGTCACAAGACAGTCACGGGCAGAGACTTTTTAAAGCAGAACAAGTATGGGCTTCGTCTCTCTATCAATCACTTTGAGTGGAGGTTAACAGAGAGTCCACCCACACAGCACGGTGAAAACAACCTCTTGCCAGCTAAATTTAGCGAAGCACTACTTGAGCTCTTTCCAGTGGATCACAATAAAGGTTGAATGTGGCCTTTTTCTGAATACTTTCTTGTCATTGGAGCTGTCTTTGATCTTTATCGGTGACAAGTATTTGGCCGTCGTGTCACGCTCCACTCTCATTAGCTTGTCATTATGGTAACCTATCACCTTTGTTATTTCAGAGAAGGAGCACAAATATAGACACAAGTGAGGACCAGCAGATTCCAAACACTTGGCTTGACAAAGGAGAAGAGAACAAGTGATGGAAATAAAAGACTTTATCATACTATACCATGGCTGTTTAATGGGAAATTATGGCAGTGCAATCAATATCTAAACATAGAAGTTAGAATAGAAGTTTGGACGTCTTGGTAACGTACTGTACAGTACACGAGTACAGCTGAGAGAAATAAGAACATGACAAGGTTAGGGTTGAGTTTATGAGGTGTATAACTTAGGTCACAGTTTGCGTTTATATCTCGTGTTTTACTTCTGCCTTGGTTTTTGCTATTTTTTAAATTCCAGTTTAATTCCAGATTTTCAAGTAAACCAGAGTACCTGGAGAAAACCCAGATGTTCACAGGAGCAAATCACAGCATAAAGGCTCCAAACCAGAATCAGAACCAAGGATTTTTATTTTTTTTGCTGTGAGTTGTTTTAGCCCTGCTAATTATATGTTTGAAGAAAAGAAATCTGCAACTCAAATTTCATGATATTTAAATATGACCTTTTGGAAGTTACAATAAAGCAAAAATTTTTTTTTAAATTCTCTAAATAACTTTGATATGTCTCTGGGCAGTGTGGCAGACTACAACAATACTTTAAAATACAATGAAAATTACAACCTTGATCACATACCTATGTGCCAGACACTTTTGCTTTGTGGACCACTCATAGATGAAAGTCTGCTAAATATTTGAACAATAGCAAATATCTTCATGGGTTACATCAGAGATGCTGCATACATGGACTCCTGATGTAACTGTGGTCCAATGCTCAAGGGCCTCCTATTCAGTTATGCTCAATCTGTTAACAAAAATACATCATGGCTGCCGCCCCATTTCGAATTGTTTCCAACTGTCTGTCTTCCTTCCCCGTCAAAAACAGGTCTGCTCCAGTGTGATCATGTTTTGATGCTACCCCGCTTCACTGTGCTGGTCTAAACAGGGTTACTGCACTGGTTTCTGGAAATATGAGCTGACATCCAGTAGGTCAAACCTCAGCTGGCAGTCTTGTGCTTTTTGAGGAGCCTAAAGGGCACTTTGGGCGCTGTTTGCGGCGCCTCTCCTGGCTACATGAGAGGAGTGGGCCGACCTGCAAAGACTTCAACAGCAACAGCAAGGAAATGTCAAAGGAAACATTCAAGCATTGTTGTCATAATCTAAGCTGTGCTGGTGGAAGGTGAATAAGTATGTCAACAGGAGTCAATATGAATACTGAATCAATATGTCAATCACACACACTGAAGTGGGGAAATCTATCACCTTGCTTTCTCAAGAAACTTGACTAATATGTGTTGTTTTTGACTTTGCAAATGTGTGTGTGTGTGTGTGTGTGCGTGCGTGCGTGCGTGCGTGCGTCTATATGTAAAAAAACAATCAATCATTGTTCCACCACAAGCACCATTGAGTCTAAACTTTCTGCATTTTACCTATGATTAAACTACAATAAACAAACCGTCTGAGAGCTAAGGAAATAGAAAATAAAAATGGCTGTGCATGCTTGACGAGTTTATGCAGGAGCTGTTGTTTTCTTTCTCAAACAAGTGAGTAAATGTTGTAATAGTAGATCCTTCTCGGAAAGCTATTCTGGGCATTATGCAACTATTGGCTGTATTTAAACCTCCTATCATCCCTATAGAGCAGTTCTAATCTGGCTCAGTAGCTCTCTGGTCCTAACCGGTTGTGTCTGATACAAACAAACTCTCCCGTCAGAGTAAAAAAAGCTAATTGTTGCACATCTATCAGTAACACTTCCATTGGAGTGGCACTTCAGATTAAAATACTCCTGACACTCAAGAGGGATTAATGTCACATAACAGCTTTTACACAATCGTAAACAGCCTGTGTTTATTTAAACCACTGGGGCTACTTTTTGTGAAGCCACCTCTTAATCAGTGACCATTTGGTTCTGAATCTTTTACTCACAATGAATGCCTGAAGTGGGAATTACGGCCATCTCAGTATTTACACTGATTTGCCACTTGGATATACGATTACAGCTCCTCTGGAGCAGTTAGTAATTCTGCCCCTCTCGCACACATATGGTGTACCAAATAGTGTGTAATTCTCTCAGCCATTAAAAAGAAACTGGATATACAAAGGAAGTGTAGTTTCTAACATCATTTACAAATGTTTAACCGTCACATGCTGTTTCATGTTTCACACACAGGTGTTAATGGATTCCCAACAGGACATACACAAGACTTTAGTCCACCTATTAGAGGCTTGATGTTTTAGATGTGCTAATATTACAGAGTTCAATCTAGATTATTAGGATAAACAAACAATGGGATATGACACTGTGAAAGTATGCAGTGCAGCTTCAATGTTTACTTTGCAGCATTGCTCTGCAATAATTCACATACTACTCTTTGAATGATCTCATTTGGAGCTGAACATGTTGGTTCTTTGGAAACTTTAAAATCTGAACTTTTTGGCAGTTGAGCCTGGTTATGACACTAGTATTGCATACTTTTACAACTAATTATGCTGAAAAATAAATGACCGAGAGACAATGAATAGAGGCTTTGTGTGTGTTTTCCACAAAGGCTCAAAAACATGCTTACAGGATAACTGCAGGATAACACGCACGCACGCACGCACACACACACACACACACACACACACACACACACACACACACACACACACACACACACACACACACACACACACACACACACACACACACACACACACACACACACACACACACACACACACACACACACACACACACACACACACACACACAGTCAAGCATGTGGCAAGCAGCAGCAGCTGCTGTGTGTATAATTAGACTGTTTTTGAAAGCTAGAGTTGGATGGCAGGACTTTCACCTGCAGACTGAAGAGTTGCCATGCTCACCACTTGTCAGCATGACAATTTAGCTTTTCCATGCTTGCACATGTATACATATGAATAGGGTATGTATGCACCATGTATAGGCTTGTCCAAAGACCTGAAGTGAAAAAATTTAGAAAAAAAAAAAACTCAATGAAAGTGTGGGACATTCCCACTAGATTCTGAGATTTTTCACTTTCTCTTTGTCTCACCAATCCAACCTTAATTTTGGAGTATAACCAAGCAAAGGTAAAAAGTTATCAGATATACAGAGGAAATACAACATTGTCAGACATTTTAAAAACATCCATCCATCCATACCACCCTCTACACACTTTATCCCATCAAGGATCGGCGTAAATGTAAAGAGTTTTCTGGTGAAAACCAAAGCAACGAAAGGGAATCTTGATCTTATTGGTGCCATTTGGCAAGAGGCCTTCAGAAAGTTGACGTGAGACTCCATCTAGTGGGCACTGTTGGGAAACCAAGCTCAGGTGCAGAATGTGTTGGACTCTCTCTCTCTCTCTCTCTCTCTCTCTCTCTCTCTCTCTCTCTCTCTCTCTCTCTCTCTCTCTCTCTCTCTCTCTCTCTCTCTCTCTCTCTCTCTCTCTCTCTCTTTGTCTGTCTGGCAACCTTCATCCATAACCAGCCAGACTGAACTAAATGACAGAAGGATCTCATGATAAAGTGACGAAAAAGATGCTCATCATACTTTATTAATTCTTTATTAATTCTCTTGAGGAAGGTCCGTTTTTCTACATTGACCCATCCTATTTTTGTATGATGTGGAGGTACAGCCACATTAAAGCACTCAATGGAGCTGATGGGGGTCAAGGATCTTGCTGGGACCCACAGTGACCTACCACAGACATATCCCTTTTAAGATTGTTGATGCATTTATTCCTGTCACCAAGATTAAGTTTTGTTCTGTTCCGATGTTGACGTTGTAAAACTTCTGTTAATTTGGGGGGACCTTAAACTAACTGCCAACCGAGGAATTACTTCGTTGTGAATTACTTCACATTGTGTGTGTGTGTGTGTGTGTGTGTGTGTGTGTGTGTGTGTGTGTGTGTGTGTGTGTGTGTGCACGTGCGTGCATGCATGCATGCGTGCATCTGTCACTAAGAAAGAACTGCCAACTTAAATCTCAGTAAAATGCTATGAGCTGAAAATTTTCTTTGAGCTGTTGTCATATCAGACAATTATTACAGTTATTATTCAGTTTACACTGATGCTAGTGCACTAGATTATCATTTTAAAAACCTTTTATTTTGTTACTAATGCCTACAATCAGGTTACTTTAGTCAAATCTCTTAGAACATGCATGCAAACAATTGACGAATACAATTGTCTTGATCAAATAATATTTCTTTTGTTAAATGGGCCAGGGGTCATTTAACAAAATGACCCATGGCCCCGTGAAAATAGGCTAACGGGCCAGACTTTAGACAGGGTTTGAATGATATTATTACAGCAAGTAAGAGCCATCTGCCGCCCTCTGCTCCTTAGCCACTGCTAAATGGATTAAACCTGCTGCATACTCAGTTCTCAGTCAGTGCCGTGTATATGGCCGAGGCACTGGTGGCATTATGTCTTAAAGAATGCGGTCAGCGTGCAGTCTGCCGCGCTTCCGCTCAGTCAGCTGTTGCTGTCTGCTATGGAGTCCAGTTACCACTGTCTCGCTGCCTTGTCACATGGTTTTAATTCATAGAAGTAGATTTCTGTACACCAGTGGCTCAACATGGTGTCTCTTTGAATGAAGGTCAGCTGTAAAGAATGTTTTCTCAGGGCTACATGAAAGCAACACACACACACACACACACACACACACACACACACACACACACACACACACACACACACACACACACACACACACACACACACACACACACACACACACACACGCACACACCCTTTTCCTGCAGCTAATTGAGAAAACTTTGACCTGTTGTAATCATAACACAAACATTGTGAAAATTGACTTGGACAGTCCAATGCTTTAACTTTTGCCTGTTGACATTTAGGTATCACCCCACATTTGCAAACTTGAATGATCACCACAAAGTGTCAAGTGATGTGATGTGACGTGACATGACAGGAATAAAGTTTGAGAAGTGTTGTGAATTTTTATCTTAATATCACAGAGATCAGATTTCAAAGCCAGTCATTGTACAGAATCAATTTTATCATGGATTTTTAATGACATCCGGGTTCTGGGGACCATGGGGCTGTTGTGCTGCTTGACCTAAATGCAGCCTTCCATACTGTGGACCACAACAGTGTATAATATGTCATTTACAGCTTCTTGTGGACATTTGCGGTTCTGCCCTGGAGTGTTTACAGTAATATCTGTCAGCTAGAACCATGACCGTAAACAATTCGGATATGTTGAGTTCCACAGGGCTTAATCTGAGGGTCCCTGCTTTTCTCCCTTCATTTACTTCTCCTGGGCTCCATTCTAAGAAAGCACTGTATTTCCTTTCATTGTTATATTGTAGAAAGCCAAATTTATGTTTCTCTGAAAGAGATGGATGTCTACTGAGTAACACCGTTACTTGAATGTGTAAATGATATTAAAACCTGGATGGCCCTAATTTTTTTCAGGAATTTTAATTTTAAAAAAACTGAAGGGATAGTGTTTGGTTCCATGGTGTTGGGGTCAGCGTGTGATCAGAATATGCAAATTACCCTAGTGGTAGGCTACCGGAAGGTTCTACCCTGTCAGAGGTAATTTACATATAAACGAATCGCCAAACAGAAGTAAATTGTTATTTACGGGTTGACAATTACTGATCACTAGCGGTAGGCCACCAAAGTAATGGATTACTGGAGTAATAGATTACTAAGGTAATGTACCAAGTGTAAGTTATGCAAAGCTATAAAGGTTGATTGGAGTAAATAGTCAGTTATCGGCCAACAGCTTTGAGCTAAAAAGGGTCGCCTGACGGGAGGAACCTCCACGGGGTCCAATCGCGAAGGCGGTCCACCAGTGGCACGACCGGTCAACAGGCGTGACGGGTCACTCCTTTGTTGACAACTGCGGGTCAGTGGCGTGACCTACCGAAGCGCCTGTGGACCCACAGGAGGCGACTCGCTGGAGTAACCGGGGAAAAGCTCAAGCTGCGAAGGCGTCACAAATGGCTATTGACCTATCAATGAACAACGGTACTTGATTATGAGTGATGATTAAATTACGGAGAGCAACCTATGATTCAAGTTATCAATGAAACAAACCTGCGATTTGTAAGTCAATAACTGAGGGGAGGCTGAATTACTTCGGTGGGGTGGACCACCGAAGGTGATCTGCAAGTAATTTAGAATGGATTGTTAATCAAACAAGTTTGGTTATTTATCTAATAACAATCGGGAGTAATCAAGGAGGAGTTGGAATTAATTAAGTAAAGTCGGGGTTTACTAATTAAATACAATGAGTTATTTGAATGAGCTAAACCATTGAAATTGAATTAAATGCAGTTAGGATTATTAATTGGATAAACTTGCGCTTTATGAATTAATAATACTGGATAATTGGATGCTGAGATGCACGAAAACCACTTAAAAATGATTAAAAGCACTCTTGAGTATTAATTGAATAAATTGACTAATTTATTAATTAATAAAGCATACAAATTATCTATCTGCAACAAAAATAAATGAACAATAGCTTAGAGACAATTCAAGTTGTGATTAGGTTAACTGGGTAACAGATCAATCAATAATAGTGCGGGTAATTAACCACAGAAAATGCGATGAAACACTTAAAATTATTTAAAAGCAATGCGGGTTATTCCCGTGGAAAACCTGCATTCATTCGCCAACGCCTCCTAGGTGTGTTGAATTACCCAAAGCGTTAAAATCATTGAAATTGATTTAAACCATTCAAACTATTAATCAATTGAATATTACCGTTACTTAATCAAAGTCGGGGCACCAGCTGAAGTTAGGGTCTTAAACGAAACATCAGTCTTAAAAAAGAAAGTTCAATTAAAATGTTTAAATTATTATTTCTGATTGAAATGATAATCGCAATTTAACTGAAGCAGGAAAGGAAGGCTGTAAATCCGAGCACTGACTGTTACAACCAGCAGTTGTCGCTGAAAAGCACACAAAAACCACCAAGAATCGTTCAATTCAACTATTAAGTGTTTATTAACAAACGTCTATTCCTAAATCATCAATCTATGAATCACATCTAATCAATAAACATCAAGCAAGATCTCATAAAACAACACAATACAAAACAAAGCCAGCTAATAAAGTGTGTGTGTGTGTGTGTGAGTGTGTGTGTGTGGGTGTGTGTGTGTTCGAGTGTGGGGAGCGATGTGTGTGTGTGTGTGTGCGGGTTTGTGGAGCGAAAGGGGCGTGACTTGGTGAGAGGGTAATGACCACGAACGTCCACCAGAGGGAGGTAGACGTCGGCGGTCCGGTGTAATCACCCGATCTGGCCACTAGGTGCGCGTCGGCGCGCGGGGCAGTTGTGATGACTTAATGCAACCACCAGATGGCGGTACGAGCGGTTGCAATTACCCACGCGACTACCAGAGGGCGCCAAACGGCTCGGCGACCCGGCGAGGAAATCGATGTGATTACCCACCCGGTCACCAGAGGCGCTCGGCGTGCTCTGCCTGGGATAGCGTGACGTCACTGAGCTCCGCACGGGCCGTAGCCGTCGGGAGCGCGCCGGATTCCTTGTGGCCGAGAAATCCGAGCCGCAGTGAACTACACACGGTCCCAGGGACGCACTGAAAGGAGGCGCTTGGAGGCAGCGGCGGCCGTACCGTGCGCTGGTTAGTGAACAGGGAAACAGAGGAGAAGAGGAGAGAGAGAGAGGAGAGAGGAGGGGGTGTCTGACTGTGTACCCTGACGCGACCGCCTCAGCTTACACGTACAGAGTCCAAAAACGGCTGTTCAGGCAGATATGGACTCTGGGAGCAGAAGCGTGAGCTGAGGATGAGGAGGCTCGCGCGTGCGTGCGATGATTCGCGTGGATGGCCGTCCACGCGTAGACACAAAAGTACTCAGAAACAGGGATCGGCGTCCCAAAGTTACAAGTACCAACAATAAACACACAGCAATAATAATATCACGTTATTCTAATTCCTGCCCAGACTCTAAGCCTTACTTGGTTGGACGAGGGGGAAACGTGCTTCCGTGGCCAGGTGAAATCCGTCGATTTGTGGCCGCGGGCGGTTCTCTGGCGTCCCAGAAAATAGAGACCTGACGTGGACTACGGAGGGGAAACCCGTAGTGTGATCCGAGGGGCGATCAGCAGCTTCTTGCGATGAGGGGGGGAGTGAAGAAGCGATGCTCAGGTCGGTCTGCAGACGAGCGTGCGGTTGCAGCGCGCGCTCGGGGTCCGGATGATGCAAACAAAAAAGGAAGAAAAAAAGAAGGGGAAACCAAAAATAAAGGGAATTCCCGCTTTTCTTGAGCTCGTCCAGCGAGGTGAAGAAAATTCAGGCCCGGTCCAGGTGCGTTAACACGAGGCGCTTTGTCTCCTTACGAAAAGGTGCGTCTGGGTTGACGCGATTTCGTTTTGGAAGAGGCTGGATCTCTTCCCGGGCCTGAATTTATACCGTTATGATGTCTTCCGGGCTCCCCGCGGCGTTGGCCGTGGTTCAGCCAATCCACGCGGGGTTGGCTTGCGCGTCACCGGGCCGGTGACCCGGTGATGACGGGATTTTGGGTCCCCCTGCCGTCGAGCTGCAGTGCCGCAGCTAGAGGAGGGGGGACCCGGGGGCCCCCCAGGGGGGGGTCATGTGATCAATGGCGAATTTTCCAGGGTTGAGCACATGGTTTCTTTGTTCTCAAAGAAACGTGGCTCACCCCCCTCCTCGCCCCCCCCCCCTTCCTCATGAGGGTGAGTGAACAAAGGATTTTGGCTCCAACATCCCCCCTTTGTTCCGAAGAGTGGGATGCAGGTCACAGTCTTTGGAGCAAACCTGGGCCGAACAATCCATAGAATCTGTGAACGTCCCCATGTCCTGTGAAACATACTGTCCTTCTCTGTCCACCAGTTCACATGTGAGGTTATTTCCTGAGCAGGCTGGGCTAGTCTGGGCAGGCTAAGGCTAGTCTGGGCAGACTTACTATTTCTATTCTAACTATCTAAGCACACATACATTTCATTTCTTAAGGGTCGTCACCAGTGAACATGAAAGAGGTAGGAAAGGGACAGGAGAGTGAGAAATAGGAAGGGAACGGGTGGTTAGGAAAAGGGTTAGTAGGCCGTGCCTTCACCTCTTGGTTGGGTGAGGGCTGGCCTATTGTGTGTTTGTGGATGGGCCCACAAAACGTGGCGAGACCAGGGTCAGGGAATCCAGTCGGGCCTGTAGTTTCTGGATGTACTTGTACATCGCGTACGCCACTACGGCCGTGATGATCCAGCCACTGAGCAACATTCCGAGCGCTGCCATGCTGATGGGATGGTCTTGGTATGGGTGTCCACCTGCCCGCCTAGGGAAAGTGGCTGAGAGCCCTGTGGGCTTTAAATTGAATTTAATCAATTTGGTTCCCTCAGCCAGAAGCTGGCTTTGGAGGGTGGCATCAATTGTGAAATTGTGCCCGACGAATGCATCCATCATCTCAATCTCCACCTCGTGTCGGTCGGCATCGAGATGATGGAGGATTATGTCGTCAATGTGTACTGTAGCCCCTGGTGGGACATTGAGGAATATTGTTTGATTGGGCAGGGTGAGCTTGGTGGCTATATCATGGCGGTCGTAGGACATGGTCGCTTCAGAATGAGGTGTGTTGACGAGCCATCGACTACCTGCTCTCTCTACTCTGGTCTCGGTTCCTTCATCTTTGATGGACAAACTACCTTGACATTTCTGCTCCGGGGCGTCTGCCCTCAGCCCACATAGATAGTTGGTGACATCTCTAATGAAAGGGTTGCTGGGACAGATCCAGTGAATGTCTTTGGTGTTTGTGCACATGCTGAGATTGGGGACCAGGTAGAGTGAGGGGTTGTCGTCGTGGTAGGCGAGTGTGGGTGGCGTTCGGAGGTGTACGTGTGTGTTACCCTCCCAGAATCCCACATTCAATACGGTTTTTAAACGGTACACATTCTGCTTTTCAATGATTGGTAGGTTTAGGATAAATCCTAACTCTAGGTTCTGTGGGTTCACAGAGATCGGAATAGCACTGCCGAGACTATATGCCAGATGTACCTGTGAAGGTTGTACAACAGTGGTGGTAGTGGTCTTGAGAATCTGTTCAACCAGTGTTAGTGGAACTAAGTACGTGGGGATCTTCCCGGTACTGAGGCTACTCACGGAGGAACTGACTTCTCTAAGGAGATCTTGCATAAGATCCCTGACTATTCGCACATACGTTATGTCCTCACTGACGATACTTGACAAGGTTGTTAAGGCATGCAAGGTGTTATTGATTAAAGCAGAATGCAAGTTTACAGTGAGTATGGTTCCCTGAACCGTTTTGGTCAAGCCTTGTAACTGTTCACTCTGTATTAGGAGTCTCTGTTGGATTTCCGGCATTTCTTCTTCGAGTTCCCCGACATGTCTCTGAAGGGCCTTCAGGCTGACCGAGTTGGCTGCGGAGAGGCCAATCGAGAACAGCGAGCCGATGCCTGCTGCTGCGGAGAGCAGTGCACCGAGGAACCGCTTGGGTCGCTTACCGTCGCTGAGGTCTTTCTCAGTGACCATGAATTTGTCCAACTGTTCAAGCATGTGAACCGTTGCCTGTTTCGCATGCTCGATGGTGTCGGTGGTCTGGATTCCGCTTAGCCTCCCCTCAGTCAGCTGGGGGGGCTTGCGGATGTGGTTGCGGTATACATCCCAGGGGTCTAGGCGCACGTAGAACCTCTGGGTGTATAAGCCGCACCGGGTGATGAGAAGTCCAGGCGACCCCTGAAGGATGATGCCCGTTGGGGGGCCTGGTTCAACTATCACCATGGATGAGGTGACTCGGAGGCTGAGCAGGATGCCAAAAATCCAAGGGAGATCCATCCTGGAACAGATGAAGCGGAGAGATGTGATCACTATTGGGGAGTGGATGGTGGTAGCAGGGTTAGTGCATGCAGGGTGTTATTTGCATGCAAGTTGCCAGGCCCTACTAGTGAGCTTGTTATTGGTCTTGGCCGAGAAGTTCTCCCCCCTCGCTTGGAGGGGTTTCAACCTCTCGGCCCGGGAGACTGAATGGCCTAGTGGTTTTCCCGCATTCACCTGAACCGGATTGTGGGTCAGGTTCTGGACTAGCAGGTAGGCTGAGCGGTTGGTTAGCTCTAGAAGGGGTGTGCCACAAATTGTCAGGCAAAGGTCAGAAAAGCACGGTAAGGGTTGAAAGAATGCTTGTGGGCCAAGCATCCTCTGCCCCTTGAGAAGTGCGAGACGGATTGGGAACCCGGCTGTCCGTGCTGGAATTGTGGCTTCCAACTCACTAGCAGCGTGACACGCCTGCGGGATCGTCTGACCGGATGCCATTTGCTCCGGCTCGGTCGTCAGATGCTGCGTGTCCGCGCTCGCCAGTGACCACAAAACCTGGTTCACGGCGTCCAGCTGGACTCCAAGCCTGACAAGGAGATCCGCTCCTATGTGACAAGGAGGGCGGAGCTGCGGGACGACACTCATATAGTGCATGGCTTTCTTCTGCCCTATCTGCACGGAGAGGGCACATACACCAGTTGCTTTGATTAGTGTCTGCGGCGACCCTGCAGCAAGCAGGCGATGGCTGTGCTGCACTTGGACAAGGAGTGCGTTGTGTTGGCACAGATCCTTTAGAAGATCGGCATCAATGGCAGATTTCTCTGACCACAGAGCCAAGAGTGTCTCTGGGACCAAGGTCCCATTCAGGTGTACCCCCCCCACGATGTGGGGATTGTATAGTGGAGATCCATCGTTCGCCAGTGCGCATAGGAATGATGGATGCTCTCTCAGAGACTGATAGCTCCTAGACTGCCGCGACTGCTGGCCGTCAGGGAGCATGACAAGAGGGGTGTTTGAGCCAGATTCTTTGGAAGGCGTACACATGGGATTAGAACTTCTGGACTCGATGGCAGCGTTCATGCTGTCAGAAGAGGGAGGGTCCATGTCTGGACCGATTCGAGTCGGGTTGCGTACTTGGGCCCAAAGGTACCCGCGACGGCAATCGATCAGTGGGGCTAATCGGTTAAGGAGATCTTGGCCAATGAGTAATGGTTCTGTGTCCAGCGTGGTGACATAGATGGGATGCACCAAAGACATCTCTTGGAAAGTGACATCCACCCAGACGCGTTGGGTGATGGGTGAAGTGTCCTGAGTGAAGCTTCTGATGTTAATGCTGCAAGCTTCGACCTGCAGTGGCTTTCCAAGAGACAGCAGAGCTCTCGCAAGCTCGGCGAAGGTGGCTGAACACATTAGGCTTATTTCGGACCCGGAATCTAACAGCGCGAGGGCGTTTACACATCCTCCCACCACCACGGATGTGTAGATGCGGTTGGCGTTCTCTCGGTGCACGAGATTGCCTAAGAAAGTCAGGAACGGCAAATCGGTGGACTGGGAAGCTGTCGTTCTTGAACGTTCTCCCGCCTCACCTGTTTCTCCCCCCCACCCGACAAGGTAAACCTTGTTTGTGGTGGGTCGGGGCCGCCGCTCTAGTCAGGAGGGAGGGGGCCTACGTCCCCGTCCCCTTGAGGGGGGGTGGCGCCCCCTTTGGTTGGACAGGTCCAAGTTCTGTACAGCCTCTTTGATGCAGGTTTGAACCCACTGCTGTAGCTCAGTCTTTAACTGGTCAGCTCTGTAGCGACCGTGGTCCCTTTCCGAACCTTTCATTTTCCACTTTGAATTCGGGTCGGGCCCTTTCTTCGGTTGGAAGTTTTGTTCTGACCTGGCCCATTTTCCACCCTTTTGATTCTGTTGTGCGCCTTTCTGCTCAGACGGAGAGGGTGTACCAGACCCTCCTCCAGCATTCGTTCTGGGTGTCGGCAACTCATCGCCCTCAAGCCTCAAATCCGTGTTTTCCCTTGGCTCCATTTCCAGGACCCTCTGGTCAATGTCAGGCTTCTTACCCGGGCATTGACGCAATTCCCACACCATCTGCGCGTGCTGGCGCAGTTCCTTCATGGTGGGTTTGGCGGTCCTGCAAAATAGAGCCACATCGAACCTCCCACTGTCGTGGAGGTTGTTGACAAACAGAGACTTGAAGGCGTGATCTTCCTCCAACCCCGGTGCATTGCGGCCTTGGAAGTAGGCCACTCGTAGGCGCCTGTAATACTCCTTTGGAGGTTCAGACTTCCGTTGGGTGATCGCGAATGCACCAAACGTTGCCGAAGCAGGGTCATTGTACAATGAATACTCTTCCCGGAGAGCCTGGCAGAGGGTGGAGTACCGGTCTCGGGTGTCTGGCGGCAGGGATTCCATGAAAACATGGACTGTTCTGGACGTTGTTTTCCAGAGAAGCTTTAGCTTCTCCCGCATGGAAGGACGTGCGATGTCGAGGAGGCAGCGTTCAACCTCACGGAGGTAGTCCTCGATACTCGCGTCCTTGTTGCTCGGGTCAAAGCGTTCGATGTCCTTTGCGAGGGATTCGAGCTGGCGGGTCCGGACATCCCACCCCCTCACGGGACTGGGGCCGTCAGAGTCCTCTGACGACAGTTCCCCGTGGACTGCTGTCTGACGCGGGTCGGGGCCGCTAGGGCCATACAAGGGAGGTCTACTGGGGTGTAGAGGCACCCTCCTGGACCCCTGCTCCCGACTGCTAGCGTCGCGTGGGGGCTGCAGATGGGAAGGAGTGGCGGAGTCGTCGAAGCGCACCGTGCTGCGGCTGCGCGTGGGCTGAAAAGAATCACCATCTAAGCTATATGAGGCGTCATACCTCTGCGTTGTGGCGCATGAGGAGTCGATAGTGCCAGACCTCTCTGGCGAAGCCAGATTACGACGACCCCAATTAGGGTCACGTTGCGCACCTAGGGTGGCAGTGTAAAGCTGGTGTCGGAGATTTTCTTCCCTCTCCATGCCCATCGCGATTAGCGACTGAGCTTCTTCTAGGTTTTCCTTTAACTCCTGGATCTGAGGCTCACTCTCTAGTGTGCACTCATCGACCTTCGTCTCCTTATGAGGAGGCAGAGCCCGTTGCTTCTCGGGCTCTGAAGGCTGATCCTCGTCCTTGGAGGCGTCCAGCTCCTGTCGGAGGCGAGCGTTGTCCTTGGATAGCCTCTGGTTGTCCAGACGCAGCCGATCCGTACGCTCCTCCGCCTCCTTTGACTGTAGCTCTGCTCTACGCTGGTAGAGCAGGCTGATCTGGCCCAGGACGTCCGGCACTGTACGTGCCGGCTTGTCCCCTGGGTTGTTGACAAAACTTACCAGCTCTCGGATCTTTTCTTCGCAAATCTCAACGCTGTAGCGTTCGAGATTTGCTTTCTCCTCCAAGGAGAGACGGACGAGGTGGGACACCACGTCTCGTATGGCCGGCTCAGTTAGCACCGGCGGAGCCTCGGCTCCCTGTGCCCGGGAACTCTTACCCTCCATTGAGTGGTTGAGATTTACGCCCGAAGTCAACAACGTTAGCTGTGGTTAACGGCAAATTAGCTTTGCTACTGCACAGGTAACGGCTGTACCTGTGTCTTACAAACCTCTCGGTTTCGTTAATTGCTCGAGCTGCACCCTATCCAAGTTAGTCAGATGCGTCTAACACCTTGGCGAGCAATATTGTTAGTGTCTATTAATCGTAGTCAGAAATCTTAACACAGCGTGTTAATCATGCGTAGAATGCAGGGAAAGCAAGGCACTAACCACTTCACAACTGATTTCACACCACAAGTGACTTTGTTCGACAGTGCTGAAAAAGTGTATCTTGAAAACCAATTCTGGGAGAATAAAGTTAACGGCTACACCTTAAGTGATCGATTCAGGATTATTTTGTGCAGTTATTCGTAACAATGCTGGTTTACAACAGCCTCACACGGGGCACCATTATGTTGGGGTCAGCGTGTGATCAGAATATGCAAATTACCCTAGTGGTAGGCTACCGGAAGGTTCTACCCTGTCAGAGGTAATTTACATATAAACGAATCGCCAAACAGAAGTAAATTGTTATTTACGGGTTGACAATTACTGATCACTAGCGGTAGGCCACCAAAGTAATGGATTACTGGAGTAATAGATTACTAAGGTAATGTACCAAGTGTAAGTTATGCAAAGCTATAAAGGTTGATTGGAGTAAATAGTCAGTTATCGGCCAACAGCTTTGAGCTAAAAAGGGTCGCCTGACGGGAGGAACCTCCACGGGGTCCAATCGCGAAGGCGGTCCACCAGTGGCACGACCGGTCAACAGGCGTGACGGGTCACTCCTTTGTTGACAACTGCGGGTCAGTGGCGTGACCTACCGAAGCGCCTGTGGACCCACAGGAGGCGACTCGCTGGAGTAACCGGGGAAAAGCTCAAGCTGCGAAGGCGTCACAAATGGCTATTGACCTATCAATGAACAACGGTACTTGATTATGAGTGATGATTAAATTACGGAGAGCAACCTATGATTCAAGTTATCAATGAAACAAACCTGCGATTTGTAAGTCAATAACTGAGGGGAGGCTGAATTACTTCGGTGGGGTGGACCACCGAAGGTGATCTGCAAGTAATTTAGAATGGATTGTTAATCAAACAAGTTTGGTTATTTATCTAATAACAATCGGGAGTAATCAAGGAGGAGTTGGAATTAATTAAGTAAAGTCGGGGTTTACTAATTAAATACAATGAGTTATTTGAATGAGCTAAACCATTGAAATTGAATTAAATGCAGTTAGGATTATTAATTGGATAAACTTGCGCTTTATGAATTAATAATACTGGATAATTGGATGCTGAGATGCACGAAAACCACTTAAAAATGATTAAAAGCACTCTTGAGTATTAATTGAATAAATTGACTAATTTATTAATTAATAAAGCATACAAATTATCTATCTGCAACAAAAATAAATGAACAATAGCTTAGAGACAATTCAAGTTGTGATTAGGTTAACTGGGTAACAGATCAATCAATAATAGTGCGGGTAATTAACCACAGAAAATGCGATGAAACACTTAAAATTATTTAAAAGCAATGCGGGTTATTCCCGTGGAAAACCTGCATTCATTCGCCAACGCCTCCTAGGTGTGTTGAATTACCCAAAGCGTTAAAATCATTGAAATTGATTTAAACCATTCAAACTATTAATCAATTGAATATTACCGTTACTTAATCAAAGTCGGGGCACCAGCTGAAGTTAGGGTCTTAAACGAAACATCAGTCTTAAAAAAGAAAGTTCAATTAAAATGTTTAAATTATTATTTCTGATTGAAATGATAATCGCAATTTAACTGAAGCAGGAAAGGAAGGCTGTAAATCCGAGCACTGACTGTTACAACCAGCAGTTGTCGCTGAAAAGCACACAAAAACCACCAAGAATCGTTCAATTCAACTATTAAGTGTTTATTAACAAACGTCTATTCCTAAATCATCAATCTATGAATCACATCTAATCAATAAACATCAAGCAAGATCTCATAAAACAACACAATACAAAACAAAGCCAGCTAATAAAGTGTGTGTGTGTGTGTGTGAGTGTGTGTGTGTGTGTGTGTGTGTGTTCGAGTGTGGGGGAGCGATGTGTGTGAGTGGGTGTGTGTGTGTTCGAGTGTGGGGAGCGATGTGTGTGTGTGTGTGTGCGGGTTTGTGGAGCGAAAGGGGCGTGACTTGGTGAGAGGGTAATGACCACGAACGTCCACCAGAGGGAGGTAGACGTCGGCGGTCCGGTGTAATCACCCGATCTGGCCACTAGGTGCGCGTCGGCGCGCGGGGCAGTTGTGATGACTTAATGCAACCACCAGATGGCGGTACGAGCGGTTGCAATTACCCACGCGACTACCAGAGGGCGCCAAACGGCTCGGCGACCCGGCGAGGAAATCGATGTGATTACCCACCCGGTCACCAGAGGCGCTCGGCGTGCTCTGCCTGGGATAGCGTGACGTCACTGAGCTCCGCACGGGCCGTAGCCGTCGGGAGCGCGCCGGATTCCTTGTGGCCGAGAAATCCGAGCCGCAGTGAACTACACACGGTCCCAGGGACGCACTGAAAGGAGGCGCTTGGAGGCAGCGGCGGCCGTACCGTGCGCTGGTTAGTGAACAGGGAAACAGAGGAGAAGAGGAGAGAGAGAGAGGAGAGAGGAGGGGGTGTCTGACTGTGTACCCTGACGCGACCGCCTCAGCTTACACGTACAGAGTCCAAAAACGGCTGTTCAGGCAGATATGGACTCTGGGAGCAGAAGCGTGAGCTGAGGATGAGGAGGCTCGCGCGTGCGTGCGATGATTCGCGTGGATGGCCGTCCACGCGTAGACACAAAAGTACTCAGAAACAGGGATCGGCGTCCCAAAGTTACAAGTACCAACAATAAACACACAGCAATAATAATATCACGTTATTCTAATTCCTGCCCAGACTCTAAGCCTTACTTGGTTGGACGAGGGGGAAACGTGCTTCCGTGGCCAGGTGAAATCCGTCGATTTGTGGCCGCGGGCGGTTCTCTGGCGTCCCAGAAAATAGAGACCTGACGTGGACTACGGAGGGGAAACCCGTAGTGTGATCCGAGGGGCGATCAGCAGCTTCTTGCGATGAGGGGGGGAGTGAAGAAGCGATGCTCAGGTCGGTCTGCAGACGAGCGTGCGGTTGCAGCGCGCGCTCGGGGTCCGGATGATGCAAACAAAAAAGGAAGAAAAAAAGAAGGGGAAACCAAAAATAAAGGGAATTCCCGCTTTTCTTGAGCTCGTCCAGCGAGGTGAAGAAAATTCAGGCCCGGTCCAGGTGCGTTAACACGAGGCGCTTTGTCTCCTTACGAAAAGGTGCGTCTGGGTTGACGCGATTTCGTTTTGGAAGAGGCTGGATCTCTTCCCGGGCCTGAATTTATACCGTTATGATGTCTTCCGGGCTCCCCGCGGCGTTGGCCGTGGTTCAGCCAATCCACGCGGGGTTGGCTTGCGCGTCACCGGGCCGGTGACCCGGTGATGACGGGATTTTGGGTCCCCCTGCCGTCGAGCTGCAGTGCCGCAGCTAGAGGAGGGGGGACCCGGGGGCCCCCCAGGGGGGGGTCATGTGATCAATGGCGAATTTTCCAGGGTTGAGCACATGGTTTCTTTGTTCTCAAAGAAACGTGGCTCACCCCCCTCCTCGCCCCCCCCCCCTTCCTCATGAGGGTGAGTGAACAAAGGATTTTGGCTCCAACATCCCCCCTTTGTTCCGAAGAGTGGGATGCAGGTCACAGTCTTTGGAGCAAACCTGGGCCGAACAATCCATAGAATCTGTGAACGTCCCCATGTCCTGTGAAACATACTGTCCTTCTCTGTCCACCAGTTCACATGTGAGGTTATTTCCTGAGCAGGCTGGGCTAGTCTGGGCAGGCTAAGGCTAGTCTGGGCAGACTTACTATTTCTATTCTAACTATCTAAGCACACATACATTTCATTTCTTAAGGGTCGTCACCAGTGAACATGAAAGAGGTAGGAAAGGGACAGGAGAGTGAGAAATAGGAAGGGAACGGGTGGTTAGGAAAAGGGTTAGTAGGCCGTGCCTTCACCTCTTGGTTGGGTGAGGGCTGGCCTATTGTGTGTTTGTGGATGGGCCCACAAAACGTGGCGAGACCAGGGTCAGGGAATCCAGTCGGGCCTGTAGTTTCTGGATGTACTTGTACATCGCGTACGCCACTACGGCCGTGATGATCCAGCCACTGAGCAACATTCCGAGCGCTGCCATGCTGATGGGATGGTCTTGGTATGGGTGTCCACCTGCCCGCCTAGGGAAAGTGGCTGAGAGCCCTGTGGGCTTTAAATTGAATTTAATCAATTTGGTTCCCTCAGCCAGAAGCTGGCTTTGGAGGGTGGCATCAATTGTGAAATTGTGCCCGACGAATGCATCCATCATCTCAATCTCCACCTCGTGTCGGTCGGCATCGAGATGATGGAGGATTATGTCGTCAATGTGTACTGTAGCCCCTGGTGGGACATTGAGGAATATTGTTTGATTGGGCAGGGTGAGCTTGGTGGCTATATCATGGCGGTCGTAGGACATGGTCGCTTCAGAATGAGGTGTGTTGACGAGCCATCGACTACCTGCTCTCTCTACTCTGGTCTCGGTTCCTTCATCTTTGATGGACAAACTACCTTGACATTTCTGCTCCGGGGCGTCTGCCCTCAGCCCACATAGATAGTTGGTGACATCTCTAATGAAAGGGTTGCTGGGACAGATCCAGTGAATGTCTTTGGTGTTTGTGCACATGCTGAGATTGGGGACCAGGTAGAGTGAGGGGTTGTCGTCGTGGTAGGCGAGTGTGGGTGGCGTTCGGAGGTGTACGTGTGTGTTACCCTCCCAGAATCCCACATTCAATACGGTTTTTAAACGGTACACATTCTGCTTTTCAATGATTGGTAGGTTTAGGATAAATCCTAACTCTAGGTTCTGTGGGTTCACAGAGATCGGAATAGCACTGCCGAGACTATATGCCAGATGTACCTGTGAAGGTTGTACAACAGTGGTGGTAGTGGTCTTGAGAATCTGTTCAACCAGTGTTAGTGGAACTAAGTACGTGGGGATCTTCCCGGTACTGAGGCTACTCACGGAGGAACTGACTTCTCTAAGGAGATCTTGCATAAGATCCCTGACTATTCGCACATACGTTATGTCCTCACTGACGATACTTGACAAGGTTGTTAAGGCATGCAAGGTGTTATTGATTAAAGCAGAATGCAAGTTTACAGTGAGTATGGTTCCCTGAACCGTTTTGGTCAAGCCTTGTAACTGTTCACTCTGTATTAGGAGTCTCTGTTGGATTTCCGGCATTTCTTCTTCGAGTTCCCCGACATGTCTCTGAAGGGCCTTCAGGCTGACCGAGTTGGCTGCGGAGAGGCCAATCGAGAACAGCGAGCCGATGCCTGCTGCTGCGGAGAGCAGTGCACCGAGGAACCGCTTGGGTCGCTTACCGTCGCTGAGGTCTTTCTCAGTGACCATGAATTTGTCCAACTGTTCAAGCATGTGAACCGTTGCCTGTTTCGCATGCTCGATGGTGTCGGTGGTCTGGATTCCGCTTAGCCTCCCCTCAGTCAGCTGGGGGGGCTTGCGGATGTGGTTGCGGTATACATCCCAGGGGTCTAGGCGCACGTAGAACCTCTGGGTGTATAAGCCGCACCGGGTGATGAGAAGTCCAGGCGACCCCTGAAGGATGATGCCCGTTGGGGGGCCTGGTTCAACTATCACCATGGATGAGGTGACTCGGAGGCTGAGCAGGATGCCAAAAATCCAAGGGAGATCCATCCTGGAACAGATGAAGCGGAGAGATGTGATCACTATTGGGGAGTGGATGGTGGTAGCAGGGTTAGTGCATGCAGGGTGTTATTTGCATGCAAGTTGCCAGGCCCTACTAGTGAGCTTGTTATTGGTCTTGGCCGAGAAGTTCTCCCCCCTCGCTTGGAGGGGTTTCAACCTCTCGGCCCGGGAGACTGAATGGCCTAGTGGTTTTCCCGCATTCACCTGAACCGGATTGTGGGTCAGGTTCTGGACTAGCAGGTAGGCTGAGCGGTTGGTTAGCTCTAGAAGGGGTGTGCCACAAATTGTCAGGCAAAGGTCAGAAAAGCACGGTAAGGGTTGAAAGAATGCTTGTGGGCCAAGCATCCTCTGCCCCTTGAGAAGTGCGAGACGGATTGGGAACCCGGCTGTCCGTGCTGGAATTGTGGCTTCCAACTCACTAGCAGCGTGACACGCCTGCGGGATCGTCTGACCGGATGCCATTTGCTCCGGCTCGGTCGTCAGATGCTGCGTGTCCGCGCTCGCCAGTGACCACAAAACCTGGTTCACGGCGTCCAGCTGGACTCCAAGCCTGACAAGGAGATCCGCTCCTATGTGACAAGGAGGGCGGAGCTGCGGGACGACACTCATATAGTGCATGGCTTTCTTCTGCCCTATCTGCACGGAGAGGGCACATACACCAGTTGCTTTGATTAGTGTCTGCGGCGACCCTGCAGCAAGCAGGCGATGGCTGTGCTGCACTTGGACAAGGAGTGCGTTGTGTTGGCACAGATCCTTTAGAAGATCGGCATCAATGGCAGATTTCTCTGACCACAGAGCCAAGAGTGTCTCTGGGACCAAGGTCCCATTCAGGTGTACCCCCCCCACGATGTGGGGATTGTATAGTGGAGATCCATCGTTCGCCAGTGCGCATAGGAATGATGGATGCTCTCTCAGAGACTGATAGCTCCTAGACTGCCGCGACTGCTGGCCGTCAGGGAGCATGACAAGAGGGGTGTTTGAGCCAGATTCTTTGGAAGGCGTACACATGGGATTAGAACTTCTGGACTCGATGGCAGCGTTCATGCTGTCAGAAGAGGGAGGGTCCATGTCTGGACCGATTCGAGTCGGGTTGCGTACTTGGGCCCAAAGGTACCCGCGACGGCAATCGATCAGTGGGGCTAATCGGTTAAGGAGATCTTGGCCAATGAGTAATGGTTCTGTGTCCAGCGTGGTGACATAGATGGGATGCACCAAAGACATCTCTTGGAAAGTGACATCCACCCAGACGCGTTGGGTGATGGGTGAAGTGTCCTGAGTGAAGCTTCTGATGTTAATGCTGCAAGCTTCGACCTGCAGTGGCTTTCCAAGAGACAGCAGAGCTCTCGCAAGCTCGGCGAAGGTGGCTGAACACATTAGGCTTATTTCGGACCCGGAATCTAACAGCGCGAGGGCGTTTACACATCCTCCCACCACCACGGATGTGTAGATGCGGTTGGCGTTCTCTCGGTGCACGAGATTGCCTAAGAAAGTCAGGAACGGCAAATCGGTGGACTGGGAAGCTGTCGTTCTTGAACGTTCTCCCGCCTCACCTGTTTCTCCCCCCCACCCGACAAGGTAAACCTTGTTTGTGGTGGGTCGGGGCCGCCGCTCTAGTCAGGAGGGAGGGGGCCTACGTCCCCGTCCCCTTGAGGGGGGGTGGCGCCCCCTTTGGTTGGACAGGTCCAAGTTCTGTACAGCCTCTTTGATGCAGGTTTGAACCCACTGCTGTAGCTCAGTCTTTAACTGGTCAGCTCTGTAGCGACCGTGGTCCCTTTCCGAACCTTTCATTTTCCACTTTGAATTCGGGTCGGGCCCTTTCTTCGGTTGGAAGTTTTGTTCTGACCTGGCCCATTTTCCACCCTTTTGATTCTGTTGTGCGCCTTTCTGCTCAGACGGAGAGGGTGTACCAGACCCTCCTCCAGCATTCGTTCTGGGTGTCGGCAACTCATCGCCCTCAAGCCTCAAATCCGTGTTTTCCCTTGGCTCCATTTCCAGGACCCTCTGGTCAATGTCAGGCTTCTTACCCGGGCATTGACGCAATTCCCACACCATCTGCGCGTGCTGGCGCAGTTCCTTCATGGTGGGTTTGGCGGTCCTGCAAAATAGAGCCACATCGAACCTCCCACTGTCGTGGAGGTTGTTGACAAACAGAGACTTGAAGGCGTGATCTTCCTCCAACCCCGGTGCATTGCGGCCTTGGAAGTAGGCCACTCGTAGGCGCCTGTAATACTCCTTTGGAGGTTCAGACTTCCGTTGGGTGATCGCGAATGCACCAAACGTTGCCGAAGCAGGGTCATTGTACAATGAATACTCTTCCCGGAGAGCCTGGCAGAGGGTGGAGTACCGGTCTCGGGTGTCTGGCGGCAGGGATTCCATGAAAACATGGACTGTTCTGGACGTTGTTTTCCAGAGAAGCTTTAGCTTCTCCCGCATGGAAGGACGTGCGATGTCGAGGAGGCAGCGTTCAACCTCACGGAGGTAGTCCTCGATACTCGCGTCCTTGTTGCTCGGGTCAAAGCGTTCGATGTCCTTTGCGAGGGATTCGAGCTGGCGGGTCCGGACATCCCACCCCCTCACGGGACTGGGGCCGTCAGAGTCCTCTGACGACAGTTCCCCGTGGACTGCTGTCTGACGCGGGTCGGGGCCGCTAGGGCCATACAAGGGAGGTCTACTGGGGTGTAGAGGCACCCTCCTGGACCCCTGCTCCCGACTGCTAGCGTCGCGTGGGGGCTGCAGATGGGAAGGAGTGGCGGAGTCGTCGAAGCGCACCGTGCTGCGGCTGCGCGTGGGCTGAAAAGAATCACCATCTAAGCTATATGAGGCGTCATACCTCTGCGTTGTGGCGCATGAGGAGTCGATAGTGCCAGACCTCTCTGGCGAAGCCAGATTACGACGACCCCAATTAGGGTCACGTTGCGCACCTAGGGTGGCAGTGTAAAGCTGGTGTCGGAGATTTTCTTCCCTCTCCATGCCCATCGCGATTAGCGACTGAGCTTCTTCTAGGTTTTCCTTTAACTCCTGGATCTGAGGCTCACTCTCTAGTGTGCACTCATCGACCTTCGTCTCCTTATGAGGAGGCAGAGCCCGTTGCTTCTCGGGCTCTGAAGGCTGATCCTCGTCCTTGGAGGCGTCCAGCTCCTGTCGGAGGCGAGCGTTGTCCTTGGATAGCCTCTGGTTGTCCAGACGCAGCCGATCCGTACGCTCCTCCGCCTCCTTTGACTGTAGCTCTGCTCTACGCTGGTAGAGCAGGCTGATCTGGCCCAGGACGTCCGGCACTGTACGTGCCGGCTTGTCCCCTGGGTTGTTGACAAAACTTACCAGCTCTCGGATCTTTTCTTCGCAAATCTCAACGCTGTAGCGTTCGAGATTTGCTTTCTCCTCCAAGGAGAGACGGACGAGGTGGGACACCACGTCTCGTATGGCCGGCTCAGTTAGCACCGGCGGAGCCTCGGCTCCCTGTGCCCGGGAACTCTTACCCTCCATTGAGTGGTTGAGATTTACGCCCGAAGTCAACAACGTTAGCTGTGGTTAACGGCAAATTAGCTTTGCTACTGCACAGGTAACGGCTGTACCTGTGTCTTACAAACCTCTCGGTTTCGTTAATTGCTCGAGCTGCACCCTATCCAAGTTAGTCAGATGCGTCTAACACCTTGGCGAGCAATATTGTTAGTGTCTATTAATCGTAGTCAGAAATCTTAACACAGCGTGTTAATCATGCGTAGAATGCAGGGAAAGCAAGGCACTAACCACTTCACAACTGATTTCACACCACAAGTGACTTTGTTCGACAGTGCTGAAAAAGTGTATCTTGAAAACCAATTCTGGGAGAATAAAGTTAACGGCTACACCTTAAGTGATCGATTCAGGATTATTTTGTGCAGTTATTCGTAACAATGCTGGTTTACAACAGCCTCACACGGGGCACCATTATGTTGGGGTCAGCGTGTGATCAGAATATGCAAATTACCCTAGTGGTAGGCTACCGGAAGGTTCTACCCTGTCAGAGGTAATTTACATATAAACGAATCGCCAAACAGAAGTAAATTGTTATTTACGGGTTGACAATTACTGATCACTAGCGGTAGGCCACCAAAGTAATGGATTACTGGAGTAATAGATTACTAAGGTAATGTACCAAGTGTAAGTTATGCAAAGCTATAAAGGTTGATTGGAGTAAATAGTCAGTTATCGGCCAACAGCTTTGAGCTAAAAAGGGTCGCCTGACGGGAGGAACCTCCACGGGGTCCAATCGCGAAGGCGGTCCACCAGTGGCACGACCGGTCAACAGGCGTGACGGGTCACTCCTTTGTTGACAACTGCGGGTCAGTGGCGTGACCTACCGAAGCGCCTGTGGACCCACAGGAGGCGACTCGCTGGAGTAACCGGGGAAAAGCTCAAGCTGCGAAGGCGTCACAAATGGCTATTGACCTATCAATGAACAACGGTACTTGATTATGAGTGATGATTAAATTACGGAGAGCAACCTATGATTCAAGTTATCAATGAAACAAACCTGCGATTTGTAAGTCAATAACTGAGGGGAGGCTGAATTACTTCGGTGGGGTGGACCACCGAAGGTGATCTGCAAGTAATTTAGAATGGATTGTTAATCAAACAAGTTTGGTTATTTATCTAATAACAATCGGGAGTAATCAAGGAGGAGTTGGAATTAATTAAGTAAAGTCGGGGTTTACTAATTAAATACAATGAGTTATTTGAATGAGCTAAACCATTGAAATTGAATTAAATGCAGTTAGGATTATTAATTGGATAAACTTGCGCTTTATGAATTAATAATACTGGATAATTGGATGCTGAGATGCACGAAAACCACTTAAAAATGATTAAAAGCACTCTTGAGTATTAATTGAATAAATTGACTAATTTATTAATTAATAAAGCATACAAATTATCTATCTGCAACAAAAATAAATGAACAATAGCTTAGAGACAATTCAAGTTGTGATTAGGTTAACTGGGTAACAGATCAATCAATAATAGTGCGGGTAATTAACCACAGAAAATGCGATGAAACACTTAAAATTATTTAAAAGCAATGCGGGTTATTCCCGTGGAAAACCTGCATTCATTCGCCAACGCCTCCTAGGTGTGTTGAATTACCCAAAGCGTTAAAATCATTGAAATTGATTTAAACCATTCAAACTATTAATCAATTGAATATTACCGTTACTTAATCAAAGTCGGGGCACCAGCTGAAGTTAGGGTCTTAAACGAAACATCAGTCTTAAAAAAGAAAGTTCAATTAAAATGTTTAAATTATTATTTCTGATTGAAATGATAATCGCAATTTAACTGAAGCAGGAAAGGAAGGCTGTAAATCCGAGCACTGACTGTTACAACCAGCAGTTGTCGCTGAAAAGCACACAAAAACCACCAAGAATCGTTCAATTCAACTATTAAGTGTTTATTAACAAACGTCTATTCCTAAATCATCAATCTATGAATCACATCTAATCAATAAACATCAAGCAAGATCTCATAAAACAACACAATACAAAACAAAGCCAGCTAATAAAGTGTGTGTGTGTGTGTGTGAGTGTGTGTGTGTGGGTGTGTGTGTGTTCGAGTGTGGGGAGCGATGTGTGTGTGTGTGTGTGCGGGTTTGTGGAGCGAAAGGGGCGTGACTTGGTGAGAGGGTAATGACCACGAACGTCCACCAGAGGGAGGTAGACGTCGGCGGTCCGGTGTAATCACCCGATCTGGCCACTAGGTGCGCGTCGGCGCGCGGGGCAGTTGTGATGACTTAATGCAACCACCAGATGGCGGTACGAGCGGTTGCAATTACCCACGCGACTACCAGAGGGCGCCAAACGGCTCGGCGACCCGGCGAGGAAATCGATGTGATTACCCACCCGGTCACCAGAGGCGCTCGGCGTGCTCTGCCTGGGATAGCGTGACGTCACTGAGCTCCGCACGGGCCGTAGCCGTCGGGAGCGCGCCGGATTCCTTGTGGCCGAGAAATCCGAGCCGCAGTGAACTACACACGGTCCCAGGGACGCACTGAAAGGAGGCGCTTGGAGGCAGCGGCGGCCGTACCGTGCGCTGGTTAGTGAACAGGGAAACAGAGGAGAAGAGGAGAGAGAGAGAGGAGAGAGGAGGGGGTGTCTGACTGTGTACCCTGACGCGACCGCCTCAGCTTACACGTACAGAGTCCAAAAACGGCTGTTCAGGCAGATATGGACTCTGGGAGCAGAAGCGTGAGCTGAGGATGAGGAGGCTCGCGCGTGCGTGCGATGATTCGCGTGGATGGCCGTCCACGCGTAGACACAAAAGTACTCAGAAACAGGGATCGGCGTCCCAAAGTTACAAGTACCAACAATAAACACACAGCAATAATAATATCACGTTATTCTAATTCCTGCCCAGACTCTAAGCCTTACTTGGTTGGACGAGGGGGAAACGTGCTTCCGTGGCCAGGTGAAATCCGTCGATTTGTGGCCGCGGGCGGTTCTCTGGCGTCCCAGAAAATAGAGACCTGACGTGGACTACGGAGGGGAAACCCGTAGTGTGATCCGAGGGGCGATCAGCAGCTTCTTGCGATGAGGGGGGGAGTGAAGAAGCGATGCTCAGGTCGGTCTGCAGACGAGCGTGCGGTTGCAGCGCGCGCTCGGGGTCCGGATGATGCAAACAAAAAAGGAAGAAAAAAAGAAGGGGAAACCAAAAATAAAGGGAATTCCCGCTTTTCTTGAGCTCGTCCAGCGAGGTGAAGAAAATTCAGGCCCGGTCCAGGTGCGTTAACACGAGGCGCTTTGTCTCCTTACGAAAAGGTGCGTCTGGGTTGACGCGATTTCGTTTTGGAAGAGGCTGGATCTCTTCCCGGGCCTGAATTTATACCGTTATGATGTCTTCCGGGCTCCCCGCGGCGTTGGCCGTGGTTCAGCCAATCCACGCGGGGTTGGCTTGCGCGTCACCGGGCCGGTGACCCGGTGATGACGGGATTTTGGGTCCCCCTGCCGTCGAGCTGCAGTGCCGCAGCTAGAGGAGGGGGGACCCGGGGGCCCCCCAGGGGGGGGTCATGTGATCAATGGCGAATTTTCCAGGGTTGAGCACATGGTTTCTTTGTTCTCAAAGAAACGTGGCTCACCCCCCTCCTCGCCCCCCCCCCCTTCCTCATGAGGGTGAGTGAACAAAGGATTTTGGCTCCAACATCCCCCCTTTGTTCCGAAGAGTGGGATGCAGGTCACAGTCTTTGGAGCAAACCTGGGCCGAACAATCCATAGAATCTGTGAACGTCCCCATGTCCTGTGAAACATACTGTCCTTCTCTGTCCACCAGTTCACATGTGAGGTTATTTCCTGAGCAGGCTGGGCTAGTCTGGGCAGGCTAAGGCTAGTCTGGGCAGACTTACTATTTCTATTCTAACTATCTAAGCACACATACATTTCATTTCTTAAGGGTCGTCACCAGTGAACATGAAAGAGGTAGGAAAGGGACAGGAGAGTGAGAAATAGGAAGGGAACGGGTGGTTAGGAAAAGGGTTAGTAGGCCGTGCCTTCACCTCTTGGTTGGGTGAGGGCTGGCCTATTGTGTGTTTGTGGATGGGCCCACAAAACGTGGCGAGACCAGGGTCAGGGAATCCAGTCGGGCCTGTAGTTTCTGGATGTACTTGTACATCGCGTACGCCACTACGGCCGTGATGATCCAGCCACTGAGCAACATTCCGAGCGCTGCCATGCTGATGGGATGGTCTTGGTATGGGTGTCCACCTGCCCGCCTAGGGAAAGTGGCTGAGAGCCCTGTGGGCTTTAAATTGAATTTAATCAATTTGGTTCCCTCAGCCAGAAGCTGGCTTTGGAGGGTGGCATCAATTGTGAAATTGTGCCCGACGAATGCATCCATCATCTCAATCTCCACCTCGTGTCGGTCGGCATCGAGATGATGGAGGATTATGTCGTCAATGTGTACTGTAGCCCCTGGTGGGACATTGAGGAATATTGTTTGATTGGGCAGGGTGAGCTTGGTGGCTATATCATGGCGGTCGTAGGACATGGTCGCTTCAGAATGAGGTGTGTTGACGAGCCATCGACTACCTGCTCTCTCTACTCTGGTCTCGGTTCCTTCATCTTTGATGGACAAACTACCTTGACATTTCTGCTCCGGGGCGTCTGCCCTCAGCCCACATAGATAGTTGGTGACATCTCTAATGAAAGGGTTGCTGGGACAGATCCAGTGAATGTCTTTGGTGTTTGTGCACATGCTGAGATTGGGGACCAGGTAGAGTGAGGGGTTGTCGTCGTGGTAGGCGAGTGTGGGTGGCGTTCGGAGGTGTACGTGTGTGTTACCCTCCCAGAATCCCACATTCAATACGGTTTTTAAACGGTACACATTCTGCTTTTCAATGATTGGTAGGTTTAGGATAAATCCTAACTCTAGGTTCTGTGGGTTCACAGAGATCGGAATAGCACTGCCGAGACTATATGCCAGATGTACCTGTGAAGGTTGTACAACAGTGGTGGTAGTGGTCTTGAGAATCTGTTCAACCAGTGTTAGTGGAACTAAGTACGTGGGGATCTTCCCGGTACTGAGGCTACTCACGGAGGAACTGACTTCTCTAAGGAGATCTTGCATAAGATCCCTGACTATTCGCACATACGTTATGTCCTCACTGACGATACTTGACAAGGTTGTTAAGGCATGCAAGGTGTTATTGATTAAAGCAGAATGCAAGTTTACAGTGAGTATGGTTCCCTGAACCGTTTTGGTCAAGCCTTGTAACTGTTCACTCTGTATTAGGAGTCTCTGTTGGATTTCCGGCATTTCTTCTTCGAGTTCCCCGACATGTCTCTGAAGGGCCTTCAGGCTGACCGAGTTGGCTGCGGAGAGGCCAATCGAGAACAGCGAGCCGATGCCTGCTGCTGCGGAGAGCAGTGCACCGAGGAACCGCTTGGGTCGCTTACCGTCGCTGAGGTCTTTCTCAGTGACCATGAATTTGTCCAACTGTTCAAGCATGTGAACCGTTGCCTGTTTCGCATGCTCGATGGTGTCGGTGGTCTGGATTCCGCTTAGCCTCCCCTCAGTCAGCTGGGGGGGCTTGCGGATGTGGTTGCGGTATACATCCCAGGGGTCTAGGCGCACGTAGAACCTCTGGGTGTATAAGCCGCACCGGGTGATGAGAAGTCCAGGCGACCCCTGAAGGATGATGCCCGTTGGGGGGCCTGGTTCAACTATCACCATGGATGAGGTGACTCGGAGGCTGAGCAGGATGCCAAAAATCCAAGGGAGATCCATCCTGGAACAGATGAAGCGGAGAGATGTGATCACTATTGGGGAGTGGATGGTGGTAGCAGGGTTAGTGCATGCAGGGTGTTATTTGCATGCAAGTTGCCAGGCCCTACTAGTGAGCTTGTTATTGGTCTTGGCCGAGAAGTTCTCCCCCCTCGCTTGGAGGGGTTTCAACCTCTCGGCCCGGGAGACTGAATGGCCTAGTGGTTTTCCCGCATTCACCTGAACCGGATTGTGGGTCAGGTTCTGGACTAGCAGGTAGGCTGAGCGGTTGGTTAGCTCTAGAAGGGGTGTGCCACAAATTGTCAGGCAAAGGTCAGAAAAGCACGGTAAGGGTTGAAAGAATGCTTGTGGGCCAAGCATCCTCTGCCCCTTGAGAAGTGCGAGACGGATTGGGAACCCGGCTGTCCGTGCTGGAATTGTGGCTTCCAACTCACTAGCAGCGTGACACGCCTGCGGGATCGTCTGACCGGATGCCATTTGCTCCGGCTCGGTCGTCAGATGCTGCGTGTCCGCGCTCGCCAGTGACCACAAAACCTGGTTCACGGCGTCCAGCTGGACTCCAAGCCTGACAAGGAGATCCGCTCCTATGTGACAAGGAGGGCGGAGCTGCGGGACGACACTCATATAGTGCATGGCTTTCTTCTGCCCTATCTGCACGGAGAGGGCACATACACCAGTTGCTTTGATTAGTGTCTGCGGCGACCCTGCAGCAAGCAGGCGATGGCTGTGCTGCACTTGGACAAGGAGTGCGTTGTGTTGGCACAGATCCTTTAGAAGATCGGCATCAATGGCAGATTTCTCTGACCACAGAGCCAAGAGTGTCTCTGGGACCAAGGTCCCATTCAGGTGTACCCCCCCCACGATGTGGGGATTGTATAGTGGAGATCCATCGTTCGCCAGTGCGCATAGGAATGATGGATGCTCTCTCAGAGACTGATAGCTCCTAGACTGCCGCGACTGCTGGCCGTCAGGGAGCATGACAAGAGGGGTGTTTGAGCCAGATTCTTTGGAAGGCGTACACATGGGATTAGAACTTCTGGACTCGATGGCAGCGTTCATGCTGTCAGAAGAGGGAGGGTCCATGTCTGGACCGATTCGAGTCGGGTTGCGTACTTGGGCCCAAAGGTACCCGCGACGGCAATCGATCAGTGGGGCTAATCGGTTAAGGAGATCTTGGCCAATGAGTAATGGTTCTGTGTCCAGCGTGGTGACATAGATGGGATGCACCAAAGACATCTCTTGGAAAGTGACATCCACCCAGACGCGTTGGGTGATGGGTGAAGTGTCCTGAGTGAAGCTTCTGATGTTAATGCTGCAAGCTTCGACCTGCAGTGGCTTTCCAAGAGACAGCAGAGCTCTCGCAAGCTCGGCGAAGGTGGCTGAACACATTAGGCTTATTTCGGACCCGGAATCTAACAGCGCGAGGGCGTTTACACATCCTCCCACCACCACGGATGTGTAGATGCGGTTGGCGTTCTCTCGGTGCACGAGATTGCCTAAGAAAGTCAGGAACGGCAAATCGGTGGACTGGGAAGCTGTCGTTCTTGAACGTTCTCCCGCCTCACCTGTTTCTCCCCCCCACCCGACAAGGTAAACCTTGTTTGTGGTGGGTCGGGGCCGCCGCTCTAGTCAGGAGGGAGGGGGCCTACGTCCCCGTCCCCTTGAGGGGGGGTGGCGCCCCCTTTGGTTGGACAGGTCCAAGTTCTGTACAGCCTCTTTGATGCAGGTTTGAACCCACTGCTGTAGCTCAGTCTTTAACTGGTCAGCTCTGTAGCGACCGTGGTCCCTTTCCGAACCTTTCATTTTCCACTTTGAATTCGGGTCGGGCCCTTTCTTCGGTTGGAAGTTTTGTTCTGACCTGGCCCATTTTCCACCCTTTTGATTCTGTTGTGCGCCTTTCTGCTCAGACGGAGAGGGTGTACCAGACCCTCCTCCAGCATTCGTTCTGGGTGTCGGCAACTCATCGCCCTCAAGCCTCAAATCCGTGTTTTCCCTTGGCTCCATTTCCAGGACCCTCTGGTCAATGTCAGGCTTCTTACCCGGGCATTGACGCAATTCCCACACCATCTGCGCGTGCTGGCGCAGTTCCTTCATGGTGGGTTTGGCGGTCCTGCAAAATAGAGCCACATCGAACCTCCCACTGTCGTGGAGGTTGTTGACAAACAGAGACTTGAAGGCGTGATCTTCCTCCAACCCCGGTGCATTGCGGCCTTGGAAGTAGGCCACTCGTAGGCGCCTGTAATACTCCTTTGGAGGTTCAGACTTCCGTTGGGTGATCGCGAATGCACCAAACGTTGCCGAAGCAGGGTCATTGTACAATGAATACTCTTCCCGGAGAGCCTGGCAGAGGGTGGAGTACCGGTCTCGGGTGTCTGGCGGCAGGGATTCCATGAAAACATGGACTGTTCTGGACGTTGTTTTCCAGAGAAGCTTTAGCTTCTCCCGCATGGAAGGACGTGCGATGTCGAGGAGGCAGCGTTCAACCTCACGGAGGTAGTCCTCGATACTCGCGTCCTTGTTGCTCGGGTCAAAGCGTTCGATGTCCTTTGCGAGGGATTCGAGCTGGCGGGTCCGGACATCCCACCCCCTCACGGGACTGGGGCCGTCAGAGTCCTCTGACGACAGTTCCCCGTGGACTGCTGTCTGACGCGGGTCGGGGCCGCTAGGGCCATACAAGGGAGGTCTACTGGGGTGTAGAGGCACCCTCCTGGACCCCTGCTCCCGACTGCTAGCGTCGCGTGGGGGCTGCAGATGGGAAGGAGTGGCGGAGTCGTCGAAGCGCACCGTGCTGCGGCTGCGCGTGGGCTGAAAAGAATCACCATCTAAGCTATATGAGGCGTCATACCTCTGCGTTGTGGCGCATGAGGAGTCGATAGTGCCAGACCTCTCTGGCGAAGCCAGATTACGACGACCCCAATTAGGGTCACGTTGCGCACCTAGGGTGGCAGTGTAAAGCTGGTGTCGGAGATTTTCTTCCCTCTCCATGCCCATCGCGATTAGCGACTGAGCTTCTTCTAGGTTTTCCTTTAACTCCTGGATCTGAGGCTCACTCTCTAGTGTGCACTCATCGACCTTCGTCTCCTTATGAGGAGGCAGAGCCCGTTGCTTCTCGGGCTCTGAAGGCTGATCCTCGTCCTTGGAGGCGTCCAGCTCCTGTCGGAGGCGAGCGTTGTCCTTGGATAGCCTCTGGTTGTCCAGACGCAGCCGATCCGTACGCTCCTCCGCCTCCTTTGACTGTAGCTCTGCTCTACGCTGGTAGAGCAGGCTGATCTGGCCCAGGACGTCCGGCACTGTACGTGCCGGCTTGTCCCCTGGGTTGTTGACAAAACTTACCAGCTCTCGGATCTTTTCTTCGCAAATCTCAACGCTGTAGCGTTCGAGATTTGCTTTCTCCTCCAAGGAGAGACGGACGAGGTGGGACACCACGTCTCGTATGGCCGGCTCAGTTAGCACCGGCGGAGCCTCGGCTCCCTGTGCCCGGGAACTCTTACCCTCCATTGAGTGGTTGAGATTTACGCCCGAAGTCAACAACGTTAGCTGTGGTTAACGGCAAATTAGCTTTGCTACTGCACAGGTAACGGCTGTACCTGTGTCTTACAAACCTCTCGGTTTCGTTAATTGCTCGAGCTGCACCCTATCCAAGTTAGTCAGATGCGTCTAACACCTTGGCGAGCAATATTGTTAGTGTCTATTAATCGTAGTCAGAAATCTTAACACAGCGTGTTAATCATGCGTAGAATGCAGGGAAAGCAAGGCACTAACCACTTCACAACTGATTTCACACCACAAGTGACTTTGTTCGACAGTGCTGAAAAAGTGTATCTTGAAAACCAATTCTGGGAGAATAAAGTTAACGGCTACACCTTAAGTGATCGATTCAGGATTATTTTGTGCAGTTATTCGTAACAATGCTGGTTTACAACAGCCTCACACGGGGCACCATTATGTTGGGGTCAGCGTGTGATCAGAATATGCAAATTACCCTAGTGGTAGGCTACCGGAAGGTTCTACCCTGTCAGAGGTAATTTACATATAAACGAATCGCCAAACAGAAGTAAATTGTTATTTACGGGTTGACAATTACTGATCACTAGCGGTAGGCCACCAAAGTAATGGATTACTGGAGTAATAGATTACTAAGGTAATGTACCAAGTGTAAGTTATGCAAAGCTATAAAGGTTGATTGGAGTAAATAGTCAGTTATCGGCCAACAGCTTTGAGCTAAAAAGGGTCGCCTGACGGGAGGAACCTCCACGGGGTCCAATCGCGAAGGCGGTCCACCAGTGGCACGACCGGTCAACAGGCGTGACGGGTCACTCCTTTGTTGACAACTGCGGGTCAGTGGCGTGACCTACCGAAGCGCCTGTGGACCCACAGGAGGCGACTCGCTGGAGTAACCGGGGAAAAGCTCAAGCTGCGAAGGCGTCACAAATGGCTATTGACCTATCAATGAACAACGGTACTTGATTATGAGTGATGATTAAATTACGGAGAGCAACCTATGATTCAAGTTATCAATGAAACAAACCTGCGATTTGTAAGTCAATAACTGAGGGGAGGCTGAATTACTTCGGTGGGGTGGACCACCGAAGGTGATCTGCAAGTAATTTAGAATGGATTGTTAATCAAACAAGTTTGGTTATTTATCTAATAACAATCGGGAGTAATCAAGGAGGAGTTGGAATTAATTAAGTAAAGTCGGGGTTTACTAATTAAATACAATGAGTTATTTGAATGAGCTAAACCATTGAAATTGAATTAAATGCAGTTAGGATTATTAATTGGATAAACTTGCGCTTTATGAATTAATAATACTGGATAATTGGATGCTGAGATGCACGAAAACCACTTAAAAATGATTAAAAGCACTCTTGAGTATTAATTGAATAAATTGACTAATTTATTAATTAATAAAGCATACAAATTATCTATCTGCAACAAAAATAAATGAACAATAGCTTAGAGACAATTCAAGTTGTGATTAGGTTAACTGGGTAACAGATCAATCAATAATAGTGCGGGTAATTAACCACAGAAAATGCGATGAAACACTTAAAATTATTTAAAAGCAATGCGGGTTATTCCCGTGGAAAACCTGCATTCATTCGCCAACGCCTCCTAGGTGTGTTGAATTACCCAAAGCGTTAAAATCATTGAAATTGATTTAAACCATTCAAACTATTAATCAATTGAATATTACCGTTACTTAATCAAAGTCGGGGCACCAGCTGAAGTTAGGGTCTTAAACGAAACATCAGTCTTAAAAAAGAAAGTTCAATTAAAATGTTTAAATTATTATTTCTGATTGAAATGATAATCGCAATTTAACTGAAGCAGGAAAGGAAGGCTGTAAATCCGAGCACTGACTGTTACAACCAGCAGTTGTCGCTGAAAAGCACACAAAAACCACCAAGAATCGTTCAATTCAACTATTAAGTGTTTATTAACAAACGTCTATTCCTAAATCATCAATCTATGAATCACATCTAATCAATAAACATCAAGCAAGATCTCATAAAACAACACAATACAAAACAAAGCCAGCTAATAAAGTGTGTGTGTGTGTGTGTGAGTGTGTGTGTGTGTGTGTGTGTGTGTTCGAGTGTGGGGGAGCGATGTGTGTGAGTGGGTGTGTGTGTGTTCGAGTGTGGGGAGCGATGTGTGTGTGTGTGTGTGCGGGTTTGTGGAGCGAAAGGGGCGTGACTTGGTGAGAGGGTAATGACCACGAACGTCCACCAGAGGGAGGTAGACGTCGGCGGTCCGGTGTAATCACCCGATCTGGCCACTAGGTGCGCGTCGGCGCGCGGGGCAGTTGTGATGACTTAATGCAACCACCAGATGGCGGTACGAGCGGTTGCAATTACCCACGCGACTACCAGAGGGCGCCAAACGGCTCGGCGACCCGGCGAGGAAATCGATGTGATTACCCACCCGGTCACCAGAGGCGCTCGGCGTGCTCTGCCTGGGATAGCGTGACGTCACTGAGCTCCGCACGGGCCGTAGCCGTCGGGAGCGCGCCGGATTCCTTGTGGCCGAGAAATCCGAGCCGCAGTGAACTACACACGGTCCCAGGGACGCACTGAAAGGAGGCGCTTGGAGGCAGCGGCGGCCGTACCGTGCGCTGGTTAGTGAACAGGGAAACAGAGGAGAAGAGGAGAGAGAGAGAGGAGAGAGGAGGGGGTGTCTGACTGTGTACCCTGACGCGACCGCCTCAGCTTACACGTACAGAGTCCAAAAACGGCTGTTCAGGCAGATATGGACTCTGGGAGCAGAAGCGTGAGCTGAGGATGAGGAGGCTCGCGCGTGCGTGCGATGATTCGCGTGGATGGCCGTCCACGCGTAGACACAAAAGTACTCAGAAACAGGGATCGGCGTCCCAAAGTTACAAGTACCAACAATAAACACACAGCAATAATAATATCACGTTATTCTAATTCCTGCCCAGACTCTAAGCCTTACTTGGTTGGACGAGGGGGAAACGTGCTTCCGTGGCCAGGTGAAATCCGTCGATTTGTGGCCGCGGGCGGTTCTCTGGCGTCCCAGAAAATAGAGACCTGACGTGGACTACGGAGGGGAAACCCGTAGTGTGATCCGAGGGGCGATCAGCAGCTTCTTGCGATGAGGGGGGGAGTGAAGAAGCGATGCTCAGGTCGGTCTGCAGACGAGCGTGCGGTTGCAGCGCGCGCTCGGGGTCCGGATGATGCAAACAAAAAAGGAAGAAAAAAAGAAGGGGAAACCAAAAATAAAGGGAATTCCCGCTTTTCTTGAGCTCGTCCAGCGAGGTGAAGAAAATTCAGGCCCGGTCCAGGTGCGTTAACACGAGGCGCTTTGTCTCCTTACGAAAAGGTGCGTCTGGGTTGACGCGATTTCGTTTTGGAAGAGGCTGGATCTCTTCCCGGGCCTGAATTTATACCGTTATGATGTCTTCCGGGCTCCCCGCGGCGTTGGCCGTGGTTCAGCCAATCCACGCGGGGTTGGCTTGCGCGTCACCGGGCCGGTGACCCGGTGATGACGGGATTTTGGGTCCCCCTGCCGTCGAGCTGCAGTGCCGCAGCTAGAGGAGGGGGGACCCGGGGGCCCCCCAGGGGGGGGTCATGTGATCAATGGCGAATTTTCCAGGGTTGAGCACATGGTTTCTTTGTTCTCAAAGAAACGTGGCTCACCCCCCTCCTCGCCCCCCCCCCCTTCCTCATGAGGGTGAGTGAACAAAGGATTTTGGCTCCAACAATGGGCTCCTGTGAATGCTCCCCTCATTGGATGATCTGATTTTATTTGTTTTTGTGGGGTTTATTTTGAGTATTTTTAGTCTTGTTTTAGTTGTATTTTATGTAGTTTTTTTTTTCTTATTCTATTTTATATCTCATGTGTTCAACCAAACTCCTCATGTACAGCACTTCGTTTCAACCATGGATGTATGAAAGTGCTGGTATGGTATGGTATGGTATGGTATGGTATGGTATGATATGATATGGTATGGCATGGCATGGTATGGTATGGTATGGTATGGTATGGTATGGTGCAGTATGGTATGGTGCAGTATGGTATTTAAAAATAACATCCAAATAGCATTCACATTTATTTATTTAGAAAACAAACAATTGCCCATACAAATGGACAATAAATACTCAAGGGTTTTTTTAATCTTGCATGAATGTGATACCTCATCCTGTAAAAGGGAATTAAAGTGAAGATAAAGGGTGTTCTTTCCAGATGAGCCACTGCAGTGACTGGAAAAGTATAGGTTGTAACAAGGTCATCATGGATTATGTCGCCGGTGGATGTTTACATGGTGTTTTTGTGGAGTTGTCTGTTGCAGTTATTGGCATCGTGACCTCCTTTTAGCTGCAGAGCTGTGTCACAGTGACATGACTTGACATGACATACAAAGTTTAACACCACCACCATGCAAATCATGTCACCATCCTCCATTAAGAGGAAGGTCAAGCTTCAGGTATCAGACTGCTTTTCTGTGACGAACAGATGGCTCATCAAGCTTAAACAGCTGACCTACTCCCGACTTGACTGCAGGTGTTGTGATTGTGTTAAAGCCGCACAGTAAAATATAACAAGCTTCAGGTGCGATTTCAAATTTATACCTATCATTTGTATCGCACACCAGATTTAAGAGACTTTCAGTAGAGGTCAGGAATAAGTAAACAATAATGAAGTTTGATTAACTCCAAGGAATTATTCCAAACACATAACCCATATAATATTTGAAGAACATTCTAAGATTGCTTGTATTCCTTCTGTATCAAACAATTTCACTGAAGTACTTTGACATACTTGAGATGAACGCTCAACAGTGACGTTTTCTTCCTGCAGTGTTGATGGCCTGGTTAATTCCTTGTTCAAAACCTGTGCTGTCTCTGTGGGAGTACAACAGCCTGAGGTCAGATTAAAACCTGAACACGTGTGAGCCAAGTTAGAGTTACGGCTTAGAGAAAAGATCAGCGTTGGAGGATATAAAAACCAGCTCAAACAAAGAGTCCGCCACATACCGCAGAACTGCTCTTCTGACTGCTGGACGGTGGAGAACTACTAACTTCTACTTAATTGTTGATTCTGTTCAGAAATCTAAAGTTAGTTATCCAGTTAAAGTTGAAAGCTGAATTAAGGGATCCAAGGTCTCTGCAGCTTCTTCCCATCTCTGAATTTATCTGTTGTGATCGCCTCTGCATCAGCCGCCATGGTTCTGGAGGACAGCGAGAGTGACTGCGTCTTTGAGCCCCAAATCACTGTGAGTACCAGAGAGCCTAACATCAAGAACATATCTACTGTTGCAGCCATGCAACTGTAGATCCGCGATTCTGAAATCCATAGGAATACTGCAGCAACGGGACATATTTCAATGTGCAAATCAACCTGTGTGCTTTTGTTTTGTTTTAGGAGGAACATGTGGAGACTCAGTATGGAAATGTCCACTGCATTATGACAGGGACTCTGAGGGCAAACCGGCCTGCCATCCTGACCTTTCATGATGTTGGACTAAACCGTGAGTCACGACTCTTTCCCCGGCAACCATTTGTAAACATTCAGATGCCGCAGATATATTTAATGCAAAAGGGATCCAATTAAACATGTATAATATGTTAAAAGCATCTGATTGTTTCAAACAAACTTTATTTATATAGATAGTTGTTTTGGTTTTGTTTTTCTTAAATACATCTTACTGATTAATTGAGGAAATAATACTCTTAGTTTCACTAAATACAGTAAAGTCCACTATGTGTTTGTAATTATGGTGTTTGTTATTTGTTTGTGTTTTTTCTGTAGATAAGTCCTGTTTCGAGCCACTGTTCAAGCATGAGGACATGCATGAAATCATCAGACATTTACCTGTTTGTCATGTCGAGGCTCCAGGACAACACGAGGGAGCCAAAACTCTGCCGACTGAGTCAGTAAACAATCCTGATTATCATCCTTTCCCACAAAAGATTCATGTTGTAATTCTATAAATATTTATTTTGATTCACCAAAATATGGATTAAAAATGTCAAAGCTTGCTGAATGTAAACTTGATTTTGGACTCTTCAGGTATTCATATCCCACCATGGACCAGCTGTCTGAAGCGCTGCCAAGTGTCCTCAAACATTTTGGGTGAGAGTAATATGAGGCTCTTCGGGTTCCTCACAGTTAATCTGTTACCAAACGCTATTCTCAGTCACGTTCACCTTTGACCAGTTAACCTTTTCATTGTCGGCTTTGCAGACTCAAGAGTGTGATTGGCCTGGGAGTCGGAGCTGGAGCTTACATCCTGGCGAGATTTGCAGTGAGTCAAACCTTTTCTGTCTTCATTTATAAATATAAGACAGTGCTGACAATTTCTACTTTTTGGTACAACATAGGAACAAATAACTTTAAGTGCAGCTCTTAAATTCATTATAGATGTACAGTGTGGATGGGAAAAGAGATAATTAGCGACTCACACTGATAAGATATTTGGTTTATCAGACGAGGTTACAAATAAATGAATTAATATACCATTTCCTGATCTTTTGTGTGTCTAGCTGAATCACCCTGACCTGGTGGATGGACTTGTTCTCATTAACATCAACCCAAATGCGGATGGCTTGATGGATTCTGTTGCAAACAAGGTAGGTAATAATACGATACGATACGATACGATACGATACGATACAATATAATATAATATAATATAATATAATATAATATAATACAATATAATATAATATAATATAATATATCTGCACTTTCCTGTGCTGAGAGTTTTGACCTATTTCTGAATATTTTTGATAACAGCATTTGTCTAACACCTCTCCATTAGTATTACCACAAGTAACCCAAACACTAATTTGAATCCTAACCTGGTCACACTGTGTGTTATAGATCACTGAATGGACTCATACTCTGCCAGACACCATTATCACACACTTGTTTGGGAAGGTAAGTCATAAATTAGACGTCCCTACTTGTATCTAAAGAATGTTGGTAAGGTCACATATCAGGTAAATAATGTAAATTGTCTCTTTTTTGTGTATTGATCTATAGGAAGAGATCCAGAACAACCATGACCTGATAGCCACCTACCGTCACCACATCACAACAACAATGAACCAGTCTAATGTGAGTCAGTTCTTCCGCTCCTACAAACAGCGCACAGCTTTGGAGGTGGAAAGGCCTGTTCCTGAAGGAAACATCAATGCCAGGACTCTCAAGTGAGTAAAAAACAAAACAAAACTGACCTTCCACAGTGTAGTGTAACGCTAGGAACTCAGCCGCAGATTCTAAATCCTCTTAACCCGACTTATAACTTACTGCCCTCTCTGTTGGTTTGTAGGTGCTCCACTTTGCTGGTCGCAGGCGATAATTCTCCCGCAGTGGAGGTTGTGGTTGACTGCAACTCTAAACTCAACCCCACCAAGACCACACTGCTCAAGGTATCTACATGACAGACTGATTAAGAAATAATTTACAAATAGAATTATAATAAGGCATGCAATTGTGTATCCAGCCAATACTCCATGTATTTAACTGAACCGTGAGGCCCAAAACATATTAATATTGAATGTTAATAACTGATATTTGCTTCAGGACGGGTGTTGCCAAAGGACAAATCTGGGGGTCTGGGAGATGCGTTCGGATATTTAAAAAGAAATCAATAAATTAGTATTAAAAAGAATAGGTGTAAAAGTATTTTTTTAAAAAAGTGTTTTTCAAAAGGCTGTAGTGCAAAACCCTTCTAATAATTCTTTCAACAATTTCAGATTATGAACACTTGCCAGATGTTTCAAGTTAAAAACATCTAACTAGCAGAAGAGTTATGCTTTGTATTGCCTGCTGTTGGTTTAAGCTCATCCTCCCACACTTTGAATAACCCCAGGCATATCCTCAAGTAAAACAGATTCACTTTGCAAGTGTCTAAAGCTCTCTTTTGTCTTTTTTCCAGATGGCAGACTGTGGAGGACTCCCTCAAGTGGATCAGGTGTGCTTTCACATATTTTGGGGTACTTTGGAAATACTGTTAAGTGTCAGTTTTTGACTGGGTGTCAATGGGATCCTCTTTCTCTCTACAGCCAGCAAAACTGACAGAGGCCCTCAAATATTTCATCCAGGGCATGGGATACTGTACGTAAACACAAGTTATTTCCTGTTAATCCATCAACGTCACTAAAATAATCCTATAAAGGGTTAAAAAAAAATAATTCAAATTCAAAATGATAAAATTGTGTTGATCCCCTCCAGTGTCCGGTGCCACTATGACCAGACTTCGCTCGCGGACGGCCTCCGGCTCCAGCGTCATGTCCTGTGAAGGCTCTCGGAGCCGTGCACACACCAACGAGCTGCAGCGTGGCAGAACACAATCCCACGGCACTGAGGAGAAGCGTGGACGCTCACACACCGACATCTCAATGGATAGTATTTCTAATGCGAACCAGAACATCTCAAAGTCCACCGAGGTGGCATGCTAGGGGCCCACATGGCTCTGATTCCCATGCACTTAATTCACATTATACCTCACTATATTTACTCTACTGTATCCTGCTTTCTTTCTTTACTCCTCCCTTTTGTATTTATTCAGTAATGCCCTTTTGTTTGCACTATCTACACCCAAAGGTCCCCATTATTTCATGGGTTTCCCTCCCTCTTCTACTTATTCCTCTTTTCTCGCTTCTCTTTCCTTCTTTCTCCTGCACCCTGTAAAAATCTTCTTTCTGCAGGCTTCTCTATTTAACTCATATACAGTATATCAGGTAGTACAGTACTTAAAGATACAATAAAAGCTGAATTATTTCTCAGAAGATTTTTACGATGTTGTACTGATGTAAAACTCAGATTCATGTTTAGAAAGTATATGTAAATGTTTAAAAAATGCATTACTACCTGGTATATTGTTCATAACTGTAGGATTGTGTTCTGAATATATACAACTATGACAGCTGTGTATTATTTACTGCAAGAATGTGTCATGAACAGTGTTTTTAGTTGTCAAAATGAATTCAATAAGATTTTTTTTTTCCTTGGGAAATTTAAGCAAGATTATTGCAGAATTCACTTAAATTGTTACCACTCATCAGCAGTTCCCTGTAAGCGCTTATAAAAAGAGACAATATAACACTGTGGCAGAGAGCACAACCTGCAAAGGGCAAACACTTGAATGTAAAAAAATTTATTGAAAAATAAAGAAATATTTAAAAAAAAAAACACAGTGTTTAAGGTTTGTATTATTTTTTAATAATTATTATTATTTTAATGTTTTCATTTGATGAGCGTGTGCAAGTCTTGTCACGGACAGATTGTATTACTTCAATTCAACCACTAGATGGAACCCTGCCACATCCTCTGGTCTCTTGTTCGGGTCACCACAGGTTCACCCACCATATGCTTGGTTTTTAATATCAGTAGTGCCGCACCCGCACTCTATATTATGGTTCTTTTTAATGTCATTGTTTGTCCTCTGTCTCCAGAGCGTTGGGTTAAAGGGCTTTGAATGATTCTTTCCTAATCCCGGGTTCTCTTTCCGTCGCTGCACATGTTCTCTGACAGAAATAAGCATGCAGACGTCATGCATGTCTTTGTTTTGGTGGTTACCGGTCATAAACATGTTTAAGATATCTAATTATTTTATACGGACTAGATAAAAATAATACAGAATAACTAAAGAGTGTGTGTATGTGTGTGTGGGTTGTGTGTGTGTGTGTGTGTGTGTGTGGGGGGGGGGGGGGGGGGGGGGGGGCTAAATTACAATTAGATCTAGAATTTCTGAAAAGTAAAAATAAAAAAAATTATTTTAAAAATGCAAAGGAAAAAAAGCTAAACTGCTTACAAAAGAGATAAAATTCATAAATGGCCTAAATATCCTTCCTCCCTGTAATTACAGTTTGCTGTGTGGGTTATTTTCATCCTTTTTGTGCTTATACTAGTTTAAGCTTTGTACATATCAACAGCTAAAATTTCTCATGTAATTTTTTTATTATGTCTTATTTGATATTGAACTTTCCATTTATTCTGTGTGGAACAATGGTCAAAGGAATTTGACTCTGGAAATCAAGTATTTCTATTCTATTCAATTCAATTTTAAAATGTCAAAATTGCCTGAAGAATAGTGGAACAGAAGGCTGAAACAGCTAATAGGACTGTCGTAAATTGTAACTGTAACTTTATAAATGCAACATGAGATAAAGTGTTTGTACATGTTTTAAAAATACCGTATATATGAAACTTTAAAAGCTGTGTCAGCCTTATTTTAAAGGGTGAACGTGTTTTGCAGGTCCAGGTAAATTTGATTTGATAAAGACTGCAGACCCTTGGTGGTCTATGGCAATAAAAATAATCCTTGATCCCAGTGTGTGTCTGTACGTGTTTGTATGTCTGTATGTCAGCTGAATGCATGAATGTTAGTGGATGTGTAGGTGGGTGTGTGTGCGTGGGCCCATCAGTAGATGGATTGTTTTGGGCTTTGACGGCAAAAACAGCGGAGATACACAGACTCAAGAAGGCATAATGGCAGTCAACATCAAAGTCGCAATGATTATATTTGTGCGCGTGCGTGTGTGTGTGTGTGTGTGTGTGTGTCAAAGCCTCTTTTGTTTGGCTAACATTACAATGCTATGATGAATAATGCATGACAGAAATCTCAAAAGATTTCATTTCTACACGAGACAGCTAACGAACGGCTGTGGACTCTTACAGGCATCCTTTAATTTCACTCTGCTTTTGTGTATCCTTCTTTGGTATGAAAGCAGACAATCCTAACATAAATTCTACCTGTGCTCCCAGACAGAGGCAGATTACTGGACAAGGTCACCAGGAAGAGTCAAACAGCTGAATAGGACACATTAATAGTCAAAATGTGTGAGCGAGATTGGTGATAAAAATAAAAATAAAAGATTAAAAGAAGACCCCAACTAACCAATATGACACCAAACTAACAAAAAACCATGTAGTTTTAAACAACCCATTCCACCTAAGCAAATGAAAAAGACCTCAAAGGCATGCAAGAACTATACAGGAGGAAACACAAAACAATTACAAATCGTATCTGCATTGTTTGTGGACATGTGCAGTCTTCAATCTGCTGTCCTGGTCCTCACTCTGACGAGTGGGTGCTTCATGTCGGTGCCTGGGGAGGTGTTGTTTTATAATCTATCCATGTTGACAGACTGTGATCCGTCTTCGCCAGGTGGATTTGATGGCTGTCCTGCCACTGCAAGGTTTACTGATGAAGCGGAGAGCCTTACCTGTGGTGATGTTGCTCCTATCGCTCACCAACACTCTCTTTTTGGTTGATTTCTAAACTAAAGAAGGAAACAGACGCTATTACAACAGTTCTCCCACGTACTGAAACAATGCAGGTCTGGTTCACTCCTCCAGTGCAGAAATACTTGAGTATACTGTGTATGGGCTTTGGCTTCATTCATATTTGGCAACTCCTCCATAAGTGCTTTGTTCTGTTATGTTATGCAATAACATTCGCTATCTCGTTATCATTTGCTATCCATCCATCAATCTTCTACAACACTATATCCGACTCAGAGTTGCGGGGTGCTGGAGACTATCCCTGCTGACTATGGCGAGGCGAGGCAAGGCAAGTTTATTTATAGAGCACCATTCAAGCACAAGGCAATTCACAGTGCAATAAGAAATGAAAGAACTGCATAAGAGCTATACAAAGAAATAAAAGAAATACATTGAAACAAGCAATGAAGAATCTTAATCTAAAGCTCCAGATTTAAAAAAAAGATTTTCATGAGTCTTTCCCATAACCACTGACCATGCGGTCCACTTTGGGACCATATAGATCTATTGGATTAACTTTACTATGGGTGTTATGACAGGGCACAAGACAGACAATTTCTAACACACACACACACACACACACACACACACACACACACACACACACACACACACACACACACACCCAAGCAAGGGCAATTTTGAGACACAGATCCATCGAATATGCAGTCTAATTTTGGACTGTTGGAGGAAAACGGAGTAATAAAGGAAAGTGCATATGGATAACATTCAAACTCGACATATAGAAAAACACTCTAAAGCCTGATATTACTCAGGAACACTCTTAATGTGAAACAGCCAAAGAAAGGTCCACATGTGCACAGGGAGAACATGCAAACTCTGCAAAGGAATGCCTGGAATCAAACAGAGGTTGTTTTTTTTTATTGTGAGGCAACAACACACCAGTCTATGTTTAGGTTCAGAGTTTGCAGTGCTTGGATCCATTTGTCTTAAATTTTTAATGAAATGTATGTATGTATGCCACGTATTACTTCAAAGATAAAAAGCATGTCAGTACAAATCATGGTCCTTATAAGATTGAACATTTCTTTTGGAGGGAGAAAAAAGCATTATTCCTTATCATTATTCAATATTCATGTCATCAATATGTTAACAGTGAAATGTGTCCACACCCTCCTGCATGCATCCTTAAACTGGAGGATGGGGGGGATGGGTGTATCGCAGTGAAGGTGGGCTGAAACATACAGAATTTGGGACCCTTGGTGCTGTAGCAGCCGACACGTAGTACCCCTCTCCTCCCCCTCCTCTCCTCTCCTCCCTACTCCTGTCCTGCTGTCAGTGAGCCAGCCCGGAGAGCTGCAGCCATGTTGGAAGAGAGCAGCGGAGCTAACAGCTAACGTCAGTGGACACCGACAGCCGGGCACGGCGCTGTTGTGGACAAACACAGACCGGGGAGAGGGAGAGGGAGCAGCAGCAGCAGCAGCAGCCGCCGAGCCGGTCCTCACTCCAGCTGCTACACACCTTAATAAAACGAACACCTGCCTGCTGGAGAAGGTGGCCGGTGCCGGGGAGTAGGTGCGGCCGGGCTCCGGGGTTGAAGAGGGTGAGTATCGATCCCTGCCGGGGGCGGACTGAGTGGGAATAGCCCTCCGTTAGCTGAGCTAGCTAACACACACACACACACACACACACACACACACACACACACACACACACACACACACACACACACACACACACACACACACACACACACACACACACACACACACACAGACAATGGGGCTTCACAATGCGATGCGCGTGGGTGTGTTGTCTGTGAGGAGCTGGTGATCCAGGGACAGCACCGCGGACTAATTGACCTGGAATAGTGTCCGTTCAGGCAGCGGCGGAGTCATTTGTATTCCTCGCAGACAGACAGTGGTGCAGTGGCCGAGGAGCAGCCCTCTCCCTCCCCGCTCCCTCCCCCCAGCTCCTCCCGGTAGGTGCAAAGGTCCGAGCCGCGGAGGGTTTCTGTCATGCGGAGCCTCCAACATCTGGGTTTTGTTGACTTGCCCCGACTGAGACTCGCCGTTTGGAGACAAAAGGGGGGTTGTTCGCCACTTAACCTGCCGCGTCTCAAGTGTTCGGGGTGGCTCGCTGCCTTGTCAACCACCATACTGCACACTTATTGTCGTCGTAGGCCGATTGAGGTGAATTAATATTTGAACACGGCCCGCAGGGTTTCAGCACCACCTCTCATAACATTTGGCAATGAACGGAAATGTAGGTGCAGTGCTGAAATTGACAGGATTAAAGTTGGTAAACCACAGCTCTCTGCATGGGATTTGTGTGGTTTTGCTTTTAGTCCACAGCTGCCTGTCATATCTCCTGCAGATATGTTGCTTTCCTCTTCATTCCAATGTTGTTTCCTCTACTTGTGTGTCACTGCCCACTATCACATCTCTGTACATGTCCTGGAGCAGCTGAACAGATATTTTGACGTAGTAGTGTGCTGTAACGCAGTGTGCTATATCGAATAACATTGAGCAGACTTGACATCACTTTTCTGCTCTTTACCCTGTCCTAAATGGTATTTTTCAAGCGATAAACAATACACTCATGGTGTTTTCTGAGAAATGGTGTTCCTTTTAGTAAATGAACCGAAGCACCTCACTGTGTGGATTGCGTTTCATTGAAACACTAGTTAATGTTTGCCAGATCACACATTGAGTCCAGTCAGGGCAGTCATCATTACGTGTCCTGTTGTTTTAGTAAAGTTGTCACATAGCAATATAAAACATTACAGAGGATTTTGATCTCTGGCATTTCAGCCCTGCTTTCTGTGAATAGTTCAATTGAATAAATTTTTAGAGGAATATCGTAGTTTCTCCAGGTAATGTGGTCTGTTTTATAGTATGAATACTGGCAGATGACACATTTTTAGCAGGGGCTTTGTTTTCACATTTTCCATCTGCTCTTTTTGCCTCCTCTCTTGCTATTTTCTTCTAACACAAGGAAGCAGGAATGAGAGGAGCCGCACCAAGGATATTGGATTGATCTTTCTTGAGATGAACATAAAAGAGAGCGAAACTGAGACACGTAGTGGTTGACAAGATGGAAAGAAAAGGAGAGAAGCGGGAAGACGGAAAGACTCATCGCTGAGGAGGCAACTGTTTGGAAATGAAACTCGGCCCCCAGGTGTGTCAGTTGGAAACACATCAGTAGGAGGAGGGTGTTTCCCCTCTCCTATAAGTGACAGCATACAGTCCAACTAGGAAGTAGACAGCAGAGTTACACACACACACACACACACACAAACAGACACAGGGTGTTAGTGATCTATCACAGGTTCGGTCCTTTGTACAACAGCATGCAGTTCTGGGATTTCCTGGGCTGCACCAATGGAGGTATGTACGTGTACAGTCATACTGATGGCTTGGTGAGGCTGCTTGGCTCTGACTGGACCGGCGTCTGGGCGCTCTGTGCTAAGCAGTCACAGAGAGAGGGTCTGGCAGGCTGAAGGGCTGGAAAGGAATTTGCGCTGCTCACCGCCGTGCAAGCAGTTGCATGTGAAAACCTCACAGACAGGTAGAGCGAAAGAGAGAGCGAAGCACAAACAAAGACATATAAGGGTCTGATACGGTGGCAGCGTGTTCAGATTTCCTTTGATAAACTCGCACAGTTGCTTTTCACAACAGATTTGACAGATGAACTAAGTGGCACAAATGTGCTTGTTTTGTATCTGTTGCCCTGAATGTTTTTGGAGCGTACACGGCAGGCTTGCTCCCACGAAACGCAGCGTGACTGTGTAGCCTTGTGTTTACAGAGAATAGACTTTAATTTTCTTGTAAGTAATTTATAACCCATACGCATGTATAGATGGAATACAAAAAAATAAACAGTGCTGCCACTACAATTTCTATTGTTTCAGCAGCTGCCATTGACATTATTTCTGTCACCATCATCACGACTCTTGCTGTCGCACTTAACAGACTGTGACACAGCTCGGCAATTCAAAAATTAATACCTATTAAGCAAGCTGTCTGTTCATGGGATTCATTTTGATTGAAAGTAAGATGAGTCTCAACTTAATAACACTGAACCTGCTTCTGTTGTGCTTTTTTGTACAACTCGCGCGCTCATCTGTAAGGCGCGCGTCCCACAATAAGTAAGCATTCATACAGGCATCGCAGGTCTACGTGTTTACATGGATCACATCGACACGGTGCTTGTTCACCACATCTGAAAAGGCAAGGAGTCAGATTCCTCACGGCTCCGTTGAACTCTTGTGTTCGCTCATACGTGTGGAACAAGCAGTCAAACAGCACATATATCTGGTTTTGTTCAAATGTTTCCAAACAACAGCCCACAGCTATCAAATGTCCCTCTGCTTGTTCACGAGGTTACATGTAGGTGGGCATCAGAGTATTGGGAACAAGTCAAAACAACAACAAACACTCAGCCTTTGATATTGGTGAAGAAAGCAGATCCAATCAAAAATATTTTACAGTTTTCTGTAATTCTTCCCAGCTGAATACAGCTTCTTCTTAGACACATGGAAACAAATGCAATGTTTTTGTGTGTGTCTGCAGCAGCAGTGGTAGTAGTATTTAAATACACATACTTAATCTATGAAGTATGTACATTTCTATACCTTTTGAGTTTTTCTGTCTCTCATCTTGCCTGAAATGTGGTTACTACATTGTGCTGTGTTGAATTCCAGCACCATTCCACCTCCCAACACCCATCCTGTGCCCGGGGCCATGTTTTTTGCTGTTGCACTAAGATACCTGATGGCTGGTGTCATATTCTTCACTACTCTGACTAATATCTCAAAGAAAATCCTGATCCATGAGCTGGTTATAGCTGTTATGTCCCCAGTTAAATGCGGAAAAGTGAAACAATATTACAGCATTGTGTTGGACGAGACCAGTGAATGTGTAGTAAGAGATCAGTAAATGTGTAGTACCACCATCATTCTGCCTTTATTTGCATCGAGAGCTCATTGTTTTGCTTAAGTTGCTCCATGCAAGGCATGGCTGCTGCGATGGTACAATGACAACGAATATATTACTATAAATATCAGACTGGGGTTCAAGATCCCAGTAACGGTTGTCAAATCTAGATATCATATCAAATAAAATCATATGAAAGCACTTTTTTTTTTACAATTTAAAGCAGCTTGTTCATGGGTATGAATGTGTCTGCTTATATTAAGCTTCATGGTAAGTTTGGACAAGTTGGAGAGAAATGAGGTCCTCAATCTGTGAAACAATGCTCTTAGAAATTACGTATTTTATGAATTAGACTGGCTAATACACATAATTCCATCATTGCAATACCTGTTTCTGACTCCATATGAAGCGTGCATGGTGGGAAACATGTCATGCTGACATTCAACACATTGGCCTGGAATTTTGTGACTCAAACTGAAAACGGAAATGTACGATTGTTTTTACTATTTGGTACTTTCTCCCTAAACAAGTAGATTAACTGGCAGCTAACTGGGCAGTGGTGGTAAAGAGGTTTGTAAAGTAAGCTTGTAAATTGAAGGGCACTTGTTTGAAACCCTGGATTGGCAAGAGATCTCAGTGGGGAAGGTGAAGGTGTCCCCACCCTTATCACTGTCACTGTGGACCCTTAAGCAAGGCCCCCAACCCGTTGAATAGTGAATAGTCTTGATGGAGTCGAGACGAGTTTAATTCAGAGAACAAATCTAGTGCACTGCTGTGTACACACAACAAATAAATTAGTTTCTCCTTCTTGTAGTAGATGAGTAATGTATATGGTTTATTGATCGTTTGGCTAAACACAAACAACACTAAGCTTAATAGGTTGTATAACTAAAATGGTGTGAAATGAAGTGTATCTGAAGGGTTCTGAAAGGACATTTTACTGTAAATTTTCTCTCTATTTTTATTATCAGTTATTTTTAACAGGTAAAATAATGCAATTGTATTTATAGAAAAAGTATAAAAGGGCTTTGTGAGTAACTTGCATAATGACAACGTCCCATTTAATTTTCAGTTCCTGTAAGTACTGGGGGATGTGAAGATTGTGTGGGACCCCAGAGACTCAGCATTTCAAATTAATGTATTTATAAATGTCTGAACATTAACTTTGGTGCAATGCACTGCACACAGAATAAAAGCCATAAAACGCCCCGTGTATAAAGTTTTGTTGGTGTAACAACAAGAAAAATCTAACTAGAAATCGTTGAATTGAATGAGACCAATAAGAGGCTACAGATTGAGCTCTGTGAGTGGAAGTTGTGAACTGACTTTATTATGAAGTCAAAAACAATCCCTCTGCTGATGAAGGAGATAATGGCACTCTGAAATAAATCAAGGGCATAAATTATTTATTCAAATGTACAAATAAAGAGCTTAAGCTTATGTACATAAACAAGGTAATTAAGAAAATGACTCAAAAGGAAAAGTTTGGAGTTTCTGAGCTTGATTGAGTCAGTGAAAGTAGTTATGTTTGATCCCTTACTAGTCTTTTGTTAATCTTCTCTTGTGATTTGCAAAGAACCGCAACAAAACCAGCAAGGCTTTCTCAGGTTGCCAGTTGTAGCTGCATTTCTAACAAAATGTCTTGTAGTTACTTTAATTATTGCCGTATAACATCAAAACGTTCCAGGTAAATATCATCCTTTGACAGAGTAAAGCTATGTGTGGTACGCTGCAGTTGTTGATGAAGGGGAATCGCTCGACAACAGAGATAATGAGCTGTCATGGAACAGATGTGAGCGATGTTCGAAACTTTACGCAGCATTTGTTCTGCACACCGCTGAACCCTCTGAATTGTTGTTTGTGCACTGGAATGTATCGAAGAGGATCTTGTCCGATCGGAGGCGTACACTGTAGAAATATATAGAGGTAATTGAACGGGGGTGCTTGGCCTCTGTTAAGGTTATCACACAGGTGTTTCATCAGACAGCAAGGGACTGTTTTATTGAAGTCACGGCATGCAAGCACACAGATGTGGAAAAAAGGGTGCGGGTGTAAATGAGAGTGTCCTCTGTCTTACTTCCTTCCCCCTGCAGTAGTCCCAATGCTACAATAACATTTTTATAGCAGCTACTTACAGTGACAGCCACCTCATTAAGGCTGAAGCTGCTACTGTGGCGGCTTTGTGCTCCTCTCTGATGTTGCACTCGGTGGTGCGCCCCTCCATTCTGTCGTACTCCATCCTGACAGCATGATCAGTGGAGAGGAGCTGCAAAAAGGCTGTTGTTGGTTTCCCGATGAAAACAGAGTTGTGCAATGCCCTTAGCCTGGTGTTAACCGGCGTAGCCTCTGTGGTTTGCAGCCAGAGGCAGTAGTTTTCTTACTCTTGAGTGGGAGAGAGGAAGAAAGAGCCTGAGAACATGAGAAGGGGGGAGTGAAAGAGTAGGAGGGAGACGCTCTGAAGAGTGTTCATGCAAGTGAAAATATCTCAGGCAGCTCTAGTGGCAGATGTTAGAGAGCTATTTTTAATAAAAGATTAAAGTTTTGGGCCATTATTTGCGGATTTTAAAGGTGAAAGCTCGGTCAACATAGAACGGTGACAGTGGGAGGGATGGCTGGATCAGGGTTTTAAAACTTCTTTTAAAAAATTGTAATAATCCATCTACTATATTGATTTATCCAACTAAGAGTCGCAAGGTGCTGGACTCAGGACACATCAATAACTACACACGCTCACATTCACACCATAAACCATAACATACTAAGGGAGAACATGCAAACTCTACACACAAAGTTCCGCTTAGCACTTTCCCACTACAACGTATGGGTGACACATATATATATATATATATATATATATATATATATATATATATATATATATATATATGCATAACTGACCTGAAATAATAAAATTTAACATTCAAAATATTTGTTTCAGCCACAGCAGTAATGTCAAATTGTAGTCCAGGTGTTGCATGCCTCATTTGATCTTGTGTAGACCAAGCCAGTCCAGTGATAGGCTAAAAAACTTTAAGTAACAATGTAACCACATGTTTCTCTTTATTCAGTGTAAAGAAGCATGAGTATAGTATTAAAATAGTAACATTTGATAATAAAAGAAACATTTTCAGGCTATCTGGTGCAAAATACTGTAAACTTGTCAAACAACATGTTTGTACTTACTGTTTGAATTTTGTTGCATGCAAATATACAACAAATGACTTAACTTTGGGCTTCATTTAGCAACTTTGCTCAAAGATGTAAAAGTTTTCCGCAGTGCTACGACTTCTCTTTCTATAGGGTACTGTAGCTTTCCCTGCAGCATCACTGAACTCTGAGCTCGGGTCTCAGTGTTGTTTCATGTCAGCTATGCTTACTGTAACAGAGCTATCCATCAAGAATGAATTAGAAACAGTTCATCTTTGTTTTGTTTTTTTGTCTTTTTGGTACGTTTTACACTTTGTGCTGTCAATACGTGTGCTGGATTGTTTTCTAAAAGAGTCGTATGACACCGACACACCAGAGCAGAGGTGTCCAACCTCGGTTCTCGAGGGGCCCCTGTCCTGCATGTTTTAGCTCTCTCCCAGTTGCAACACACCTGATGACAATGAGGGGCTCGTTATTGGGCTTCTTCACAACCTTGCTGATGACATCATCACTAGATTCAGGTATGCTGGAGCAGGGAGAGAACTAAACCATGCAGGACAGGGACCCTCAAGGACCGGGCTTGGGCACCCCTGCACTAGAGAGTGTACTCGCAAATATTTAATTTAGGCAATAGCACATCAAATACAATGTCTAAATATAAATAATATGAATCTATAATCCATAAAAGATAGACTTTTTTCAAACTATCTTATCTATCTATCCATCCATCCGTCCGTCCGTCCGTCCGTCCGTCCGTCCATCCATCCATCCATCCATCATCTATCTATCTATCTATCTATCTATCTATCTATCTATCTATCTATCTATCTATCTATCTATCTATCTATCTATCTATCTATCTATCTATCTATCTATCTATCTATCTATCATCTGCATTTGTGTATTATACTGTAATTAGGTATTGTACAGTATTGTTCATTTCATCTTCTTTAAATGTACCCATAAAGCCATCTGATTGTGTTGAGAAAAAATAATCCCAAGTTTGGGTTATAACACAAATAGGCCACATGACTGCTCATAAATCATTTAAAATAACTGGACTAAAAAGATTGGACAAGTTGAGTAAATTGCTACAAAGAAGGGTATAGAATGAGATATTTAACAGAGCACACACATACTACATTAAAAACAGTCACACAAAAAAGTCTGACTGAAAAGGTGAATTCAATCTTTAAAAACAGGAAACTTGTGATGCTCAAGTCATATTTTCTTTTGAACATTAGTGCATACTGATACTTGCAGGACGGGTATGGGGCAGATTCGTCTCTTACAGTAGCGCAACGACTGCACTTCAATGTCTTTGTAATACTAAGAAACCCTTCAATACATACCTAGCTTTCTCTACTGTGTGTGCTGCCAGTCGTGGATCAAAATTGCTGAGTGCCCTAATGTTGCATTTATCACTCACAGCTATTAGACTATGAATGAGGGCATGTTGGGGGGGTGGTGGTGTTAATGCCAGGCTTGGTGTTGTGTCGCTTTTGTTATTAGCATGCTACTTGTGGCCAACGTTTTGGAAGCAACTCTGCCAGGAACAAATTGGATTATGTGATTAGAGGAAATTATGTGAAGTGGCAGAACACACACTGAGCAGCGATGCATCAAACCAAGAGAAATGTTCGACTCTGACTTAAAAAAGAGCAAAATGTTAAAAGTTAATCACCTCTGCAGGCCCCAACAGCTCCGTGCTTCAGTTATTGATTGTTTACACAAGGATAGTCAATCAAATCTAACTTTTTAAAGATACAAGGGTTAATGCTAAATAATAGATAAGAACAGATCTGGTTCAGGCTGCAAAAAAAACAAAAAAAAACCCAATGGTCTACAAAACACACAGTGTCTGTTTTACCAGTGTGAATGTGCACAGGTAATGAAAATTCTGACTGATTCTTCTCGCATCCTGAAATCTCAGTGTTTTCTCAGTTGTCCTTTAGGCTGTGTATTCACTTATTAGTGTATTTATTTCCTTTGCTTGGTAGTTTTATGTCAATCTGGCTGATGTTTGAATTCATCCAGTTGTGGCTGCACAGAGTTCACATCAAGCTTTCCGATATGGACGATGAAGTCTGTGTCTCCGTACAGTACAGTGACAAAAAAAAAAGCCATAAGCAGAAGAGAAGAAAAAATACGGAAGAGTTTTAGGGCCACTGAAGAAAAAAAAAAAATTTGGAGGCTACAAAAAAAAAACAACCTTTGTGGCCCCAGAAAAAGTCGAAAATCAAAGTCGAGATTTTTTTTTTTCACGGTGGAAAAATAAAAGTCCGTCCATCCACATGCCAGCGCGTGTGACTGCTTCCTGAAAGTGCATATCAGGCGGTTTAATGAAGTGGTGAAAAGATGCTTCAGGACAGAATCTAGCTCATAAACACGGTGCAGTTATCATCAGTATCAGGACTAGAAGAGACAGAGCAGCCTGCCGCGTTGTTCCGTCGCGGAAGTTCGTCGAGTACGAAGGACAAAGGCACGGATCCCGGGCTGCTTATTTAAATGTGTTTTTATTAATCAAGGAAATCCTGTGTAAAATCACATGTTCATAAGCAGTAAGCAACCCGATATAGTCAGAATTAAGTGATTTAATGTGAATTCACATCTACGGGCAAGTGATGAGGGATGGATAGACGTCTCTCCGTGGAAAAAAAAAAATCTCGATTTTGATTTTCGACTTTTTCTGGGGCCACGAAGGTTTTTTTTTTGGAGCCCCCGAATTTTTTTTTTTTCTTCAGTGGCCCTAAAACTCTTCCGTAAAAACACTTACATTCATGATGCAGTCATATGTTTTTTAAATATTCTTTGAGAAGTGTGCTTTACCCCAGTTTACTTGTGAAAAATACAAGTAAAGATACTCTTGACAATATGAAAAATTAATATATAAACTAATATACATATATATGTCACTCAATATTAAATTGTATGGCAAAAAAACACAATAATAAAGACAGGAATGAATGATCATTCCAAACTATTGTAATATTAATTATAGAATTTACTGGAAATTGATTGAAATTACTTTCAAGTAGACACAAAATAAAATTTCAAAATGAGAAAGTGATGGTAAAACCGATGTTGAATACCAGATTACACAAAATGTAAACAAAAACATGTTATAAGATAGAGTTCTAAGAATATGTAACTGCTATGAATGTGTATCATGGTTTTGTATGTTAGAAAAAACTTCTGATTGGTCTTCAGAATAAAAATGAAATGTATTTTTTGGGTGTTTAGTTTGGCAGCCAGTATAAAACCCTGTTGCTTTTTGTCATACTTGAGCACACAATGTATATCACAGCATGTAACAATAAACGGTTTCTGATTTTATGATGAGAAATTTGATATGCAGCATAATTATTGCAAACATGTCATTGGGGGAAAAAAAACGTACATTTCTTACTTTGCGTCTGTAGTAACAGGATGCTTTGCATATTGCTATAAACCACATTATGTACCAAAGAAGTGGGTGGTATCAAATCAGGACACAGTTTCTGTTTCCCTAGATTAAGACAAAGCTTTGGCGTTGTCACTAGTCGCCACAGTCCTGCTTTGTGGCTGTTGCTTAGTAACGGATGTCAGCTTAAGCCTGCAAGTGTTTTGAGATTTCATCACGTTGCTCATTTCAGTGGCATTTCCACACGAGAATGTGGTGCGGCGTGAGCGAAAAGACGCGGCGAAAAAGTGGCGAGCAGAAGGCGACTGAGGTCATGAGACAGATTTTGAGAGCCGTGCGCAAGCAGGTTGGGTAAAGTCACGGCGGAGCAGACAGATTCTGCCAAGTCATGGTTCTCGCCTCGTTCCAGCTGTCTGGAACGCGGCGCATCTCAAATCCTCCCGATTCATTGAAGCTGCTGCGCGGTCACTGGCTGGTCAGGACTGACAAACACGTAAACCTGCCGATGAGCTTAGCGTCTTTGGAGATTGACTCGTGTCTGTCTACAAACAAGGGATTGGAGCCGCTGCATAGGACAGTGGACTTTTTAAGTCGTTATTTAGGTGCCTAAATATTAGCGAAAGAGGATACTTTTCTCAGAAATGATCTTCCCGCTTGCTTACTGTCTTACTGTCGTTTCACGTCACGTGATCATTTCCTCGTTTGCTTTGACCTTTTATTAATTCTCTTGTGTTTTCATCCATTCTTGTGTTGTCGATGTGTAAGAATAGACCAGATGTGTCATGCTCACTTTAGTTCAGGGGTCACATACAACGCAGTTTGATCCTAGTGGGACGTGAACGGCAAAACGATTGTGTAGAAACCTCCAACAGCGAAAATTGCTAGTTTTTAAAATTGGTTTTCAACCCAAAGCAAAAAAAAACAACCCAAAACCATTCTACAACTCTACAAATTCTGTCTGTTTTCATGTATTCACCTTCACAGTGTGGCTCTCATACAAACAATGTCAGCAATAAAGTAGCCACCATTTACTATTTGCTTTACATCTACTGACAGTTTTGAGTCTTAATGATGAGTTCTGTCCCTGCACCCAATGGACACACGAGTAATAATAAGTTGTAATTGCTGTATTATTTATTTCACACCGTGATATCATCCGACAGGTCAGATTGAACGCTCTGGGCAGCTGGTCTTGGCCCATGCGCCTTAAGTTTGACACCCCTGGAATAGGCTATTGAATTATGTAGCTTAATCAATTCATTTATATTTTTCTAAACTGGGGTTGTTGGGGGCTGGAGCTGATCTTAGCCGGACCGCTGACCAGTTGAACACTGAGAGGTCGACAATTTCACACACGCATTCACACCGACAGCGAATCTAGTGTCACTAATTAACTCCCAGACGCATGTCTTCGGACTGTGGGAGGAAACTGGAGTCGCACGGGAAAACTTAGGCATGCACACGCGAACGGCCACACAGACATGAAATCAAGCCCGGATTCCAACCGGGAATTTCTTTCGGTTGTGTGTGGAGAGAGTACTTAATCAGCTTGGCCTCCTTATCACGCATGGCTGAGTAAGTTTAAAATATGTTCCATTCTCCGGGTAGGTTGGATCATGGAGCATCACATTATTTCACATCTGGACTTGGAAGCTGTCACAGGGGCAATAACTCTGTGCCATGTTGTCTGTGTAATTTACTGAACTGTTATGAGAATTCAGAAATGTATTAAAATATCTTTTTTTTCTTCTACCCTTTCCCCCCTCACCCGTTTGTCTTCCAGATATTTCTAGAATATCACACTGCGCTGGTGAGTACAACTTTTTGACTATGTAATTCTTGTCCTTCTTTCAGGCAAACAGTGTTGTGACAAACTGGAAGTGTATAGTGGGAATTATGATGGACTACTAATGTCAAAGAATATAAAAGCATTTTTTAATAGAATCTTTATTATAGTACTAAGAAGGAAGATCAAAAGTAATATCACAGTTTTTAACATGACGTTTCTGGTCTGCATCGTGGCTCCGACCTACAGAAGGTTTCTATTGCTGTGTTGCGAAGTGGATCGAGGTGGAGATGAAGCATTTTAAAGGTATAGATAAAGCTCCTCTCTCCAGTCCCTTCTTCTTTTTTCCTCGGCTGTTGCTAGGTAACTGTTGATCCTACAGTATGTCTTCGAGCGGGATGTCATATATTTGGCGCTAAGAACTTGTCAGCCTTCTGAGGGATGAAAACATGATTTACATTTCTTAAACTTAACTTTGCCAGTCCTGCAGAGGGGGTTGGTTATGGAGTTGAAGTTTAGATTGATAAGTGAAATATAGTATAAGAGGGGACTTCCAAACGTTTATAGAAAATGACAGTAGAATGAGAGCTCGGGTAAAGAGTGGCTCATCTCAGCTCAGAGGTTTAGCGGCCACACTATTATTCATAAAGGCACGCATGTATTCCTCTCTGTGACTCTAATCTCCGTCTCTGAGCTTAGCCTGTACATGATGCGATGTTTGGTTTCTCATTAAATGATGTTTAATCGTTGTTATTTTATGTTTGCTTAGATGAACAATACACATGATTATAATGCTTGGGTGGCCAATTAACCATTAGCTCATAAACAGCTAATACGGTTTAAACATGTGTGCAAGAGTTGAAAATCTTTGGTTTGTGTCCGTTAATTTGAGTAGAACTCACCTGTCATTGTTATTGTGTTTTGGGGGATTTTGATGCATTTTCGGACGGTATTCAGAGAAATATTGAAACAAAAAAATGCTAGTGCAGTCAGCCTTGCACTCACTTTAACACTGGACTCAAATGGAAATGTATTGTGCATTATGACTGCCATAATTTCACGAGCAATGTGGTGTGCTGGGATAAGGGATATAGAGTGTATTCTGGAATGTTTTTACTAACCAAGGCATTATTCATTATATCAACTGCTAAAAAAACTAAACAAAGAAACCTCAAAACAAAGCATTCCTCCAATAAATCACTAATAACAAAGAAGGTTCGGACACTTGTAACATCCTATCGTTGATCCAGTCAAGCACTCATTCTTTTGGGTGGGACAAATTACCAACGGGAATTGAGAAGGAGTTTCCAAAATCTGTCAAACATTTTTCTGCAAAATAGCCTAATAGTTGTTGTAGATGTCTCGATTCCTTTTCATTGCTTTATCGACAAATAAAAAAAAAGCAAGAAATAAGGAAATGAGGCTCCAGCATATATGTGTGGCCTTAATCCAAGTAGTTCCTGCACTTCTTCTATCGGGTCTCGTTATCTTAACCTCTGATGAAAACTGATTATTGGATGGTTGAGAGAGCCTGTATGTTTTTACTGATATGAAGTCTTGATCGTCTTTTATGTTTGTGGCTGTCACATTAAAGTTGTATTGTTCATTGTAAAACAATAGCAAGTGACATTTACTTCAAGTTATATCTTGTCAATGCAAAATACTGACTTTCATGCAGCATTCATGTAAACAGCTGGATTGTTTTCGTCTTTTTCGGAGTTCGTCTTCTATTATTGTGTTTATTCAACATATGCAAAACCACCAATTCAGTGGTATTCCAAGTAAATATATTTACTAATCTCATCTGTAATTGCCTTCATTTTTTTATTGGTCAACTAGTGGCGAGCTGTTCCAGCCCAGTGATATAGTGGCTTTAGACGTATTAGATCAGTTCTAACTTCATATACAGTTGAAGCACACCACAGTTTGTTAGAATTGGACTGAGATCTGCTTTTTAATCTGACTTGATCCACTTGTTTGAGGCAAACTCTGGCTCTGGAGGGAGCACGGATTTAATTTCCACAACCCCATGGCTGAATCTCCAATTTTGACACCAGGGCTTGTATGAATTAGATGAATTGCAACAAGTGAATGCACCATTACAGAAGAAAAATGTCCCACACAGGAATGTTAAAACAAGAAATGTTTTTGCAAAGTTTCACATGTCCTTGTGTCATCTGTAGACACCACAATCAAAGTGTGTTACCCAAACACCTCACATGCACACTATCAGTAGATGCTTTACACGGAGAAGTCTAGTCCGCACTCTAGCAAGCCACTGGCTTAAATGTTAAAAGAAAAATTTATATCACTTTTACTATTTATATTAATCGGAATCAAGGGATTTTGTGTACTTGTGCAACTCTTTCTGAAACAGAACAGAACACGATGTGTTTTTTTGTACGATCGTCAGTATCTTCCATGTCCATTTGGCAATGCATCAGTATCGAATCAAGAAACCACCACCTTGTTTTTACATTAACTAAATATCCAGCAGATGCTTTCAGCATCACTTTGGACAAGTTTCTTCTGTAAGGTGCAAGTATTGAACTGACTCTCTACAATCTACCCAGTGTGATTGCTGTCAGTGTTTTGCCGGGGAAAGCTTTGCTGAAAAGTGTTCGCTGTCATCCTGTGCTCCGTCAAATCAGAGGGAATGAATGTCAAGAGTGCTTCACTGCCAGCAAAGGGGCTGAAGTGCTGCAGGAGCAGGTGGAATATGTTTGTAGAGGAGGAAGGAGAACAGAGCAAGGACAGAGGGCAGCAGAGACCCGCTGCCGGCAGCGGAGGCAGACGGAAAAAAGAGGGAGGATAACAAAAAGAAATGGCGAACGAAACAAGTGTTGCTAGAGGTCACAGGCTGGAATGTATGTTTTCAGTGGCTAAGCGCTGATCCCGATAAAACCTTGTGTGTGTGTGTGGTGTTCTGTTGTGATTTCTTAGTTTGTTTATTTAAGTTGATTTCTTGATTAAGAGTTTAGTTCTTTTAAGTACATCATCCAATCAGTTTGTGTCCCTTCCACTGCTTCAGGTCTAAGTTACAATATTTCTGTCTCCATTTCTTTCTCCTCATCTTTCTGTCCTTCTTTGACCTACACACACACACACACACACACACACACACACACACACACACACACACACACACACACACACACACACACACACACACCCCTCCCTCGCACTCCTGCCCGGTAGAGATCGGCTTTTTTCGCAGCGTGGTCACAGCAGCTTATTGCAGAAACACAGCAGAAGAGAACCACTTGGCTCACACACACTTAGTTCCTGTCTGATACGTGCTTTTACTTTATTTCAAATTCCCTATCTCTCTCTGTCTCCTTCAACTACCTACCTGCTCTCACACATGCACACTCATTCGTCTACTGGTGCTCTCTGTCTCACACACATGCTCTCTCTTGTCTCTTTGGTACACTCATTTGGACTGCTCAAGGATTTCGCTGGATAAACAGTGTGTTTGTGTTTGGCTGCGGCATTGTGTGTGCACGTACGCATGCATGCATGCGCGCGCGTGTGCGTTTGTGTGTGTGTGTGTGTGTGTGTGAGGAAGGAAAAGAGCGGTCGGGAACGTTGTTGTGATCTCGCTGCTACAGACGAAAGACTTCTGAAGCCAGACTAAACGGCACACAGCTGACTGATCTGGAAATGGATTTACTGCATCGAACCCACTCCTGAGATGTAACTTTTCTCTTCCTCGACCTGCGTGCATATGCAACGTTGCTTTTTTCTTCCCGTCTGTTTTTTAGAGACATTTTTTGCTGCTATACAGCTCCATTCGGGTCGCGTCCACTTTCTGTCCCTGCGTAACATCAGACACCTGATTTGACCTGGTTAACTCCCGCAGGCTCGGCGCATTGTAGGGAAAGCTTGGAGGACGTGAGGCTCCGCTTCTCCCAGGGGTTTCTCTGCTTTCATCCTTCATCCTGCTGGCTTCATTTCTCTTTCTTTCCCTTTGTAATCCACATTTTCTGTCTATATCTTCTGATAATTTTATTCTTTTTCTACTCTTCCTTTCATCTTGACCTCCTCTCGTCTCTTCTTATCTTTCTTTCCCCGTCTTTTCCCTTCTTCTTCCCTCCTGCAGCGGTCACTCTCATCTTCCTCTCCCTCACTATGCTCCATTTTTCTACGCCCCTCTCTGCCCTACATTTTTGTAATTTCTTTTCCCACTGATGCCCATTTTGTCTCCTCTCAGCTTTGTGATCTGTTTTCTCATCCGCTTTGGACACCATTGAGGATTTACAGAACTAAATGACTACCTTTTTCAATGGATCGTCTTTGATGTAATTGTGTGGATTCCTACTTTACCCAGTTCAGACTGCAACAGTTATTTTCTAACCTGGAAATTTGACACACTAAACCCTTATTTATGGGTGCGGAGCAGAGACCTCATTTGAATTTCACTTTAATGATTGATATACTGGATCAGTAACTCTGCACTGATCTATAAAATCTGATATTTATTAGGATTTATCGGTCTATCAAAAGCAGGAGCTGAGCTCGAGTGTCTGTTTTGGAAACATCCACACTGCTGAAGTGTCGCTGAGCAAACTCTCTGAATGATCTCAAATTCCCTGAGGTGATCGGGCAAAAGACCTTCCTGATAGAGGATCATTGCACGTCACATTGCACAATGGAAAAGGTGTTTAGCTGGGTGGCTTGGATGGACTAATTTCCGTCACCAGGCTGCTTCCTCAAGTCGTGAATCAATGAGATGCAGCAAATTATAGCCGGGTCCATTTTAGTCTTGTGATCAGTCAGTGAATTTTTCACCCGATACTGGATATTCAAGTTTGAGTGACTTTGGTCTATTTGCTTTTGTTGGTTATTTGATAATTTTGCATAAAATCCTGATTTTCAAGACAAATTTGATTTGGACAGATTCAACATTGTGATGAAAGGCAGAGTTTATGTCAGTCTTACTTATAATTTAAAAAATCTGGAGCTTCTCTTTTAGTTGGATGTGCACCGTGGCATTTGATATTGAGTCTGCTACAGAATAGACAGTTATGGACTTGTGTTTTCTAAGCTTGCTGAATACAAGGGCTGTTTGACATCCTATATTTCCTTTTATTGAGTTTCCTGCTGCTTTTTTGGAGGCAATTGTGACCTGCATTGACTTTTTTTTTTTTTTACGATCGATCCACTCTGGATCAGTGAGAGCCCTGTTATCACGACGCCAATTCCGGTTTCTTTTTTTATTTATTTTTTTTACTTTTTGCGTCACATTTTCAAATATCTCTTTACTTAGCTTCACCTGATCTCTTTCATTGACTTGACTTCGACCAGAGTCATCCCATGACGATGCGTTTGTGCTTGTAAGAAGCCAGATTAAGGACTTGTCCTCGACCCTTGGCTCTATGCTGTTTGTCGGGGACAGCAGTTTTGTCTGGACTCTGTGGCCAGACCTGGAACCGTTCCGCCTACAGAACAAATGGAGAACAGCGGCTGCATCCCACTGTGCTGGAGCAAGGGGGCCTGCATCTACGCACAGCACCCTTTACCAAGTATGTACTCAAAATAGCATCCGTAAAGTAATGCAATATGATGCCACATGCAAACGGAGGACGTATTAGGTTCACTTCCATTTCCAGGTTAGAGATTCACTCTTTGCCGTTTCATCAGCTACACATCTGATCTAACATGAGCCAGACTAACAGCTCTGCCATAAACGATCCGCTTCAGATCACCACAGAGATTTCAATTTAACCATATCTTCATACTTTAGGTGGTAGTCTGCATGTTGTTTAGCTGGACTGGTTTATTTTGAGAGGTTCATCTAATAATCTGTCTGCTGTGTATGTTATATGGCAATAATAATAATATTAGAAAGGCCTCACTATATTATGTTGTGTGTTTCAACATCATTACTGACTGCAAAAGTTACCACATAGTTAATATAAAAGCATCAATCATTTAAAGGTTTATAAAAGCAAAATTATCACTGAGGTTTTTTTTTTTTTATCTGTATGACATTAACTATCACAGGTTACTGTACAGATTCACTTTCAAGTTAGACTATTCTTTTTCATATTTAAAGAATTAGAATTCACTTCCTGCTGGCACAAGGATTTTCCCATACAGGTGTACCAAATGAAATTGGTGTTGAATTATTATTTTCTTGGCAAATTTCTGCTTCATTTTTGGTAAATTAGATTGCAGCAAGATTTATTTGTGTTTTAACAAGAATATTTAACATTTTGATTCTGACATTAACAAAATATGACATGTATTTATAAATTATAGTGTAATATGACACCTACATTCTGTCCTCCGTTTGAGCTCTCTATCCTGTTTATTAAAGATGAGCTCTAACACTCTAATGACTAAGACCTTGCAGAGAAATTAGTCATGTTGAGCAGTGGAGGATGAGATTGGTGATGCAATACTGGCTTTTAATTACTGGAATGAGGGTTTTGATTGTCGTAGCATCTCCTGGTACAATGACTTGTCATCAAAACTATGCGTGTGTCATCCTGGTTTACAGCGTCGTTGAAGACCAACATAATCAATTGTGATGATAAAAGTTCGGAAACCACAACAATCGCATCGTCAATGTTTTCTCTATTTACATGCCATTTGGTTTGAGTCTTTGTCCAAGTTGCCAGCTTTAAAGCTGGAGAGATACACTCAAGATGAAATCGTAATGATTTACTGCGTTTGGTGCAGAAAAGGTGAGACGTTCCCCATAGTGTGATTGTGTAAACAGATTTACGGCCCTGATAATTGTTCGAGGAGGACTACAGACACCCTCTAAGTGCTGATCTGTTGGCTCTTATGTTTCACTCAGCATTGCACTCTGTGCATAGAGACATGTAATTAACGTTTTCGACTTTATATTTTCTTCTTCGTCCTTTGGTATGGAGAATGTGCTTTCTTGGCAGCAAACAGGGGGGAGTGAGAGAAAGATAAGCAGCAGAGGAAATTGTCTGAAGATGAGAGAAAGATGAGAGGGAGGAAAGACGAGAAATGGTTCAATAGGATGGTGGGATCAAATGGAGACGAGAAGCCGGGAACTAAAAGGCCTCTAAGCACCAGAGAATAGCAGCAGGGGGAGTTTTAGAGGGAGAGATGAACATAGGTACACATAAAAGATAAGGGAGATTTACTATATGAGCAATGAAAGAGAGGAACAGATGCAAGCCATTAGGAAGAGATGATTCAGGAGAGAGATGAATGTGAGGACTTGTCAACAGAGGAGGAGATGGTGGCAATTATTGGCCTCAGCTCCCACAGGATCGAGCAAACCCTACTAACCCAGATACCAGTTAGACAAGCAGATAACCCGTCCTGCTGCGGCTGCCACTACAGGATGGTGCTCGGCTCCGGTCCTCTGCAGTTTAACAGGCTGAATGTCAGTCAGTGGAGTCCCACAGAGAGAGAGGGGGAGGTGGGTCTGGCAGCAACCTGCTCTCCTCCTAGCTGCCTGCATGGCCCAGTTGATTCAAATCCTGTCCTTGAAAGTGTGCAAGTGCTTACATGTGGGAATTTAGTGCACTTATGCTGAGTAGAAATTGGTGCAAATGAGCAGTGGTTTAATTTCTCCTGTGTTGCTTAGTGCACCTATGTTGAAATTTAATTTATGTACAATGAAATTAATTTATTGTAGTTAAAAGCAAAGGGCTCAGTGTTGTGTTTACTGTGTGCAATCTATTCCTCATATATCAGGCATTTAAGTCATTTTTCAGCTACCTGATAATATATAGTTTATTTCATTTAGTAGATGTTTCAAATACAACAGTTTAAATTTACACTCTCGAAAAACAGGCAAGCATACCATTAGTGCATAGTTATGTCATGCAACAGGACTTAAAGCATAAAGTGGCTGTGTGCATGCACTGAAATGTACGCATGCCTCGTTTTCTAATAGGATTTAGTAAATCCGTATGTAGCATTCACATTATGGTTAAATGTATGCAGTGCTGAGCCACTGTTGTGTTTTCCGTGCATGCAGCGGTGTGTTATAACTCTACTGCTTAATATCTAATCTGATTACTGACTGACAGGGTGAAAAGCACCAGATGGCTGGCTGTGGTTTGTGCCTCCATAGCTCATCTGGTGCATTTGCTTCTATTTAAAAAATGAGTCGCAGTCAAAATAATGCCCCCAATACATTTTTTAACACGTCCCTCTGAGACCGGGCATGAAAGCTGGAGCTGGTGTTGCTAATACAACTGAGGATATGGCAAGCAACTGCATCGTAGCGCTGTCTGTATTCTGGGCAGTGGGTTACCTCATGTTCAGTGCTTAATGTTTAGAATTCAGTTGCCACAACAAACAGCAAAATAAAATCAAATACAAACATTTAAGAATGTAAGCGTGGTCTAATTTTTTGTTACACTATATGTAGTAAATCTATTCTCTCGCTAATACAATGTTTTCAAGCACAACAGTTCACTTGATGCTGTATCTGAGGCAGTACATGCCCAGGCAACTAAAATAATCCAAATGGTAGGATAAGACATCAACTAGCAGATGCCATGGTAACGGTGACCTTCCCTATTGAGTAGTTTGACTGGTGACACGTCACAGTGCAGGGAGATCTGCTGTAAACAGTCAGGTTTGTGCGCAGAATGAAATGGAGGGACAATCAGGAATATTCTTCAGGCGGTGCTTATAGGTGTCACATGAAAAAAACACAGCTCCATCTATGTAAACTCAATTAGTACATGAAGCTCAAGTTTTGCAGGAGCAAAATCAGCAGAGAGATAATCTTTCTCCAAGTGAAGTCTACAAGACAGTTCAGAAATCCAGAACATTTGAAGTTTTACCAGGAAGAACAAGTCTATATTCAGTCATCGTTTTAAGAGCCTTAACATTTCAGAGGTTCAGCTGAATAGGAGGGGAAGGATTAAAAATGTGCAAAAATGTTGCTAATCCAGTCAAATATATGAATGTCAATGTATTACATTTTCACTTTAATGTATTCATTAAGTCATTGGCCTCTTTTCGTTTAAATAGTTACTAAAAGACATTAGGTCTTGTTACATACAGTAATATTTTACTATTGTTAAAGACGGTATATACAGGGATTGTCCAAAGCCACCTTGCAAATCTGTAGTATCACATCCACGGTCGTATTCATTTCTTTGGATGATGACAATAATGTTGTAATAGGGGTCTTTTTAATCTGTGCCACACTAATCTGTTGTATTAGAGCCTGCAAGGTCTTTTGAGTGTGTGACCTTTTTACAATGACCTATATGCATTACAAGTAATGCGTGACTTTTAATATTAATATCACCACAAGTTAAAAAAAAAGAAAAGAGTTCACCATCACAGTTTGCTTTCAGAAACTCAAAAAGAGAAAAGCTAAAAGACTAAATCTGGCACAATTCACTAATTATTATTAAGGTTTTCCCTTCTTTTATGTTTCTGGGACTTTGTCACTGAGATCGTGGGTGTATTTCCTTAGTCTTCGTGATATCCCACTCTCCTAAACACTTCACTATTTACACGGAATATTGCTTTTGGTAGTTATTTAGTTTCTACAAAAAGAATGATTTTAACAATAATTTTCCAAAGACGGAAAACAAACAGCAGCTCTTGGCTCAACAGACATTGCAACACTAGGGAAGGTTTCTCCAACAGCTAGAAAAGATGATCGATTCATAGAGCAACAAATCTACACTCACAGAAAGGCCAATATTGGCAAAAAATAGTGTGTTCATCAGTTAACGTGACAACTACAATAAAGAAAACCAGTGCACTTTGTATGAGTGTGAATGTAACTAATCCTCATATTCATCCACATTTGTTCCCCAATTAGTCCACATTCGGTTGTTGGAGGGCAAAGAAACTTCATCCAGCTCCTCTGAACTGGAAACCCAGATAAGCCAAAAGATATAGTCTCTGCAGGGTTTCCTTGGACATGCCTGATAGACTTCTAACTAATCACATCCCTGAAGCGCCTCAACTGGCTTCTCTAGGAGCAGCGTAGGTTTGGTGTTCTCCAGATAATTAAGCACCTCACTCTAACCAAATTGAAGCATGCCACCCTATGAAGAAAACTCGCGACAGCTGCTTGAATGTGTTATTTTAATATTTGGATCTTGTCTCAAAGTTCTTGACCAAGGTGAGGGTCGTTTACACTTCAAACATATGCTATGCCTGCTCTGTGGAACTGCTTTTTTCTTAAACTGAAAAAAACCTCTTCCCCAACAGTCTAACACTTTGCTTATTCATGACGAACTGGGAGGTGGAAAAGGTCCAACTTCCCACTGGGAAAAATACCAACTGGATGCTGTCAAACTTTGCGTTTTCTTCCAGGAAAGTGGGAGGTTCTCTCTGGCTCTAATGTCACTCAGCGTAGAAGCAGAATGAATATAAAAGCTTTATAGCGGCAGTGAGAAGGATTATGTCTTGACGGCACAAAGCAAAAATAACAGCTGTACAGCAAATGTACCCTATTGTAGTGTGAAAATAAATTGTCTCTTGGTTGATATATGTTATGACAAGGTTGTTTTTCTCTTTTCGGTCCCCTTGACAGCAGCAGTAAAGCCCCATTCTTGGAGGTGGCCATGCTATTTGTTCATTAAACATGGCTTCTCCAAATAGTAACTATATCACTTCCTCGCTTCATGATGGCTGCAGTTTCCAGGTTTTTGTACTTGAGTGCTGACTCATCAGACACATCATGCCCGCACACGCACACACCAGCGTGTATTTCTGTGTCTTTGAGAGGGAACCGTAGGTCAAACTGTTGAAAAGTGCTGCATCAAATTCCCCTTGATCTGTCCTCATATTTCTGTCTCTTTCTTCTTTTTTTCTCAGTAGGAAGTAATGCAGCCTTGACCCCATAACACAACAGCAAAGTGCTGATTGTACTGACATGATATGAACAGCTGTGGTTTTCATGCTTCCTATAGACTGTATGGACTTAAGACTCTCAACAACCAATGCAGGGACTTTGCACATAACTGCACATAACTTGCCACTCACACGTGTTGTCTGCACATTTTGTTGTTAAAACCTGTAATCAGTCCTAAAGCTCATCTAGGACAGTACAATCCCATAGATTAGACTGATGCTGAGAGCACAGGTGTTTATAGAAAATGTTTTCTTGACAGTCACATCCCCAGTACTGGAAATCAACCATAAAATTAGTCCATCAGATTTAATTTGTGAGCATCTCTCTTGTCACCACTTGATGACCAGACTTCGCACTCAGCTGAAATTCGTCCCTCCGGCAATGATGACTCAACAGAGCCTGCTGGGGTGTCCAGGAAATGACAGTGTGACACAGGAAGCGTCGGGTGTGCGGGCAAGTGTGAGTGAAGATGAGCCTACAATAGGAAGAGGGAAGAAATCGGCTTCCTGAAAACATTAAACAGGTGAAAGGAAGTCAGAGAAAGGGGGGGAAAGTTTAGTTTCGCTCGTTTGCATTCATTGAGCTCTGCAGCATTGTTGTTGTAGCCTCATACATTAGTCATACAGTCGATGTGAATACAGATGCACTCCTCCTTCTAGAGGTTTCTATCACTTGAGAAGGGGAACATGAATATTTAGGCTCCCCTCCTCATCATCATGAATGTGGCTAAAATTCGGTTTCTCTTTCAGCTTGTATTTCTTGACATATATTGCAAAAAAGTGGAAGTCAGAAAAGTCCCAAGAGTGTTGGGGCATCTGCTAGTCCAAATAGATCCACATTGATTATCATCGAATATCCGCAACGAAATGTTTTTAATGAGTTCTGCTCAGTACGGTACAAGTTGTAAACAAATTTTGATGTCGTTTTTGTACATTTAGTTGAAGTATCGAGTAATTATAGGACTCAGTCCATCTAAAGCTATCCATTCATATCCTGTAGTGCTTTATCTCACTTGGGGTCACAGGGCTCTGAAGCCAAACCCAGCTCACTGTGGGTGAAGGCAGGGTGCACAACGGACAGGTCGGCAATACTTTCTATTCAGTCCAGCTCTTTTAAATCTTTGTCAGATTTTTGGAAACACGGTTTTTTTTTTTTAACCTTCTAATTGTTTGGAGCCCCTGCAGCTGTTCTTTTTAATAATAAATCGGCTGTTCTTCCTAGACGCTCTGGGCTGGGGATTTTTCTGTTTGAACCAAAAATGTGTTGCACGCTACATCTTTAGGTTTGTAGGAAAGTCTGAGGCGTTGATATCTGGATTGATTTTCGTAGAAAATTAGGTGGAGCTATGAGCAATGGTAATGACAGAAAAAGTCAATTTTTGTACCTATGCCAGTTAAAGGCATCTGTATCTTTTACACAGCCACACCAGATTTTCTGTAGCATCATATTAGAGTTGTGCAGCCCGGGCTGGTTAGGAGGTATCATCCAGAGAGGTTGAAATGTTTCTTATATCTCTTGGTCACATCCAGGTTTGGTAGGTTAGATTGAATGAATGATCCGTTCACTCACAAACTGTTTCTGTTTGACAAAACTGTCAGACTGGTTGATTTATCAGTTAGCTGTCCGATATAACTTCAGTACTCCCTTGTTAGTTATTCTAACCTATGGTATATATTGAACAGGAGGTCCATAAGTCCATTCTACAAAGATCTTATGTTCGTTTTTTTTCCCCCTTTGATTTCTATTGACTTGTTTGAGCCTGACTGAGTGACGACTGAACCTCTTCTCATCATGAATGCTCATACAAAAGCTTCATCACAAGAAAACGGTTTACATTGAGGGCACATGTGAACAAAATGCAGCAAATTAAAATGAATTTTAAAATTAAAATGAAGTTAGTTTATATGAGTGGGATGCCAAGCGAGTCGATGTGCGGAGAAATTTATTAAATCAACATTTGTTTTTGGCCAAACTAAATTTCTCTTTCTTTCCATCACTTTATTCTTTACTTGTATAAATGAGTATCTCTGTACTTCTATTTTCCTATCATAGTTGGTATTTGTTATCTCAATGCAGTTTGAGGTTTATCTTATGGTCGTTAGCAGGTTTTGGTGCTATGAATTCTCTCTTATATAATAAATAATGTACAGTAACTTGTTTGTGGTTGCGTTTAAGTGATAATGGGGGGAGGGTTAAACAAAACATTCTGAGGTTTATTGAAAAAAAATCACTTAGGCAACTGTTTTTATGTCCGCCAAGGACAGAATAAAAGAGTCGGCATATATATTTATCTGTTTGTATGTCTTTTAGCAAGATTACGTCAAAATTACAGCATGTATTTGGTCAAAATTTTCACCACAGCTAGATATTAGGCCATGGACAATTCCATTAAATTTTGGAGGTGATCCGGATCCTGATTTTTGATCAGGATTTCATTTGATAGGCTTTTAAGGATCATGTCAAAGCTACATGAACCTTTGGCGGATGCCAGAAATGTCTGATTGCTCTTGTTTTTTAATGCATGATAATTTTTTGGGTCTCTGGGTAGACGACTAGATTTCAAATTAAAGGTTAAATTAATTACTGTGTTTTTCCTCATTTTGTTTGTAGAATATGACGGCCAGTTAGCCCCAGCAGGAACGTCAGAGTCGGGCATGGCATCGTCTTCCTACCTGGAACCTAACCTCAACCACTCGGCGGCGAGTGGTTGTGGGGTGAAGTCCCGCTCTGGAATGCCGGGCGGCCCCGGTACCAGCGGGTCCGCTGGAGGTCTGGAACGGCCACCAGGCTCCATGGACCGAGTTCTCAAGATCTTCCACTACTTTGAGACCAACAGTGAACCTTGTACCTGGGCTAGCAATATCAGACATGGAGACGCTACGGATGTCAGGGTGAGACACACACATACACACACACACACACACACACACACACACACACACACACACACACACACACACACACACACACACACACACACACACACACACACACACACACACACACACACACACACACACACACACTCACGCTCTGATGATATTATTCTCACTTTTTCATTTATTTTTTTTGTTCCTATAGGGTGTAATCCAGAAAATAGCAGAGATCCACAAATTGCGCTGCGTGTCCTCTTTGGGCCTCCGGCTGACTCATTTGCACTCTGACGCTCTCCACTGGTTACACCCTGATTTAGGAGTGTCCCATGTAAGAGAGAGATATGAAAAGCAGCATCCCCAGGAGGAGTGGAGGTAAAACTACATCTTTTAATTATTTAGCTTCATGTCTTTTCCCTGTCTTCATTTCTCCTCTCTTTTGCTTTATTTGTTTCTCCCTTTGAATATTTTAGATTAGTGTAGAAGTGTAGATCTTATAATCGCTGAATAATTATCGGTGCTCAGACGTGGTCGACTGTAGCTCATTCCACTGAGCGAGCACAGGACTGCACTGTTTATTCTGAAGAATGGCAGGTTAATTTTGCCTCTTGCTCATCTGAGGTAGTAACACATTTGTCAAGGAATAAGCAGCACCAGACCATGAACAGGATTACTACTCTGGAGACCATCGAGGAGGTGGTGAGAGGAGGGTCTTAACATAGCTGCGATCCACCATGGACAACAGCTCTCAGCTCTAACCAGCTTCTTCAGTGGTTGACTCCTGCAGCCTCCATCCAGGAAGGCGCGATGCCACAGGTCAATCATTCCCGCTGCAGTAAAACTGTTTAACACTGCCGGTCCAACCTAATCAGACGTGATCCCTTTTCAATCCATTGTGAATATGTACAATTTATCTTCACAAAGTCTACAGTTCGTCGTTAATCTTTTGATATTTATTATTGTTTAGTATTTTTCTTTTCATATCTTTGTATACACTGGATATGTTGTGATTACTACATTTCCCCTTGCCTCAGCATATCTTACGTTATATACATCAATGTACTGTTTATTTCAGCTTTCAGCTTGTAATGCAACACACATCGTCATGCTCAATATTGTATGAAACGTGTATAACCGAGACAAATGTCTCATTCTGTAGTTTATGTGGGCTGCTTATCAGAATATAAACTCGTACCCTTCCTTCTTTTCTATGTAGCTGCAGAGTAGTACAGGAGGCTGATTATTATGATAAATAACTGCAAACAACCTTTTTTTTTTAAGGTTACCTTACAAGCTGGAAGAACATATGGCCTCAAAAACATTTAATAGTTTGAATAAACATACTTTGAGGGTATTAATAGTAAGAATTGACAAATAGATTCATTTCGACTGTTATTCAAACTCAGTTGGTGAAATGGACTTTAGTGCACGAGTGGGTCCCTCGCATTCACCGACTCGCTCGTTTCACCAGCGTGCAGCTATATGTCCATTGTACATTCAGCTTGTGCTGCGCTCAGCCATCCTCCGTTGATATTGTTAACAGCCCGCCTCACAATTCAGTCTTTTGTTTTGCATTCGATGGGTTACACCCAGAGTCATTAAAATTGAAATGAATTCAACAAGGGCGAATTGTTCACACGGCTAACATGCAACACAGGAGCTCCGCCAGTTGCCGCGGCTCTGCCTCGGAGGGCAGCAGAGCTACAAACCCGCAGGAGTTTCTGCCACTGCCAAGCTATTGTTAGAACGGCAGCAGCAGCCCAGGGGATGGACCGACTCTGTCTCACTTCTTCCCCGCTCTCTCACGTGTCTCCTCTCATTCTTTCTCATGTGTTCTCAGTCCCTCTTATTTCACTTTGATCCTCCTCTCCATCAATATTGCTCTTATCGCTCACGTTCTCTCAAACACCCCCCATATTTCCTCTTTTCTATCTTTCCTTTTCACTTCATTCATTATAGAATAAGGATGTTTTATTCATTTTGTCTTCAGCCCTGAATTCCATTGTTATCTAACTGCAGGCCTTTAACGTCACAGCCGCTTGGAGCTCGCTACTCTCCTGACCCATTTCTCTCTGCTGTAGTCACAGCAATATGTCACACATTAAATGATACGTCACTATAAACAGTGATGGCCCATCTGGGTACATCTGTGACACAGCTACTGGCAAGTGTAACGGCAGGAGTCTCATTATGCTTTATGGTTTTTTAACTTTATCACTCCGGGTTGGTTCACGGTCAGCAAAATGTGAAATTGCGCCTCGCTGTGCCACCAGACATAATATACTGAGTTGAAAGGGCTACATCTTTCAAATCCCTGCACTGGCAAACAGCCATCCTGTTGTTGTGACAGAGCAAGGGAAGAGCACAACACAGAATTTAGACAAATCCATCAGTGCTGCTCTGTCTCCAGCACATTATTTTAACAGTGTGAGGGTAGAGAAATTTCTCAGAGAACAATTTTTTATTTGTATGGTACAGCTGTGTCATCATTCAACGTGGCTTGTAATAGACTACCGTATAAATGCTCTGCAGCTATGGATGTTTCTGCTTTATCAATAACACGTTGAGGAAATGTTCTTTTTTTCATCAATAGATATATTTACATAATATGTCTAGAATAATAGTTTCTTAAAATTTTCGCAATATAAAATGCATGTTCTACTAACATTGTGGAAAGACAGACTCGTGTATTAGGCTCTGTGATTCGGTATTGGTGAGATCAGCTGACCTATCACAAACCTGTCACATAGAACCAAAAAGGCCGATTGCAGCAAGTGGTTGCAGTGAGAGCGAGCTCCTTTTTTCCCCCAACAGAACTTGCGTTAGCATCAAATCTATACTGTGTGGGTGAGTCATTGACAACATGCACTCTCCGGTCATTCGCAGGTATGAGTTGCGGATGCGGTACCTTCCCAAAGGTTATCTCAGTCATTTCTCTGAAGACAAACCTTCCCTCAACTACCTCTATCACCAGGTAAAGACACAGCACATGTTTCGTCTAAATGAACAAGAATTGAGTTAAAACATTTTCATTTATATTGCTACTGTGTTTCTCCAGGTCAAGAGTGACTACATGCATCATATCGCAGACCAGGTGGATCAAGATGTTGCATTGAAACTGGGTTGTTTAGAAATAAGGTGAGAAGTGCATGCACACATTAACAACATGTACACTATTATCATGCACTTCATTTAAATTTCCTGTGTGTAAAATATGTCTTTTCCCTTTTGTGTAGGAGGTTCTTTCGAGAAATGCCTGGTAATGCCCTAGATAAGAAATCCAACTATGAACTTCTAGAGTAAGATTGCTGCTATTACATTTAATCTGTTTGAACCAATTTTTTTGAAACTGTTTTAAAATGCAATATTATGATGTTGTTATTCTTTTTAGGAAAGATGTTGGTTTGAGAAGGTTCTTTCCCAAAAGCCTGTTGGACTCTCTTAAGGTGAGGTTAATCATCTGGAAACGTAAAAGCCCAAGTCGTACTTTTTATGTCTGCTACCTGAAGAACAAGTTATGATTTAGCCCCTGCTCTGTGGGCTGGCTGGGTTACTTCAGAGTGTGTCTTCGCCTGGCGCGATGACTGACTGGATGTCTGGCTAAATGTCTGATTATCTGATTGGAATTAAGTTAAACCTCCTGTTGTCACTCAGCACGCTCAGTTGGGTTGTGTGTTTTTTTTTTTTCTTCTTTTTTGGCACTGAACCAATTTTCCCCCTGAAAGACTTATCTCCTGAAAATCCCCCCCCCCCCCCCCCCCCCTCCCTTCTCTCTGTCTGCCAGGCAAAGGCTCTTCGTAAGCAAATCCAGCAGACCTTTAAGCAGTTTGCTAACCTCAATGACGAGCAGAGCATCCACAAGTTCTTTGAGATACTGTCTCCCATCTACCGCTTCGACAAGGAGTGCTTCAAATGTGCTTTAGGGGTAAGATGACTCATTTCATAGAGCTAAATGTTGCACGTGAAGGTCAATAATTATGTTATTTCATGTATTGTCATCACATGAAGTCATGTGCATGGGAGGTTAGAGCCTGTTCAGGATGTGCAGGGCGGAAGACATGGCGTGTGCTCGTAAACGGCGAACAATTGCATTTATCGATCTGCACAGACCTTCACAGTGTCCATATATTTTCCTAATATACTGTTCTCTGCTGGAGTTATTATTGCAGTCATTTGCACAGCACGCAGAACATTACTGTGTCCCAGAGGGCATTTAATGTCAAAAATGATGAGAACAGATGAGAACACTAAAATTATTTCATTTTATTTCCATGTAACATTCCCATTAGTATTGTATTACATAAACATAGCCGATGAGTGGATGGAATATGACTTATTTTATTACATTTTTCCCTGCTGTCTCTTTGTCTTTCTCCCTCTAGTCTAGTTGGGTAATATCGGTAGAGCTGGCAATTGGACCAGAGGAGGGAATCAGCTACCTCACAGATAAGGGCTCAACGGTGAGTGTACGCACACAAGTCATCCTTCAAAAGAAAAACTTTTCGATCTGCATGCTTTGAAGGGAGATAAATGATTTCTCACTAACTAGACTGACTCTTGCTACCCCAGTAGAGATATTTTAAATGGTTGATTCTCATTAGTGCTGTATGATTAAATTATTAAAAAATCTTCTCTTGCTTGAGTAGCTGGTTCAATTTACACTTTCATTGAACCTACAACATCATGCAAAATTATGAGCAATCCACCTCTTTTCTCTACAAGTTGTTCCACTTAATTGTGGTATTTTGAGTAATCTGAAAATGGTTTTCAGATCAGATGTATACAACATGCTTTGGACTGGACGACAGTAGTAGTAATAATCAACTATACTGCCCTCTACTGGTTGGTCATATCTTTTTATTTTCTCTCCTTATCTAGATTTATTGCCAGATATGGCAAAGGTTTCTGCCTCCAAGCCATTAAAAGGAGAAGGAGAAAAAACAAAGTGTAATCATGAATCTCGACAGTATCGATCAGCTGCTTTGGAGATAAGTCAAGATATAGACAACGGGCATTTTCTGCAGCGCTTCAATTTACTCCATCCTAAACTAATTCAAGCTGCCTGTCATGTGGCAGCAGGTAATTTAATCAATGCATCTTTGCATCAGAATTCATTCTGCACACCCCTCATAAACAAAAAAACAAAAATTATAACAATAACTTGGCTTTAATAACTGAAATGTAATGTCTACACAGTAATCAAGCTTTTTTTTAATGTCACTATGTTGATCAAAACAAGTGTTCTCAAATAGAAAATGTCTTCTTTCTCAGTTTTCAGTCATAAGTGATCATCTTCTGCCTTGTTTTGAAGAAAATACTTGATGGGTATTTTTGTAGCTTTCGTGGTGTTCAAGTTCTGGTTTTGGGGTTTTGTGCTTGAGATGGTTACCCTGCTGCAGTGAGACTTTTTTTTCGCCGAAACAAAATACAGCTTCGTGCAGAATAGTAATGTGCTACTTGTTCTTGACAAGCGTCTTTGCTGCAGGTGTCTAACTCCACATTTCTTGAACTTGAGTGCTCCAGCTGTGCATCTGAGACATATTGATATAATCCCTTCTTCTGCTGGTCTCCTTACACCCAGCCGTATGTTAATGACAGAGACTCTGAAAGTGGTACTTGAATTCCTCTCTTATCCACATGGTGTTGTTTTGCATCCTTATCTCTGTCCTTGTTTCGCTTCTTGAACAACTGGTAGAAGACATTCAACCTCTTAGATGACAGCCGAATGACTTTGGGCTTTTGCTGGTTTCATGTTGGGGTTTTTTCTTTTTCTTTTTGTTAACCTTCTCATAAATTTTATGACAGTTGTTATTCTATCTTTTGTTTCTCCATTTTATGCTTGCTGATTTTATGATGATATAAAGTGTCTTAGAGTGTTTTTAAAAGTGCGAGGCAAATATTAATAATAATAATAATAATTATTATTATTATTATTATTATTATTATTATTGGTGAACAAAGTTTGGTGTGTTTAACACCGAAAATAGAATAACATTAAAGCTTGTTGCAGCTTCACTGGGATCTAATACCGCTGTCAGAATGCTGCTCAGTAAGCAGTGTTCCGGTTCTGCTGTAACCCTGAGACACAGCTATATTCATAACAATGGAAGAAATGGCTGCAATGCAGCTGTATTGCTTGAACTAGTTTCAAATCCACTCGTGTCGTCTGAGCAGAGTCTCGGTAGAAAAAACACAACTGAATGTTGCTTTAAATGTATTAATGACCGACAAAATACGAATCTGAAATGCTGCCATTTTAGAGGCCACTATATACTTCACAAATTGATTTAACATGTTCTCGCCTTTATTTGTATCCATGCAGCCGACACACTTGGCAAACTTCAATCAGGTTCAGTCCATCCAGTACTCCGCTTTGGAGGAGAAGGACAGGAAAGGCATGCTGCAGCTGAATGTGGCTGGAGCTCCAGAGGTAACACACACACACACACACACACACACACACACACACACACACACACACACACACACACACACACACACACACACACACACACACACACACACACACACACACACACACACACACACACACACACACACACACACACACACACAGTTTTACATTGTCAGATACTTTTTTAGTGAACCATGATTAATTGCATGTCAGAATAAAGAATGTTACCACTATAAACATAAAGAACCATGAAGTGACTGATAGGTGAAATGCAAAAAAAAAAAAAGGTATGTGTATATATTGTACATTTTTCTTTGTTTTTCTCTTGTCTCAGAGTCATTTGACACCACTTCCTTTAAATTGTTAAGCGCATTGCAAAGTTGTTGATAAGTGGCAACTTGGCTTTTGGCATCTGCACATGAGTGTCAGAGGGAGTGGTAGAGTTGTGTATGTGTGTGTGTGTGTGTGTGCGTGCGTGCGTGCGTGTGTGTGTGTGTGTGTGTGTAACAGTACTACGTGCACTGGTAGTAGACGTTGTTGCTAATAAAGCTCCCATTGTGTCACTGTGAAGCAGCTCTCTGTGCCACAATTACACTTTGTGTGTGTGTGTGTGTGTGTGTGTGTGTGTGTGTGTGTGTGTGTGTGTGTGTGTGTGTGTGTGTGTGTGCGTGTGTGTGCGTGTGCGTGTGTGTGTGTGTAGCCCCTCACTGTCACCACGGCATCGCTGACCACAGCAGAAAACATGGCCGACCTGATTGACGGTTACTGTCGACTCGTCTCTTTATCTTCCCGCTCCTTCATCGTCCGAGTCCATAAAGGTAGGACACACAACTCCTCCGGATGTTGTTATTTATGTTCTTCTTTTACGTCTACTTTGATGTGTCGTATTGGTGGCGTTGTGCACAGCTGAGTGATAATTGTGATCATTGCTGTGTTGATTCATGTGATAGCAGCAAGTTTAAACAAAGAAAAGAAATTACCTCACGCTATAAATAACCTTGACTCCACTCGCTGTCAGTCATCTTCCATGTCCAATCGTGGCTGGTGAGATTGTTGCTTGTCACTTTGAATAACAGGCTTGTGTTTTGGTTGGGTTTGCTAAAAATAGATAAGGCTGCAAAGCAACATTGATATTGTCATTGCACAATAACCTCAGCTTCTGCTCTGTCTGATTCATGTGTTCTTTGTGTTCCGCAGAGGGAGACCGAGCTCTACCATCCATACCAAAGTAAGATGATGATTTCTATTTACGCCTGTCTTGTGTGGATCTTGTAAAAATGCTAAGTTCCTGACTCATTAACTGATTGAAGTGATGATTAGATGTAGATTCACATTTGTGATACTAATTGTCTAAGCTAGACAGTTGGATGTTTGTTTTTTCCTCCACCTGTTGCCTTCAAGAACTACAGCCAGTCTCTTACTTTGACTATAACATGAGCTGCACAGACCCTCTAAAAAGTGATTGTCTCCTCTGTGGCTCAGAGTTTCAAATCATGAGAAGCGGATGGAGAAACGGATGGACGGTGTACGAACCCGGGCTGTTTGCGTCTCAGGTATAAATCACTGTCCTGTTCTCTCTTTGGCCATTCGGTCTGTTTCTCCTCTGTCAGCGTGCTTCTCCGTCCTCTGCTCTAAATGTCATGGATGACAGTGACTGCTAAGTGTCGCATAAAGGGTTCATAGATATGTGTCCGTGCCCCGCTTCCCCTATAAAGCCTCATCTGTGTGTGCAGTGAAGAGTCCTTGTCTGGCCAGATGTCCTCGTGGAGAGCTTTAGTCACTGTCAGTCTGTCTGAGCTTCAACTGTCTACTGACATCCGACTGATTCGTGTTTGCATGAATTGAGAAATGCCTGAAACGTAGTGAACCTCATTTTCCTCTCATCTCATTAACAGTCGACCTAACGTTGCTCTTCTTCCCCCCTCTGTTTCATGCTGCATGTGTACAGGTCACCTTAGTGGCGATGGTAAACTGTCTTCTTTCTACTAAACTTGTTTAAATTAGTAACATAACCAACTATGGCCATGCCTGCAGTCAGCATGTGTGTGTTGGAGCTCCCTCTCCCTCTGCGTGTCATCCTGCAGCTGTTTTGGTGTTATCCATGACTCAACCTGTTTTTCTTCACTTTGTTTTTCTGGAAAGAGGGAACCTTTCCGTCCCTCCCCTTTCCTCTTCTCTATCTCTCTGTTATGCGGGTCTCTCTCATTCCTCGCGTGCAGCTAGTCCGTGGTGCATGAGCGTTGCAATAATCGTGCATGTGTGTGTCAAGTCAGGTATGGTGACGGCCTTTTGGAAAGGTACTAACTTCTGAGGATGGTGTGTTTTTGGCACTGGTCTGCTGTCTCTCTCTCTGTGTGATGGAGCGTGTAAGGCACTTTTTGATCTGCGTGATTTGGGAGGTGATGAGAGTGGCAGATGATTGCATCTAGTGATCTGGCGTGGGCTAAAGCATCATGCTGTGATGATGCATCTTTTGCACCTTTTGTTCAAAATGTGACCATGTCAGCTTATTTCATGTTTGTCATTTTTGCTTTTATACGACTGAAAGAGACTTATTGCTTTGTCTCATTGTCTCCTCCCGACTTCGCTCTGCAGAAACCGACGACTACGCTGAGATCATAGATGAGGAGGACACCTACACCATGCCTTCAAGTAAGTGCACGTGCATTCAGATAGTGTGTAGGCAGACGATGTCACAAGTGAGAGGAACAAAGTGGCAGGTGCCTGTGTGAGTCCCATCAGTGGACCTCGTCAGACTTAGAGAGCGCTCCGTTTGTGCACACAGGGCTTTATCCGAGTGTGGGAGGGGGATTCAGTTGGTGATGGATGGAGGATTAAAGGTCTTTAGAAGCCACGACTGTTTGTCTGTGGTTTCAGTAAACTGGGTTAGAATCAGATAAAGGAGAATCTTACAGTGTAACATTACTGAATTCCCTTTTATTTATATAAAAGGGAATTTTATATATATATTATATATATATATATATATATTTCAATTGATATCGCTATGTTTTACTTTGAATACAGTGATGTCAGAAGCACGTGATCAAGTCCCAACACCAATTAAGAAATTATCTTAATATCTAAAAAAAATATATATCTATATACAGTATATAAAAACTTTCTTTAAATGGGTGAGCATTTCAACTTTTGCACAAATTATTTTTGAAAGTTAGAAATATTTCACATTGATTCAAAATAATCATTCAATTACTTGACAACCGAGTTAAAAGAATTTATAGTATTCATGTAAAGTAGCCTCTCGTCAGACTTTTCATACGAGTTCACTCCCGGATGACTGATCTCTGTATGAATGGTCACATGCATTACCTGACTTAGAGGTGGAAGCCACTTAAACCACACACTGTATATTTTTACACTTGCATTCTATATTTGTCTTCCTGAGTGGCTACAAGATTTTTCAAAAGGGGAAAAAAAATATCCAGCTTTCTCGCTTTTCTTTTCTTTTTTTAAACAGATTATCTAAAACATGATTTGCTTTATAATCAGAGGTGGCGGAAGTATTAACATTCTTTACTTTAGTAGACATACAGATATTAAAAACAAAAGAAATGTAAAAGAATCGATTGAACTGTTTCAGTTAAAGTTAAAAAGTACACGGAAAAAAATCAAACAGTAGTTTTAACTTTATTGATATACAATGCCTCTTAACTGTAGTCATTGTTTAATCTTTAAAAAGTTAAATCTAACTTTTGAAGGACTTTCTTTAAACACAGGTAATAAGTCTCACTGTTAATTCCTGAATTTGTCAACTCTTGCAGCTTCAGTGTGAATTATGATTACCTTGAGCTGCTCTGATCCTTTCATTGGAGCCGAATCGTCTTTATAGATGTTAAAACAAGTTATAAGTCCGTTTTGACACTGTCGCAAAGAGAGAGTACAGATATGTGTCTTTAAATGTAGGCCGCAATCGCAAAAAGTCACCAGAAAAATAAAACCTCACGTACACTGTCAATAAGTGCAGTACAAAAATACAAACACTTTTTTTCCTGCCACTTCTGATCCATTTTATCACAGTGTCCAGTGTTTACATTTTATTTTCTGGTGAGGCATGATCTTGAAAGGAGATTAAATATGATTAGTGGCCTGCTGTGTTGCTGCTGTTGATTATTGCCTGACCATCAGGTTCAGGGCTGTTATTCATTACTATGATCACTGCATTGCTAAGTGGTGACGCTCACGAGTCAACATTGAGGCGATATGGGCGATACCATAGGATCAGAAGTGGAGGTTCGGCCAGTATATTTCAGCAAATGGGCCCATTCAAGCCGTCTCAAATGTTGCCAAACAAGCTCCACTTTCATGCAAACAGATCTCCACATGGCTTTGCCTCTCTGTCATTCCTGAACCACGGCTCTTAGCTTCATCTTTTTGAAACAAGCACAAAAGGCTGCAATAAAAAAAATTGACACAGTAAAATAGTAGAAATCATAAAAAATGCTTCAAATATAACTCCTTCAATCTTAAATATAAGAAATCCAACAACTGTCTGTGGCTGAGTGAAAAGCTGTTTTGTTAATTGCGTGGCATCAGTTTGTCCTGTTGGTTTCTGAAGTGGTCCGCTTTTTGCTGTGTGACACGCGCCTTTTGAAAAATCTGTCTGAACTTTGAAAGTGATGAAGTGTTATCGCCTTTTTTTGCCTCCGTCTTCGCTTTCCCCGAATCATGTAGCTCAGAGGTTTCTCGGCAGTTATGAACATCCACACAGCGTCACTGTCACTCTCACTCACACTGCTCCTGTCAAACTGACACTGACACTATTAATGAAGATTGCAGTAACAATTTGTGGCTCTCTGTACTCACAGTTAGTTATTTCTGTCTTCTATCACTAATCCGTTTCCCCAGAATACTATGGACTAGATCAAGGTAAAGATTGGAACATACCATACCTCTGGTTTTATTGTGATGACACTTTGATTTGATGGTTGTCGTAACCTTTTTGAGTTTGCTTGCAACCATAAAACAAAGAGAAGTCCAATAATATTTCTGTATCTATGCCCTGTTGATTTGATCCCTCCCCTCTGTGGATGTTTGGTGTGCTCTCTCGCTCTCTTTTTCTTTCTTTTTTCAATCTGGTTGAAGCTTTAGTGTGTGTTTTACATATTTAAGGGGAAGAACAAAACAAGTTGTCTTCAGTAACTTTGTCAACAAAATAATTAAGAATAATAAAATCAAAAATAATCCAAATAGTCTCTAGATGTAAAACCCTACTTACCACTTATGAGAACAATTCAGAAACATAATTCAAGTCTTTTTGGAGTAAGAAACCTGACATGATCACCTCCAGGTTCCAGCTTCTTGTTTCTTCTTTTACAAACAACTGCTATGAAGAAATAAAAAACAAATATTTTTTTTAATAAAATACATTTTTATGTGCTGATGAGGAAAGGACAACAGGATTGTAAATGCTTTTCAAAGACATCTGCTGAGAATTGTAGCCTATTTAGAGATGAATTGTAAAATAATTTTATGTTTTCCGACAGATTTACTTCATTTAAATGTTTAATGTTTAGTTGTTTCCTTCGAAGACTGGCTGGAAAAAGTTCCAAATGTAAAAAAATTAAAATAAAATTCTCCATGTCCATATTCTCCAATGAACACCCTCTGAAGGGTTAACCATGTAAGTTCTTGTATACTTTACAAAGAAGGAAGAGGAAGAGGGAAGGTTTTTAATAGTTGCATTTAAATGCTGCATCATCCCTATTCATTTTTTGAGCTTTATATTTTTTTGACGCTCTGAGCTACTTGGGCATTATTTGCAGAGCACCCGGGCAATAATTATCCTTCTTGTCTGTGAATGTCGCACATTAGTGGCACAATTGAACTGCAGCACTTATCAGAAGAAATGAGAAATGTCTGTAAAATGATATTCATGCAAATTGTCATTTGCTCACCACATGAACAAAGTCAGGTCAACTGTAGCAGTGGTTTCATGGAACATAAGTTTGATTGTAGTCACCTCATGTAAACACTCCTATCTGATTAGATTTGCCCTCAGCAGCGTGGAGGAGGCAGTTTAGGCCAGTTTATGCTCTAACAGTCCATTTAAAGACCACATCAGATTGCTTTCCACTGTCTGAGCTTTTCACACATGTATGTTATGTAATGTCATCACGTGATGCTTCATGCACCGTGTTTTGGCGACTTGTTTAACCAAGCCCACGAGAAGTTAACCAAGGCTGGTGCCCTCAAAACAAATCCGTCTTTAATGCTGGCGAGCCTCAGTGTAAAGCTGAATGTGGGATCATGTCACAAACGGCCAACGTCACAGCGCAAAGCAGTATGGGATTTATCCACCGACTGAATCTCGGATGCTACTCAGGGTGCCCATAAATCCGCTTGTCAGTCTGAGTCTTTATTCAGTGTTCATTTGAACGACACAATCTGAACTCAGTCAGGAGGAATTCAATCAGATTGACTAAAAAGCGACTATTTAAACACAGCTAGTTTAACGACTGTCAGGCAGAGCAAACCACCAGCTTTTAACAGCCTCTGTTTCAAACATCTTTGGCTCTCGACTTTAAGATAGAAAAATCTTTCCTGCGACAAAAAACAAATCAGACAAGAATATGCACTGACCATTGTAACAGACTTGCAATTTTAATATCTGGCGTTGCACTAATTTACAATCCACCTGACTTTATTCATAATTCATTCTACCCAACATCTAAATTCATGTCCAGTGGAAACACTGGCTGTTATTGGCTGTTGTTTGTCTGTGTTACATGGCATGTGTGGCTGTGGTTTGCTCATGCTGTTGTTGCATGTGGTTGACACTGAGCAATGTTGACTGTTCTGAACCCAAGCTTGTCGGAGAAGGTCAGACGTCAGTTTTCTGTTTGTTTACAGTGTGTACTGCAGTCTAATATAATGGTATCTCCCGTATGAATTTGAGGAATTCTTTTCAAAGGACACGATCTAAAGATTCAGTTTTTACCATTGTCTGCATTTAGAGGAAGAAATACACACATGCACACTGTGAAATGCTCTGACAAGCTTGGCATATTGTACGGTTGTGTCTGGGCAATGATGTATGTGTGTGTGTATAATCTGAAAGTCTATTTTTTATTTTTTGTCTTCATTGCGTCTAGCACGAGACTATGAGATTCAGCGGGATTGCATTGAGTTGGGACGCTGCATAGGTGAGGGCCAGTTTGGAGACGTACACCAAGGAGTCTACATCAGCCCGGTACGCACCCTCTTTCTTTTCTCTTTTTTTTTTTTTCCGCAAACTAAACGTACACACGCACATTCTTATTCAGCCCATGTGGTGAATGCAGTATTTCTCTTTGTTCTTTCTCACCCCCTCCCTCTAAAGTCCCTTTGAAGATTGACTAGACCCGACAAGGAAATAGTCTATATTCCAATCACAGTAATAGTGCGCATTAGACATCCACACACTAATTTTTCCACATTACTTTTGTACCAGTGGGGGAAAAAAAAATGATGGGATGAGCTTGCCACTTTGCTGTACTAACACATTTCATGATGCAATTTGACTGAGTCATAATGCTCACAGTTTGGGGTGTATTCACAGTTTTTATTCATGATTTGACTCATTTGACAGGAATGGCTTATCATTTAAATTTGTCCTAAAAGATTAGAAGGATAATTTCAATCTGAAGCAAAGGGTTTTCATTTGATACGGCTGCAGGAACTTGGCTCCCTCACTGTTTTTAACAAAGTGATTTGTGTTTATTTTCACTTTAATCTGCATGAAGATTAAAGCCAAACTGCTTAGGGAGACTTACACGGTTTTCAATCTCCTGTGCTTTGTTATAACCACATGTAATAGAATTTTAAAGGCTCTTTTGCTTGTGTCCACTTATTTCCTGCAGGAGAATCCAGCCCTGTCTGTGGCAGTCAAGACGTGTAAGAACTCGACTTCAGACAGCGTCCGGGAAAAATTTCTCCAAGAAGCCTGTGAGTTTCTTTGCATGTGTACGGTTGCCACACGGTGACCTGACACTGACCATCACGTAGCATCACGTTCAGTTTCGATGATCATGTGTGTTGTTTTGACTCCTTGCGTTTCCTCTGCAGTGACCATGCGTCAGTTTGACCATGCTCACATTGTGAAGCTGATGGGCGTCATCACTGATAATCCAGTGTGGATCATCATGGAGCTCTGCACACTCGGAGAGGTGCGTCGCAATCAAGGATCTGAATAAATACAATTTCTCACGCTGTCAGAAGTTGAAACATGACTTTTAGTATTTATCCCCCAAAAAATATTGATGATATAAATGATTTTGAATAATAAACAACTGTTCAGACACAATATTTTGAATTATTATGTGGCTCCGTGTTTTATCAATGTATTTCATTCTCTCACCCTAAGTTAACTTTTCTTTTCTACCTTTAGTCTGTATATTTAGTTTTTACCGTTTGCTTTTTTCCTTCTTCCCCTGCCTTCTGTTTTTCTCTACTAAACATGTTGCAGACTCCCTTTCCTCATTCCTTTTGTTTTCTTCTTTCCATAGCTGCGGTCATTTCTCCAGGTGAGGAAATACAGTTTAGACCTGGCCACTCTCATCTTGTACTCTCATCAGCTCAGTACAGCACTGGCATATCTGGAGAGCAAACGCTTTGTACACAGGTAAGAAGAAGCCTAAAACTCACAGGTCAAAATATTCGCGTCAGTCAAGTTTTAATTAACAAAGGATTTTTAAGTCTTTTATGCAAAAAGACCAGAGAGCCACAACATGGCAGACATTTTATACAACTTTATGCAGTTCAATAAAAAAAATATTGTTTACTGGCAAACAAGCACCTTATGAAAATGATTTATTCAAATAACTTTCATTTTTACTGAAAGTAATGGATTGATTTGGGGGAAAAACTGACTACTCATTCTCGTTTCTTCTCTTCAGGGACATTGCAGCACGAAATGTGTTGGTGTCGACCGTTGACTGTGTGAAGCTGGGTGACTTCGGCTTGTCACGATACATGGAGGATAGCTCTTATTATAAAGGTAACTAAATATTAAGCACACGCACCACCGCTTTTGTATGATTTCCTTTGTTGGGTCACATGGGAGGAAAAAGCTTCATTATTATTCATGGGAAAGGTACGAGCACAAGTGATCAGTGAAGTGTAACAGAGGTCTTTTGTTTTCTGTTTCACAGCCTCCAAAGGTAAATTGCCTATTAAATGGATGGCTCCAGAATCCATCAACTTCAGACGATTTACCACCGCCAGTGACGTCTGGATGTTTGGTAAGTTGAAGGCTGTGTAGATGTTTTCTTCCCTGGTCTTGTCCCAATTTGTTGTTTTACAGTGGTTGTCAGAGGTGGGGTGAGCCTCCTATTGGGGGGCAACAGAGATTTTCAGAAGGGGTAACTTGGTTGGAAAACTCAAGGTGTTAGGGATATATTTTCCCTTGAAGACCTGTCATTTAATTTTTGAGAAGAAATCATGATAAAAAGGAATAAGTGGAAAGTCCACATTCATTTTCAAACTGAAATTGTGTTTTGGAGACAAATTATATTCAAGGAATAAGTTTTAGGGCAACTTCATATATGTGACAATTGCATACTATATAAAAGGACAAGATACTTTGCTCAAATGACCAGTTTTGGTTTTTGTTTCCAGTGGATCTTAGCGGCTTTTAGTAATAGTATAATGTAAAACACATTATGAGGTCAGGGATTAATACAAACATTACTACTAGAAAACATGTGCAAACTGAGAATTGGGTTGTGGTGTATGTAATCTGGTTTAAGCTTTGTCAGTGGAGCATATGCTCTTGCACTTGGAAACCTTTGCTCTTATTTGTGTACTATGCGTATTTCCTCTCGGTTGCCACTTTTCCCCTCTGCGTATTTTCAATGAAGCATGAGATGGTGCCCGTCTCATTGTGATTTCACATTTGTATCGACTTTCTCCTCTCCAGGCGTCTGTATGTGGGAGATTTTGATGTACGGCATCAAGCCTTTCCAGGGTGTGAAGAACAACGACGTCATTGGCAGGATAGAGAACGGCGAGCGGCTGGCTATGCCCCCACAGTGCCCTCCTACTCTCTATAGCTTGATGACCAAATGTTGGTCGTATGATCCCAGCAAGAGGCCGCGCTTCAATGAACTGAAAACACAACTGAGGTACATGAGTTACTGTGATTTCAGTGTCTGTGTGTGTTTGTGTTTGTCTGTGTTGTTTGGGAGTTTTGAAAAACAATGTCAATGGCAACTTTTCAGGTAAGGGAGTCAAGTTTTTTTTTTTTTTTTTTACTTTTCCTTCTGTTGTGCAACTACAGAAAAAAACCTTTCTGAATGGGCTTTCCGTTGCACCTTCTTAACAGCAGGTGTCACTCTCTCTCTCTGCCATAATCACACCAATATCAAAGTGAGTTGATCCAGAAGACCATGCAAATATTTTTTAACTGTGCTATTTTGGTTTGCTTAGTAAAATAAAATCAGTCCAAGACTGTAGATTAAAGACATGCGAAAAGCTCAAATAACCAGGTCTGAAACCCATCACTTTTCAATTTCTACATTTAAAACAACCGCCGTCCATTGTGCTTCCTTTTTTTCCCCACCATTTCTTCCCTCTTGAGATATATATTGTAGTTTTCAGACTTTACTAATTCAACTTATCAAACCTCCAAAACAGGTGATTGATCGTAGTTACTCTCTACTGCCTGTTTTGAGCAGCCGGCTTTATGGTTACTATGGTAACATAGTTGTGACGATGACAGAGGTAGATTAAATGATAAAACCTCTGTCACACCTTGCTTTTCTTCCACAATGATACATCACCGCCACTGGCTTTGCCTGGAAAAAGACTTTATCTATTAGGACACACCCTCCAGGGCGTGTTGTGATCAGATCAGACGCAGCAAGATCCCGTCACTCCTGAGTAAACCACAGAGTCATTTGTTACGTAAAACAGGAAAGATTGAACCTATTCATCTCTCTATTGATATACTTATAACAGACTTTTGTGATTAGTTTTTTTTTTTTTAAATAGAGCACTGAATGCATCATTCTACCCAAAAAAAGATCTACTTTCAGGGTCATTGTGCAGCCCCAATCTCAGTTTAAATCAAAAATAGAATTGAGCCGGATAAATCTGACATGCCTCACAGTTTGGGTCAGCTGATTCTATGTTTGTAATTAATGGTAATGATAGGATGCTACCAAAGAGACATCACCATACTCAGATCTTAATTTTGCCTCAGCACACACCAACAATTTAAAAGCAGCTGTTTGGAATACAGCGTGTGGAAGCTTTACGTCATTTGACCTGTTGCTCAACCGTCTGTAGGGAAATTATGCATCATGTTAGGACAGAGATACTATTGGCACAAATAGCTGGTACACTTAAAAAAGGAGAAGAAAAGGAAAAAGAAATAGAAGGATTTACCACTATGTAATTTACATCAACTTCTATTGACTTTCTTTCTTTTCTTGTTTGGTGAACAATGATGGGAAAATGGAGTTCAGTAAGGGCAGAGCTTTTTCCAGCTACTATTCTCAACAAATCATAATCATTCGGACAAGAATGGGCCTGTAGCTTTTTGGAAATGGTGTTTCAGTTTTGCCTCTGATGGGAAATGTGAAAAAAAAAACAAAAAAAAAACTACTTGTGGTTTCTGGTGTCTGACTACGAGTATGCAAACAAATTGAGATGATATTTGCACAATACTTTAAATACAGTCTGTGTTCAATGTTAGAGGAGACAGAAACTTGATATGAATGTGTTTGGTTTACTCCTTCATGCATATTTTGGGGGATTACCTACTGGATTGCTTTGACACCATAGAACATCTTCTACTTAAACTCTTCGCACAAAAAGTAAAACAACCGAGTAATGCAGCAAGATGCCATCACTGTTTCCTCCAATGTGCACATTCTCTTGGCCTTACCCATTCTCTCTTATAGAGAAACAGGAAAATAAGAGTACATATTCAACTCCTGTGGTTTTATGAGTTTGCTTAAAACCAGCATGACTCACACCTGAAATTCCACCTCTGGTTTCATCAGTGTCAGCTCTTTCTGTTTCTCCTGCTGATTCTCCTCTTTACATTCTGTTTCCCTCCTTTTCCAGCCCCATATTTCATCCTGGCCTGCCGTCTTTCATATTTTCTTTGTGAAACTGAGAGCTCTCACATCGAGGAGGTCCCACTCAGTTTGACACATTACAGACGGAGTTTGTGCAGTCGTATGTTTCAATGAGCTTGAAAAGTATGTGTGCATTTGAGTTGCTGGGGTGAAACATTTAATCATGTTTATCATTTGATGTTTGCATGATGTTGGTGAGTTAAGGAACTCTCAACGTGCCTCAAAACTGTGTCTTGGATACCGAGTCAATATTGACTATGTTTGCTGCAGTCACAAGCTATTTATAGGAGATATCACGACCATATAAGGCTATACAATTAGGTTTACTTTTGGTCTGGCAGACTTTTGTATCATAATATCAATTATAGGTCTCTCGAGCCAAATATGCAGCTCTCAGCCACTACTACAGTTTTCCTAGACGGTGGACCAACATGAATGTGTGTGTGTGTTTACACAGTGGGTTGCTGCCAGGAGCTACAGCTTCACAGAGAGAGGGAGGGAGAAGGAAGGGGGGAGAGAGAGAGGGAGAGGGAGAGGGAGGACAAAACAGAGACAATGAAAGAAGGCAGGGAAAAAGTTTCACAGCACCGTACTCCTCATGGTCAAAGCTAAACCACTCAGGCTCCTGATCCTCATCATATTATCCTAACAGTCAAGTACAGTACTGTACTGTAGCTTGAGCTAAAACTAGGCATATATATGTAATGGTGCCTGGAGACATAGGCTTCATCTGTTTAATATTGTTCGGAGCGTTCGCGGTCGTTCATCTCGACATTTATTAGCGAGTCAGTTCTACCAGCCCATCATCGATCTGGTGGGTTCGTTATTCTCCTGTAGGTGCCTAAGTGGATTTACTCTGGTGATATTGGATTGGCCTTTTGCTCAGGTAAAGTATGAGCTCTGTTTCTCATCAGAAAAAAATATATTATTTTTAGTATATCATCAGCTACAGTGTGAGGATAACGTTCATCGGATGTCTGTGCGCATTTGGAATGGTCAGCCTTTGTATGCTTCCTTCATTGTTTATTCTTTGACACTCTTAAGTAGAATAGGTATTTGACTTTTAGAAACATCTGATATCCAAATCTTTATCATCTAGAAAAACACAGTCAAAAAGATGAACCAGTGGTGGATAAGACTGAAAAGGTTATAGTGAAGTGCCTTATGTGAGTCAGCCTGCAGCGTCCTGGAAAATGATCATTAGGATTTTTCACATTTACATAACATTTGTTTTTGAGTTCTAAATATTCAGCCATAGTCTGGATTTTTAATACCCAGACGTTTGATTACAATATAATTTACTTTGAAACAGAAACATAGCCTGTTTTTGAGAGTTGCTGAACACACTATTAAAACCAGGTGCAACAATGGATATGACCAAATCTGTCAGACAGATCTTGCATTTGTCTTTGCAAGATATTTTTAATTTTTTTTGCTTTATGTTTCTGCCGTATAAAATTGGTTGACGGTCGAGAACGTAGGCATTAGTCGCCATCACTCGTGGTCACACCGGCAGGTCTCATGTGAGAGCGGCGTGAGAGTAAAGCCGGGCGTTACAGAAATGCCCGAGACTGTGCAGCGGGCCAGGCCTGAGTAAATAAACTGTGGAGGCGTTGTTATTCCAGGTGGAAGCACGGTGTAGGTGGGAGGATGAGACGGGCGGTGTTGATGCTACCAGGTGCTGATGGTATCATCATCACACATATTCATACATGATGCAATTTAGTGTTACTCAGTGACGCATAATTAGCAGACTGATGATGACTGATCTGGATTCATCATGAACTGACATGCTTAAGATAAACTGACAAGAATTTCTGGATAAATGTGGGATGTATTCTCACACAGGTCATATAAATGTACGGAAAAATGTGGAGGCATAGATAAATATATTATTGATCCCAAAGGGAATTCAAATATATGAAAAAAATATAGAAATAGTAAAAGAACAAAGAAGAAAAATTAAGAATTCAAGTACAACAGTTTAAATCACATAAACATATGTGTATCTAAAGAAAAACACTACCTCTGATCTCTTGAAAGGCTGTATTATTAATATATATAGTTTTTTTGATTTTCATGATGTCAAAACTGAAATTGTAAAGAATCAGACAAAAAGGGTTTGACATGTTTCATTTCATCTATGAATGGTGAAAGTGGAAAAATAAAAGATACTTTCCCCTTTTATTGCAGTTTTTTCAGATGTATATGAGTATACCATTACATACATTGATTAAAAGGTTAGATAAACTCTAAATGATAAATAAATAAATATAGATAGATAGATAGATAGATAGATAGATAGATAGATAGATAGATAGATAGATAGATATGGACTTAGTAACAAAAAATAAATCTGTATTAAAATGTAGTTAATTGTTGAATGTGATAAAATAAGATTAGATAAGATCATCCTTTTTTTGGCCCATAATGGGGAAATTTCCATTGTTGCAGCAGCAATTGAACAGTAATAAGAGAAGCAAAGGCAAAGAATACAAACTATAATAATAAATGCCATTCAATTAGGCTTCAAAATGAATAACGACAATGAAAATATGACAGATCAACATCATGTCTTGAGGCTGAAAAGGAGAGACTGAAAAGAAGTGGGCAGCAAGATATCGTTGCAGAGGTGAGTGTGTGTTGTGATGGAAATGCAGACCTGACAGCAGAGTGACTCGGACAGGTGCAAGGACACACCAACTCTCTGCAGGAGACAACAGAACAGCAGGGTAATGATGTTACTCGAAATAGCTGTCACCCGTGTTGTGCAGAGGCGAGCAGAAAGGCTGTGTGACTTTGGCGACAGTGTGTGTGTGGTGTGTGTATGTGCGCAGCGGGATTATTTGACAGTCCTGCTTTGTGGGGCCATCAGAGGCAGCTGCTTCTTTGGGAATGTCAGGGTTCGGTTTGGTTTTGGAGCAGTTTTCACAAGGAACAGGTCAGTAATTTTATAAAATGTGGACACTGTGGGTTTTTGGGGTTGTGGGATGCTCCGTTGGCTTTTTGTAATTCAGCTTGTTACTCAAAGATTCATGGGTTCACTTATAGTCATTCCTGAATCTCACTGAAGGAACAAGAGCGTAAACATGGGGTCAAGTTCCATCATAACACTACAGGAGACGTGGGAAGACTTCTGCCAAAGTGGAGACGTCGAGTTTTGTTGTACAGCTTCTGAGGCTGAAACAGTTGTGTTTTATTGACGTTTCTAACTTACTGATTGTTACTGGGAGTTATTTGAGCGATAATCGTTGGACTTAATCACAAAACTGAACTGGATTTTCTCCTAATGGTTGTATTTTGTGTGGTTTCCAGCCAGTGCAGCGTGTGAGCTTTATTCTGCATGCAGGAGCTTTAGTGGGTACCCGACACACTGTAATGAAACTCTGACACAGAGAACAATGTGTGCCTGTTAATAATGCTGTCAGTGAGTTTTATTATTTGCAGCAGGGGGTAGAAAACCACTTAAGGTGGCAGTTTGCCCGTTAAGAAGATGTCTGCACTTTAGCGAGTGAAATTTAGCACAGTAAATGCAAAACTGCAGCAACGTTTGACACTTTAATTGAGCAGCTCTCAAGATTAAATCTCATAAAAAATCATGGTGCGAAAATGTGAAAATAAAAGCAAGTTTGCATGTTTATGTCTTGTAAACCTGTTTATATCTTTGAAGTAGTTGTCATGCACATTGGCTCTTTACAACATTTCATACAGACAGTAGTCTTGTTTGGTTTGGTTCATTTCAGGCATGTTATACTTCATACTCAACAACAGATCTGGGGATGCTTTAAAACAGACCTCTGTGTAATAGAATGGGGTGTTCTGTGTTTACCACCACACACTGATTTGTGTATTTGTCCTGGAGGTTGCCACTCGATTCACTCCCCATCACAGAGTCACTGTCTTGTCTTGTTATAATGTTTTCATTGTTTTTGTTTGCAGCACTATATTAGACGAGGAGAAAGTCCAACAGAAGGAGAGGAACAGGATGGAGATGAGGAGACAGGTCACTGTTTCCTGGGACTCTGGAGGGTCGGATGAAGCGCCGCCAAAAGTAAGACATCACTACACCACGTGTGTCCTCGTCTGTGTGGGATCAGAGCCTGTTGTGTTTGTGTTGTTTGCAGTAAAACACATTGCAAGTCTCATCCTCTTTGAATAAGATCCCTCAGTATCAGCGGTAAAGTGTTTCTTAAATTTCCACCACTGTGTGAGGCTACAGGCTGTCTGCAGAGCACCTGTGACATACTTTGTGAGATATACGTACGTAAAGGTCTAAGCCCTCCGGAAGGACTTTCAGGAATAGGTATCTTCCTAAAGTTAAAGTTTGAGCTGTACAACAAGTGGTGCATGTGCAGAGGTTGTAAGTAGCAGGCTGTGATTAAATTTGTACTCTGGAGGGAGCATGTTGAGCTCTCTGCTCATTAAAAAAGTGATTTTTAGGGGGCCTCAAACAGGATTTATAACATCACATCTACATAAATGTTCAATTTGTACAGATTAGAAATCATAACTAAGAACCTCCAGTTCAGTTTTTGTTTTGTTTTGTTTGTTTTTTTACATTTCGTTACATTCCTGCTATAATCACAGTATAATTTTGTCAACTTTTACACCTGCAAGTAATTGTTTTCAATCCAAAAAGCTGCTAGTCAGCCATTATGCAAGCTTGTTCCCCTGTTAATGTCACCATAGTGACCGCCATAGTCTACACTCACTGTGAACAGTTTGAGGAAAGTGTTCAAAGATGGCTAAAACAGTGAGAACTATATAATATCTCTTCAAATGAGTAAACGAGGTGCACTTCCTCTGCTTTTTTTTTATGACAATTGTCTCTGAATCTTTCCTTCGGCACTTCCTTAAACCCTTCCCCCGTTTAGACTAGTGCCCCGCCTCACAGCTTGTTGCCCCAGCTGCTGGCTGCTTCACCCTCACTTACTGCCCCTGTTCCCCCTGCTGTTAACATCTGTTAACTGCTTCATTTGGCTACAACTGAAGCCATATGTCCTGTTTGTAAAATTGAGAGATTCCTGGAAGCAGCATTGTATTTCACTAGTGGATTAAATCTGGTCTCTAGGCTCATTCTCCACAATGCTTGGGTTCCAGCTTTGGATATTTCTGTGTGTTTTGGCTCATCCCCGTCTCTTCTGTTGGTTTTCTTCATGTCTTTACCTCCTATGACTTCTTCTTTTTTCTTTTTTTTTTCCTGGTGTCCCTCCTCCACCTTTGTCTTTCTGTTTGCAGCCCAGCCGTCGCCCCTCCCTGCAGCCCGCCTTCAGTCCGGACTGCCTTTCTGCTCCCTCTCCTCATCATCACTGCCATCAAAACCAACGTTTTGCCTCACAGCTTTCCCTCTGCATTGGAAACCCTCCTCCCCCCTTATCTCCCTGCACCTCCACTCTTCCACTCCACTCATCCTCTCTGAAATTTCCCCATCACTTCTCTTCTTCTCAAACTACAGCTTACTGCAGCAGCTCGTTGCCTCTGCACACGGCTAAGCTGCATCAGGGATCCAAACTGTATCCCTCCATGTCACTCCAGCCTCAGACTAACATTCATTCTCTACCTTACGCAGATTCAGACAGCCTGTCCAACGGCAGCTGCTCCCACGAAACAAATCCCCCCGCTAACGGCCACATGCTCTGTTCTTCCCTGCTGAACAGTTCTCACTCCCATCCCAGGAGTTTTTCTCCGCTTCTTTCCCAGTCTAGTCCTAACCTTAACTCTCTGCCCTGTAACATGCCAAACATTTGCTCTCTCACCCTCCAAAACACCCAACCCAAGTCAAAGTCGAAAGCCCTGCTGTCGTGCGGCTCTGGCTCTGACCGTCAGACTAATCCCAGTACGCCGCTCCAGCCTGACTCTGATCCCCAGACGCATCACCCTGCTGTGCAGCCATGTGGGAGGCCGCCGCTGGTCCCGCCTGCCTCGCTCACTCTCCCACACACAGAGAGAGTCCCCCCACTGCCCTCCGCCTGTAGTCTATCTCCCACTAACCCTCAACCGCTCAGACGAATGCTCAGCCTCCCGGCTACTACCCACCCACCTTGTTCCGTCCCCTGCTCTGAAAGATCCAGATACATGAAGGCAGGTGGTGTGCAAAAAAATCTTTCCTAATATAAGCATCAAATGTGCCTGTATAATTAAAAAAAAAAAAAAAAAATGTTGCAACGCCCCTGTTTGTAAAAGTTTTTTATATAACGGAAACATAGTCTTGAGTTAGAAATGACTTATTCATATTACAAGAATATATGAATATGCTGCTGATTAGGACTTCCAACACTTAAAAAGGATTTAGATTTTAAAGAAGCGTAAGAAAAAAACGGAACAAGGAAAGAAATTTGGTATGACATATCCAAAACCTTCAAAACTTTGGAATTACTTTATTTCTTTTAAAGCAGACGCTTGTCATTAGTTTCAGTTTTTTCCCTTTTGATTTCTGTTTAATAAGCAGTTATTGGACATTGCTTCTACTTACCCCATTCATAATTTACCAAACCTGCAAGATATGTTTTGTTCTACTAATCACACAACAAAAGAAAGAAATCGCAGTAAGTTCATTATTTTCATTCATTGAGTTTCACTATTATTTTAATGGAAATGTATAATTTATATTCACAGCAGAAAAATCCTTCTCAATAGGAGTTGCAACATTTTTTTGACAGATGATTTTAATGGTTTCCATCTTTAACATAATTTACTGCAGTGGCTTTTTTATTGGCAAACCTACTAACTGTTCAATCAGCATGATTTAGACTGAGCCTGGTCGCATGCTTTTCATAAACAGGATATACTGTTGAATTGACCTCTGTGATTGAATGTGTGTCGGACATCGTTCTGGCATGTCCTTGGATCATTTGCACCCTATTTCTAGCCTCGACAGGATGCCTGCGATTATCCCTCAATCCGCCGAGGCCACAGTCTGACTCATCTAACCCTTGTCAAACTTCTGTATAGCATTTGGCTTAAAAAAGTAAATAGTCATAGAATATAATAGAAAAACAGGAATTTAACCAACTCATCTGGACTGGATTCGTCTTGCATATGACTCTGTTTACGATATCTTTAAAATTCCAAAACTACCAGAAAGCAAATAACTGCAGGTTTACACGTGTATCTATAACTTATTATAGTGGACGTCCACCTTTTGACCAATCACAGACTAGAGGTACCATAGCATCACACATTTTGTGACAATTCTACAGCCATAAAATGAAACTTAATCCAGGTATCCTGAAGAAACTTATAGTAATAAGAGGGTTGGCTTGGGACAAGGGTAAAATATTTGTTTAAGAAAAAGAGAGAGAGAAAAAGCAATTTTTATTAAGAGTTCTGCTTACTCCTACCATCAAAACTTTATTCACATTCTATCCCCATCATGTCCAGAAAGTGAAAGCTTCAGCTTGTACAATAAACAATGTCACTGAAAAATAGTGCTTTAGGACTGATCAAGTATGTGATCACATGCAATATTGGAATAAGCCAACAAATGAAATGCCCAAGCCTGTTTATACCCACACTGTTTAAAACACAATACATCTTTCAGAATAGTTTTTATAAGTCGCTCTTTTTGAGGTGGAGAGTCGGTCTAGTCACACCAAAGCTTCAAGACATGCAAGACCAACGGTTTCATCTCAGGAAAGCATTTTAATCCTTAATAATGCACCAGTTGACAAGGTCAAAGGGAACAGTGTTGTTCCAGTGTTGAGAAATGAATGATGAAAACCGAATCAGTCTGAGCGTACAATCCTTTGCCTCCACTTAGTCTCCTGTTTGGTTCTCAGTTGTTTATAAGTATCCATGAGACAGTCCTGTATGTTTGAGCTACACTGCGACTCATAGTGTTGGTAGATGTGTCTGTGTGGGAGTTGTTGAGCAGTGCCCCAGAGTCATCCGTGAGGTTAAAAAAAAAAAAAAAAGTTAATTACACTGCGCAGCTCAGCATTCCTTCATGTTCCTTATGAAGTCACGCCAGGAGTTCACATGCTCATAACAGGGCCGTGTGTCTCACAGTGATAGAAACATAACAGAAGCCCACTTGCTGTGTGTCCAAAATGTGCTGCTTTGAAGTCAGCATTTGATTTAATTCACCATATTTATTCTTAATTTGTACAACTTCATTCCAAAAGCGACTGGGCATGCGCTCAATTAAGTTTTGAATACAGTCGCAACATTCACCTCAAACTCCCTCAGAAATATGTTCCTCTGTAGCAAGGTTGCATATTTTATTTTGTGAGGGGCCATATTAATGACTAGATCTTAGTGAGTCTACCCATCATCCATCTTAGTTTAATCTCATTATATCTCGTAATAAAAAGCATTACGTCATATGGTTTTGATAAGACAGTGTTTCCATGCTTCATCGGCCGGGTTCACAAATCACTTTTAATCAGCCTTGAAAGACAAAAGTTAGGCAGAGGATTTATTGTCAGTGATTCTATGATTGCTCTGATTATTGACAATTGAAGTGAAATCTATCATTGGTCTTTAACGGTTGTTTTTCATTGGGGTAGTGCTCACTAGCTCTGCGAGCCAACACAGTGATTGAAATAAAAGTATGGCTGCAAACATAAAATATGACATTTGAAAATAAAGTTGCTCAACGCATTCAATTTGTTTAATACATAATTTTTCACCAGACTTAACGCCGGCTGGTCAAACACAACCAAAGGGCCCCATGTGGTCTGCTCCATGTTTGTTTTTGGACATCATTTTTAGTAACACTTAATTGAAACTAACATTTCACAAACATATCCAATTGCATTTTTATAACTTTCTTGCACATTCTTCACTAAAGTAGTTTTAAAAACTTGGTTAGACATAAGCCAAAGTCCTATCTTTCAGTCAATGGGATGTGTTGGTGTATTTGGAGATCTAAACTCCTTCTGTAATACAGCAGAGCCTCAGGCTCCTGGCACTGAAACATAGCACTTTGATGACATGAAATAGACTGTTTCTTGCAGGTTACAGCCTCCATGCATCCATTTATCCATCAAATCCTGTTTTATCCAGACAAGGGTTTATGTAGGGATGGCGCCTCTATATATTATATGTCATGCATTCTTAAAATGAAGTATTCAGTCAAGCATTTTTAGGTAGTGTCTGTGTGATCCTGGTGTGACAGCCCTGTCTGTTGTCCCTGTGTTTCCCTCTCTGTTTTTAAACTGGGGAATTCCCAGGGAAACCTCCCTTCGAGAAGTTAATCTGCTTAGTGCAGATTTAAACTTTGTTTTCGCAGCGTGCCGTGTCCTTCAATGTACATGAGCATGTTCACAAACATGCAGAACTGTCTGTTTGTCTGACTGTCTGAACATTTGAAGCCAGCGTTTGTCTCGTCTTCAGTGTCTTTGTCTTGTCTGCTTCTCTTTGCTCTTTTTTTTTTTTCTTTTCCTCCCCTGTCTCCTTCCATCCCTCCCTTCCTTTCTTTGCCGTTCGCTTCCCTCCCCGTGTGTCTGTCTCGCTGTCGGAGGTGTGGTCCAGAGAAAGCTACTATGAGAGACTATGGAAGGTAGAGGTTGCAACACTGTCGTGCTGGAAATGAGCTCTGTGTTAGAGAGGATGCAAGTTATTGAGAGAATTCTCTCAAAGGGGAAACTTTCAGCTTCCAACCAGCCAACTGAAGAAACAACACAGTGGGTTCACCAAACACTTCTGTGTTTAGCTCAACGACGGTCAAAAAGGAACATCAGATTCTAATCTGAAATAAAAGAGAAAATCCTAATTTGTGCTCCGTGAATGCTTTTCAGGAGAAACAAGCATATTGTTTATTTTTTTTTCCTTCATTCACGCAGTCGTGCTGCCATAATTACATCATAACAGCCTGCTTGAAACAGAGGTCTTTGGTGAACATGCCATGTTTAGACACCTGCATCACATCTAACTAGTGAATCAATAGTCCACAAGTCGAGCTCGTTCATGTCTGTAATCTTTGGATGTTGTTGTTTGTAACTTAGGAGCAGTACGTTCTGCCACTTTCAACTAACAGCTTGCTGGACTTGCAGCCCAGTGGGTGTTCCCTGTTTTGATTGACGGCTAACCCGGCCACACAAACAGCTCCTAGGGGTTTGTGTGTCGAATGTCTGAATGACCCGGCGTCCCCGTGACTTACCTTTCAATTCAGGAACAAGTCCAACCAACATGATGACTGTGTTCTTGTTTTTCCCTCTTTTTTCTTTTGCCTTTTCTTTCCATCTTCGTTTTTTTTTTGTTTATTTTTTTTTATCTTTTCCTTCCTTTTTTTCTTGTTTTCTTGCTACGTCAAGCCAAGCAGACCAGGCTACCCGAGTCCTCGCTCAAGTGAAGGTTTCTACCCCAGCCCCCAGCATCCCGGACACTACCAGGTATGTAGGAGATACTTTACTCAAATTCAAATATTCAAATTATTCTTACCAAGTAGTATTTTTTTTTTCTTGCTTGTTTATATATTCATACCTAGGTAGAAATTATATTATGTAATGTATATGATGTTTTAAGTCATCATTTACTGCGTATCCTTACAATTAATATTAAAACCTTTTGATTCACATTTTTGTAAGCGTGTGCATTTAATAAAAAAGTTCTCAGTTCCTCTCTGTCTCTTTTGTCTCTCTGCTATCAGATGGCAGGGTATCCAGGACCACACACCCTTCCCTCTGTGCCCAGCGCCCTGTACCCGCCGCAGGCTGCAATGTTGGATACGCACCACGCGCACACACACCCACGCCACCACGTCCACACGCACTCGCACGCACAGCACCTTCCGCAGCCGCACGGACAGGACATGGCATTGTGGGGCTCCGTGATGGAGGTATGTCACCAGATTTCTTCTTAAACACACACACACATGCACACACTCATTCATATGCACCAAAACACTTGGATTAGTCAGTCTACTTTGGGATTAATTGCCCTTATCATCGTCATAAATGTTCTTACATCTGCATAATTCCCTCAGACAAACAGATCAGTAACAGAGGAAATAAATGTTCAACTGACAAGCATTGCTAGATTGAACAAATACTGCAAGTAAAGAAACACTGTTTTACTATACTATAGTTTTTATCCCACATGATTTATGCCATCTGCATCAGCCCATTGACTTCTATTGTTTTCAGCCTGTGTGCCTCCATCCTGCGAGTGCAGCCTCTCATCAGTCTGGTGTTCGTGTCTGTCTGTCTCCGTGTCTCATCTGTGCGTGGACGTATGTGCATGTCTCTCTTCACGTGGGTGTACCTGTGTTTTGGTGTGCATGTCTGCTGTGCTGTGCTTGTCTTTTGTTGCACGTTGCGTACGTGTATGTGTGTGTGTTGTCTGTGTGTAGGACAGGGCAGTAGACATGCAGCAGTGTGTAGGCCAGCAGTGCCTGTTAATGGAGGAACAGCTGATGATACAACAGCAGCAGATGGAGGAGGATCAGAGGTGGCTGGAACAGGAGGAAAGGCTGCTGGTAACACACTCGGCACACACATGATACAAGAGTACATATGACTGTGGATTTAGTTTGATACTCTGCAGGCTGTTGATATCGCCTCGGTATCTGAGGCAGAATTACACAGCTGAAGGAAAATCCAGCTCGCCCACATCGTTCCAAATGAACAAGCAGTCATTGTATTTTTGCCACTTTTAAAAACAATTTACATCTTAAAGATGGAAAAATAAACCAGTGCAGCTTTGATGTATTATCGTTGTTGATTGTTATTGATTTTTTTTGTGCTGTTGTGCATGGTATATTACATCAGTACTCTGTGAAGTATTTATGCTTTGCTTTCTTGTTATTTTTTTCATTTTCAGACTGCATGTAATAATATTATTTCATATTTCAGAGTTTTGTTCACGCCAGACAAACACACTGTTGAATTGACTTTATTAGAAAGAATGACCACTTTCTTTATAAAGACTGAGAGGACCTCTTATTTGTACTTTTAAGGTGAGAGTGTAACACATCGCAGTGTATAAAAACAAATTCACACAAGCTGTCTTCACCGGCACAGCACTGAGAAAGATGCTACAGAGTGGGAAAACACTAGTATTCACAAAAGCGCTGCAATAAGCACCACACAGTCTAATTAAATGTTTATAGGTGAGTGTAAAAAAATGTGATTCATGAGGTCTGAATGAGATGTTGTAAAATGTGCTGAAATGTTTTTGTTTGTTTTGGATTTTCTTACATTCCTAATTAGTGATGCATACATGAATCACAGCATGAGCTGCTTCTCTCATGTTGGTTAAGGTGTTAACTTTAACTCTTCAGCTGTATTTTTTGACTAAGTCTCTTGAGCCATGCTGCCATATTGTTTGTAGTCAGATTATAGACCTTAAATGAAGTTGAGCTTCTATCCAGCTGCAGATTACTTGAAAAGAGCAACCATGAGAACTCAGTCGACAGACTCTTTTTTCTTTTTTTAATCTCCATACAGCCTGTTCAAGTTGAGAATCTCACTCTGCTATTCCACACAGTGCTGAGGTGTTGCTCTGTTATTCAGTTTTTTTTTAAACTAGGGAGCCGATATAAACCACATCCACATTTGGGCAAAGTGAAGACCCCAGCATGGTGCAGCTGAACACCGACACGGTTGTGTTACATGTTACTCTGTAAATCTAAACCTTCTACATGTCGTCTGAAACACAAGAGGGCAGCATGAGCTGGCTTTTGTTGGACTGATGTGAAAAAGCAATGCCAGTATAAAGTGTGATATTTGTTTCTCGGCAGCATTCATTTAGAGGAACGTTAAAAGGCTGGATGTAAAAGCCCTCCCAAGCTTTATCTTGTGAGCTAATGACTTAGATGCTTTTATTCATTTCAGATTCCTCCTGAACTAATTTCCCGAGAGAGCGTTCAGCTGTAACTACAGATGAAGTGCCTTGTATCTGTTTGCTCTGACAGCTTTACCCTTTGAATCATACAGGAGATAAATACCCCCAAAATGTCTGACTCACACTTTTTTTGCTTGTCAACAGGTGGCTAAATAACACTACAAAGGCTGATGGGGACATTAGCCTCTTTATATTTATGCTCACAGTCTCATAACCTATTATGGGAAAACCTCATAAAGCAACTTCCATCAAATTACAAGTTTTGTTTAGTTTTTTGTATGTGATTATTATCTTCAGGACACTTTTAGAACAATAATGTTTCTAAATAATGAACCTGCCTACTCCTTAAATTCCACTCTTATCTTTGTTGTTGCTTTCTGGGAATCGTCGTCAAAGTATTCTATATTCTGCATAATATTGATTTTAGATCAGTGCTTCTCAAAGCATTGCTGCTGCTGCTGCTGCTGCTGCTGCGCCTGCACCGAAGTTCAGTTTACAGTCGTGGGGGAGCACAATGTAGTTTAAGGTCTGGTAGGGGGAGGCTTATCCTCCCACACAATAACCCCTGATTTAGATGCACAAATATGAATGATACTTGAAACACCTAGTGTAAGGAAAATGTATTAGAGAAACCAATCTTTCATCTTTAACACGAGGAAAGTGTGTGTGTTTATGAAGGAGAGAGTTTGTAGGCAGGTGTGGCCTGTGTGAATTCCAGGCTAATGATACGCTTAGAAAATGTGACAGCCCACTCAACAGTCTGTCTTTGACCCACAACCACTAACTGACAACACACATGATTACTGTAAGCTGAGGAGGTGCTAAAGTGTTTTTTAGTGTATGTGTGTGTGTGTGTGTGCATGCGTATTCATGTAAAAGTGTGCATCATAGGCTGGCTGATATTTACAACACCATCACTTCAGTTATGGACGAGGGAAGGGGAGGAGAAAGGCAGAAGGTTTTGAGAAAAGAGAAGACACCCTCGTACACTGACAGCTTGCTGGCAGCATGCTCCATCCCATTTCCCTCCTCCTCCTCCTCCTCCTCCTCCTCCCCTTCCCCCTCCCTGTGCGTCAGACTCAGATATAAGTGCACTGGAGGCAGGAAGCTGCAGTTGAATGTGAATTCTTTTGATGAAAGCAGCAGCACAGGCGAGGATACAGCAGGCGTGCAGACAGCCAGCGGTCAGGCGGCGGCACAGTGAGAGATACTGTTAGATCAGAAGATAACCAGAGAGACACAACAACTCAAACCATTCATCAGGAAACGTTGATGAACTCACTGGCAATGCTGGTCTTCAAGTCCTGTCTGGGAAAACTGGTATGCAAGGATGAGTGTGTGAGAGTGGAGATGGAGGAGCGATGCTGTCATTTGTTGTTTTTGTTTTGTTTTCTGCAATTTGAGGATTTTTTCTAAAATTTAAACAAAAGAAACACTCGGGTCCTGACCTTTGGGATCCTGCAGCGGTGTACAGTATGTTCCTGTTTGGATTGATCGGTTGTTAGTGGGGTTTTTTTTGCTGCAGTTCACTCACTCATTCCCTCATCCAGTCAGACATTTCAACACTTCATTGTAATTTGCATTAAGAGAGTTGGAGTCAGTCCGAAAAAAAAGTCAAAGTCTTTGGGAAATCAGTAAGTTTGCTTTGTTAAACGACCGAGCCTGCACTTTGTGAGCATCAGTATGACCAGATTTAAGTTTTGTAGGTTTTTGAAGAGAAGTGACACGTAGTTTAGGTTCTTAAAAAAAAAAAAGTGTCACTTATTTTTTGGAGTCATCGTTATGATTCTATAATTGATCGCAGTCTGAAATATGAGCTATCCTGAACTTCAGCACATTTGAGAAGTGGACGTCTCATGTTTATGTTCATTCACATATCTTTAGAAACCAGACACAAGGAGCTCTAGAGGGAGTCTGGACAGAGAAGAAGGTGGACTCCAACCACCGGTAGGTTCATTTACCCCCTTTTTTATTTTTAACTCTATAGATTTCTCTCTACATCCATTTTCTTGTTGGTGGTGTGTTCACAACATAGTGGCCTTCATGTTACATCACCTCTCACTCATTTGCGCTGTCAAATTCACAACAGCCCCCCGGGGGAAAGTTATGTTTCTGAACTGTTTATGTTTTTAAGCGAGGAGGATGTTTGATAAGGATGAACATTGACGGAAGTCAGTGTCGTGAGCCGACTCGCTGCGATTGGCCAATGGATGAGTTTGTTTTGATTACGAGCTGCGGGGATTGATCCAGGGACAGGAAGTGACCCGGAGGGAGTGGAAGGGGTCAACAATGTGGAGGTCAATAGATTCTCACAGCATCACCCGATATTAATAGAAGAGAAGGCCGTTGATTTGCTTCCAGTTCTTCAGCATGTTGGTCGTCTGTGAGTGATGGGAGATGTTCAGAGATTTACCATTTAGAGTCTAAACCAACCCTAAACAATCAATACATAAATTATCACTTCATTTATAGCCATTTTTCAGCCAAATATGAACCACAGTAAATTTAACTTCTGACATTTCAGAGGCTTAAACATTCTGTAAAACTTGATCACTTCTTTCGATAAATCGTTCTCTGCTAAAGTCTCCACATCTGTAACCTCACTGCAGACTCCTTCACAGCCGAACACCCAGTAGTACGCTGCCGTCTGTTATTTCTCGCGATGCCAGCAGAAGTTGTTGGTGCAGCCTGAAGTTGCCATAGGCCAGATATTTCCGTCTCTGTAATTCATCTCTCTGCTTGTCCTCCTCCTCCCATTGAATGGTTGTGGTTTGTGGTGGGAAAAATCTCCCTCGTGTGTGTGTGTGTGTGTACGTGTGTGTGTGTAAATGGCTGTAGTGTAGTATTTTCGGGTGTTGGTGGTTGTCAGACCACTCCAATGCTGTCGAAAGTCCTTTGGGCTGTTTTCTCACACTAAGAAGAAAAAGTTGCATGCATGATAATCCAACACGGTGCGAGAGTTTGTGGCATCACCTTCAGCCGTTCAGCCGGCTGGAATTTGTTTTACTTTAGAAGCGGTTGACTCTTTTTTTTGTTTGATTGTTTTTGTCACCCCTGTGTAGTCGGACAGAATGATTTTTTTGCCGACGCAATGCTCGACAACACACCGTTGAACACAGACACAACTCCTCCACTGTGAACTCGCTGCGTATAAATCGAGGCTCGTCGTCGTGTGACAGGAACATCAAACTGAATTCTCCGCATTTTTCTCAGACCGCTGCCGGTTTCTGCCTGTCAACTTCTAATTTCCTGCTAAGCTTCTGATTAAGTCCGTGTACTTGCTAACCCAACGTTGTCTTTGTTTTGTTTTGTTTTTGTTTGTTTTTTTGCTTGTGCAGACAGGAAACCAGCACATATACCAGCCCGTTGGCAAACCAGGTAATGCACAAGCTTGTAACCCACCGTAATTCCATCCACTTAACCACTTTTGTTTCTTTCTCTCTCCTTTCTCCCCTAATCTAACCAAAATACATCCTTCAAACCCTCTGTTGCTCCATCTTACAATACAAAGTCTGTAACTAGTCTTTCTGTGTTTTCTGCACAGCAGATCAAGTGTCAGTATCTTTTGCCACAATACGACACCTCTGATTGAACTGTGCAGCTCGTTGGCCTCGTCGTGAGCAAACCAACCTCTTGTGTTTTTATGGACTTGGACAACATGTCAACCTCAATGTTGTCGAGCAGCATGAGAGCACCGAGCAAATACCTTGTCGAGAACAGAGGAAATTGAAGAGTGCTCAGAATAGTTTAACAGCGGGATCATTTTGTATGAAAGTTTCCAATTCTTACTTGTGATAGTTTTGTTTATAAACAATGTGGCCCTCATGACCGGTTCCCGCTCTTTGATTTCATGCCATTCAGCATTTGTGACCGACATTTGGTTCTTAGGATGAACCAGAACAGGAAAAGAAGGAATGCGGTCTCATGCTGGTGTCGAATTTAGTTTTTGTTTTTGTTCTCCTTTTTATTTGCCGTTTCTTGCAGAACATGCGGCCCCCCCAAAGAAGCCCCCTCGACCTGGGGCCCAGAGCCAGGTGGGCAGCCTGGCCTGCTTAAATACTGGTGACAGTTACAATGACGGCGTCAAGGTACACCCACGTACACCCAAAACACTCGTCCTCGATGACACCTCAAGCTGCAGCGCACACGTACAAGCATTGATCCAATTAATACACATTGCATGTTTTTTTTAAGCGTAGAGTATTAATATTTCCTTTTTTTTTATCTTTTCTTTGGCTGCACCCCTCCACCCCCCCCACCCCTCCTCCTCCTCCTGCTCTCTGCCTTACTGTTGACCCCTAGCCCTGGCGGGTAAGCAGCACACTGTCCGTGTGTGTTTACTGTGCGTCTCGTCTCCTCGTTCACTCATTTCTCCTCCGTCTGCTCTCTGATTTCTCAATCGACCTTCAAGCGCATTGATCTCATCCCCACACTTCACCCTGACATATATAGCCACGGTTTCCTTCACAATAAGACCCAGATCTGATTAGGTTTGATCAGTTGAGCCCGTAATGGGGAAATGTGGGAAGATGAGCCCCCATCGATTACTGCTCACTCTGCACTTTATCTCACACCAAGTTATTGGTTGGATGCCCGTGTTTAATTGTTGTTGGGTTTTTTCCATAAAAATATATTATTGGTAATGACTGCTGAAATCAATAGGTTATAAAAACTGTAAAACCTTTTGTGCTAGTGAGACGATTTTAATATGACAAAGCTGGTAAGTCTTTAGCTGTAGTGGCTATAACTAACATTAAAGTGTTATTTTATCATTTTGATACAAATCCAGTAAAACTACATTAAAAACAACTATAAAAATGTATCGTTTGGCCCCTCCTTAGTATAATTTCCTCCAAGAATTCTTACTTTCTTCTTTCTTTGAAATAAAGACCTCTTTTGTAGCCAGCAAGTTAAAATTGAGGTGAAACTACTCAGAAGTGATGACAAACAGCTTTGATATCAATACATGTATTTTATCCATCCACCTTCTGGACCGGGTTTAAGTAGGCGAGGGTCGAAATCGAGCATTAAGAGAAACTGGTGGTTTGTCAGCAGTGGTTGACTGCTTGAGGCTGAAAGCCGGATGCAGATCAGAGAAGACAGTGAGGACCAGGGAACAAAAAAAAGAACTTGGTTCTCACTGATGTGGTTTGTTTGAGCCGTGTGTTGTGGTACTGTAATGCTTCCATCTAGTGGTCATTTTAGGGATATACTTGTAATAACTGTCTTATGTCGTTCACTCGGTCATTCATTCTGTTAATCAACTCATTGTCCCTGATGACTCTGTTTGTTTTTGTAAGTTTGCAGTGATCTGCAGTGGCTTCATTTGATCACGTTCCTCCCAAACTATTGTAATGTTTTTATAGCATTGTGTCGCTGAAAATGATTTTCATTTGTTACGAAGTTTTTGATTCCATGATTATCTGTAATCAAATATTCATGCCATTTGACAGCTGATTGTTTGCATTGTCTCGGCTGGCTTTCTACCTCTTCTTCACGATTGGCGCTCTCATCACTTCCTGGTTCCTCTTCTCTCATTTCTTTTTCTCCTCTCATTGTGCAGCTGCAGCCTCAGGAGATAAGCCCGCCCCCCACCGCCAATCTGGACCGCTCCAACGACAAAGTGTACGAGAACGTGACGGGATTGGTCAAAGCTGTGATCGAGATGTCGAGCAAGATTCAACCCGCTCCTCCTGAGGAATACGTTCCCATGGTGAAGGTAACGAGGGGTCGCCTCCGAGGGGGGGTGGGGTGGGGGGGATGACTGAGTCTCAGTTTGTGCGTCTCGATACACTGAAAAGGTCAAGACTGCTTTAGCTCTTCGACCACTGCAACACATTTGTGATTCGACGACGTCGCTTAGCTTTTTAAAGGGCAGATTGTTGGCAACATTTCCTGACGAATAATCAGCGATTCCTCCTCTAACCAGACGGCAGATGTCAACTTTAAAGTTACCAGGACGGATTCTAATGGAGAAAACTGTGTGTTTTCAGGATGTCGGTCTGGCATTAAGGACGTTATTGGCCACAGTGGACGAGACTCTACCTCAACTTCCTGCCAGTACACACAGAGAGGTGGGAGCACACACTCTGACCGTGCTCTCACACACCCGCTGCATGAAATAATCCCACCTTTTAATTATTAGTAGGAGTTGTTGAAGAATTTGAGATGATGTGCCTGATGACATGTTTGTCTTTCATGCGTCGCTCAGATCGAGATGGCACAGAAGCTGTTGAACTCTGACTTGGCAGAGCTGATTGGAAAGATGAAGTTAGCCCAACAATATGTGATGACCAGGTCGGTGAAACACCTTAATTCACACCAGGAGAATTTATTGCAGACTTTTCAAAGTCTAAATTGTTTACTTCACATGATTGTTGTCCTATCATTCTTTAATTAAAGCACTCTCTCTCTCTCTCTCTCTCTCTCTCTCTCTCTCTCTCTCTCTCTCTCTCTCTCTCTCTCTCTCTCTCTCTCTCTCTCAGCCTCCAGCAGGACTACAAGAAGCAGATGCTGACCGCGGCTCACGCTCTCGCCGTTGACGCCAAAAATCTCCTGGACGTTATCGACCAGTCCCGGCTCAAGATGATGGCTCACTCCCGCCCACACTAGCCCCGCGTCGGCCCCTTAGCTGATCATCAGGAGCGGCGGCGTCATCGCCGCTTCTGTTTATCAGCAGGAAGCTAAAGACTCGTGCGGATTGGTAACGTCGGTCCTGGCGCGTGCGAGTTGAAGGAGGCGTCAGGTTTCCGCCGCTGCAGAGAACAGTGGCTCTGACGCTGTGATTACAGTCTGTGAATGAACTCATTAGATGTTGAATCCTGCGCCAGCTAGGGTATTCAGTTCACCTGGGATTTAAAATCTCCACCACTGTGACTTTCATATTTACAACAACAGAGCAAAAACACTTCCTGAATCAGGGACTTGGCAGCTTTGGCTCTCTTTGGACTGGAATACAACGACGAGAGGGGGGGGGCGACTGAGAGGCCGGAGAGCTTGAAACGGGAATAAACAGGAAGGATGTGGTATCCGGTGCATTAGTTTCACACATCACCACCTGATCGGGCTGCCATTGATCGGCAACATATCTGCATGTAACTTCATGAAGGGGGACGGACTCAGACAACAACAGCCAGCAGCCTCACTCGTTTATCTGTTGGGACTCCTCATTGTGAACCGTTTGCTCCGTTTGAACTTCTTCACAACAAGCACATCAAACCACACGTCTTCTGTTTGCTTTTCGTCGGTCGCTCCAGCAGGAGTTAACTCAGCCTCCGTGTCTCCGACCTTTTTCTCTCCTCCATCCGCTCCCGTGTTCCCTCCGTCTCACCAGCTTTTATTTATAGACTCAAATTGCAGAGGAGGAGACGGAGGGAGGAACGGGAGAAGGCAGATTCAAACTTGGGGGACAGTCCCGCATTGCTCCTACTGCCTGAAGAAGGAACACCCTGCCCTCCTCCTTCACTCTGCCCCCGCCAGTCTTCCTCAGCTCCTCTCGGAGCAGGTTTTTAAAAGACTCCAAATGTGAAGAATCCAACCCGGTCTGGGTAAACACCGCAGGCAGGAAACTCCCCACTCCAACTCAATTTGGCCCGCACTCTCTCTCTCTCTCTCTCTCTCTCTCTCTCTCTCTCTCTCCCTCCCTCTCTCCCTCTCCCTTTATAATCGACTGGCTCCATGTTTCTTTGTGTTGTTTTAAGCATTTACTCGTTTCTTCCTCTGTAAACACGAGTCGATATTCAATCCCAGCAAAGACTGATGTTCATAACTGACAAATAAAACAAATCTCGATGGATTCTGGGGTTTCTGTGACAGGATTTCTCAAGAGTAAAACAGGTTTTTGTGTCTCAGACTGGTCACTGAGCTTATTTATATGGGGACGATCCCCCCCCCCCCCCCCCACACCTTTTGTTTTTAAACCCTGTAACCATTCAAATGTATAGATAAGCCTGGTGTCATGCCTTTAAGTGTCTAATCGCCAACAAATCCTGTATTTCCTGGGAGATATTTGTGCCGAGTCCCAGTTTTTTCCCATCAGGTGTAACAGTTTGAAATAGAAATTCCTCCCTGAACAGGCTTCCACAGGGAAACGCACTCTGGTGACGCGCCGAGCCACATGACTGGAAATCTTGTCTCGTGTTGCAGACGTCAAACACTGAACTGAAAATACATCAGATCACATGTGTCTTTGTTAATATTGACCCCACGTGGAGTATGACAATATGACGTATACTGGTGACTGTACTGGTATAGCATGGTATACTGGTATGGAGAAAAGCATATTTGCACAGCACCAAATAAAACAAACAAAAAAAAAAGAAAACACACAAAGTTTTTTAATCCTATTTTATCTGGATGTGATTTCCATGTTTAGCCAGCAATGAAACTATCAAACATCTGGGTGTTATTGGGATTAAAATGTAAACAAATAAATAAAATTTAAAAAAAAAACACACACAAAAAACAAAACAATCTATTTTATCTCTTTGTTGTTGTGTAAATCTGCTCATGTTGGTATATTGTAAGCTATACTGGTGTGTATCACTGGTGAATTGTACAGAACTCGTACTAGTAAACACTGGTTTTTATTTTGTCTTCTGGGCTAAATCGGCCTACTTGTCAAATAGGAGGAAAAAAAAACACAATGAAATAAAATGACGAAATAGAAATCGGTCTGTCTGCTTTGTTATTATTAAAATGTATTGTGAGACATCACTATGGCAGCTTTGAAATCAGGTTGTTATGAAAATAGAAATACTATGAGAATAGAAATACAAAATGTAATGGTGGTTTGTGTTAGGCAGATTATTTCCTTGCATAAATGTAAAAATGCTGCGAAGCTTGTTTCCCTTAATTGTGGAAACAATTACACTGCAGCAGATTTTGATGGACTAATTATATGCTGTATTCTTTTGACTCATTACAATTCAAATTAGAATTACTCAGACAACGACGAGTGTTTTTAAACATACGGCCTGCCAGGATGATTTCTTGGGATGACTTCGCATCGTGTACAAATTTACTTAAAAAGCAGCTTTCCCATAAAATGACCTGCCGTTCGCTATGTGTTTTCAAATCTGCAACTTCATTTTTCAGACCTCTCAAGTGACTTTTTTCAGGAAAGCAGCAAGGTTTTTGGTGTTGTTAGTAGTGACCTGAAAGCACATATTGTATTTACTCTTTTCAATGACTAGTAGGGGCTTCTGTATCCAGACCGCGAAGCTGCGACTGGCTAATCCAAGGCAACATTTATATGTGTTTTGGGTTGTTTTCATTTTGTGTCACTTTCACAACATGATTCCTCTCTCTTACAGCCACCATTGTAATTACATGCACATGGTCCAAATGAGGTGCTTGAAGCTTGCAGGGACTTTTACAGCCAGTAGCTGATTTCCGGTTGCAGCCCTGCAGAGCAGCAGATGGCAGCAGTGGGTTAAGTAATGTAGCAGTGACCTTATTGCACAAGGCTGTGCAGAGAATGAAGCGCTGGGACTTTAATTTGGAAAGAAACACTGTTGTAGACAGCTTTTCATTTAAAAATCATTGGAATCATGTTTTGTTTTTTTAAATAAAGAGAGATCCATAAGACTAGAATGTGCCTGACACTCCTGCATGAGGAAGGTCAGGATAATCCTAATCAGGATGGGATTAACCTTTGTCCTTTAATTTAAATAGACTTACATGTTGAAAGAGTCCAAGAAATAACATTTCCTTCGAAAGAATCAAACTGGAAGGGGAGCAGAGTTGTTTGTTCTCCAACAGGCCCCTGATTGTCTGCATTAAAATGTATAAGAATCTGAATTAAGATGCCAATGTGCATTCGAAATATGCAGACAGAGGATTATAAGATGTGTGCATTTTAACTAGGCGCTTAATAAGATGTGAAAATGAAAGTTTACTCCCACAGACAGAAGTGTCAAAACATGCCAGGCTTACGTAATCATAGAGTGCTGATGTTTTTCCATTTAGAAAATATTGTTCTGTTCTTAAGCCTCAATGTATCACTGCAATCACATGACTTTATTTATCAACTTTGATAAATATGTGAAACTCACCACAAAATGAAAATAACAGCAGGTTAACCATAAAGACAGACACATTTTTTTTTTGTTCCATTTTATTAGGAAAGATCAACAAGCAGGCGGCATTGCAAAAATCATCACAAAAAAAACCCAAAAAAAGAAAATACAATAAACGTAGCTGAAACAATCACATTGAAAAAGCAAACTTATTTTTATTTCATTCAAGCAGCTGCATGTTTAATCTTCGATAGCTATAACTGTGTTGCTAATCAAGCCTTACCGTAAAAATGGATTATTTGCTTTAAGGATACCAACAGTGAAAAGTAACTTGCAATATATAGTAAGGAAGACTTTATTTGATTTTATACATACAAGATAAACAATAAATCCACCCAGCAGGTAGTGAGTGCACGCACACACACACGCACTGACATCCTGTAATCCACTCACAGCACCGCCGGGTCGCACAACATCAGCACCTTCACATCGGTGCAACTTCAGGACAAACACATCAAGCAGTACAAATGTCACCGAAGTTGTTTTCTCGTTTCGTCGATAATAAAAAATAGGAATCAGTGCTTCAGGTTGCAGAGTTTAGATGTTGAGTGGTTTGAAGCTGTGTGGTTTATGTGAAGTTTATGTGGTTTATGTGCCTGTACAGATCATTCATTTCCTCCTGGTTCATTTACCAGGATCACGTTTTAAAAATGGAGTTGAGAGAGGAAAGCCGCTGTTTGGCATTTGAGGACGTCATATATAGAAAAAAAGAAACATGATTCAAATCGGATCAAATGGTGCCGCTCATTAAAAACCTGTAAGAGCTTCAGTATAAAAACACGGAGCTCATCAGGGAGACTCAAAGTGCTTCTTTGTCTCACACAAAGTAGTAGTTATTTTTGTCGAAGGCCTGATTTCTTAATATTTTTCAACTGTTGGGAGTGACAGGCAATTAAAAAGTCTAATTCTTCAATGTCTCTATTACACTTCAATGTATTTTTTTAATAAAATGTTTTTTTGTTATTTTTACCCTAAATGTTTCATTTTCATCCTGATTTCTTAAATATAAAAGGAAAAGACGCGCCCCCCCCCCCCCCCCCCCCTGACCCTCAGATTTTCCCTCAGAGGCCTGACACACACTTTGAAGTCCACAGGTCGAGAATATACGGTGTGGGATCATTTTTAAAGTATGAAGCATCATTCAGTGACAAAACTGGACAAAAGTAATGAGATGATATTGGTTGTATACATGGTTGTTGACATGCCTGTAGATGAAGGACTTCACTCGCAGCAGCAGTAAAGGGGAAGTTTGCTCGATGTCAAACCGTCTGAAACACACGAGCCCTGCATGCGTCCGCTTCACACGCTCCAGCCTGGTCAGTTCCCGTCTGCGCCTGTGTTTTTGTGCATTTGTTTCTAAAGGGATCCCGCTCATCTTCCTGTCATTGAGTCTTCACTTTCTTGCCGTGGCTGCCGGATTCTCTTCTTCTGGGTTTGGTGGCGAAGGACCTGGTGACGTAATGAGATGGGGGAGCCTTTCAGCGAATGTGAGAACGGATCCAGGATCACTTTAATCTCTACGCTTACAATTGGTTCCCGTTTCTCAGCGAGGGAATGTGAGCCTGCAGCCTAAGATGTTAAGCAACGATCAAAAGGTGACGAGGTGTTCTTTAGTTCAACTGTCGGTGGTCCTAATGTTGTGGCCGATCGTTGATAATTTGACAATCCTACTTGCAGCAGTGAGATATACCTTCGATGTGCGAATGCTTTGCTTTGTTTGGGTGTTGTATCTCATTGAATGGCCCGTCCGAAGGCAAAGAATCAATACAACCAGTGTGTTTAAGCGAATGCTGTCATACCTTCGGTGGTAAAGGTAGAGGAAGAAGAGGAGCTCGTCTCGAAAGCAGGAAAGCTGGTGGGAGGAGGAGAAGGACGCCGAAGAGGAGAAGAAGGACGCACAGGAGCAGAGATCTGAAATGAGCGTGTTCACTCCCTGCCGGAGGAGGAGAGAGCGCTGAGCAACGATAGCTGTGTGAATGCTGAAACTACTCTGGGAACAGAAATACTCACCCGGTACATCAACACTGTCCCCTGCAGGTGACTCACGGACTTTAACTGATCCACAAACAGAAAATATTACTTTTGTTAAGTTACTTAAGTGAAATCTGGGACGCAACCAGAGCGTCTATTCAATAATAAATCCGTGACGGGGGGCCGACCTTGTAGTTGATGTAGAGCTGAGGGGCCATAGACAGGAAGCCGAAGGCATAAACCCCTGAGAGGACGAGAGAGGAGGAACGTTAGTACACTGAGAGTTAAAACACTTTGATGAAACTGACTGTTTGAATTTTTTTAATTTTTTTTGCATCTGTCTTATCGAGATGTAGTTATATCTTTTTAGACAACATTATTGTATTTTCAACTCTTCTTTGAACTCATGAGATTTGGATTCATGTTCTAAAACTCACCGGTCACGAGCGTGTTGATCAACCAGGAATAGTAACTGTTGAAATAAATAGAACAATTATATAATTCATATAGAACATTTAGTGTCGAAGCAATAATAAGAAGTACAAGTTAAGTATTTGCACTAGTGAAAAAATTAAGTATGATTTGACACAAACCAGCCATAACATTATGACTATTATTATGCAGGTAAAATGAACGACACAGATTTCCTCTTTGGCATCTGTTGGTTGGATGTAAAAAGGTAGCAAGTACACAGAATGGGTAGATATAGCGATTAGATAAAAGGTGAAGAGGGACCCGTAGTCATGGCTAAACATCCCAATGTGAGGTCTGTGGTCTGCATGGGTCAGCGCTCTATGTGGGGCCACACAACTCAACAGATGGGGCAATGAAGGTACTAGTCATTCGCTCTTATTGTTATTAGTTGTTTGCATGGCCGACGACCAGTCATCATAATGTTATGGCTGATCAGATAGACTTTGAGACGAAGTGTTAAAAGTATTTGGCGACAACATTCACATAGTGCGACGTGACAGAAAGTCGAGCGCCGATCAGGTCACCTCTTCTGACGTAAATAGGCCAGCGAGAAGACGGCCCCGCTGATACACAGAGGATAGACCAAGTAGGACAAGTATCTGGACGCCTGGGGTGAAAACCACAGACAAAGAGTTTTAAAATGAAATTGAACAAAGCCCGAGGCAGAGTTTACTAAGCGGAGCTGTAACGAGAGGAGACAGTGATACCTGTGCATCGTACTCCACCGTCTTCCTCTCTTCTTCATCCATCTTATTCACCTGAGCAGCAGGAGACACCGACAGAATCCAGATTAGAGTTTAAAACATACTTTTCTAATGCGAGAGCTCTGATGGATGCGCCGATTAGGAAAATTAGATTGTGTAAATCCATTAATACTCACATGAAACCTGCTGCTTTTGCAGTGCAGCTGGATCTTGAAGACTTTGAACACCTTCCACACCTGCAGAAATCAAGACCGGTGAGGCAACGCTGCACGTTCTGACATGTATTTGAACGGAGTAATGCCCAGTACCTCCACACACGCTCCCAGCCCCACAGGCAGCAGCACCAGCAGACTGGTCTCCTCCAGCAGATGGACGAAGATCAGCAAAGTGCTGAAACTACGCCACAGAACTGGAAACAGACAGACGCAGACGGCTCGAAGTGTCCCAGCCATTTCTCCAGACGCTGCCTCACAGCGGTGGATTGTTTACAGCAAATGTACCATTAAATAAACTAGCAACCCTGTAAGTGGAAGACGTGTGCGCCGGTTTTGCTGTGTTGTCGAACGATTACCTGACTTTCTGGACATTCCCACCATGCTTTTCTTTTTCCTCCATGAGCTGATGTCATTTTTCAGAGCCAGAAATTCACAGATGAGCTTTGAAAAAGCAAAAAAAAAAAAAAAAAGAATTATTGCAGATTTCTCCTACCGTACATGATCATGTCAACGTGAATATGGGAAGCTTTGTGACGTGTAGATTCTCACTTGTATGGCCGTGATAACGGCCGTCAGCACTAAAAGGTAGAGGTTGGATCCCACCAGAGTTTCTTTAATCTCATCGATATTGTTCTCGGTGAAGCCTGGCAACACAAGGGAGACTCAGCTCAAAATCAAGTCTTTTAGGTTTTCATGCAGGTCGATAAAACAGCAACAATATGACTCCTCAAGCACAATCCAAAACCCAATCTCAGATTTACAACTCGTGTCCTGTCTTGTCGGCTCACCGAACTGTCGCAGGGAGTAGACTATGTCCTGCAGATGGACCCAAAACCGGAATCCTCTCAGGGAGATTCCCTCGTAGGACACAGTGAGAGGGAGCTGAGCAGTGCTGCTGCTAATCTCCTGTCTCACACACACACACACACGCACACGCACACGCACACACACACACACACACACACACGTAGATTCATGTGCCGGTTTAAAATAAGGAGGAGAGTGTGTTGCACTTTGTGAGGATGAAGTTTCCGACCATGAGGTCTCTGACTCGGAAGTTGAGCTCGTTAACCAGAAGCAGTGGGAGGTAGATCATCTGTCCGCCATCGTGAGAGCTGCAACGAGAAGCAAAAACCCTCAAAGCGCAGACAGAGAAAAGATACCCTTTTTGCATTTTGAAGAATAAAACCAGTGGAGCATCAAAGAAAAAGAAAAAATCATAATCAGACTTAGGCCGATCACAACGTTTTTGGATTATAATTATATCTAAATATATAGATTAAATAAAGATTCACACGGTGAGAAATCAGTTGGTGGAGAAATTAGAACAAAGAAAGAAATACGACATAGTCTCACAAAGTTCAACACAGTCAGGAGTCCCTGATGTTTAGTTTTCAGCGTTAGTACTGAGTTAGTACTCGTCTGGTTCATGTGTTCTTCATGTTTGTTCTACCTTTACCAGGAGATAACGCTCTCATGTCCTCCTCTGTGCTCAGGTGTTCCTTGTTAATTCTCCACTCCCTCTCTGTGGGTTTCAATGTGTCGTCCTCGCCACCTTGACTCTCTCATGCAGTAACATCTCTAGTTTGTATCAAAGCCTCTTTTCAGAGCCCGTCGGATTTTGACCCGAGTCTGTTATTGACCTTCGGGTTATCCGTTTTCACGTTGCGTGATCTTACATGTAGCCACAACTGCCTGCTTGAATACAAATAAACTGAATAAACCTTCGTCCGCTTCCTGAGCCATGTGTTTGGGTCCTTTGTAACTATTTCCTTAAGTAGTTGAAAAGATAAATTACGATTAGAATAGATGGTGGCACACCCACAAAGTCATGTTCCTTACAAATGTGCTAATGGTTGGACAGATGGATTTGAGCCTTATTTCATAGTAACTGTAACAATAAAACAGTAAATTAATGTTTATTTGATAGCTAACTTTACAGCATATAGAAAGATAATTATATGTTTTTAGAAAGGTGCTTTAACAAGTACTAAATGAAGACATTATCAATACTTCAAACCAATCATTTTTGAATAACTTCAAAAAAATCCATAATAAATGGGAAGCCTGAAATGCTTTGGTCTTATTCTTCCATGAAGTGATTGGGTTTCTCTTCTTCTGGCAGCAGAGTTCAGACCGGAAGAGCAGCAGTGATAAAGCCGGAGTCAGCATCCGCTCACCTGGCTCTGACCTCCACAGCGCAATGTGACTTACACTCTCATGTAGCGTCGCACGTCACTGGGAAGCCCCGCCTTGCTGAAGGTGAAGTCCTCCGACATCAGGGTGATTGACAGGTGAGGTCTCCAGTGGGACACCGGCTGCTCAGATCTTGGACCGGGGCCCTGGAGGAGTCACACAAACACATTTTAATGTGGGCGAAATCTGGCAGCGCTGTGCAGACGAGCGAGCAACACCGCACCTTGTGTGTGTCCTTCTGCCCCTCCGAGGGTGGAGGGGGGAGGTAGGTGGTGAGCTGAGCCGCATAGTGGACCTCTCTGCTGTCCTCCAGCGGCGAAACGCCGGCTTTGTGGACATAAACGACCGCGAACAGCGAGCCATTCGCCCGAGTCTCCTCCGGCAGGGACACGTTCACCTGCCTACAGTCAGAGGAAACGCTCCAGGTTCAAAATACAACAGAGAGATCCAGCTGTTTATGTAATAAACACTCGCGTAATGCTTAACCTGGGCTGGAGGTAAAGAATTACAAGACTGTTGGCTAGTTTGACATTATTTTACACAAACCTACATCACTTCCACACATTTAAAACATACAGGTTACTGCAGAGTATTTGCACAACTTGGATCAAAATTCCACATTTTAATCTGCAGCTGTGTAGCCGAATGGTTTATTCTTTCAATAAAAATTTTTTTTTAAAATCCTGCTTCATATCTATAATTGTTGCCAAAAAAAATTATCTTTTTTTTTTTATTCACTTTGTTATAGGTATCTGATTAAGGTAAACTTATTAACATGTCTAGCACTGACAGCGTGATAAAATGCAGTTAAAAAGTAACTGATAAGTTGTACTTTTACATTTGTGTTGTATTAACTAACTTAATGAATTGGGGCTAAAAGAAAGTACCTTATCATTTTATTGTTCTATGTGAGGGAGTCAATGATGACATATTATTTTCATAAAATACCCGCCATTTTGCTGCTGCCACTGTTCAAAAACAAGTGTAGTTAAAACCTTTGCTGACTGACATATTGATCACAGATGAAGCAACAGTCCAAACCCACCTCTTAAAGGTAGAGTGAGGGTCAAAGTGGTCGATTTTCACCTCGAGGTTGAGTGGGCTGTTGTCTGGCACAAGACATGTAAAGACGCTCATCTGAATGAAAGAAAAGAGATGGGAAGTCTATCACAGCTGAATCTGAAGAGGTGATAGAGCAAACAGAGAGACAAAAACACTAACTACTCTCACACACACACACACACACACACACACACACACACACACACACACACACACACACACACACACACACACACACACACACACACACACACACACACACACACACACACACACACACACACACACACACACACACACACTCATGTTCACACCTATTGGCAAAAAGCAATGATCAGAGAGAATGTGCAAACTCCAAATGGCCTCTAAGCCTGGAATCAGAACAGTTACACCACCTCCAGCTGTTTTCCATATTTGAAATATCATTCAATTGTTACAAATTTGAAAAAAGATAATGATATTAACATGTGAAACTCATTTAGTTTATTTTCATGCTTGAGCATAATTGAGTTAACTGCACTGACAACATACTTTATACTACAGATTATTTTAAATAGATGTATCAACATGATCAGTCTGTATTTAATGGTTCCATCTTACTAAAATCCAACCACATCTGTGTGAAGTGACTAAACAGGCTGCAGTCTCAGACAGCTGTTTTGTCATAACCCTCAGTCCCTCCAGGCTCTGGGTCTGGTGAAGGAGCCGGGCCTGCACGGACCTGCAGTCTGGGTCTGGCCGTCAGGTAGGAGGTGATGCACGGCTCTCCTCTGCCTCCATCGCAGGCTCTGGTGTTGAGGAAGCCGTACAGCAGCCAGGCGGTGTGCAGCATGTACACCACGAACACTCCGAGCAGCAGCTTGGCCAGCGAGCTCCTCCTCCCGTCGCCGCTCCCGTCGCTGTCCGCCGGCTTGGAGTAACACGACGGGAACATGGCAGCGGTCCACTAATTATCAACGAAACCGGGATTATAAATAAATATATGATCGTGGTGCAGTTTCAGATCAGAGCAGTGTTTAATTCGATGCCCCATCAAACCCACACGCTTCCTCCCAGAGACAGCATCCTTCCGGTGGTCCACTTCCAGAGGATGCTGACGCTGAGTGAGTAGACCTCCACTCTGCTCCAACCCACGTGTCAGCGTGACGTAGCGACGGCCGGGACCAGACGAACCCGGAATCATCTTGAGGTGTAACAATAATAATAATAATATTAATAATAACCTTAATAATAATGATAATGATAAAATGTAATGTTTTTCTTTCAATCAAACAAATAATTATTTAAAAAAATATTTTATTAAAAGGGGATATGAATATTAGGCTTTTTCAAATCAATAACTAACCTTTGTTTGTTTTGTTTTGATCCCCATATTTTGTTGTCTTTCTTTCTGTTATCTTTCAATCAATAGAAATTGTCAATTTAACACACTTTAGATTGTAAATGCACCTTTGAAAAAGCATATGCAGAAATCATTTTGTCAGCCGAATCAATGAATTATTGCTCACTTCGTGAGTGTCGATTGTTTGTACAAGCTTTAGACTAATTCATGAATATGATGCAATTGTTAAAATTTTAAATAGCCGTTTCCATGATGTTTTCTTTTTTCTTTATTCGATGTGGTTAATTAATGTTAAATCTTGCCTGTTTGTAGATTGTCTCTGCTTTAGAAGTAGAAAATTACCGGTCTGTAGTTGGAGTGAATCATCTTGAGCTTTGGGTCTCTGGCGGGCCGCAGTGCATTGTGGTCCAGCACGGTGCTCTTGCCTCCGTCCTCCTGCGTCTGCCTGCTAGCTGCATCATGCTAACCCCGGAGCTCCGGGGGGGGTATTACAGAGTTCCTGGGGGTTGTTACAGAGTTCATAGGGGTTAATGCAGGGCTGTGTGTGGTCAGTTGCAGGTAACCGGACCATACTGGCAGTGTCGTTGTTAATATTAATAATTAGAGCAACACGTTGTTTGAGCGGACTTTGTTAGCATCGCGGAGTTGCTCTCTAAATTGGAGGAAACTTGAAGAAGCTGAAGCAGCAAGACGCACATTGCTTTGTTTGTCCAAACAAAGTGACTTCTTGATGTCTCTGCGGGGCTCACAGACGACCACAACAATTCGGAGGCTGCCAGAGAGGAATATAAGTAGAGGAGTTCGCACACTGTGAGCCGTCTTCCGTCATGGAGGCTGCGCCTCCTGTCCATCTCCTGCTGCTGTATGCTTGCTGACCTTTTCTCTGCTCCGCACCGTCATGGCACTGTGTGTGAAGCCTCTGGGCTGTGCTGCAGCTGACATCAGGCTGCTACTGCTGCTGAGGGGCGTCATGAACTGCACCGGGACGCCCCTCCTCAGAGACTCCTTTCCAAAGCGCCTTGTCCGTTCTGTTCGTCCTTTTCCCTTCAGACTTGGCGGCACTCGAACCCTTGTACGTTGGAACACACCTGCGATCCTCTGCACCCCAAAGTGCCCAGCTGGGAATGCTAAAGTGGGACTATTGAGCAGGAGCCATAGTGATGTTGTTACAGACTGCTTAAGAAGCAGAGCTGAGAGGAATCTGCTGCAGGGAGGATCTGCATGGCCTGGTAAGACTGAGAGACGGTGATCACACACACACACACAACTAACATCACACACACACTGCAGAGGTGAGACTCTACATCTATTGATGCCACCTTCCCCTCACTTGTCCACTAAATCCAGAGATTAGTTACAACTATCTAACGTCCAAACATGTTGGTTCATGTCATGTATTCATCAGTAAAGACAAACAGCTTGATTACATTTTTACATTACAATGAATGACTACAAAGACGCTCAATACCCACTAGAGACTCAACGGAAATAGCCACAGATATGAGCAGGATGACAAACCAACATAAATCAGCATCCTAATATTTTGAATGGAATCGCTTCATTGTCATTTGTCTCCTATATTGAATTTAATGACAAAATGATGACAGAATGACCACAGACTTGTGGATTTACACTCTATCCTGTCTTTGAACAGTGTCCTTTGTTCGCAGAAGAGTGACAGACACGTCTCTTTCCAGTGTGCCTCCAGCTTTCGTGGTGGTGAGCCAGGCTACTTATTGAATGTTGGAGAGATGATTTAACCTTTATCTTCAGTTCACTGAAAGTCACAGAAGATTTTGCTAAACATGTTGTATTCATTTCCTAGATGAAGTTTGAGCAGGACGGCAACGTGACAACATTTGGTAAGTGTTATTAAAATAAATGTGCTACACTTTGCCTTTTTTTTTTTTTTTTTTTTTTTTCTAAATGTATTTCTTTTATGAAATAGAGAAGAAGAAGACAGAGCTTTGTCAGGAGCTGAGTCTTCAGGCCAGAGACCTTCGCTTCCAGCACAGTACCAGCCTCACCGCCAGGAACAACTGCATCATCATACGAATGGCGGTACATTCCCGGTCTCTCTCACAGGAGCAGCGCTCAATTTTATGTCATTGTAAACCTGCTTGCAAGTGGTTTTATTCATGAAATTACATTCATTTAACAACAATCAGAGTGAATACAGTTGTGTAGAAATTCAGAAAGAGATATCTCCAGTTAGAAGAAGAATACTTTATAAATCCTTTTGGGGAAATTTCTCTCCCGAATTGACCCATTGGTAGGCCGCCACATGGCGCAGCGCTCAGGGGGAGCTGGTGGGGGCCGAGGGTCTTGCTCAGGGTTCCATCTTTTATGGACTGTGGGAGGAAACTGGAGTACCCGGATCACACACACACATACAGGGAGAACATGCATATTCCACACAGAAAGGCCACAGCTGAGCTATGAACCAGTGTTAACCAATGTTCTACCACGGAGGGGGGCAATCTTTAGCCCGAACCACAGTGACGCTCTTCTCGAACCTCGTCCAGAGGATGGTGAAGTAGAAGAAGCAATCTTCCGCTATGCGGAGTTTGCACCATGAGAGGCCACTACCTGTTTGAGGCAGGTCATCTGTGGTGTCCACCTTCGTCATGGAGAAGTAGTTACACTCTTTGTCACACCTGCAGTGGAAGGCAAAAGCACAGACAGGCCGAGGACGGCAGATGAAAGTTAACTTGTAAAGAGAGAAAATAAATCACTAAAAGTCATTTTGTTGTGACATTAGTCTTTAGAGAAAGTGATACCACGTGTTATAAAGAGAAGTGTTTACCATGGGTTAGGGTTTTTATGTTTGTTTGTTTTTCCAGGCGATATTCAATATAACACAACTTCAAATCCAAATTTGCCTTTTGTTTTTCAATTCTTTTACTCTCAGTATTATGTTATTTAATTTAGATGAATACACTGAATCCTAGTATAGTATGGCTGAAGGCAGTGTCGATCATTGCAGGTCAAACACACACACACACACACACACACACACACACACACACACACACTTTCTATGCTCCTCCAAGTTTTATTTGTTGGGTAAACAACACAAACGTGCGTTTCTAAACTTTATCAGGACAATACATTGATTTTCATTCTCTTCCTGCTGAGTTACCCTTACCCCGAGCTTAAACTAACTCTATTTCTCTAATCCCTAATCCTCATAGGGACTGCCATTTCCAGTTGTGTTCTAGAAGTAATATAATAATTAAAATCTGGGCTAATCATTTAATTGGTTAAGTAAATTATGCAGCACTTTTTATGCAATACAAAGCATGCGTAACAACTTCAATATCTCACCTGCTGACCATGTCTCCCGTCCCGAATGCACGACACTCCACACACCCGCTGTACTCGGTACAGATGCCCGGACACGTCGGGCAAGCTTCGCAGGTGGGACCCATGTACTTTGAATTGTTACACTTACAGAGGCCACACAAACATGTGCCTTTGCCATTACACAACTCGCCATTTCTTGCCAAACAGTCAGTGGTATCTGTGGTGCAAAGGCACTCTTCGCCGGACCAGCCCTCATCACAGACGCACCGGCCGCACTCACACCTCCCGTAGTCTCCACATAGTCTGTCGGATTGTAAAACGTGTTGGTATTTCAAGTGGTTTTCATAAGCAAGTACAACTAAAAAGGGACGTCTTACTTCTTTCTGAAGTACGGACATTTGGAGTTGTCGCACTCGCAGTATTGCCCGTTGATGTCATCTGGATATATTGGGTTGTGGCATGCACAGACGCCCTGCACACACGTCCCCCTGCCGCTGCACAGCGGCTCGTTTGGGTTTGGCCGACAGGAATCGTTACCCCGAACAACGAGGGGATCTTCCTGCCGTTCCTCCGTCTGGCAGTTTTCTCCAACGTAGGGCTGTTCGCACTCACACTGGCCACATACGCGAGCCCCTCTGCCGCTGCAGGCTGCACTGATCTCCTCACGGTTTAGCGAGCAATCACAGTGAACTGTGGAAGGACCTTTTATGTTATTTCTACCCAACTGGCGTCACATTGAAGGCAATTCTTTCCTCTCTATGGCACTGTGGGCTTACACTCCAGGTGTATTTCTAACTTCACTCTTTGTAGGTAGTGTGTGGCTTCAACATAGACAAACCAGGGTCCAGCCATGTTCGGGTTCCTGCTGGGAGACTGGACAGCGTCTACTAAAACCTACAGCAAAAGACAAAACTGTTGTAATTCTAGAGTGTTTTCATCACAAATGAAAAAGGTTATCTCTGCTTCATTCTGATGCTCTGAACACCATGTCAGACATGTTTCTGTACCTCTATGAGCCCGGATTTTTCTACTGTGTTTCTGTTGAGTGTCACGTTCAGTCCTGGTGGGATGTTGACGTTTTCTAAAGTCACATATGTGGATTGGTGGTCTGCTGGCATGAAGACATTCAGCTGGACGGTCTGGTTCCTACCAGGCCTCAGGCGGATGGAAAGCTCTTGGGGCTGCATGAACACAGTTTCGATCTGTGCTGGTCTGCAAAAGTAAAGCAACAAGCAGAAGGTTTATGCTCAAGTCACATATGTGTGTCTAACAGATCTTTATGAAAGTTGCCGTTCAGCTAGATTAAGGGTGTCAAACATCAGGCCCAACTTGGTTTGCAGGATGCGTCAAACTTACGATGAAGTGATAAACTTCAGTTTTTCACTTAATTCACTGGGGATCGCACTGTTTCACTAAGCGTGGTGAAGATGATTCAACAACAAGGCGTATCATTAGCAAGTCAAAGTGCGATGGTGAGACCTTGAAGACATCTGCACAAATTATTCTGAACAGAAACACTGCAGTAGATATTAGTTCTGCTCTTTCTGCAGATTTTCTGTTGTTTATATGAGAAATATGAGCTGCAAATGGAGGGTAGGGGTTGTTTTGACTGTATTTATCTCCATTGTTATTGGAATAAAATGGCATATTGTTGAAATTGGTAAAAAAAAAAAAAAAAATTATAAATTATTTAGGCTTTCTGAAAATATATTTAGTCAACTGTACACTTGTATTTTCATGTGTTGAGCACGTTACTTTGAAAAAGTAAATAAAGTTACTAGTTACTTCTCCCAAAAAGTAGCTGCATTACTCCACTATATAAGTAACTATTGCATTGCTTTTTTTTTTCTTTTTTTTCAAAGTTTAAATATATATATATATATATATATATATATATATATATATATAAGAATTATAATTTTTTGCTGAGCGGGTTTCACAAGGCGGTTGCATAGAGTGGAGTAGCATGCCAGGTGCCCACACAGAACTTTTAATATTTAACAATATAATAGTTTAACCATATGAAGTGATTGCGTCAGCTTTTTCTCAGTTATTATTGCGCTGAAGAAAAATTATTCAGCTTCAGCTGCTTGGACTGCGTGGCACCATGTCCATGAAAATGATCTTTTTGGATTCGAGGATTAATTCCTGCCACACTAATCTAGATTTTTCTCTCCTGGTTCTGGATCCATTTGAGATTATTTGAAGAAAGTATAGGGATAAGATGTGAAGGACTTTCATTGGATGCAGTCACAGTTTCAGTCAAATCATTGCTGAAGCCTGAAAATAGACTTTGAGTGCAGAACAGACTCGTCATGACTTCATTAATGTGTGGAAACTGATTCAGTTGCAAGTGATGCAACACAAAATCCACACTCCTGAAACCACGACGCTTACCTGGACTCATTCCTGAGAATCTCTATAGACGGGTGAGGGTTATACACGTCCGTACAGCCAGCTTTCTGCAGCTCCTCCAGTGTGTGACAGCCAACTTTAGCATTCGGGGAGCTGCACCAAGCGCACTCGGGGCCAGTCTGGATGCACTTGTCACAGCTGAAGTGGGACTGCTGACATCTATGTTCCTGAGCCCAGCCAAGCTTGAGCAGAAGCAGCAGCAGGTAGAGACGCAGCTTCCCAGCCATCCTGCAGTCTGACGCCTTGCCTGAAATATTGAAAAGTGTCTTTGCTGTTGCGTTGACACTCCTTTTGCACACTGACGGGCTGAAAGCGTCTCCCTGCTATAAAAACAAGTACAGGTGATATTTCCATTAAATCAGGTTCATTGAGCAGGTCAAGCACTGCAAATATTTACACATTTTGGGAGCAGAGTACATGTTTGAGCCTTTTCCTCGTCGTGTCCCCTCTTGACCCTGACCTATTTTAAATTTTTTCCTCTCCAGTCTTTAAAAGCCATCTTGACTCCTCAGTCCCTCATGGTGCTGGACTTCAGGGGTCTGGGATTAGAGCGCTGGTTGGTGCTGGAGCTCGCTGCTCAGCTGGCATCGCAGTCCAACTCTCTGCCCTTTGAGTTCAGAGCACTGGAAGCCATCCTGCAGCACAAGGTGAGGCACAACCGAGAAAAAAACACTGTTCCCTCCATTTCAACACAACGTGAACCATGGTTCTATTGCCAACAGGTCAACACTCTACAAGTCCGGCTGAATGATGTTGAACCAGTAATATTGGACACTCTAGAGTCCCTCGTGGATCCGAAAATCCTTTCCGCTGACAGATGTAAACTGCATATACTGCTGCAGAACAGCAAGAGGTAGAGCACACTGCGATGTGATGCAGTCTGAACACAATCAAGCATAGGATTGCAGAGAGTTCTTTAATTTGGTCTTGTTTAACCCCATATTTTGGAATGTTCTTCTTTTTCGTGTCTCTTACAGTTTATCGGAGTTAGAAACTGACATCAGAGTGTTTAAGGACTCTTTGTTGAAGATTTTGGATGAGGATGAGATCATTGAAGAGCTTTGTCTCACAAAGTGGACAGACCCACGGGTTTTGTACGTTATTTACACACACGCACGCACATAAAGCAGCTGTCCTTTACAATGTGTTGTAAAATGTGTGTTTGCAGAATGGGATAACAAACAAACCTGACTTTGCTCAACCTCAGGAAGTCGGTGTGTTTCCAATTTTAAAAGTTGAAAACTCAAGGTTGCTGGAGTAATTCACTTAATAGTTTTATCTCTAAAGCACAAACAACCTCAGCTTTTATAGAGATTTTCTTTTTTTTTTTAAGGCACTAATATATCTGTAAATATTAACGTTCATATTTAGACTCGTACTTACCTTCACCTCACCGTGGACTTTGGGTGAACACAAACAAACACATTTATTGACAATTCAGAGATACCAGAGTACCCAGAGGAAACCCAGGCGCCCACCTCGAAATATGTGTAATGTTTTGTGCTTTGACATGAACAAACACAGTTTCACTCTGTTTTCCAAAAGGCCACACAGTAATCAGAGCGAGAACATTTGCAATGAGCAAGCCTCTCATAATGAGTAAAAGTGGATATTTATCAAAGAACATAAACGTTGTGCTGGATATCAGTGTTGTGAGAAAAGCAAACGCTCTAGGGTAATAATACATTTAAAAATACATTTAATTTATTCTGAACTAAATACACTGATCTTATTGTTGATCTGTTGTCGACTCAAAAATTATATTGTGAACGCAAATATTTGTTTAATTCACCCACTTTTTTTTCTTTTTTATTCCTGATTTCAAACAGTCATATGTATTGTTTTTAAGTGCAGTTTAGTGACTTTTATTGTTGTTATATAGTTTTCTGGTGAAGTGGAGCCATTCACGACAATAGGAGCAGTGGCAATAGTATAGACTAGCTCGAACCAGCAGAAGGTGTTAATGCAACTTCACGGATGCCAGCTGCCGTTAAACCCAAGAGAAGAAGAAGAAGAAGCTTGTTCTCGTGTAATTCTTTGGGTCCCTAAACCAGTGAACTACAGGTTTCCATTGTTATATACTACATTATTTTAATGTTTGATTTGAGTATTTTCAGATTACTCTCACTTTGACATTCACTGTCTGGCTGCTTGACATAGGTGTTCCCTTTAATTTAGTAATTTAAAAGAAATAAGAACCATAATATTACTTCTGGACCTGGGGCGACAGAGCCTTCTCCCTATCTGCCCCCACACTCTGGAGCTCCCTGCCCCCACACGTTCGTGACTGTACTGAACTGAACTGAACACCTTTAAATCTCTCATCAAAACTCACCTGTTCAGAACTGCTTTTAATACTTAGCACAGATCTGCTTCTTTTAATATTTGTTAATATGACTGTTTATATGATGTGTCTCCTTTTTACGCTTGTTGATTTTACAATGTAAAGAGTCTTGAGTGTCTTAAAAAGCTCCATGCAAATAACATGTATTATTGTTATTATAATATTAGTGTCATTATCGATGACTTAAAATGTTGATTGCATTTTGATTAGTCTTTAATGACCATACTTTTCCTTCTCAGTGAGGAGAGCAGTTTGGGAATTGACCAGGCTGAGGAGATGGAACTGCTATTGGAGAATTACTATATGCAGGTAGTTTTTACTACTAATTCCTAGTTTTTCACATTAAATCAAAGCAATGACAACTGAAACTATTGTATGCAGCTCAGGTGGAAAAGATGCATGCACTTTAATACCGGTAATAATAATCTTCATTATTCAGTTGCAAGAAAACGTATGTGAACCCTTTGGGATTACTTAGATTTCTGAATTAATTGGTCATAAAATGTCTTCTGCTCTACATCTAAGTCACTACAATAGAAAAACACAGTCTGGTTAAACTAATACTGCACCAAAGATTCTGTTTTTAATAAGTATAACATCAAATAAGAATGGAGTTCTGAGGACAAAATGTGTGGGTAAGGAAAACACAACGCCATGTGTGGAGAAATAAGAGGCACGGGGACCGACATCAAAACCTCATCCCAGCTGTGAAATATGGTGGAGGGGGCATCATGGATTGGGGGCTGCATTGCCGTCCTTGACGAAAAAGAGACATTTTTCTGGAAAACTAGAAGGCGACTGTCTGCCCACTGAAGTGCAGCATGAGTATGGGTGATGCAACAGAACAACGACCCAAAGCGTAGAGGTAACTCGACAACAGAAGAATGGCTTCAGCAGAAGAAAATGTGCCTTCTAGACTGGCTCAGTCACAGTCTTGACCTCAACCTGAGTGTGTCGTCACCTCAAGAGAGCAATTCACACCAGACACTATTTCCGTACTGCGCTGTGAATATTTACATGTTGCATTCAATGAAAACGGAGAACTTTTGGTGCTGTATTAGTTCAGGCAGACTTTGTCTATTGTGACTTGGATGAAGATCTAAAGACATTTGTTGACCAATGTATGCAGAAATCTAAGTAATCCCAAATGGTTCACATACTTATATATCTATATATATATATAACACCTTCATACACAAAGTGCAACCCATAGTGCTTCACATGAAATAGGACTAATTATATATACTAACATGTCAAACACGGAACTAAAAGTTATTCAAAAGGTAATATTAAAAAACAGACATAAATTAAGTTAAAGAGAGACAATGGGTATAAGAAACAAAAATAAATTCATATATTGGCACGTTTGAAGACAAAGACTGTCCCCACTAAAGCTCACTTTAGCTCCTCACTGTAGCCGGGACCTTTTTGTATGTGATTCAGTTGTGGTGACGATGACCCTCCACTCCGGGTTTGTTTATTTAACGTCTTTCATTCATCTTCTACATTTAAACAGGAAGTTGTGACTAGATCCAGCTGACACTTTATAAAATACAGGGAGCGTCTGGGACCAGCTTCCAGGCCGTCGCAGAGCTAAACTAGAGGGAAAACCCATCTCACGTCATTTTTGTCTGTGGATTGGGAGAGGAATCTGATTTAGCCAGAAAAACCTCATGAAGACAAATAGAAATGCCCCCAGAACTGAACTGAACCCAGATGTTGTTGCTTCTCTACGACAGTGAGACACTTTACATTCCCGCTGCCCTGTTTATTAACACTGAAATGCTTTGAGCGCTGTCTGCGGTACATGTGATAAACAGTGTTGATGTTGGCGACTGAATTTTCTGCGTTGCAGGCTGAGGAGATGGGAAACAAGGCCAGAGAACTGAAAGAACTGATAGACGACTCAGAGAATGTCATCTTTATCAACCTGGACAGGTTTTGTACATATTTTTTTATTTAATGCACCTTTTATCTTGTACACTCAATAAAAGCAGGTCATGTTTCTGGAGGATTGCTCTCAGTATATATCCTCTTATTCTCGAAGAATCCATTTTGCTCTTTTCTTTGATTCTCATAAAATATTAAACTATTAGAATTGAATAACAATGACTTGTCCAACATCTGTTTTGCCGTAGCCATCGTAACGTGATGATGCGACTGAACCTGCAGCTGACCATGGGGACCTTCTCCCTTTCCTTATTCGGCCTCATCGGAGTGGCTTTTGGAATGAATTTGACAACAGCTTTTGAGGATGTGAGACAACTTGTTGTTTGATCATCATCAAATCTTGATTTCATAATACTATTTTTGACATACAGGACAAAGTTTGACTGACTGTAACGTCCACATGTCTCACCAGGACCCTCGAGCTTTCTGGCTGGTCACAGGTTTCATGTTCTTGGGCAGCGGGCTGATATGGAGGCGCCTGTTATCCTTCCTGGGACGTCACCTCGAGCCTTCAGTACCCCCACTTGTAATCCAAACACACGCCCACATCCCTTTTTTTTTTTTTTTTTTAACTTGTTCATTTTACACTACGACTGATGAGTGGATAGCATTTGATTTGATCATTTGAAAAGTTTCAAAGGGCTTACAGATCATTTCTTCTGTCTACGTTACAGATCCCTCCAGTGTGGAAGAGGAATATGAAAGGAACCCGATGAAGACTACCTCCGCTTTGTGAAACTGCCACAGACCGTTGAAGACCATTGTCTGAGCGCGCTGCTCCTATTGAACTCACTGTGAAGGCTTGGAATTTTATTTTTTAAACACGCCTCGAGTAGATGTCTTCTTATCTCATGGCATCACATCCTCCCCTATGTGGATCAGATGAGAGGGAATCTGTCGTCGCTGGTTTATGGCAGAGGCACTGGAATGAAAACAGTTCCAATAATATTGCACACCCTGCATGTGGTTGTACTTTGGCTGAAGGAGGTTTGAAAGATAAAATAATTTTATTTAAATTAATGTGAAGCTGATTAATGTTAAAGTTTATGAAAACTGATTTTCTCTTTACTGATGTTCAGTATGTGTGTAAGAATTCACCTTTTGCTAAACCAGAAATATGCAAATGCGAGGGAAAGCTTTCAGTACTGTAACATCAGGTAGTCTATGGGGTCTTGTAAAATTGAAATATCAGACGATAACATGATTTCTATTGCAGTTATCAACATGATTAAAATATGGGGGGGAAAGCTTATTTGAGCAGTATAATGAAACTGTTACTGGTCCTAAATCTGCAGATATTCAGCGTCTGCTCACAGTGCTTACGGTATAACTAAAACTGGATTGCAAATTGAAGCAGACAATAAAAGCTTTTTTTTTTTCTTACTTAGCCTAATGCAAACAGTATTTATGTTTTTTTCAAGTCTTTGTCAAAAGACTGTTTTTCTAATAATATTTAGCTGTTTCTGTATGTCAATTTGTTTTTATGGGATTTGGCTTCATCGGATGAGCTGGACAATTCAAATAGGATACATCCAATAGATAGTGAGCTTAATTTTGAAAGGTCACAAGCAAAAACAAAATGCAGCAATCCACTGCCTTACTGTACATTGTTTTATATTTCCCTTATTGTATTTCAGGCTCACAAAACTCACCGTTTCCTGTTACTTGACAATAAAAACCTCAATTGAATGAAAATGTACTAGCATGTTGGCTCCTTTCATGTCTGGCATCAGTTACAGTCAATTATTACTGAAGTTGCAGTGCAACATTCTAATATAGAAAATGTATACATATGTAGAGATGAGTTTCAAATATTTTCCAGATGTGGAACTTATAAATACTTTTGATAAGGACCTGAGAATTATGAAAATGTGTTCTTCCAGATGAGTACAGAAAGGAAAATAGCTATGGTCATTTAAGTATGTTTGAAGTAATTAAAAAGCAAATGGATAAATCACTACATCCCGTCGCTTGGTTGTCATGAGTGCTGTTGGACACTAGAGGGAGACATCTAGCTCACCGATTGAGAGACCAATAAAATATTTATATTGGAATGCCATTGGATTTTATGAATTTTCAATGGAATATAAAAGTGTTTTCAGATTTTTTTGGACACAACTTGCCATCCCTGGCACTAAAGTATAGTTTTTTTTAACCCACTTTATTGTGCAGGGAAGGTAAATCTGTTAAGGATGAACAATGGTCTTGACCCCCACGTGACAACATCTACAGTTGTCTCTTTTCCAGTTGGAACTTTTACAATAGCTGCCACACTTTAAAAAAATTAATAAATAAATAAATAAAAGACATAAATAGTTTGAATCATCAGTTAAATCCCCCCGTGATGTTTTAGTCCATATATGTACTGCTATCCTCTTACGTGAGGAGAAACGGCCCACGGAGTGACCACCTCCGTGCGTGGACGTCACGCCGTGCTGACGTCACCGCGGAGCCACGCTGCACGCCGAGTCCAAACAACTTTTCACTCGGTCTCCTCCGCACTGCGAGTCCGGGCGACGAGCGAGAAGGACCTGAGATTTAACAAAGAGAGCGGCCCACACCGAGCGAGGCCACACCGGAGAAAATACCTTCAGCTGTGCCGCATTGAGAACTCAGTTAAACGCCTGTTTTTCGAGCATATCAGAAATATATATATATAGTTTGTCTTTCCCTGGAAGTTAAGATGAAGAATCTGTGGTTGTTTCTCGTCGTGCTGTCGACCGGGCTTCTCACTGAAAAGGTAAGTGCCTTCAAATCTTTCAATGACACGCTTCTTTCACTTTTTAACCGGTTCGTTGTGCTAATTTACAACTTTACTCGACATCATGGACTCTGTGTCTCTTTTTCTCACGTTAGAACCGTTATTGAGACGTTTGGAGGATCCGAACCTCCGAAAAGTTCCATGTGATTCAGTTGACGAGTCCAAAAAACAATAGTGTCTAATTAATTTTATAGTGGCTTCCACTAGTAAAGTAGTCTTTATGGTTGATGTACCTCTCTTTTGGGGGGATTGGACCTAAGATGAAGGTGATTAACACGAAAAGGCTCCTTGTTTTCAGCATAAACGAAGTGTACCTTCTGTGAAGCAGTTATTTATTTACATAGGAGATAAAGCTGCCCGTGCGGGATTAAAGTGATATCTAACAAGGAACTACGTTAGGCTTCCAGTTGGGAGTCAAGTTCACACAGGGCCAGAGCCTCTCCAACCACTACTTCACAGCTGTTAAACTTATAAAAAAAAACAAAAAACGTGGTTTCAACGTCAGATCCACACACACATGATGTCAATGTTTATCTAAACAAACTGAACATCACAAACTACCAACTTGTCATTAAACAGAGAAAGGGTTTGGAATCCTGAAATCCTCCAGCCAGACCTGACAAGTCTGCCTCTTAACCAAAACCAGATCATTTTGGTCGTTGTCTCCCCCCTTCTTCTTTCAATGTGTGTGTTTAGTGTAGGGCTGGAAAACACCTGGAAATGACAGGCTCTGTTCTTTGTCACATGCTTGAAGGAGAAAGAAAAAAAAAAAAGAAATTCTGGTCGCATTATTTATTGACTAAAAATAAAAAAAAATCCCAAATGTAAGTCAGGGAATCTCAGCACCTCTCCAGAACTGTTTGAGATTTATGGTTTGTATATTGTGAGAGGCAGAGTTGAAACACAACACTGGATGGATATGGCTGAAATAAATAGCATTTGTAATTTAATCTTTAACCAAGGCGACATCTAATCAGGTGTGATCCCTCGTAAAAAAAAAAACAAAAAAAAACGGTCCTGCATGTGTCATCATGTGCTGTATGCTTCGGTTCAGCTTTACTTTCGTGCCACTGATACATAGATTATTCTCCTAATTGCTGGGCGTGCCACTTTTAATCTTTTATTCCAACCGTTTTTCCCTGAACGTGCCTGATGAACTACTGGTTAGTCAGCCAGTGATGTTGCTCACCTCTGGCAGACGAATGTCGAAACAGGCTCTCTGCCCCATGACAGTTTGTGAGCCGGTAGTTGTGTCATTTTCTGGATGGATGACTCACATTGAGTCCCATCGGGCTTGTCCAGGCAAGCAGGCATTTACGTGGGATACACACAGTTTTCCATTCAGTGGCAGGAGGGAGAGCCATGACACCTCCTCGCAGCACTATTATTAATGTTTTTATTGATGCGTCTGAGTGACGTTACTAAAATTTACATGGAGACCAAATGAAAGCAAGGTTCAACAATATCGTTAAAAACATACATAATGGGACTTTCTTGCTGAGAGTTTGTGACCATTGTAACCTGTCTAAATTTCATCCACTCACAAGTATTATTCTGGAAAATATGCTGAGCACAGTATTAAATGCCAGCCCTCGAGGGATCCTCACATTTAATCACTAAAGAGTCTACAAACTCAAAATCCCTCCAGGTTTTTCAGTCTTCTCTTTAAAATCGACACTAGTATCAAAACACGCTGTCGTTCGCTGAATAGGATGGATTTGTTTTCTAGTTTGGAACCAGAAGTTTCAAGTTACTGCGCCCGCACTTAATCACGTCCTTACATCATCCACATCTGAGACAAAAGTACCGATTGTGTCACTTTCTACTAGTTTGTACTACATGTTTACAGACGTCCAGTCTTACTGAACCCCGTCCCGACGCAGAGTGTCAAACATTTTCACTTTTCTACAGTACAGCAGCGGTCAAACAGCCAAACATACGCTTGCTGTTGAGGGGGTGAAGCATTTTATGACCGGGAGCTTTAGTCAAACATGTACCCAGTGCAACGCAGCGCGGGGCTGGACCTGACGATGACAGGACTGCTGTGTGCTTTTGGTTGTTACACAACCCCCCCACCCCCCACCCCCTGAACAGAACTGACTGTTCCCTCGCGGACTCCCAGCTTGTTTTAGAAATGTATCACTGTCGGCCCTGTGGAAACAACACGTATGGATTTGTTGACAGGTAGATTCTAACACGACACACACTCGCACCGTGTCTCCAGCGTTTCTCTCTGTACCGCCGCGATACAGCTGTTTCCATTAAAACGCTTTCACTATGAGAAAAGCACACCTGATCGTTATACATATGTGCGTATGGTATGTCTTCCAGATGTGTGTAACCTCTGAGTCATGTCTTCCAGTAACGCATCAACAAAACATGTTTTTCCCAAGAGAGAGGTACCATGAAAGTGAGAGTAGTGTTGGTTTAGCTCTGTATTTCAGTTTAGAAGATGCACACCCACGCCTGATGTCATGTCACCTGTGAGGCGTCAGACCTGTCGGTCCTCCTACACATCAGAGCAGAACTCTGAGTGGTCATCTGCCCCAATTCTAAATTTAAAGACATAAGAGTCACTTGATGGTCACTCACGTACTGTGTGTATGCGTGTCTTTGTTTTGACAGGCAGCACATCTGTTTTTGTAATCCTTGGCTGAAGACTCCAACGACGTCTTCTCGGCTCTCTTATTGGGCCTTGTTATGAGATTCTGCTGTCTTATAAAAACTTGTGTTAATCATTTTCCAATCGGCCTGTTTTCCCTCAGTGTGAAGATGTTAGAATGGTCACACTGGTGCTGTTTTTTTTTTTTTTTTAAAGAACTTTACTCTTTCATTCTCACTTCAAAATAAAAGAAGGTAGAACATCTCAGGGTTTTTTTTTGTGTGAAACTAAATACAGATGCAGTCATATGGACAGTAAGTAATTTGATTATACGCAGATGCAGTACATTTGCTTCATATAAACATTTTCGTCCTGTTAGATTTGCTCTGATTGAAATCACGATCAGATCAGAAGAGGTGGTGTGACTCTGTTTATGATCCAATCAGCACACATGTAAACGGTACATGGGATTGTTTCCCTCTGTCTGTTGTACCACATCACTATATGGTACTTCACCCACTGCAGTTTTGAATATTGCGGTGGCGAGTATTGACACAAGTCATCCTGGGAATGTAGCTACTGTTTCTGTCAGTGTCATTTATAAAAGCACTCCATCAGAATGATCATTTTAGCTGTCATGTGACCTTTATTTTTTCCCCGTCACTTATGATATAGTACTTAACAAAACTTTACGTCTCCGGGCTAATGCTTTGATATTTCAATATCGAACGCTTTGCTCACAAACAACACAACCCACTTCTTCGTCACACATCTTCCCGTTTGTCTCCAGCACCTGTTGTATGAAGAGCACACAAAACTATCCCCGTCTTTTTCTTTTCTCCCGTGTCCCTCCTTTCTCCCCCTTTCAGCACCTGTGTTAGTGGAAGCATAGTATACATACCAGACATACTTCAGTTCTCAATGGGCCATATTCATCCACGTCTGTGTGTGTGTATGTGTGCGTCTGTCTTTAACGGTCGACACATGTTTGAGCCCTTTTCTTCCTCTATTCCAGAGTCTCGGAGTCATTATCGGTTTTTCCCTCTTTGATCTGTGTGTTTTCTATTTTGGGTCATTTGTTAAATTGCCTTTTGTGTGATGAGGCCTTCGGTAAAGAGTCTGTGGTCGTCGTTGGACTCCTTTGTGTGGGCTTGGTGTTTGGAGCAAGTTTTTTTTTTTTCTTTCTTTTTTTTCTTTCTTTCTTCCTGAGCTGCATTCAGTCTTCTATATGAAGCGGTCTCTTTCTACGTGTGTGTCCACTTGTCTGTTGTATATATTGTCTTTGAAGCGGCTATCTTCTAGTTCCTCCCCCTCCTTTCAGGCACACTTAGATCTCGTCCGTATACCTCTGTGAACTATCACAAATTACTGCCACAGCACATGAAATGAGCAAGAAAGCAGCTTCCATCTACTGTACGCACTGCGGTCGCGCTCAGACGCACTCAGGCATACTTGGCCTGCATACATCACTGCTTGTGAGAGGTATTGTCTTACTCCGTTTCTGTAGAGACATTCACATGTTTTCAATTAGTGAAAGGAATTTTGCAAGTGTGAATCTATGTCCCCCCCCCCAGGCTCCTTTTTTTTTATTCCCTGTGAGCATTTCTCCTCGGCTTCCCATAACAATCAAGCCTTTTCTTTTTCCTCTTGCAGCTCGTCTCCTCACAGACGTCTGTCTCAGCAGCAGACGATCTGTATATGGAAGGCCACACATCTGGGGGCCTTCCTGTCGATGACGAAGACGGTGAAGACGATGGATCGGGCTCTGGATCCGGAGACAATGGTAAAGAGACTGTTGCCTCTGCATCTATGAAAAGACATCTCTACCCAAAACCTCTTTGCAGGTTCACTTCAATTTTCTGATCAAGTAGAAACCTTCACAGTGAAAATAGTCGCCACTAATATCAGACACTAGACATCAGGATGCAGTCACGCATGTAGACGTATGAGCAGTCGATCCCGGAGGCACAGAAGCACTCCCAAGTGGCAGATGTTTGTCCTGAGGTGATGTGGTGTTAACCAGGTGGTGTTTTATTGGCCCGGTGCAGATGTTAAGTAATCCAGGACTCCCCTAGGAATGACTCACCTGTGTGCCCACACTGAGTAACGTGCTGTAGTTCAGCACCATCCCAACACACGGCTAAGATGTGGTTTGGTAAATCCCAGTCTGTATTAAACTTCCAGATTGCATTGTTCCTGTATTTGTAGCAACGGGGTTAATGAATATCTAAATTTAACATTGCGTCAGTGTCTCATAAAAACCAAACGTCTTCAAAGAATCCTGCTTGTTTTATGACCTGAGAAGAGCTGCCCGGCTTTGTTGTATAATCCTATTCATTTGAAACAATTTAGTCAACTAAACTAACGCTTTATCCTTTGGTTTATCCAAATAAACTACATAGTTGCGTTAGAGTAGCCAAAATATGGTTCCAGCGTTAAAAGCTGTAGTCTTGTAGTCTCTCGTATTCAGTTATTGCCCTATGCTGAAAAGAAAATTGCTCTGAAGTGCTATTCTGGTGATTGCTTCCTCCATCTCAGGTTTCAACATTCCAGATAAGGAGGAGCTACTCAGGAGGTTCCTCAACATCTCCAACACTTCACCACTTCAGCCACAGCCAACAGCAGGCTCTGATCAGAACCGACCGACCACAGCAGCAACCGGCCAGGAGGCCTCGGTCACAGTGAAGGACGACGAGACCACTTCTGCTGACAGGAACGGCGAGGAGGAGGAGGTAAAATAATCCCCTTTCTGTCAGAGACATTAGCAAATCCATATGATTCAGGTCCAAGAGACACAAGCAGTGCTATTTTAAAGACCCTTTAAAAAGTTTACATATCATGAAACACATGAAGTGGTACATTTGTAACAACCTCGATATTTAAATGAGGAGCTTTCCCGCTTGTATTTCCTATTCTTGATCATGTTGCTTCTCAGGAAGTCATTTGAGCTGCAGAATAAATTTCCTCTTTCAATACTCTTCCAGGTGCCAAATGTCGGCCCAACAGTCGTTTCATTCACGCCACACAAATCCTCCACCGCCATGACGCCCAAGAAAACAACTGGGGGTGAAATCAGCGTGGACATCAGTGTGACGGAAGAACCCGACCTGGACAACAGCCTGGAGCGGTTTAACGCGGCCACGACCAAGGAAGACGTCCTGATCAAATCGGTCGATAACGAAATCGACACCAAAGCTGGAAGAGGTGGCCGACTGCTCGACCCAAATTCTCCTGAGCAAGTGACCTCCGAGAACTTGTGGGAGAGGACAGAGGTGCTGGCAGGTAAGGACGGAGATGATGCTACTGAATATTCATGCTAATGAAGCTTTCACACACTCACACGCGTGAATGTTGTGAAGAAAGCCTCCTTTTAACAGAGTACTTTCTTCTTCCCTTTGCATTGTGTCCAGCTGTGATCGCATGCGGCGTGGTCGGCTTCCTCTGCGCCGTGTTCCTCCTCCTCCTCCTCGCCTACCGCATGAAGAAGAAGGACGAGGGCAGCTACGACCTGGGAGACAACAAGCTTTCCTCGACGGCCTACCAGAAAGCTCCTACCAAGGAATTCTATGCCTAAACAGGCCAAAATAGGAACGAGCCGAATTGGAATCTCTCTCCTTGTCCATCAGGACTGACAAAGGATCAGCTGAAAGTGGTTCCTCTTCTGAAAGTTTGAAGTCGAAACACCTGTGCTGTTTGACCCCCCCCCCCCCCCCCATCTTTTCATGCATAATTTCCTGCATTTGTGAAGAAGGGGGCCAAAAGGAAACAACGTAAGACTATCAATTCTTCCCCGTCATTGCGAGTTAGAGAAGAACTTGGATTATACATACATGCCTTTTTTTTTTTTTCTTTGGTACGGCAGCTGTTCTAACGTTGGAATAGTTATCAACTTACCAATTGGTGATACCTGTGTGCCTTCAGACCCAGCTATCTAAGCTTGCCCACTCGGGGCTACTTTTGTTCTATACCACAGAGATTAATAATTATTTTGAATGGATTGTCGGCTGAACCATCCCACTTATTGTATCGGGGGAGATGTCCGAGACGGAGGGCTTTAAACATTGAGACTCTTTTTCTTTTCCGAGGTCAGATTTGTTCTGCTTGTTTAAAAACTGTGTTACATTTCAATGTTCTGTACGCTTCCTTTGCCGAAATGAATATTTTTGTTTTGTGAGTGAAAATGCCTCTTCAATGCTGCCCAGTATTGGTATGAAAAATTGTTGTTACTCTGCAGGTACAAGTATGTTTTTCTCAGACCTTTTGATTCTTATAGAACTGACCAAATATAAATGTGCATTATTTGTCTTTTGGTAAAATTATTTTTATTGGCTTTTCAAATTTGCGTGTTTTTTTTTTTTTTTTTTAAATGTTAAGAGTTTATATTTCTATAAGCCATTTTTAAAATAGATTTGTCTTTTCGTTGTATTTATGCAATGGTAGCCTCGGTAAAACTCCTTCAGCTGTGCTTCTTTCAAACATCAGTAATCTATCAGGCCTTTTTTTTTTTTTGTTTTTTTTTTTTAATGTTAATTTCTTCGAGGAATGTGCGTTGCAGACAAGTGGGACAGCGAGAGCCAAAGCTAAAGCCTATAATTCAGGAGCTGTAGAAGTGACCAACGTTTTCTGACGATAGCCAAAGTGCATTCCTCTCTTTACTGTCCACTACACACAGCTGCAACGTGGATTTTTAGTGAAAGGGATAGTGAGGACGTTCATCAGTCTGGTCACAGAGCAGGGCCGCAGGCTAGGAAAAGCAGTCCGACGCTTTATGTTTTAGATAAATGAGACACCGATTGTTGTTGCCTGTGCCACCAAACCAAAGGGACATCGACTTTTCTATTTTGGGAGTGACAACAGAGATGTGAGAGGCGGCACAAACAGTCCGTTAAATATACGCTTTAGTTCGAATAATTAGAATATGGAACCAGCCACTCACATTTTACCAGCAACATTGTTTTATATAACACTTTTGTAAATTTTTCTTGCTTCCACAGAAAAGTTCAGTGGTTGATAAACACTGATGTGAGGACTATGGTTACTCAAGTAGTAGCCGATTTATTCATTAATTCTCCCCTAAATGCCTTTGATTTCAAATCACTTCAATCTTTTAGTGACTGCTACACAAAACATGTTTGAATTTGTATAAGGATTTTTTTTTTCATAGGATTGTGAAGACTTTTTTTTTTTTTTTTTTTAATAGCATGGAGTCTAAAGTCATTGCCCTTTTATGTTGCCAAACTAGAAGTAGTTATGGCTGCTTCCCCTGGTGAGGAAGAAGTTGGCTGTTTCAGTGTTTGCCACAAAAGAAATGACTCTAATGAAGCAGTCTCACATTATCTAAAGACAAACTGCATCTGACTGGAGATTAAACAGGAACAGCTGGTTACAAGCTGAGCTTTATGAGCAGGACATTTTGACATATTTGAATGCTCCTCAGTGCCTTACTACTACACTGTATACATTAATCTATTGGTGCTGTTTCAGCAGGATTTCTTTGTGCTTCTGTTGAGGAAAAAACTTTTTGGACATAAAGCAGAGCCATTATGATAAGGTGGAATGTTGGCAGTAGTGCTGATAACATGAACCTTTATCTTCTGGGCTCTAACAGTTTATACAGTATGTTCATTACACTATAATCTATATGTAGTAATTTATACTTGTACTATAATCCAGGTTTATATGTCCTAATGCCATCCTTCCAACAAAAAATACTAGGTGAGATCTGCTCCAGGTCTGACTGCAGGGTTCTATTCATTTTTAATCATCTGGCTTTACAAACTGCTTTCGATGATCATTTTCTCAAACGTATTATGCAGCATCATTTTCATTTAAGGTGACTGAATTGAACTCAAGCCTGACAAGAACTACCCACTAACAGGATCCAGCCATCAACCAATCAGAAGGCGATATCGCAGACGGAGGGGGTCACTACAGATCTGTTGCTGAAATGTTTCTCATGAGGTTCACTACTGAATAAAAGGAAGTGGCTTTAATGCAATCCTCAAGCTGGCTGTTTCTTTCTTCTTCCTTCTTTTGTTTGCTTTGGGATCAGTCCTCATGTAAATGCATACTTTCCTTTGTTGCCAACATTCACACCTACCAACAAGACAAATGGCCGGTCGTCAGTATGTTTACTAATGTTCAGACACTTTGATCTCCTTACTTTTCATTTACCTCTCATTGGGACAATTTATTCTGGCACATGATATATTTGTATGCTAATGGTTAAGTTGAAATATAAAGAAACTGTAATCACACACATATATATTACTATGGTCTGTTGTTTATTCCCCGAATATTTTTTCAAATCTTGTCATCTTTCTGCAGAAAGATTTATCAGTAGGAAGGAGGTCTGACCAACTTCATAATGAGCTTTTGTGTTCAATTTTCCCCCATTTAGAAGTCACGTTGAGTTTCTCCTGTTGGTACAGTAGTGCAGAAAAACATTTCCTCCTTGCTTCAAGAAACATCCTTTTACAAATGCAGGTCCGAGAAAGAAAAAAAAACTTCTCAAACCACAGTGTTAAACCGAGTCAGCAGTATTTCAAGAGAGCCAAATGGTCAAATGTTTTCCAGGTCCTGACGATGCAGAGGAAAACAAAATGGTATGGAGATTGGGGGGTGGGTTGGTAAAAGAGTCAGTGCTCTGGAAGTCATAAGAAACTATTACAAAATAAGTCGCAGCCAAATTCCTTCACATATAAATATTAATCCAGCCTGAGTGGGATCCTCATCGTGATTAACAATGACTGCAGAATGGTATGTGGTATGTACTCCAAATGTTTTCCAGTGTGGATGCAGTCTTATTCCACCCAACTGTACAGTTTCATCAGGAGAAGACAGAAGGTGTTTCTTTTTTCAGGAGAAGGACTCCGCTGCTTCACTCATTTAACCTTGTTGCCTAAATTTGCAGAGGGATTTGTAAATATATGCTTGTGTGTGTTAGAGTTTAAGCTTTTATTGTGAAATCCAGAGCTCCGGTGGTTTATTTCCGGTTTTGTTCACGCCAACATCACGAGGACGGAAGCTTCTCTGTATTTACATTTTTCTGCTTCTGTTCTGTTTTTACCACTTTGACTCTTTAACACTTGTTCTACCGACACAGAAAAGACACAGAATTGACCGGAAAGGTTTGTGTTTTTGTTGTTTCATAAATACTTTTACGTTACGGAGCTGTCTGTGAACAGCATTCCCGTGAAGCAGGGATTAAAAAAAACCTTCTGAAAGAAGATGGGACTTTATATGATGATTACTTTAGTTGATTGCACCAAAATGATAAAAAGAAATGGGAAGAATGCAAATCACAGTAAATCAGTTGGCACAGAGACTCAAAAATGAGGTTTAATTAAATTAAGTGAAAACATATCCAAGTAAATAATTGAAAGAAGATGAAATAATATGATATTGTAATGGTTTGCATTTGTTTTTGATTTGTGATACTTGTTTGCAGAAACAATAGAAAAGGAACAATGTGATCTGTCAATGGTTTACTTGTCACTGCCCTTCTCTCTCTGAGCTGCTGCTGCATTTACAGCAATTTTTGTTCAAGCAAGTTTCACATAATATTAAACATTTGAGTTGAAGTGACATTTGATCTGCGGCTGCTTTTTCTCTGGATCACCTCTAAGAGTCCGTGCTCTCCAAAGGTTTGGATTGAGGCAACAACTTGACTCACAGCCAGGCTGCAAAAGAAACTCAACAAATAAGCAATATGTTGATGTGTTATCAAATGACTGGTCACCACTTTACGGCTCAGGCCAAAGAGCATTATGGGATGGCTACTGTGCCTCAAACTGAATACATTGAACTTGTGATACCTTACCTTCTGAGAGGTTTACAGCCCCCAGCCGTTACCATCCCTAAATGCCATCTGTTTTATACATTCATACAGTATAGATTTATAGTTGTTTGAGCACTCTCTGGGAGATTATATACTTTTAATCCTCCACAGTTATGTGTGATTCATACATTTGGACATATACCATATAATGTACTGTTATTCGACTTGTCCACAGATGGCTCAGGAGAGAAGCCGGACCATCTCCATCTTCTTATGTCTCATGCTGTCCTCTCTGTCTGACTGTCACCCTCGCGCTGCCCAAAACAACAGTTCAACATCTGTTCTGAGGGCTGCAACCAATCACACTAAGACAAAAGGTACCATAACATCTTAAACTATGTGGTTGGGGAATATGACTGTCTAGAATCAGTTTTACTATTTTGATAACAACTGCTCAGGCGACGTAACTGAAAGCACCTGCTTGGAAACACAGTGAGCATAACAATATTGTCATAAGGTTGTTTAACATTGTTAAACAATCAAACCTTAGTTTGATTTGCAGTGGAGCAGCTGCTTTAAAAAAAAAAAAAAAGCTTGATAAATATATTTGACTTGGAGAATGCATACATCTTTGTGTTTGTGTGTTTGTGTATGAAATAAATCATCAGACATAGCAGCAGAGGTAGCAGGCTACGCTGACGTGGCTAAAAAGATCATCGACCTGGCCGTGTTTGGTGCTGCCCAGAATCGCTCCTACAGACGGCTGGCTGACTTCACCGACACCATCGGGAGCCGTGTCAGTGGCTCACAAAGCCTGGAGATGGCTATTAAATACATGCACAATGTCATGACTCTTGACGGGTTGGACGTCCATCTTGGTGAGAAAGAATGAAGTTTACTTTGCAGATATACGTTTCACACGTTACTGGACATCTTTCGTCAGGACTCGATGTGATTAACTGTTGGATTTGTTCTGTGTTTCCCTGTTTTTCTTGTTCAGAGCCGGTGAAAATCCCACACTGGGTGAGAGGCAAAGAGAATGCAGAGATGATTGTGCCCAGGTCCAAGTCTCTGGCTATGTTGGGACTGGGCAGCAGTGTAGGAACACCTCCTGGAGGTATGAATGCCTTCTAATTCATGACTTATTAACTTTGATCATTATGAGGACCAATAGAAAAAGTAAACTGTGCTAATTAATTTTATAATCAGATTTTTTTTTATTGCATAATTTTTTTGCAATGATATCAGGTTCATATGGGGTCGAAGTGACCTTCCTCATCTTATATACCACAACACCAAAGAAAATTGGTTTCCAGCCTTCAGGGCTCACAGTTTTCATTAACCCACTGCCTCATTTTTTTTTTAATTCATTTTTTAATTTATTTGCAAATAAGCACGACTAATATATATTTGACAGGAATATTTCACAAGTTACCATCATAATAATACTACCACAGTAAATCATTCTCAATACAGAGTTACAGAAATGTAAACGTAAAAGACATTCACCACATACACTCATTAAAGCTTCACAGGGTCACAGTTGTGTCATTCATGATAAGGCCAACATGCTATAATGTTTCCTTGCCAAACCTTGTTGTTGTGATACAATTTGCAACATCGTGTGTGTCCATGTTTTAACGTCTGGGGAGGATGGGTCTTTCCACAATCTGAGGATGTTTCTGGAAGCTGTGATGGTCATGGTTAAAGTCTTATTTTGATTATATTGTAACGACATCCTCAGTGAAACAGGTATTTTCAGATCTACCGTTTTTTTCCCTATTTTCTGTTTTCCAAGAAAAGATTGATAAACTTAGATCGCATGAAAAAAATGTCTGACATTTCCAACACCTTGTATGAGTTGGTAAATCCATCTTGTGACGTTAAGAAGAGGTGGAATATACCCGGAGCTTATTGTACAGAAGCATTTTCCCTTTTGCTTGCCTTGCGTATTTTCCAGCGTTTGATATAATCTCTTCCCACTTCTCCTTGCTCAGTTAATACCTTAAATTTCTCTGCCAGACGCTCCTCAGACTTTACGGACATCCTTTTGTAACCTGTTAAATATAATGTGAAACTCTTCTACCTTGCCTGTAGCCTACCAGGTAATTCCACATGGTCTATAAGTGGGTTCTAATTTGTTATGTTTTTGAGGTGGTTTTTAGTAACGCAATCGCTGATTTTTAGGTACTTCCAGAAGTTATCTTTGCTTTCCGAACCATACCGTTTCGCCTGTCCGGAAAAAGTTCTAAAGATTTTAGGTCACCATAATGTGTGAATTTTGTGAGCATGTTCTTCCAAGTATGCCACACTGAAGCGCAGTGTTGTTGTCAGTCTGATTCTCGTATGTATCGTCTGCATTTCTCTCCTCTCTCTTTCAAATCAATCATTACCGATTTTAAAGATCTGTCCATTGTGGAGAGAAGTGAAACAACTCTTCTTTTTTTTTTTTGTATTGATTTTTGGTTTCTTTCTGTCCACTGTGTCCTTCTTGTCTCAGGGATTAAGGCTGAGGTGTTGGTGGTTCAGTCATTTGATGAACTGAAGCGCAGAGCCAGCGAAGCCACAGGGAAGATTGTCGTCTTTAACCAGCCGTTCGTCAGCTATGGAGAGACGGTGGCTTACCGAGCGTTTGGCGCCTCTGAGGCAGCCAAAGTGGGAGCTGTGGCCACACTCATTCGATCCATCACTCCGTTCTCAGTTAACAGGTTTCTATCCGTCACTGGCCTACCCTGGTATCTTGCTTTCAAAGTGTCCTATGAGTGTTTGTATGACTGGCACCTCCATCTCGGATTTTCACACAAATAGAGAAAAGGTAAACTCATCAGTGACGCATCTCTGTCAAACTGTTTGCATTTGTCTCAAGTCCCCACACGGGCTGGCAGGATTACCAGGCTGGAGAGAAGCGCATCCCCACAGCCTGCATCACAGTGGAGGACGCTGAGCTGATGTGGCGTCTGGCACAGAGGGGCCAGAAGATTGTGGTTCGGCTCACGATGGAAGCGAAGACTTTACCGGACGCTGATTCATTCAACACAGTGGCAGAAATAAAAGGCTGGGAGCACCCTGAACAGGTAACACCCAATCACTGCATGTACAGACACGATCAGCTATTCTTACTATAGTTTAGTTTTAGGTTTGGCAGTTTGGTTTCAGGGGGAATGATTTGATTGGCTGTATTCTCGACTGATGTGCTGTTAGAATTCAGTGGTTTAAGACTTCATATGCATTACTTCTTTTTTGAAAATGACTTTGTCTTCATTTTTAGCTTGGTCGACGAACGAAGAGACTTCAGATAATGACAAAACTATGTGTTCTGATTTTATTTTCTATCATTAGTGTTGTGCACGATGGAATCAGTCTTTCCCAAATCTCACAAAAATTAGGCTTCCATAGTAGCAAGATTTTTTTCAAAACAAAGTTTTTATCTGTTAACTAGTGCTGCTAAACTCTAGCATGGAGATTGAAAACTCACAAATTTCAAATTTGAACTCGCACTAGCTGAACTTCCTATGCACAATCAAAGAGAATGACCATCTGATCATTCTTGACAATCCCAAATCAAAGCTGTTGGAAACAATATGTGCAACTGGAAGCTTTTGAAAGTGACAGTTGGCACATGTTCATTGCATAAAATTGTCATTGTTTTACATTTATGGCCTATTTTATAAATCTTAATTTTAATACATTTTATGAAAACATTGGATTTATGTTCTATTAGAAATAGATATCCAAACTGCCTGCACTTTAAACTGATTTACCATGACTTTACTTTGTCACAAAAATGAATAGGAAAAAGGCACACTGGGAAATTCTGGTCTGTTTCTCCAATTCAAATAAAATTTAACAGTAAGCGTTCAGCTCAAATGTATGACATTTTTAAAGGCAGTAGGGACGAGGGTGCCAGATTGACCCATAATAGGATGAAATAATCATCAGAATCCCTGCATGCTTTGTCTTTGAGGTGCGGTGCAGCCTACACAAACCACTTGTCTGTCAAAGGGTGAAAAGACAGAGTGCTCTGCTGAAAGTGTGAATTCTTATCAGCAACAAATCTGTGTGCAGCGATGAAGTGTCCCACACACTTCCTCGGTAGAAAGGACACCGACACGTCCGACAGGCAGAACCTGATAAACACGAGGCGCTCCTGCAAAAAACTCCAACTACATGCAAGTACTGTCTGTTTATAGAGGAGACTATGATGCCCAGGTTAGAAATGCCCTTAAAAGTCTTTCCGTCTGGGTACGGTGACTTTAGGACACAAAGAGTGGCATCTTATGCCTTTATGTAATTGCATAACTTGAAATATTTTAACAAAAAAAAAAGCCCTGTGCCTGACACTCTTACCATCACCATTCGTTTACCATTCACACAAGAGATTGACTGAAGCAGCATGTCCTAAATAGCTGAGCAGGGCATGTAAATCTTAGTGACTATGATTTGCGAAGATTAGCGCTTGTAAAAACTGCGTGAAGCCAAACTGCAGCATAGCAGGAAAACGGAGGAGGAACTTTTGCACCGGCCAAGTTAAATCAACGTTTTCCATCTCAGCGTATCTAACGCTGAGTGAAGTTTCCACAATGTGATCTTTGAGTCATTATGAGAGAGTGAGTGTGTGTGTGTAGGTGGATGCTGTCTGGAGCATTATGATTGTATGTGTTTGTTGCCTTTTAGAGGCTTCTTTGTAGAGCCGAATAATTTGGTCCCTAGATACAGTATGTTTTGATTGTTGATAAAGAGGAAGTTGTTCAGAGTGGGAATTTCCAAGAAGTATGTTTAAAAAAAGCAAACGTCAGACTTCACTTTCTCACAAACACGAGGCTCCTTTACTCAACAACTGCAAAACATCCCATCCTAACGGCATCGTCCAAGACGGACAAAAACCATAACCTCAATTTGATTGCTAACAGAGAACAGTAACTGGATCTCCTTTGTATTAAAAAAAAGCTTTGTGTGCTCTAAATTTAATTGGTCCCCGGTGTTTGTAAGTCTCCCTGGTGTAACTGACCTGAGCAAAATCTGACTCGAATTAGGGGGGCTACCATTGATGTAAGCTGTTACAGTTTTGACCTGGGAACCAAAGTTTAATACTCTGTTAAAAGGAAATGAAACACACGACACTGATGACTTCACCCTCCAGTCTTGTGACTTTGCACTCCAGCTGCCAGTTGATGTAAGTGTGGCACTCGTAGAAAAAAAAAGTTATTTTCAGGGTAAAGTGAGTCATTTCCACAGTTTAGGCTGTCGGAGCCTGTCAGAATCATCTGAGAGTGCTTTCCTCCCACTCCACTGCCTCACCTCCCACCCTCCTGCGAGATTCAACTTTTTGGATGTCAAATGATCTGCTGAGTGCAGTTTTACTTTCTGAAGTCATTTTGCTCGATAGTGACAGAGGAAAACTGGCCAAAAACGTTGTTCCATCTTTCTCGAGAAGCCAGTGGTTTTTATTAGTGCCTACGTAAGCCTCTGTTTTTTTAATGGGTTTCTTGTCCCTCGTAAATTAAACCATGTTGAATCCAACTTATTTATTGGTCTCTACTGTCAGCACGTTGTGCAATTAAGCTGTAAACAGGCTGATAGTAATACCAGCCAGGGTGCGCAGTGTATCGATACAAAGCCGAAAAAAATTATTAGAACGCGATAAAAATGAATTCCAGTTTGAGGTTGAAAAATTTGATACAGATGTTGTCTTCAATATTGGACGAGATCATAGGGTTGGTCGGAGACTTTAAATGCTCTGATGTTTTCAAAATTACATTTGCACATGTCAAAGAAAATCATAATAAGAGCTTTTTTTTTCTTCTTGTTTTTATAGAGCGAAGCTAGTAAACTATTCATTGGATTCTTTTCTGTGTTCAAAAGAGTGGGTGTGCTCACCAGTGTTTGGTTCCATACTATTGTATTGTATTGGCACATCAGAGCTCAGTGGTCTGCAACATTTTTTAGAGGCAATCGGGGGGCTGGGGGGGGGTCGAAGGAAAAATATGTTGTGTCCACTAATCAGAAGCACAACGGGCTCAGTATACGTACATGCAAATGACAGAATTTAAAACCGGACTGATACATGCAGTAACCAGTGGTTAATACTTGGAAACGTTAGAGGAAGTAGAGGTGAATAGTTCAGTGTTCTGGAATGACCCCACTGATTCATGAAGCTTGTTTTTAGTTGGTTGTATTTGTACTAGGAAAGCAGTGTCTTATCTATTGGGGCATTTATGACACTTAGGACTCGCTTATCACAACAGTGATATAGATCATAACAAATACAATTTTGGGGGAGAATTTACATATGTACACACACATTGCCCACATATATAACTCAGTTCATGTATTATGTACCCACGTCTCTAAAGTTATAGTGTTTATAAACTCACTCGAACCACACACGCACACAAAATGAAAATTACATCAGAAAAGGAATAAGAAGAAACTTATTTGAAATGGAAAATGAACCAACATACTGACATTTTGGCTCAACAGTCAAGCCTGTAGGATGTCTAAAAATACACGCCAGCAATGCTGTTGTGTAAGCGGGAAAGAATGTGCTTTCATTTTTGTGTGAATGTGTGGCTTCAGCTGCTGGCTCGTTGTCCAGGTACTCGGTGTCGTTCGTGTTACAAAATGTTTTGTAACCTGAGCATCAGGTCAGTGACTGACGGGAATCCCTCAGCTTTAAATTCCTGGAAGTCAGGGTCACTCTTTGTGTGTTTTCGTCTTTATTGTCATATTTGTAGGGGCCCCTCTGTCTTTGCACTTTAAGAAAAAAAAAAAATTGTTCCAAAATCAGAATCGCACTTCAAGCATTGTGTGCCTGTTAGATATTTGTGTGTCCTAAAATGGAGAGAGAGAAAGCAATCAGACCATCTTTACATTCCTTCAGTCTGTGCTTACAAGTGTGGTGTGTCTCTGCATACTCTTCTAGGTCGTCCTGTTGAGCGGTCATTTGGACAGTTGGGACGTGGGTCAGGGTGCCATGGACGACGGAGGCGGAGCCATGATTTCTTGGGAGGCTCTGTCACTGATCAAAGACCTGGGTAAAAACAGACGAGTTAAATATGTAGAACTTGTGCCGACAAATTCAGTGGTTATGATGTAATTCATTGCTTGGGTCTATGATGTTGGATTCCTCTTTAAGTGCTCGAATGCAGTGCTTTTCACAGTGTGTGAGGGCGACCCGGGAAACACACAGTCAACAAAAATCAACTGTTCATATGCGTCAACCTTTCAAAATGCAGGGCTGAGGTATTTTCTTCTACAAACAGGACCCCACAGAGATTGAGACTTATTTAATAAATTAGAGCAACTTAAAGTGCTTTGTTATTCGTAAGTGTGCACTGAGACTGTATGCAGATGTTTCCACTGATGATATCAGGTTTAATGATCATAATAAGTAATGGGAAGCACATGCGATGGTAAAATAATTACATACTCTGCAAATTCACATGACAGACGAAAGTAATTTACTTTTGACTTGTTCCTTGCACTAACGCCCATCCCACTGATCTCCCTATAAAGACTGTAAGACAGACCGTTTTAACACATGCTGGCTCAAAGAAGAATACTCGCGCGGATAAAACAACCTTGGAAAAAAAACATCGTGTTGACAAATTGAAAGAAATAGAAAACTGAATCATCACATTTATTCTGCATTAAATGCAAATGAAAATCACTTTAAAAATGATCCCCTCATATATTTCTCTCCTGTGGTTATATATTCTCAAGTGGTTATTCTGATGTGGTAATTGCCTTTTTGTCAAAGTCAAAGAGGGAAACATGAAACACCGCTGAGCTGACTTACCTGCAAAATGAAACTGTTTGACTCACTACAACCACTAATAGTTGTTGTTCTCGATAATAGTATCGTTACCACAGATCTGTTAAGCAGTTGACTCAATTTCTACCTGATTCTCTTCCACGCTTGTTATGTAACAATCAGAGTGCAGAAATCTGAGCAAGCGACTATAATCTGTCAATATTTCAGCAGAATATAGTGAAGCTTTGTGAATATTTTAGAGGAAAAGTTGGCATATTTTGAGCAACTTATCCAGTTCCAGACTTTATCAAACAGATCTGTTTTTTTTGTAAATAGTTATTTAGTTCATCTGTTTGCAGCGCGTATGAACATACATTATGAATAAACACTAATTCTCACTATTCCCGTTGGCTCATTTAAAAACAACAATAAAAGTTCCCCTCATTAAACTGTACAGTTCGGTATTCCTCACAAGCTTGACTTGTAATATTTATAGTTGTAATCCATTTCTTCTGGTATATATTTGTGCACTGCAGAGCCCATGTGTGTCTTCGTGTCTTTGCAGGTTTACGTCCGAGGAGAACTTTGCGAACCGTGCTGTGGACGGCTGAAGAACAGGGCGGGGTCGGGGCACAGCAGTACTACGATCTGCACAAGGTACTATGGCAGTTAATAGAAAACACACTGCAGCAGCTGTAAAGCTAATATTGTTCCTGCTAATTAGAAGCAGGAAGGCCTCAGTCTATTATGGAAGTAAAGGGGGAGAGTAGGAGTGTAGAAATATGCTCCCAGCTAAACAGAGAGGCCCTGGCCGGCTCCCAGATTCTCCTCTGCAGAAAAAAAAGGATCTAAACAACAATCTACACTCTTCCAGTTTCCTTCTGTAGAGCTTTGGCTGCCTACCAGGCCCTAAACCATAATGAACTACATTCTCCGTCCCAGAGGTTCGGGGTTACTTCATTTTTTGAGGGATAAAGATCCAGTGTGTCTTAACCACTTGGTGGACTTGTACAGTTCTTACATTTGATGTATAATTTGAATTTAAAGAGCCTGAATTAGCTCGGGCTACTGGTATAAGTGACTCCTTGTTTTTTGGCTGAGTGTTTATGCCCACTGTAAAAAGAGCCGCCTGAAGCTTGTGTTGAGCTTGAATTGTACTGTTTTTAATCGTACACTGTCTTCTCTCTCTCTCTCTCTCTATCTATCTATCTATCTATCTATCTATCTATCTATCTATCTATCTATCTATCTATCTATCTATCTATCTATCTATCTATCTATCTATCTATCTATCTATCTATATTTCTGTCTATCTCTATCTCTGTCTCTATCTCTATCTCTATCTTTCTCTCTCTCTCTCTCTCTCTCTCTCTCTCTCTCTCTCTCTCTCTCTCTCTCTCTCTCTCTCTCTCTCTCCCCACTTTATCTCCCTGCACAGGTGAACTTAAACAACTTCGATCTTGTCATGGAGTCTGACCTGGGGACATTCACCCCAGTGGCTCTGCAGTTTACTGGCAGTGACGCAGCACGTAAGGTGGGGCACACACACACACACACACACACACACACACACACACACACACACACACACACACACACACACACACACACACACACACACACACACACACACACACACACACACACACACACACACACACACACACACGCGCACACAGTTTATAAGCCTAGGATACTTGTAGTTACTTTGATTTTTTTGACTACAGAATATAAAAACAAATGCAGTGAGTAAGTACTGCCCCTTTTCACTTTTCATTATCTGGTAATTCTTTGATAACACTGTGTGCATTTCATGGAATTCAGAGCTAATTTAAGAATTGTTTGACATACTGGTGACTCTGGTATTTGAGTGGACGGTCATTTTGTAGCAGTCCTGGGTTCACTGTGTTTATTATTATATGGGGACTCTATTTCTCCTCAAAGGATTTAATGCTTTGCTGTCATGTATTTCCAAGTCCTGACGTAGCACCTTGAATTGCCTTGTGCCTGAGTGGTGCTGTATAGATAAACCTTCCTTGTTTCCTTTCACTCTATCCTTAACCCAACCCCCACCAGAGTTTAAATTCTAAAACATGTTTTCCCCTTAAAAAATATTATTGATTTCCCTAATAAGGACCTTCATTCATATTTGTTATGGTTCAGGTTATTCAAGCCACCATACAGACACATGCATGCATTCAACACATTTAAGTTGTTAAAAAAAAAAGAAAGTTTAATTCGCATTTTAAAGGTGGTTTTGGCAGAAGAAAACTGCCTCTAATCCCTACAGATTTTGAGTGCAGAACAATATGTAGGGATTATTGCTTGTTATTTTATTAACACCCACATTTCAACTGTAAGTTGAGTTTGATGGAGATAAACGAGATTGATAAAATAGACTGAAGTGAAAAAAATACAAATATGAATTCAAATTTAAAGTGTTCAAACCCATTGTTTGTCTATAAATGTGACTTACAAACAGGTCAGATCACATCTTATGACTAATTCATACATAAAACAAAGATAGAAAACAATTCATCTATCAGGATTTGTCCACACTTAAAAGTTGCTGTTGTCAGTTGCAGCGTTTCACTTCCTTGGTTAAAAAATGTTTTACGTCTTTAGTGAAAAACCACAGTTCAACCTTTCACTTCTCTTCACTCCTCTGATTGACATCACCGGAAGGAGGTAGTCTGCACCACAGAAACCAGAGCAGTACATTGAGAAAGCTCATAATGGCACATATTGTTAACCGTCCACTCACAGTTCTGCATTTACAATGCAGTGTCCGTGTACCAAAATTAAAATAAATTTACAATAATGTACAGTAGTTGATACTTTTTTAAACAATACTGTAATGTTCAGTTTGGTGATGTTTGTAACAACAGGTGATGGAGGAAGTGGTCAAACTTCTTGCTCCCATTAATACAACTAAACTGGAAACCCACGGAGAAGGGACAGACATCTCACCATGGCTGGCAGCAGGAGTCCCAGGTCAGTTACCTCAGTGTGTGTGTGTGTGTGTGTGTGTGTGTGTGTGTGTGTGTGTGTGTGTGTGTGTGTGTGTGTGTGTGTGTGTGTGTGTGTGTGTGTGTGTGTGTGTGTGTGTGTGTGTGTGTGTGTGTGTGTGTGTGTGTGTGTGTGTGTGTGTGTGTGTGTGTGTGTGTGTGTGATGTTTATGAGGACACGACAGGACATCGGGTTTATTAGCTGCCACAAACAAATAAAGAACTGAGAAGCATCTCTTCCTGATTTTCAGTTTTTTCGGTTTTTAATGTTACTGGGAGTCAAAGATTCACATCCTTGCTGAGAAAAACACCATTAAAAGAAGATTATCCAAATTCCCCAAAAATGTTGAGTCTATGTGTTTGTATTAGAAATAAACTATATTGATTAGTAGAATTACTCTTGTAACCACTCTGTTGACTTTAAGTGACCTAAACACAGTCCTGTATGGCTACATTTTGGAACGACAACACAGGGAGATTGATGAAAGACATTTTGACAAGGAAGCATCATAGAACTCTAAACCTCTGCACATTTAAAACGTTTTTTGCATGTATCACCTTTTCTGTCACAGATTTCTGTGTGAATCATAATGAGGGTTAGAGTGTGCTTTTCAATTTTTGATGGTCACTCATTTTTCTTGATGGTGGGAAAAAAAACCAGTTTCCTGTAGGACGACGTGTGGTTTCTGTAGGAATCTGAAGTTGACATTCTGTCTTGCTTTTGTGGAAGTGACAATACAGAGTACTGGAATAAATTCCAGATAATCTTCAGACGAGGAACTGAAAAAGACAGACGCAATCATCTCTATAAACACATTTTTAACACTTATTATGTGGAAGTTGTGGATATTTGTGCTATTTAGGTCTAGAAATCTTATTTTTCTTAACTTTGCTTCTCTATTTCTAAAAAGTCAGCTGGACTGAAGTATGTCTTCTTCCTTCCTGGTAGTTCCAACTCATCCGGATCCAGTGAAACCAGCATTACTGATCCAAACATTAGAAGAATTGTGGCAACGAAATAAACTAATTTAATTTGACTTTATTGAAAGTTTAGACTTCTTAACCAAACAAGGCCTGTTTTCAAACACAACAAAAACTTTCTCGTACAAAATATTTGTGTGACATTTATTGAAGTAGTATCACATTAGAGGAAGTGTTCCTTTTGTCGTTGAATGTACAGTAGGTATGGCAGGTATTTAGTCGAAGACATGAGGCCGCAGGCGAGGTGCAAAAGATACTTCCACACCACAGCCACACTTATGCTGTTTATTGTTTGACAGCAATAACAACAGAACCTTGCTTTGTTTCTTTGATCATTTCTTTTGTCTCACTCAACACAAATGGTATATATACTACATGCTGGAGTGACGGTTCCTATGAAACACAACGGTCTTTCTTTGTTATTCCATTTCTACTTTACTGTAATCTTCTGCTCTTTTAAATCATGTACATTTAAATACATCTTTGTATTCCATGTGCAACCATTACTATATAGTACTACCAGTACTATGCTGCTAGTCAGATTTGTCCCATTACTTTTAGAAATATTTACTGGACGGTTGTTACTCTCTTTCTGATGAAGATCTATATCATAACTATTATAACCGCGACAGTTTAGATGAAAAGCATTAAAATTACTATGACTACTTTAATTAGATGAAGTGGTGAGAGACTTTGACTACGAGTTTGATCCAAAAACACTATTAGAATAACTTGTTTGTCAGCAGAGCGAGTAGATTCCTTAACTTCCTCTAAGACCGCTGGCATGTTGAGTGATGTCAGACCTGCTTCTGGAGGCTTTCCCAAAACTCCCACTAACCCTGGTGGGAAGCTCCTGGCGATCAGGTACATTTTTATTTTCCACTGAGAAGTTTGGCCTTCACTTCCTCCCACTTACTTGTGAACACACTAAACTGTTCATTCGTTTCCCCTTCGCTCCTGTAGTGTCATACATTGATGCCACATTCAGAAAACACAGCTCTGGGATTCCTCACTGGGCTTCCCACTGTCTAAAGAGCAAATCATAAGTAATAGCATGTAATCACTGTAATAGAGGTTTATTTTAGTCCACCACATTTGCTGAAAGTGCATTTACAGTTGAAATCAAAACATACACTGTGTAAAAAGGCTTTTTTTTTTTTTTTTAAACCTCTGACATTAAATCACATGAACTTTCCTGTTTTCTGTTTCACACCAGTAAGGATTTATTTCTATTTTCCAAACGTCACAATAATTAGACACCTTTTATCACTTTCAAAGTCAGACGTTTACATACACAGAGATTAATATCCCTTTAAACAGTTTTGGGAAAGCCCAGACAATTGTGTTTTGGCTTTGGGAGCCTCACATTTGGGATATTTGGAGGCCAGCCTGTGGATGTATTTTAGGCACACCTCTAACACGCTGCTTCCTTGTGTGACATCATGGGAAAGTCTAAAGAAAACTCCACCAAGATATCAGTTCATCTTTGGATACAATTTCCAGATGCTTCAAGGTGCCACGTTCTTCTTGTTCAAACAGCCGTACGCGAGTGTCGTCACCATGGGAATCTCAAGTTATCTCAGACACATTTCACAGAACTGCTCTCTTACTTATCAACCCAATTTAAAAGCAATGAAATAAAAGCAAAAGACCTGATGTTGGCTGAGGCTGGTAAGAGAATATCACCTTCTTCAGTGAAACGAGTCCTTGACATGGGCTAACAAACCATATAAACAAAAGCCTGATTACAGCAAATGCTCACATGGACCTTCATGTCAGGAGACGGATCTTGTTATGATGAAACAAAAATTGAGCTGGTCATAAAGATCATTGTTATATTTGGAGGAAAATGAGGGAGCTTGCAAGCCTGAGAACATCATCGCTCCTGCCAGATACTGGGGCGTCAGCAAAGCGTTGAGCGTGTTGTATTGTTTCAGCAGGGAATGGTTCATTTAACAAAGTTAATTGCATTGTGTGGAAATATCGAAACCACCGCTCGAGATATCAGTCTAGAAGTTGAAGGTTGGATGCAAATGGGTTTTCCAAATGTACAGTCACTCTAGGAATAGGCCCAAATTAGTCAACGGTCATCTTTCTCTCTCTCTCTCTCTCTCTCTCTCTCTCTCTCTCTCTCTCTCTCTCTCTCTCTCTCTCTCTCTCTCAAATACAAAGAATATGCATGTAAATGTCTGACTCGTCGTAAAATAATTCCAAAACTCTCAACTTTCTGGCGTTTAGAAATGGGAACTGATGACGGTTGTTTCTCGGCTGCTTCTACCGTGACCCTGCATTTACAAGCTCTCGGCTTTAACGTCTAACCACCACTACCCCCTATATTTACCAAATATAGATGTAACATATAATTTTAGTCAACCTGACTGATCTAAAACAGGAAAAGCTCGGTGTGATTTAATGTCAAAAAATAAAGTTATGTGTTTTATTATGCAGTCTATGTAAACGTCTGGTTTCAACTGTATATGCAACTGGACCTTCTAAATATGACGCAGTAATAAGATGAAGGTAAATATTTATTTTTCCTCCTGGTATTTACAAAAATAAAGGAGCATTTATCTGTGGCAGACTGTCTCGCAAAGTGCTCTTATAAGTAAACACAACTGGCAGACAGTGCACATCCATTAACTGACCCGGAGAGACAGCAGATATGAGCATCACCTTACAGTAAGACCAGTTCATGTGTAGCTTGACTTTCAGGTCTAGAAGGACTGACTGAGCTGGCATTACATAGAGCGAAACGTGTTTCTTTCAGGCTTGAACATGTTTTATGGCTTCATACAAAACACGACCTTAATGTGCGTATTATTTCTCTCTGGTTTTTCCCTCATCCAGGTGCCAGCCTCCATGTGGAAGACAGTCGTTACTTCTGGTTCCACCACAGTGAAGGCGACACCATGACGGTTCAGGACCCCGGAGAGATGGACCTGTGCTCGGCACTGTGGGCTGTGGTTGCTTACGTTGTGGCAGACCTGCAGGACATGCTGCCCAGGTAGCAGCCAGAAGCAGGAGGGGCCGGGTCCTGAAGGACACCTGGGGGGAAGCAATACTGACGCTCGAGTGGTTGACCTGACTTGAATTGAATTTTGGTTATAGGGTAAACGTAAGTGTGTAAGATTTGTGTTAATCTGCCTTAAACCTTGAAGTGCTATGAAAGCAGAGATTATGATCAAAGGGGGCTTGATTTTTTTGGGGATTGAAAACATTGCAATGCCCTAAATTGTGCTACGATCAAACTAAATTCTGGTTTGCTTTTTTTTTAGCCGGGAATATGTTTTGTGTAGAGCAAAAGAGAGATTACTCTTCTCTTTCTTTTACCTTTAATTTGGGGGGTTCTGGACAGAAAAACAAAGATTTAGCACCTTTTCAGTATAAAGTGACACACACTCACCTGCCAGCTCATTACACTTGTACAATCTGATGCCATCCGTCACGGCAGCTCATCTTTAAATTCCATCTTTACAGAAGAAACGGTGCTTTAATTTACACAATTTGTAATTTAGTGATGTATTTTGGTTGTAGTGTGCTGTGATGTGGCGCTACACTCCAATATCATGAACGGTTTTTCAGATAGTTGTACATACGAGAGGCGAGAACATTTGAAACATCTGCCAATGTAGTCAAATGCAGTCCGGCTAACACCACTTGCAAACTAAAACCTTTAAAACAAACAATCAGATTAAAGCCACTTGGATGTTTTGCACAAGCGGGATGAATGGGAGAGCTGTTGAAGTGGATTAGACTGGAGTAAACAAGTATAGTGAAAACAAGCAGCCTGTGGGTGTATTTCACTTGATGGAAATGTTCCGCAAGGCCTGGGAATGTGTCAAAGTGTTAAGATGTATTAGTCTTTCTTGATGATAACCCGAGATTGAGAATGTTTCTGCAGCAGCAACGCTGAACTTTAATCAACCAAAACAAGAACCAACTATGAGCTCATAGATAAGGACGCCTGTGGAGGGAAACCGATGTTGTGCACACTACTCGGGTTTCTGCCAGTTTAAGGCTGAGCTGAAGCTTTCTCAAAATGTGTTTCTGTTTTTATTTTTATGGTTTTAATCTTTTTGGTGTTGACATTTTAACTTGTTCCTGAAAATGTGTCTGGCTTTATGAGGTTTCTTGTTTACATTTTTGTTCTAATGTCAGTCCATTGTCACACAATCAAACTAACCAACCAACATAGTTCCTGCAGGTAATTCGTAGTTGAGTGTTGTAGTTCCATATTTCATAAAGTTATGAAAAGCAAGTGCGGCTGTGTAAATATTCTAAATATCCTATTCTCTTATTTGGAATAAATTCACTTTGTTGGAGTTGGTCTGCTTCTCCACACTGAGGACACACCAACATCTACCAATGTAGGTGATTTCCTCTCTGGTAATAAGTAGCTCATACACTATAATTCCCCGTTATACAAGCTGACCTCTGACCTCAAACCAAGTTTAGTTACTGTTTTACATCATGCTTTGTAAACTTGCCAGAAAAAGATATTGCCTCATTAAACTTTCAATCATTGGTACAGATACTCCCCTCTGCTGTAGTCCTTTGAAACTTGTTGATCATGTCATTTTTGTGAGGAGGAGGAGGAAGTTGACCTTGGATGACCACAAGTGAGACGGACGTAGAAGAAATCACAGAAAGGAGAAGAGGATGGAAGAATGGAGAAGCAGAGGCGGTGTGACGACGTGGAGAGAAGCCTAAAAAGGATCAATCGGACAAAGGTAGAGGGGAAGTGCAGGGAATTAATCACTGTGTGGGCGAGGTGCTGACCATCACAGCAGCTACAACAAACACGCACAGCTGGGTTATGTTACCCCACGGACTGACAAGTCAGCACTGCTCAAGGGTGATGTCAAAGTTAGTCAGCCAGCCAGTTTAGATAAAGTCTGTGCGTGCGTGCGTGTGTGTGGATGAGTTTTGAAACACAGAATTCTGTGTTGGTTTTTGTCAGTGTCTGGTCAGGAGCCCCTCGTATGCCAGTAACACTGATTCACAGTTTTCTTAGTGAAGGTACACACAGTCTGTGTCTATGGATGTGGATGTTGAGCACACTGAGTCACGCACATCAGCACGGCCTGGAGAGAATTCATGAATGCATGCGTTAACGTCGCAGATGCATCATGGGACAGACAGAAACTCTTCAGATACGATATGTAAAACTGCAACTTTGCAAACAAAGATACCCTGTTACTGAGCTTGAGTAGCATTGTCAGGTGTGTGTACTTCAGTTGTGTTTTGACAACAGTTTGAGTGGACATATCTTTACTTTTCTGTTTACATTTTCTAAACAGAATGGTTACTTTATTGTTTGAGTTCAAGAGGAATTAATTCTTCAGGCTTTCCAACATCAAGGCTGATCCTCACATGAACATGAGGCAACGTGTTTTTAAAGGTGATGACTTGTCAGCTTTAGAAACAGTCTTGGCCAAGTTCTGTTTTTACATTAAACTTTTGTTTGAGCTGGGAAGGTGAAATCACATGTTCTCCAATTTCTTTTCAGTGTCCGTATTTAAACCACCTCTCCAGGGTTCAACAGTTGTTTCTTTTGTATAAAATGTCAGATCAGCTGAAGTAGTTTGAAATGAAGTAGTTGAAAACATGTAGCAGTCATCCATCTGCCATTTATAGATTTACTGACTTCATACCTCGAGTCAGTGATTATTAAGGGTTTTTCCTTTTTCCCATCCGAAGTTGTTTAAAAGCTGTTTACTTGATTTTACATCGTAAATCAATGTTAAGTGCATCATGGATGAAATTTGTGGTTTTTATGTTATACATGCATTAGCTCACACCTGCTCTGCTTTTTTCTCATATTTGTGTTTAAAAGTAGAATTTATGCTTAACAAGTTTGATGCGAATGTAATTTAAGTGTTTGACCTGTATTCAGGAGAACATGTGATTTACTGTGCTGCTGTTCAGTATCCTCAGTTATTTTTCTCAAACACACTGTAGATAAGTAATGATAATAAATCAAACATGAGTCACAGAAAATGACTTCACTCCCACAACATGGTAGCACAGCCTAACTTATGTTATTTGTTTTTATTTTTCCAACCTGTAACAGACTGAAGTGGGTTAGCAATTATTTATTTGTGGACGAACTGGCTCACCATGTCACACGAGTGATTAATTTCCTCAAGATGAATAGTTTTCATCAGATTCAACCTGCACTGACTTGGTTGTGTTCACTTGACAGATGATGTCGAGCAGGTAAGTCAAGAACAACAGATTTCTCATAGCAGTTGAATACAAAATAATAACTGTAGCGTTTGAAACTCAATTTCATTCAAATGCATGAGTCGCCACCTGGTGGACAATCTCTATATAACACCACCAAGTGTGATCCGTCACAGCTTCTGAAAAAGAATCACAGATTGAATTTCTGTGTATGTAAAAGTGTTATACAATTTAAAGAAGGTAAAGAATTTCAGACAGTTCGAGACCAAAACCCTATTCTATTCTGACAACACAAACTAAGGTACAACTTTTAACTTTATTGAATAAACAAACTCAGGAGGAAATCAGCAGTACTAAAAGAATCCCAGGGTTTTTAAAGGGGACTAAGCAAGGATGTGTGGCTGGTTCAGACAGGCAGTAATTTCCCTTCCCACAGCTTCCATTTTCTCTCAGGTTTATATAGCACAGCCAGCCCCCCTGCAGCCAACTTTAGAACCACCAATTAGCCTCAACTACATTGAGTTGAGTCCAGCTAAGTCAATCTAAGCAAATACGACCTAAGTTGTAACAAAGTCACCAAAAACACACACGTAATAATGACAACTTCTTTATTTACAGGCATCATTATGTATAAACAAAAACATACAGTAAAGATTAACTTTTAATAGCTGGATTTCATATGATTTCAGGGTTTTTTTCTTCCCTTTTCCAAATCTCCAATGCCAGCATGCATGTTTAGGCAACTGATCTGAACTGTGGGTCCACTGAATCCTGCACACACCGGATATAAAACACAAAACCACATACGTCTCTATTTAAATTTAATCTTTCTCAGTTCATGTAGCCACCGGACGCCTGGAATTGAAAACCTTAATCCCATTTTGCATCGATGATCGAGCGTATTTGGTGAGGAGGGCTCCGGTCGTCTGTTTCTCACCACACAGGTCCCTGGGTGAGGAGAAGGTAGAAGAGATGGAGCATCACACACGGGAAAGGACAAGATCACTCTTCTACGTGTTCTAAATCACATGTTTTTTTCTTTTTTCTGTCATGAAAGAGTTTGTTTATAATAGGACACTGACTGTATGTACGGGGTGATGTCGTCTTCAGTCCATTTCTCTCTGAGAGTGAAGAGGTGGTTGAAGCGCTCCAGTGTATCCTCGGGAAGATCCTCCACACGCAGCAGGCAGATGGTCTCAGGACGAGAGCTGCGATCCACCAGGGCGACGCTCTGAAAAATTTACAGTGAACCAATTAGATCAGAGATTTCAGAACTTCAACCAAAATGCCTCATCTTTGTCGGAACACACACTTTGTCTCACACCAAGTAGTAGTTTGTGCTTGAATGCTGGACTTCCTGATGTTTTTCACATCTTAAGATATTAACTTCACAAGTTGTTGGGATCCAAGACCAATAAAAAGCATAACCCATGCCGCGCTAATTAGATGCTTTTAAATTCGAGTGATATAACCTGTAGCTGTCGCAACAGTTTCATCTATGATTTTACACCAAAGCCAATCTCAAAACATCAATTAGCCTTTATCTTAGTATATTCAGTTCATTAAAATAATAGTTGTATCCTCCACTCGCTGGGACAAGGCATTCCACCATTTCACAGATTTGTCCTGCTGCTTTGACCCATCTGACGTTCGTTAAACGATTCAAAAACCACAAAATTAGATGACAACTGGAGTTGTTCTGAATGTTCAAATCAGGAAATTACAGTGGCTTTGAACATTATTCTGTGCAGCTCCATACAAACACACAACTAACACTGAAGCTTCGCCACCTCTCCGTTACTCAGAGGTTACTGGATCACCTTTAGCTGGTCCAGACGAGTGCTCATGCCCTCCGGGACGCTCTGCTGCCAGACCTCCTGAAACTCCCTCAGGTTGAACTTGACAGCGTTCTGCAGCAGCATTAGCGCCATGCCTCGGCACACTTTATCCTCAGACAACGCATAGAACACCTCGTCTGTGCAGAAGGACATAAAGTTGTCAGTACCGAGCCATTCGAAAATCTTCTGGACAATCAAAGAACGGAGACAGTTTCTGTTTACCCTTTTCAGTACAACGCCTCCCATAGCAGTTCAAACAGTGTTCAATCATCTCTCTGTGGATCCCAAAGACAATATTATTGTGGAACATTACTGAACATTGATAGTATCATAGGACCAGGAAGTTAAGGCTCAGCTAATCACTTCGAATCACCTTGACTTGTCACTACCAACAGTGAGTTTTGATCATCATCATCATCAGTGAGCACTGAGACCACACAAACTGACTAACCGGGGCTCCAGAGGGCTCAGCTCCTGCAGACTCGTCTTTAGGGGAACCTTGTGGAAAGACCAGGACTCGGAGTCCACCAGCTGAGCCACATGACCTAACAGCTTCATCTCATAATCAAAGTCCAACACACGCCAGAAGCCTGGGAAAGAAGGAAGATACTCTCTTTATACATCAGACGGGTGTCTGTGGTGGTATGAGTGAGAAACACATGATAATGCATAGGTTGCTCCAGAAATGTCAATAAAAATGTTGGCTTACCATCTATCTGACAGGCGTGAATGGTCTCCAAGTGGGTCTTGATTTCCTCTTCACTGGCTTGTATCCGCTCCAGCAGATCCTGCATTGTATACTAAAAACAGAGTACAGCACTTACTAACAGTGAAGTAATATTTACAGGAGGGCGACACTGGAGTTATTTGATTATTGTCATCTTATTGTCACAGAGTAACCACAAAGAAAGCTGCATATCAGTCAGTGTTGCATCTGATATTTATTATCCAATACTTATACAATGACATTTTTGAGTTTGCAATAGCAGAAATATCATCAACCCTTTTAACCTTTTGTCATTCTGACAATGATGAAGTAGCAGTATAATAAATTGCACAGTGAAATGTATTCACCCTGTTCTCCGTCTTCTCTTCTTGCCCTGTGAACACAGGTCCTTCATAAGGATTCTCCATGAGAAGCTTCTTCAGTTTCTTCAGTTTCGGCCGCTGTTTCTTCAACTCCCAGTAGCTATTACAAAAACCCCAGATCTACAAGAGAAAGATGCTGATCTTAATACTAAGTCTTGGGGTATGAACTGTTCACCATCAGTCAGAGGTGGCGCGTATCCATACCTGAACATGCGCCAAATGGGAGCTTTCCTGAGTGTCTGTTAGTTGATCTGCTGTTTTGCACCCAGGGACAAAGAGGAGCAGGTTGGATGTATCGGCTATTTTTAGATCAAAGGTTTTGTCCTCGGTACAAAGCACCACACGCTCGTCTTTTTCCCCACGAATTATGAGACTGGAACAGAAGGTGAAAGATAGTTAATTACATTGCATCACAAACACATGGACCCTGCTGCTTGTGTAGGTTGTGCCAGAGCAATGTGGATGAGTTTTAAAGGATCAACATCTTGTGTTACGCCTCCCAAGAATGGCCATCTTTTAAAAAAGTACATTAACTACAACTTTAATCGGGCATTTAGTATTTGACTATTAAATTACACTACCAGAATAAATGAATAATGACTAAATTAAATTATTTGTGTTTATTGTTATCGGAACATTTTGAAGATGTTCCACTGGACTGAAGCACAGTGCAGAATGTTTTGGGTTCGAATACTGGCCGGGGGTCTCCCTGTGTGTGCGTGTGTAAACTCTGGGTACTCCGGTTTACCCTGAAACTGCGATATCAGATGGATGGACAGAAGTCCAATAGTAAGAGTAATATTATTACTGTTGCAGTTTTTTGTTTTTTTTTAATCGTTTTTGAAAGAACAAATACCTCTCCTACATTTTTATGGGTCTAGTGATATGAAGGATTTCCTAAACAATGTACCTTTATGAGAGATGATGTTTTGCTGAAACAATCATGGAGCGATGAAGCCTTTATTAACAGTGTGGGCAGGAAGCCTGTTCACAGCACGCAGCCTGACTAAAGACATGAATGCAGGTGTTTATTTACTCACCTGTGTCCAGCCTCGATATGTTTGCACAGAGTGTCGTCCAGCTCCATCAGACAGTAATCTGACGACGACACGTTTTCGCCAAACGACAGGCAGTGGATCGTTTTCTGTAAATCCTCCTCCTTCAGCTTGGCGATCTCCAGAGTGGCCTGCACCTCCTCGAGACTTCTCATTTTTGCTCCGGGATCTTTTATGACAAGTCTTTCTGTTCAAACTGTTGTGAAATGTGCAGGAGAAGGCCAAACTGATGGGACTTTGTTGTTGCAGCCTGTCAAAATTCCCCGCGCTCTCACCGTGACGCAAAGGAAGTGGGGGAGTTACGTCACGGTGCGAGAAGAAAATATTACCGTGTGGAAACTTTGACTTGACTTAAAATCAGATTGAAAATCTACATATGTGTGACCTGATATTGAGATATTTATTAAAATATTTTAAAACCCTAAATACACGCAACCATATTGGACTTTATTATGTAAACACGATATAACATGTCACAGGAATGTGGAACTGTGTTGTCCTGTTTCAGCCGAGCACATTAACCAAACGGACGGGAACTCACGTTGAGGGTCAAATATTTTGAAGATGTGCCTATAATATCTTTAAAATGTCTAGTTTCTCCAGGTCAGCACAGGTAAGTTGTCACGTAATTGTGTCCTTGTGTTGACTCCTGTGTTTTTAAGTCGTATTTTAAACGACATGTGTGTTTAAAGTACGGAATGTTCACACTTAGCTCTGGATGCTAACGAGCGAGCCGTGTCTGCGGTATAATTTGAGATTGGTTAGAAAATTAACAGCAGGCTGCTTCCTGCACGCAATTACTAAATGATTTGGTAAAATGTCAACAAAAAAGTTGTGTGTAATTTAATTTGTACGCTGTTCGTTTCGAAATCTGTTATTTACTCAAGATAAGCATTAAGACGCTCATTTGCCTCAACTGTCCCTTTATCATGTTTGATTGATTGAAATGTTTATTTCGAATAAGGTACGAAAACAATAAGAAAAAAAGAAAAGAAAATTAACAACAAAGTTTTCCTCTCAAATAAATGAATAACAGTAATAATAATATAAAGATAAATCAAGAAAAACATCGTCAGATGAGTATTCGAAAAGGAGTGAGAAGAAGTAAAAACTTATTTACTCTCACCCCTTATAATATATATAAATAATATAATTACTTCCTTCCATCTCTTACACACACACACACACACACACACACACACACACACACACACACACACACACACACACCCACACACACACACACACACACACACACACACACACACACACGTGTGTCCTGTGCCGCACATAGAATATATATATACATACACGTCCATTCATACATACCTACAGACAGACATAAACACCTGTACCCACATACAAGCCCACAGTGCAAGGAAAGAAACGAACAATATAAATAATCAAAAGAAATGACCAGACATTTGCCCCTAAAAATAGCCTAGTGATTGGCCACACCTTCTTCATCCTCATACCTTTTGAAAATCATATTTTTATATAGCATGTTATATGTCAAATGACTGAAACGCGAAGGGATGAATTCTCATCTCAAAGTTGTTAAGTTCCTATAATCTTCTCTGTAGTTATGTTAACTCGTAAATTGTATTACATTTTTGGCAATATTGTCACAAACCAGCAAAACTGTATAGCTTCTTACTATAGAGTGTCATGTAAATGAGTTAATGTTAAAATTGAAAGTCTTGGAAGAATTTAGAATATTCCTTGGTGATATGTTTACTTATAAATTAATATTGACATCAGCAAGCAAGGTTGAAAACATCCTCACGTTAGATAATGCATCTTTACTTTCACACCACAGTAGACAAATTGTTTATTTAGACACAAAACACACGAAGCTTTGAATTGATTGATTTTTCTTTATATTTAACATATTCATTTAACCTCATAATATATAAATGTTTAATTATCATATCTACATAGTACGACTCTTCATCTGTAAATTAAAGCCATGGTATTGGTCAATCTAATTTAAAGAACCCCTTATAACCAATTAAATATAACACTACTACGTTTTGTTATGACGGTGTGTTTATGCCCGTGCTAGTAGGATGCTTTTAAATTTCATCTACTGTCAGTTTTTAAGACATTATGACTTTGAATACAATTGCATCGTTGTTAAAGAGTAAACAGTCTTATTGACACTTCCTGTCAGGTGTCCCAAAATCAGGAGCTATCACAACAAAAATCTCATCTATTAAAACAGAACAGCTGTTCTGTGAATCTCCCACCTCATTTATGATGCGTGAGTCTTATTTATATGTCTATATGCTGCACAGAGACACATGTTTGTCATAATTTTAAATCTATGATGTCTTTTCTCTTCTTTTCCACTCAGCAATGGGCAACTTTTGCTCGTTCCTGGTTCCTAATTGATGCCAGGATGCAGCCTCCTGGAAAGATCGCCACTATGTGTTCCATCCGACTGCAGGGGAAACACAAACCTATTTATCACGCGCTGAGTGAGTAGCATCATGACTAAAACCAAAACTGCATCCTCACACTGTAAACAAACTCACTGAGGCTAAGCATGTTGTGGTGTTCAATGGCCACATGATGGCAGTACAAGACAAAGCAGATTTCTTTTAAACTTCTCACTGATGTTTCATGTTCATATATTCTATAAAGACTACATGTTTACCCCTGGATGACTTGTTGCTCTCAAAGCATTTTTCTATCTGTAGCATTTATTTACAGCGTGTATTTATTTTTATAACAATGCGCCTGAAAACAAATGTCCTAAACATCTTCTCAGGTGACTGTGGTGATCACGTTGTAGTAATCAACTCCAGACACATTGCTTTCTCTGGGAACAAATGGGAGCAGAAAGTCTACTCTTCACACACGGGGTAAGTCTGCAGTTTGACCTGATCTGGCAATACGGCCTTCAGAAATAAATAAATGCTCCATGAAATCCAAGATAAGTTTGTTGTGTCCGCAGTCTCATAAAGTCTTACAGTTTGAACAGAGGCTCTCAGTCAGTGACATGTCATACATGTTTGCTTGTAGTACAACATATTAACTGGAGCCTTAATGAAGTCTGGATCAAGTGCACTGCTAATCTTTGACTGCTGGAAAGGTTTTAAAATATATTACGCACCACGTGCAGATCAATATTATGGGACATTGTTTTAATATTAAAACAATAATAATATTAATAACAATAAATTAACACAGTGCTTCAAAGACCACCAAGATGTTGTATTTCTTTCTGGAAATGGGTTTAAAAAGGTGGGCAGCAACAGGTGCTGGATGTTGTGAACAAGCTGGCTTTAAAATGCTGCATCTCAAATAGTTTGGATGTCTGTGAGGATATGTTGTAGAAGGAACTGGAGCACAGCAGTGAGACAGTAGATCTGTGTGAGGCTGAGGATACTTGAGTCTGTAGACTGTATCTAAAACATGTAATGAGGAAACATCTGCTTTGCAAAGTTGTACTGTTAAGCATGCTCCAGTGTGTCTGTGTACCGTTACCAATTTGTTTTCAAAAGCATCTCTTAATTCCATGTCTTTATTATGATTATTTGAGAATTTAGATTTTTCTTTTTATAAAAACAAGATCTGCAGCACATGTTACAAAATATCTACTTCATGGTTCTTTTCTATCTTAGACCAGTACGGTATAGGCATGTAAAGTTCTGGACAGAATTAGATAAACCAACGCTAATAAAAGGAAAGATACTAAGAATTACAGAGAAGAAATATTTTCTGACGTACATGTTGAAAACACTGTATTAAGTCACTGGTGTGCACAGGTATTGTTACTTTTTATCTGAAAATGTTTCTGTGAAACAGAGTAGGAGCCAAACCACCACCTCACAGAGCGAAGTCTTATATTGCTTCTTTGTCTTTTCAAAGGTATCCAGGAGGGTTCAAACAGGTCACTGCCGCCCAGCTCCACCACAAGGACCCAAAAGCTGTGAGTGTTACCAGCCACTGCTTTTTTGTTGTTGTCTCATTTAGAGTGACTTCTACACAAACGGCACACAATGGGATTTTATTCCGTTGTATGCTTGGTTTATGCCACACCCTAGAGATTAGGACAGTTTCTGTGTGGGACACATGCTGAGCAGAGCATTTCTCTCCCTGTTTGACACTTATCCCTGTCTTCATACGTGCTGCTCATGCATTTTAATGTGAAGTGGGATTAAGGAGGCGTGGATGTGTGCTGGTGAGGGTTGTGTTTGGTATGTCCCTGAAGCTCAGAATGAGAGTGGCAGTTCCAGGATAATTCCTGGGGTTTATGTTGTGTTGCATATTCATTGTATTTGGGGTTAAGGACTCGGGTGTAAAGTTCATTTTCACAGCGTTTTACATTGACAGTGATGATTGTGTTCGTAGCTTGATGTGACCAAACATACTATTGCTGACACATCACTCTTATGGTAGTTTATATCCAGACTTTCAAAAGAGAGAAGCAACCACTCCTGTTCCAATAAGGGGACTATATTATGCTAGTCTGTGTTTTTACTACCCCACAGAAAACTAGACAGAAATATAATGGATGTGAGAGAATATGAGACGTTTTTTTTCCTTCTTGGAAACAGGTATGAATACTTTCAGTAGTCTTAGATTCTGGGTTGAACATTCAGCTCCATGCCAAGTTCTGTATAACAACAGCAGGAGGGCCACAGAAATAAGATGAACTTGCTGGATTTGATCTGCGGACACCCGACTGAGCCAGGTGTGTGTAATGAAGGGATTCTTGGTGGTCAGAGGAGGGAATGGACCTGCATGCTGTTGTTAACAAGCCGTTCACACGCTATGGTACGAGCCATTTATACTGACGTTTAGTGTTTATACTGACAAATGCAATATAGTCGGGTGTAAATATTCGATTATAGTTTAAGTATTTGCTGTGAGCCTTTTTTTACAGTAGACCATGACCTACAGTCATGGCCGTAGTTTGGACACCTCTGTGACCTGTATATAAAGGAAAGGAAAGCAGCATGTGTGCATGTATTTGTTTGTGTGTGTCCTTGCCCTGTTGTCTGTATTTAAGAATGTGAACAACAGCTGTTTCATGTATTGTTATAATCTTTGTTTTAGAAAATATAGTGTATGTCTTCATAAAAACAAGGTATTGTTGCCCAAATATGAGCCTTCTTGAAGTGGGGTTGTCTTATAATCAAGATCTTTTGTTCAATACAATGTTTTTACCACGTGAACAAGCATGAACAAGAGAGGAAACCCGACTTGTAACAGAAAGTAATCTTCAGAAAGGTTCACAAGTCGGCCATGTCTTCACCCATAAAAGAGCAGATTTACCAACTATTGTATGCTGTACCCCTCGTAGTGCTCGTGTGGGACTTTCTTATAGAAATAGAGATTGATTGTTTGAAGCCTCATGAACATGTTAGAAAAAAACAAATAAAGAGCATAAAGAGAAACATGTGCCACATGTGCACCTTATCGTAATCTTTTTTTCAGCCCCAAAGCCAAAAATCTTGCTTCTGTTTTGTTTTTCGAAAGGTAATTTTAATCACATTTGAAATGTTTGCTGCCTTTCTAAATGTTTTTTGAGGCAAAAAAAACACATCTGTTTTTGATTTTAATAAGCTTTATTGAATTGTTTCTTTCATGAAACTAGCAACTACAATTCATACAAACTGTTACTGTTAAAGGGTTTTTTTTTTTAATAATTTGGCCTTGGAGGAGTGGACAGAAATATTTTGCAGCCGTCACGACAGTCGAAGTTGCGCACATGGTTGCTCTCACATGGTTTTGATATTTTTATGGGAAAACGAGATCCACCATCAGTGTTGCCTCACTGGACGCAGTGAGAGGAGCTGTGCGGAGAATGCTGCTGAGATTTATCTGTGTTTCCTTGGTTTGTCTGCTGATTGATCCGATCCACTAAGAGCCTGGGCTCTTATGACACGATGGTGAAGAATTTTTAACAATTCAGCTTAAACACCACAATACAAGTCACATTGCAGAGAAGCGTTGCTTGGCGATTTGTCGACATGCATCAAATGCATGTCGGTAAAAATCCCCAAAACATGTGATGAGGGAACCATCAGGCTTAAAGCAGGAGAGCCTCCCGCCTTGCTGCCGGCGGCCACCGTGTGGGTCTGGATGGTGATTTAGGTGAAATGAAGTCGGAGGCTTGGCAAGCGCTGTAGCAGACATGGAGTTGAACAGATGAATGATTTGTCAGCCGAGGCTCTGTCCAGCGTCTCTCCTCCATGTTTCTATCCAATATCTCAGGCCAGTAACTTCGTCCAAGCTGATTTCACATGAGCGCTCGCACCCTGAGAAACCTTCGCTTTACCAGCAAACATGGGAAAACACAGAGAAAGCACTGTGCAGGACTTGGTTTTTTTGCTCCACAACCGTCACAGGATTGACGGTACTTTTCTAACGTGCCTCCTCTCTACAGATTGTGAAGTTGGCGGTTTACGGCATGCTGCCTCGGAATCTAAAGCGGCGCTCCATGATGGAGCGATTACACATCTTTCCCGAAGACGTGAGTCCCATTTCATCTCGTCTCTCTGAACTTTCATCATTCAGGAAGACAGTGAGCACCGTGTGGGAAACGATTTGCCAGAATCATGTTATAGAATCTGACATATAAAATCCATTTATCTTTCATCGTTACAAGCTTTGCCCAATGCTGCTCACTGTTGGCATTAATATTAGCATTAGCTCTTTCCTACCATGTCCTTCAGTCTTTTTCTCACCCTTCCCCTGACTTCAGTAAACATCTTTCTGTAGTTTTAAATAAACAAAAGCTTTATGATGCACAACGTTAATAGTTCATATATCAGATCTTTTGTTTGTTTTTAAGTTCATTGCTTTGGTTCACTGCTCTTGTAGTTTCAGTTTCTGCCGCAGCTCTCCAATAAACAAACTCAACACAATCTCAACTTTGGTTGGATCAACGGGAACAGAAAATGTTAGCCGCTTAATACAGCGCAACATTTGGTTGCTAAAATAAGAAGTATCTTTTCACTCCTTTTGGTTTTTGTTCGCCCCTTACAGAACTCCCCAAATCTTCACCTTCACTCTGTGACCCTGTGCCATGAGTTTGCAGAGATGTTACTAGAAAGAGTTAACGAGGTGATAGCTGGGGAATATGGAATAGCATGTGGTAGGAGAGAAGACTTTGGATTTTCCCAGTTTTTGTTTTCGATTAACGTCATGATTAAATGCTCCTCGCTCACCAAAACTGCCAACAGTCAAAGGTAGCTGCCTAGCATGGTATAGCATTTGGCAGCTGAATAGACATTCAGTTTTTGCTCTTTGAGCTTTACTAACGTCTGGGAATCCGACCTATTAACTTCAACCTGCTGAGTAGAACCACACCCCCATGTGGATGTAACCTCAAGACCATTTGTTGCTGGTACTTACGCAGTATTTTCTGCGTTGAGTTAAAAGATTCCCAATCAATAAACACTATTTTAATTGAATTACAACCCCTTGTGAGTGATACGTTTCCTTGCAGTTTTCAAACTGTCCTGTCACACACTCTGATTTAAAGGGGAACAGATGTGCGCCTTCGTCACAGTGAATTGCAGAGGCAATAATTCCCTGCTGCCAACACTCGCCGTGCTTCCTATTATTTTGATTGGTTGCAAATTACATTGTAGAGAAGCAGCGTCACACATCACAGCTTCTGAAATGATGAAAGGGGAGAACAAAAAAAATACTTGAAAGGCTGTTCATCGACCCGGGTGGCCAGGACAAATATTAACCGATGTAATTACTATAACCACTGTAGATTCAGAATGAGTGTGATAACAGGTCGGATCACTGTGGTAACTCATGAGCTGGCCCGTGTTAAAACTCAGCGGAAGGACTTGTACCTGTTTGTTTGTCCTGAGTGGACATTGAACAGCAGGATTAATAGTGTGAAGTGTGCGTCTCTAATTGCTGGCAGATGGCGTCGCTGAGCCTCGTCAGCCCCTGCAATTCAGAACCGCTCAAGCAGAGCAAGGTTGAGTTTTTTCAAAAGTTTGCTGTTTATTCGCAGCAGTTCTGTCTCCGAGTTTTGTTTCTCTGCTCACTCTTTAAATGAACCTGTAGGCGCAAAACCCACTCCCATGAATATTAACGAGGTGCTCTGTCGACGCCGCAGTCTGATGGACCCTAAAGCCTCTTCAAGTCTGCAAATAGAATCTGATCCGCTTCTGTCGCACCTCTTCCTTTTTATGCTCTGCTTCTTATTCACGTCACCGCCGCTAAAATCTCTTCCAGCTGCCTATTGCCTAATTTTCTGTCCTGTCTACATTTTCTTCAATGTCTCCTCCATCCATCCTCTGGCTCTCCAGGAGCTGCCAGATGACATTCGAGCGAACCTGACAGAGGAGCTGCCTCAGCCCAGAGAAATCCCCAGGAAGCTCAGCGAGTACACTCAGGAGGAGATAGATGCATTCCCCAGGCTCTGGACTCCGTACGTACAAACATATAGAACTCATGCAAAGAAGCTTTTCATTCGAGTGAAGGCAAAATTATTGCAGCATCTCTTAGTCCTTTCAAAACTCAGTTATGAAATCTAGTAAGTGATTGTTTTGTGTTGATACTGACGAGCCAGAAGGGGGTGATATTGAACCAGGAGTCCTAAAGCTTCACAATAAGCTATTTGTGCACAAATCAAACCTGTCTGGATCAGATGAACATATGTAACCTTGAAAACGCAACACAATTCAAAACTTTCAAGTAGAGTCTTGGTATATCTACAAAAACAATAGTTTATATTGCAATCAAGGAATTCAAGAGCTTCAATTTAGAGCCGTTGACACCGTTGACTAATCCATATATCCAACATGGAACCCTACACCTGAAAGCAAATGAATCCGTTCACATTTTACCCGCACTTCTCATTTATTGGATTTATTTGTAGCTGGCTGACCAAGAAACTTTGAAAGACTTTCTGCTGTGCGACACAATTGAGAAACACAAACAAACAAACAGTAGAAAAATAACATTATTTCCATGTAATTATGTGAAATCTACAGGGAGCCAATACACAGAGGGTGAAGAGCCGCTGGGTGCAGACGCAGACCAACATGCTCTGTGACACAGCAGTTACCACACTTTAGTATTTTAAAGGTTGTATCTGTGAGAATAATAAAAACAATGTCAACTGTTTCATTTCAGAGGTGAGACACAGTATGTGGTGTCTCTCCCAGTATTAACCAGTTGACCAGTGCAGACAGATATCGGGGAGGATCGCCCTCACCACCAGAGACTTGTACGTCACTCTCGGCGAAGTGCGGCAGATGTTGAAGGACCTCAAAAAAAATCGAGGCAGCTTTGGCCTTTCTTGTAAAGGGCTTCAGTGTTATTCACCCAATCCAGTTTATTGTAATACACCCCCAAATATGGGCGTGACAGGCCCCCTGTTCCTCCTCAGGTCCACCACCAGCTCCTTGGTCTTTGTCACATTGAGCTGCAGATCATTCTGCTCACACCAAGAGACGGTTATCCACGTTACGCTGCACATGGTCTCACCACCTCCGCTGATGCATCCAAATACTGCAGAGTCATCAGAATAATAAGACACTCCCTGCAATCTAGAACAGACATGGGGCTTTTATTTAGAAGGCTCCCGGTGAGACTGGCTGTTTCCGCCAGTGTTAAGTTTCACTAGAATGTTTCTGCAAATCAGATATCAGCGAGGGGGGCCTCAGCCTTCCTTAGAGGTGAATTGGAAACTTCAGGTAAAAAGATGTTTTGAATCACTGCAGTAGTTTTCAATCTGCTTACTGCCAGAGGGTCAAACTCATTTTATTTCAGAAGCTGCATACAACGACTAAGATGTCGGTCAGGCCGGGGCGAAATAGCCTTTTTTTAAATTTATTTATAGGATATATAACTTTGATAATTTCTTTTAGAAAACCTGAACAAAATACAGTGAAATGTCCAAAAACAGGTTCCTCTGATTGGGGCATTTTGCAACTTTCAATATGCATGTTTTCCCAAATTCACCGTCATGGTACGGTTGTTGATGCTAAACCACGTCGGTCGCTTTAATCTAGCTTTCACTGGTGCATCACAACTCTCCCAGCTTGTGTCTCAGTGTTGGTTTGTGGACGCTACTCCCACTAAAGCGATGTGATCCCCCGTCAATAAATCAGAAAGTGCAGTTACTATTTGCAGTTCTGTAATGGAAATGGACCCTCTGGTGGGCAGATTGGGGCCATGGGTCTTTCATTGGGCACCCCTGGCTTAGAACTTGTCAGCAGTCAACAGCTTAAACGCACATATATTTTTTTTCTGTGTCTTTTTATAGCTTCAGCAAACTCAAAGAGCTTTTCTATGATAAAACCTGCCCTCCTGTATTGGGAAGTTTTTCAGTTTTTGGTCATTTCAACATACGAACAGGGTCAGAGGGGGGATCCAACCACCAACATCGACCCACTCTTCGCTGCTCAGCAGTACACACAGGAATATATCCACCTCTCAAAGGGCGCCAATCCTTTTTATGGCCGGTTTGATTTGGACACTTTCTCCTCATGTAGGAAATAAAGGATGCCCCATTTTTCATGATAACGACAAACACATGGATGTGGTGTGAGTGACTGTCACTGTGATGTTCTGTATGGAGAACAAGGACGGACTACTGCGTGATTCATAGCTCCTGACTGCGATCCAGCTCTCATGCAAACTACCACATAAAAATGTGAGCTTTTGTCCCCCTGCTGGCTCCTTTTTTTTTTTTTTTTTTCCTATCACAAGCGGGACATTTCACTTCTCCCCGTGGCCCGGGTGTCAGACCTCGACACAGAAAATGGTTGAATGTCAGTGTCAGTTGGTTTCCATCACTTCCTGGCTGTTTGGAAACACACGCTCTCTCTGTAGGGTGTGAGGGAGAGCATCTGTTACTCTGCATAATCATATTCATAGCTTTTCTGAGTCAAGTATTTTCTGGTTGGAGATTAGACTGACACTGTGACCCGCGGTCGGCTGCCGTGATGATGCTGCTGCTCCGTTTCTGCAGCCTCACCTGCGACAAACATCTTTCTGTGGGGTTAAGTGAGAGCGTACGCCCCTCACCCGCTCCGCGGCAGCCTTCACATTTATTATTCCATCAATTCGTCCATTCGTCCGTCCTCCAGCTGTTTTCCACATCGAGCGCCTCGCTTCTCTTCTACAGGAGCACCGAGCTCCTCTGATGCTCCTTTCATAACCACTCACTGATCGTAAATTCTGGAGTTTTGTGTTGTTGTAAATACTTGACTTTATTTACCTTTGAGGAAGACTCTTCTCCTCCTGCACTTGTTTGAATCGTGTGCAGATATTCAGTAGATCCAATAATAAACCTTAGCAGAGCACAGAGTTACGAAGTCCTTGACAGAGTAAACCAATGAAGGAGTATAGGTTAAAAAAAACTAAACTTATATCCATCCTTCCAACTTATTTCCTGCTTAGTCCACATGGGGTTGTGGGGGCAGCGTGGAGAGCAAAGGAGTCCAGACATTTCTGTGCCCCACAACTTCCTCCAGCTCGTCTGGGAGAAGCTCAAACTGCTTCCAGACCAGCTGGAACATGATGCCCGGGTCCTGGGCCGACCACAGGGCCTCGTCCCGGGGGGCATCCTAATCACATACCTGAACCACCTCAACATGATTCAAGACATTTAAAGCATAAAAAAATTAGGAAATTAGTCGAGAGCAGTTGTTTGTCTTAAATGTGCAAGAAAAGCCCAAAATTACATAAATACATCACCTTCTCATTTTGGTTTGATTTATTTTGATTTTCAGCTTAACTCTTTGGTTCATAACACATAATAATGTAATGAATTTAGCCATGTCAAATGTATCAATGACAGGAATGTAATAACTTGCTCATAGTGCAATACAGTACTAATGCATTTTTCACAACAATATCTGTGAGAGAATGTGCTACACAGTATGTCTAGAAGTGTTATTTCCAAGAAACATCCTTATTTATGTATTATTACGTTTTTCAAAGGATTTCAAACGCTATTTCTCAAATGTTGTAATGTATTTAATCATTAGCAAAATGTTAATCTGTATCGGTTCAAGTGTTTTACACTATAAGCAAGTTATTATATTATCGGTTCATGACATTTAAAATGCAATACAACTTATTTTGTTATTGCCCGGTGTTATTGGTTGTTAGATGGTAGTAAACAGTTTAGTTGACGAAGCTCACAGCACTTAAAAAAAACATCATCCTGCTTTCTAGTTGTTTATCTGAGCTACTTTCTACTCAAGAAACAGTCCTCGTGAATACTGTGTCAGTGAGTCGTGGTTGAGCAGCAGCAACACTGTGAGTGGAGATAATGCGGTCGTCGAGTTTTTCTAAAAGTATTATCTCAGAGCCGGTGTGTGTGTGTGTGTGTGAACTACAAACATAACAGCATTCATCTCCTCTGTGTTACCCTCGATACAGAAATCTCCAAACCTGGTTAAATAAAATCCAAATGTGCATGGTTACTTATCATCACGGGCAGCTGAGATTCTTTGTTGTAATCTCTGTGAACACATACATTTTTAATCTTTCACATACAGATGCGATTGAAAAGAGAAAAATGACGGTCCACATTTGTTGTGGTTATCTGTTACGTTTGAGGCCCAGACAATAGGGCGGTTTTTATTCAGTCAGTGTCGTTTGTGCCTCGTAGTGATATGTACAGCATGTCTCAACTGTGTTCAGCACTGCTGTCAGAGTGTGTGCGCACTGTGATAAATGAGCCACTTCTTATTGTTTACTGGTTCAATCCCCTCAGCCAATCAGCTTGCGCGCACCGGCCGCCCGCCGTGCGGACATCAAGGTCAAACTAATCCTATTTTATTTAAGAGATGGGGCCCTACCCTAGTTAATATTCACCCAGGCTCCATCTTACTCATTTTCCTGATCAAATATATGTGTGTTTGTGTGTGTGTGTGTGTGTGTGCGCGCGTGTCAGGGGAGACGAGGTTGAGGTCATCGGGGGCGATTCAATCGTTACCCTTTATTAAATACACAGTTAATATTCTCTAAGAAAAACCTCGGAGCAGAGGCGACAGATTATTATTGCATATAAACTCCCCCCGACACACACACACACACACACACACTCACACACACACACACACAAGCACGCCCACCACACAAACAAGCGCTCAGACACAGCAAAGCGACAACGTAAACATCCAGGGGTTGATAGCAGAGCTATTACATTAGATAATAACAATTTTTTCTACTTTGTATCAGGCCCAACACAGCCTGCTCTGATAATATCTGTCTGTTGCGATCTCCGCTCGAAATTAAAGGGGAAGAACACAAAAAGAGGAAGCTGTGTCTGAACTCATTTTGAAAAGGCAAAAAAACATAAACAGTGATACGATCTGCCCAGTTTCTCATCTGTCACTTTCTATCCATGTTTTTCCTTGTAATCAGTTTCTTTTGCAGACTTTCATGCCTCCCCATACTGATGTGTTACCTTGTGTTTCCTCCACAGACCGATGGAGTACAAGATGAAATGAAATAAGGCATGCCCGACGTGACCAAAGCACTTTTCTCTTTTCGATACCAACACAACCATGTCTTGGAGTGGGGCTGTAAAAGAATCAAGTTAAGTTTGAAACTGTCACAGTTTTTCCGGTCACGTGTGAATTTCACCTCGACGCCAAACTACGTCAACAAGACCTCCGCCCTCTCCATCAGCAGCGTTAACCTCGACACAAGCACAGCGGGCCCGAATTTATCCGGGAACAGCTTGTGATTTCACCACGCGGCTCAGCTCGGATCAGAGAAAAATCACTTTCTCTGGGTTTTCCCTGTGATTATACAACCATGAAATGATCAGATCTGGCCCATAAAAATGACATCTGTTGGAGCCGATCCTGCCTTTGAAGGTTTGTGGGCTCGTGGTGAAACCAATTAATGTGTTACTATGACAACATTTGGCCCATCAGCGTGCTCCCTACCAAAATGTTGACTTTGGTCGGGACTCCTCATCTCGTGTCTGTTTCCATAGAGATTTCTAACTCGAAATCAGTGCTTGTGCGGGTGTTCTGTAAAAAAAGGCTAATAAACAATTTAATGAACCTGTTTTTGTCAAGTAGCCTTTTTACATCAGTGTTGTAAAATGTAGTTGTTTAACCTTTTTTTGTGAAACAAATGACCTAAAACACCACTTTGTTGTCTCAATTCAGATTTATTGGTTATAAAAGCAAACAAAGTGAAAAATAAATAGGGACATAATGGACTAAGGGGTGTGGTAGTGAGACAGCGCTCATTAAAGCTTCTCACGTTCAACACTGAATCTGGGCCGGGGCCGGCTCACGGCTAAATATTTACCGTTTGTTTTTGCAGACCGCAGTGCAGGAGGGGGGAAGGGGTTACACTTCAGCTCGGTCCTTATTGATTTCGCCGAGAGGCGGCACACTGGTTTTTAATAATAACTGGCTTCAGGTCTCATTCTGGCAGGAGGTCAGAGTTCAGCCTGTGAGCAGGCCCCAATTTGCATAAGAGAAATAAAATAAAATGTGAGGTGGCAACAGCGAGCAACTCGGCACTGATCTGTTCCCACTGAGATCGGACGTTGTCCATCTTTGTGACAACAAGATGAAATGTCACAGGACAAGATGAAATGACTGTCAAAGTTTTGCATAAAAATGTTAATTCAAAGGAAAACTTTATCTCTCATATCAGGAGAAAAAAAAAGACCCTGGGAAATGGTGTCTGAGTCATATTTTATTCTATATATTTACATATTTTGCAGCAAAAATGCTTCAAAGTAGAGGGGGTGTGTGCCAGATTTGATTGACATTTTCACGAGCCAATCCTGCTTGATGTGCGTTACACACCACGAAGGATTGAGCTGTGATCTGAAGGCGGTGCCATTCAAGGAACATTATATCATAACATTATGAAGGAAGAAAAAACTGAGGAAATGCCTTGAAAAGAAAAAGCTCATTAATAATTTGATAATCTTTTTGTAACTCATCAACAAATGGGCTAATAGAAAACTAAAGAGGCTCTGGGAACAAGGTTTCCTTTATCTCATGGGCTCTTTAACTCATAAAACTTTAGCCAGAAGAACTTGTAAAGAGACTAAAATTGAACAATACTGGACACACGTTATTTCACACACCGAAACAAAGACAGCATGGAAACGGGGTGGAAAAATGTGATTCATCATATAAAAAGTGGCCCGTACTGATGCAGCCAGCTCATGGTCCTCCTTGAAGTGAACTGTAAGTCACAACCAAACAAGGCGCACGTATCCTGTTGCACACTCGGTGGTCGGCTCGTAAGGAGACATGCAGCGTCGCACAAAGAACAAGGATTCAGTCCTGAAGTCTGCTGAAGGTTTGGACAGGTTTTACCTTTTACATCACAACTGGACAACATTGATCAGGCACTTTTTGGACCTCCCTTTTTACAGAGATATCATACAACAGTCCACAGAGCTATTTACAGAGTGTCACATGGGGGGGGTTGTCACCAGTTTCAGTTGAGGAGCCGTGTGTGTGTGTTTGTGTGTGTGCGTGTCGTGCAGGGCTCAAGCACTTCAGGTGAGTCCGCCCTCCTCCTAAAGTCCTTCCTCGTTACCCTCCTCCACTGCGTCACGCGAAAACCTCCTGGCGACGCCCGGCGACCTCACCTCCACGTCCTCTGAGTGGGTGGGGCCTGAATGGTAACCACGGCGACCGTACGCCAACTGAGAAGGCTGCTGGGGATAGTACTGAGGGGGATATCCACGGTAATAAGGGTCCTGCTCTTCCTCCTCCTCCTCCTCCTCCTCGCCCTCTCCTCCCTGGTAGTTGTAGGCCCCTGCAGCAGCGGGGTTGTACGGAGGGCTGTGGGGCGGGTTGTAGGGCTGGTAGCCACCGTGAGGCAACTGTTGGACTGGGGTGGTGGGAATATCTGGGGTCAGTCGGGACTTAATGTTTCTGGATCACCGCAGCCGACAGAAAGCAGCACATGCTAGTGAAGGGTTAACTGAAGCCTGACCACAACCACCATAAATGCCACCACCATTTAAAAGCAACTTGGAGGCAGGAGGGCAATAAAAGGTTACTAAATGAGCTGCGGGGGTGTTTGGAAGGAAGCACAGCAGTAATGTGGCGCATGCACATGGAGATGAAACTTCACAGCAGGTCAATATAGTCAGCGATAAATGCTTCTCATTTCATTGATGGTGAAATGAGCTTGTTGAAACAAAACAAGCAGATGTGAGACCCGAGACAAAGAGTCCAAAAAATTGGATTAATGAACAAATGCTTTCATCAAGCTGAAAAAGACAAAAATCTAATTTCAACCCCTGGTTGCCCTGATGTGATCATTTTTTCTAGAAATGAAAAAGATCCCATTACTCGGTGGGTATAATTGAGATTTTCTGCCCATCGTACAGTGGGTGAGATGCTCCGATAGCGGGGTTGTTCAGCGATAAAAGCAGCCAATCAGCATCAAAGCCATTCATCTTTATTTAGGCGATTCATCTGGCTCTGAAAGATGAGATTAGCTTTGACGAGGTTTGAGTTTGAGGCGGGATGACGAGGAGGCTGCTGCAGCAAAGCATTGTGCACACGAGTGTCTGTTGACAGATGGCACGGAGATCGGCGGCGCCTGCCGTCACAGCGAGCGGCATTGTGGGGTTTTTTGTTTGGTCTTATGGGAAGGTAAGCGGATCCTTTTTTTTTTTTGTCCTTGAGACAGTCAAATGAGGAAAGCGCCCGTTTAACGAAGCAGCTCTAATCAAAAAGCTTAACTGATGGTTGAAATGAATTCAGACATGATGTGAATACAGACCAAATATTGGGAATGATGCCTCAAGCTGATCATAAGACCACCCAAAGTTCAAACTGTGGCTGCGATCCTACAATAAATACAAGTAGGGTTCAGGAATAGGTTTAACAAAATAAAAGAAGAAAAAAAAAAAACATTGCTGCAGGTAATAGCTTAAGAGTGTCAGGACTTATTCAATCTGGGAAATATGGCAGCCTTAGGAGAGTATTTAGAGCTATCAAATCCCTCTGTTTCTGGTGTCCTTTATTTGAACTGGGCAGAGGAGGAGGAGGAGGAGGAGGAGGAGTAGAAGGAGAGGAAGATGATTGTAGGACGATCCTCAGTAATCATTCCGATAGTCCTCTTGAACTTCACACCAGAAAGAAAGGGAGGGGAGAAAAGAGTCATAGAGAGGATGTTACCTTTTATCAGGAAGGAAAACCCACAGACACCAAAGAGTTAAACCGTTCAACCACCACTAACAGAACCAGGGTTGCCAGAGTTGGGCTACTTTTGAAGTGTTGCTACTCGTTTCTTTTTATGTTGTTGTTGTTGTTCCTGGGTTAAGCTCAGATCAGAACATGGCTTATTTACATGGAATATCCTGTCATTCTGAGAATCTGACCAAATACCAGTAATAAAATGTTTAATAAAAAATGGCTTTTAATGCAAACACACTGAATAAATGTGTAAATGTGTTACTTTCAAATTATTATTATTATTATTATTATTATTATTATTATTATTATTCTTATTCTTATTCTTATTATTATTATTTGTGAGGTCTCTGTGTCTGCCCCTGTGTGTTGCGCCTGAAGTTTCCAATTAACCAATGATCTTCTCCCTCTGTGTGCGCCCATCTTTATGAGTTCCACCTGAGTCCACCCTTTCCCTGTGTATTTAAACCCTCTCCCTCTGTTGTCTTTGTCGGTTTATCTTGTCAGCTTATCGCCCGTTGTTCCTGATTCCCTGTGGTTTCTTTGTGTTCCCTGGACAATTTGTACAATAAACTCTGGTTTTTATGGAACTCTGTGAGCCTGTGCTTGGGTCCATCCGCACACCACCTGACTATTATTATTATTATTATTATTATTATTATTATCATTATTATACACTACCTGGCAACCCTGGACACAACTCCCCATCAGACTTGAATGAGCTTTAAGAGGTTGAAAGAAATCAGTGGTGGGATCAGTTTCTCTCTTTGTAAAACAGAAAAACACATCCTGATCCCAAGTAATACTTGCAATGAGTTGAGCTCAAACAATTATTGAAGACATTCATAGTGTTTGAAAAGCTGGAAATCTTTATTTCTTTTTCTTGACACAAGAAAGTACAAATAAAGATTTCCAATACCCCAAAAAAAAACATGCCACATAAGTAACACTGATTTTTAGTTGCTCTCAAAATAGCATTTTCACAAATATAACAAACAGTATCAGAGCTTGTGTACATCTACACTGGAGGGAGAAAGCAGGGATGTTTATTGTCAGAAGTAAGGGCAACACTATTCCTGGAACATATGAATCTCGCCCTCGTAGAGTTTTTTTCTTTTATGTACCTGCGTTCGGTACTAATAAAACCTATGATGCAAAGGATGTTCATATTTTGTGAAATGAGAGATCAATACCGCTGGCAGGGTGGTACTGTGAATATAAAAGCACAGCCAGCAGGTAATAAGTTTAACATAAAGACTGGAGCCAGAGGCAAAGAGCGAGCCTGACTGCTGCAGTTCAGAGGTGCTAACAGACTGTGAAGTGTGGGTTTCACAGGGCCTCGTGTTGGATTAGTTCTTGGCCGCAAGCAACATTTCCTGAATCGGCTGCCTCTGAAACAACTTGTTCCTCTGTTTTCAGTCTTTACGCTAAGCTCAACATGTTCTGGTTGTCAGTCTGATGTCACATTGGTATGATCCTCTGAGGGTTCGTACAATCAGACTGATGTTTGCTGTCAAGGGTCAGTTTCCTAGGAGAACAACTCAACAACTTATATTGTTTTCTTTTAAGACCTTGACAATTTGAACATAAAAAGTGTGATTTCAACATCATGCCATTTTAAACTTTGCCTCCTAACACAAAATGAGTAAATAAACAATAAGCTGGAGTTTATGCAAAAAATTCAAGTCTTCTTCTCGAGGTCATCCCGCGGGCCAAATTAAACCCTGTGGTGGGCTGCTGTTTGTCCCCGGGACATACATTTGACAAACCTGATGTAATACCTTCTACTTACTGGGTAATTTTAGACATTTCTATAATGCACGACACAGATCTCGTGAACTTGAGTACGGATCAGAGTTGACAAGCACTTCAGTGTGCGTCAATTACCAAGAGTAACATTGTCTTTCTGGAGATAATGTATCTACAGCACAGGCACCATCACAACATTAATTCATCCAGCTAAGTATGAAGCCATTGTTTTTGTGGCTGTTCCATGCATGGAGGAACAACAGATAAGAGAAAATGGCCGGAAAATCTTCATGTGAATCTGCTGCAATAAATTTGGGTGTATGGCATCATTTTAGTCCACCTTCCTATTAATTGTTAAGTAGCTGAAGGTTGAAGGAGCACCGTCAGAAGAAGATCTCCGACTGTCTGTGAACGCCTCTCACTGCACAACCTAGGACTAACACATGTCACATTTGTTAATAATTCATCTGGGACGGGCTGAAATTGAGTGTGAAACCACTTTGAAACATGCTGAAGGTTTAACAATTGTCCTATTGTAACTTTATTTGCGGCAGTTTGCCTGAGAGGGTTTTATTATTTCTTCCTTCAGTTATTTATAATAAGAGTTGCAATCTTTGTCATATTTGTTAAAAAGCTTTGTGATCCAATATCATAAGCAACTAAATGAAGAAAACTCTGGTGAACTCCAGTACCTGAGCTCCAGTATGTCACGCTAACCTGCTGACACAGTTTTAAACTGTGTACCGAGTTACAAAGGATACAGCCAGGGAAGGAAAACACTGACCTTTAAAATCTACAAAGTGCAGCAAAATTTAAGGTCAAAAGAAATTTGCAGTCCACGTGCTTCATTTGAAAGTTGCTATCGTCCATTGAAGTGGTCGGTGAGGTTGTATTTAATACTCCAATACTCAGGAATAAAAGACAGGAGTCTTGTAAGTTATAAAAAAAACATTTGGTGAGTTTGATGCTATAAAACAAACTGGTTTAGATGGATGAAGTAACGTCTCGTCCATCAGGCACTTTTAGCAGATGATACATCATCAGGATGACCGGAGATGGCCTGCACAGTCCAGCAAGGTCTTCATCGGTATGAATATTCAAGGTTGAGAGAGTGTGTGTGTGTGTGTGTGTGTGTGTGTGTGTGTGTGTGTGTGTGTGTGTGTGTGTGTGTGTGTGTGTGTGTCTGTGTGTGTGAATGTGACGGCATACTTTATGAGATCTCGACAAAGACAAATAGCGTTGGCCTGTTAACTTCTTAATCCATCAGCGTGGACATGAATGTATAAACTTCACAGTGGAACAACCATAAAAGTCAGATTACGCTCCAATTCTCTGAGAGCTTTTACAAGGAACAATAACCCTCTCTGGGCCAGCTGTCATTGTGAAAACAATATTTCACACTTCTGTACCTATAAAACACTCTTTATTAGATGGAAAGGCTGGGTGGGGTGGCAACATTTAAGGGGACACTGACAAGGAATTATCAGAAATATACAATAAATGGGAGTTTCAGGAGCAAATATTGCTGAATAGTCTTTAAACGGTATTTGCTCAGATATCAAAAAACAAAACAAAACAAACAAAACAGCACATGATCATGTCTACGTTTTTCTAAAGCTTTTTTTCCAACTGGCTTTGTTGTAAGAATAATCAAAATGATAAAATTAGTTTTAGTGCAACAACATTTCCAAACAGTACATGAAGATAAGGCCTGTTTTTTCTTCCCTATAGATCCCAGCAGCTGTTAATTATGCTCTGTTATAATGTGCAACAGATTACGTACAAATTTTACTTGTAGTGAGAGTTGGAGGGGATTAAATGCAGAATAAGTTGTGTAAGGGGGGGCAGGGGATCATCTCACATTCTGGGATCATCTGAGTTACAGCAATGTTTTCAAAGTTCCTCATGTCCTCAAATTAAGAGGCGTCATAACTGATATTTGATTTTTCGATCAAAGCTATTCTATACTGTGTACACAAATGAATCAGTTGTGCTCTCCTGTGGTGCTTTCATTTCCACCTACTGGAGTTGGAAAGGTCTAATCGACAGTCTCCTGACATCAACTCTAAAACATTTGTGTTAAAATGTGGCTGAAATCAGAATTTGTCTTCCATTATGAAAGTTTTTTTTTTTGTGGTTCACAGGCAGAAAGAACAAAAAACCCCAAACATTAGCAAGGGCCAGTACCATATATTGCAGCTTTCTAACGCAGTGTTTGCACTCTGTCTTTTGGCGAGGCGTTCAAGTGCAAGGTTGAGTATAGGTCACCAGTGTTTCTGAAGCCCTCAAAACCCACCAACTGCACTTATGCAAACGGAACAAAAAAATCATGAAAACAAGTGAAATTTTGTGTCTGATCATTCTTTTAAATTGCATCCTCCCTATGGGGACAAAATGTGCTTTCATTTCAAAACACACAATTTGATCACCTCTTTTCTACACTCTTCACGTCAGTCGGGTTCTAGTTCAGCTTTGTCTCATCTGGATGTTTTTCCAGAAGTGCACAGATGCTCTTTAACATGTTTCCTGGCTCACTTGAATCTGTGCATAATGGGTTTGAAAGAGAGTGTCGTCTGAGGACAAAACAGATTTACGTATGAAGCCATACAGTATAACGGTGTGAGCAGATAAATGTGCTGATCATTGTGTTTTTTCAGCAACTCCATTATTTTCAGTATTCCTCTGGCCACCTGTGCTGTGACTGGAAAACAAGTAGATAATGAGTAGCTACAGAGTAACAGGATTACTATGCAATGTGTCTTGTATATTGCAGTGTGTTGTACTTATAAATGAGGACGTCAAAGTCTTCCCTCTAGTTGGATAAAAGCTGAATGCAGTTTACCTCCCACGTTGTATCCCAGACAGGAGTTCTGGTCACAGTATCCAGGTGGGCCTGGTGGTCCCGAGCTTCCTGGATTCCCTGGTCTCCCTGCAGTACCTGCATTCCCGGGCCGACCGGGCGGGCCCTGGCTGCCCGTCCTGCCCTCGCCGGGAAGGCCTGGGGGGGGGGGGGGGGGGGGGGGGGCAGAAGACGAGTTAACGGTAGAACAGGGTCCAGGGCGCCGAGGCGGTCGACATGTTTGGGAACAATTGTGTCTGCGCGACACCTGATGAGAGCAGATAAAGCAGAGATTGACTGGAGGAAAATAAAGTGAAAACCTGCCATCCGGGGTACATCCTGTCAACACACTATCACCTCCTCAATCTGCTCTAAATCCTCCTCTGTGCTGCTGTAACAACATGGCATAAATAAATGAGAGGCTGCCGGGCGTCTGCGCTGCCTGTCACTTGTGGATAAGGGAGATGATGGTGGACGTCCTGAGGGCAGCAGCAGGAATAACACGGCTCTTTGCTCAAATGTAGCCGGAGGCTTCTCTTTGCTGTTTTCACAGGACAATCGGCTCCATCAGCAGCCAGCAGAAATGTGAAATCAATATTTTTCGGGGGGTTTCATTTACCAAGTGTTAATATTATCATCGCACATATACTCCGAAAGGCTGAAAAATATGGCGGACAAAGACAGAGAAGCCTTTTCTCAGTAAACACTTCCTTTTTCATCTACTGAGGTTTCTGTTTTTATTCTTTTTTTTTTCTTCTTCAATACTGCTATATGATCATAAGAAAGTTTCCAGGGAGTTTTGTCAGCTTGTTCTGAGTATTGATTGCAGTAAACAGAAAAATCCCAGCACTGACATATTTTCATAACACAAACCTCAGATTCCACACAGCACAGAGAGAAATCAATACTGGGAATTATATTCACGGTCCAAACTGTCTGCTTGCTGTTTTCAGGCCGAGACTCAACAGAGAGAGTGAAGCAAATCCAAAACGCATTAAGACTGTGCAAAACACAAGGAACAACATCTCGCATACTCAAGCTGAAGCTTGAAAACTTTAAAAACTAATGCCCAGGGGCACAATAAAACAAAGTTATCCTATTTGGACCTTTGGACCAAGGAATTATTTGAGATATCATTAAGCATATGGAATGTCAGACTCCTTTTAGTTCAACAACGACTCCAAACACATGTTTTTGTGCAATAGCCAAGATAGCAATAAGCCATTTTTTAAACACCGTCTATTGATGCAAAAATACAATGACATATTGAACAAGTTCTCCAGTTCTGGCTTGTATTTTCTTTCAAACTCCATTATATTCAAAATTGTAACAGATTACTTGTGTTTGAGTTTCATTTAGCCGCCGAAATCTGCCAAAAAGGTCTGAAGACCTCCCTGCTACAGTGTTTCTCTCCAAGCTAATGTTGGCGAAGCCTTATAATTCATCAGGGAACAGGATTTCTGCAGGCTGCAGACTTGCTTGTTTGCACAAGTCCACCCTTATAGGATTTCTCTGCTACTTGGTAACCCATAAGATTGTTGGCGTCACTGCGGAAGCTGATCTCCCCGTGTTGCGTTTGGTCTGCAACAGTTACAAAGGCAGCACCATCCACAGAGGACAGCTGAGGGACACCAGTTAGGTCTGTTGAAAACTTTACTTTGCACAGTCATCTCATGAAATAGACCCTCTGGTGAGCCTGTTTTGGCCTACAGGCCGTCTTTTTCACCGCCCCTGTTCCTCCAGTGTTAACGTTAGTGTAAAACATCCTTATTTGCCATTTAGATATATTGTCAGAAAACGTACGACTCACTTAAATCACATTTTTCACTCTCTAGTTGAGACATTTTCTAAATTGGGTAAATATTAGAAGCACCATTTTCTTACTATTTATAATATTTTGGCTATTTTTCAAAAAATCTGCCGAAATATTAGTCCGATATTTATTGAAAAACTTGCATTAGTATATAGAATGTGGAGTAGCTCCTATGTCAATGTTTAGAATAGTTTCATTAGGCTTTATATTATTTTCAGCGAGGTTTTAGTTTAGTTACAAGGCACTGAATATGATCACTCGCCCATTAAAGGGTTACAAAGAATAACCGTTTAAAGTTGAAAGGAGAAAATTCCTTTAGGATTTTGTACATGCATGATATTTACCAGGCGGTCCGGGCGGTCCTCGAGGTCCTTGACTTCCAACCCCTGGACTCCCTCTTTCTCCTTTCTCTCCAGAAAGACCTGGAAACACACACACAGGTCAACACAAAGACACAGTCGAAAACATTGAGTCACGTTTATACTCTTTCGTGGCCACATAGCTCTCTGAGGGATTAAAATCAGTCCGGAGGCACTAAAACATGACTTAAAGTTATAATCTCACAGATTTCCAATAGAATACACGTCTGTTAAGTCATTATCTTTTGCCAGATGAGGTAACACGACGGTTGTAAAGCCTGTGACTCACAGATGGATGCCTTAGTGTTTTATTATATAATGAACAAACTGGGTGTAAATTGGACTTTGGCAATATTACTGAATATGGCAGCATTACTGGAAATACATAAAGTGTGCACAGTTACTGAGGAGACTTCCATCACCGGGCAGCGGTCGTTCTGCCAGATGGGAGGGCGGGGCTAACGGGCAGGCTCGCCAGAGGACTGACGTCAAAACAACACAGTGAAGTGGGAAAGCGAAAAAGAGGACATCTTCAGGATGTCAGATTTGAATTCTCTGAACTCATGAAGTACTCATACTGCTCCAGTTTATCATTTTTAGTCCACATCAGCAACGTTTTCCTGAAATTAGCCTTGTTTTGTTGAGATGGCGCAAAAATTGAGAAATACAGACAAACTGAACTATCATGAGGGATGGATCCCATTAAAACTTTCAGTAGGCCAATTAAAAATGGACATGTTGTTGCACTATAGACACTTCTGGTATAAAAGTGTACCACCAAACAGTTGGTGTAGTGGTGAAAAAGTCTTGCTTCATATATTCATTTCTGTCTGGAGTCTGCATTTGTTCCTTGTGCATGTACTCATTTTCACTGGGTCGGCTGGATGGACACTAAAACTGCTTGTGTGCTGGTGTGGTGGATGTTTTCTCTGGTTTTATCTGGTAGTGTTGTTAGTGACATTTGAGGAATCTATGTATGTTTTGCTCATAATAACAGAGATGTTGGCTCCGTTGGTGCACAATCAACGAACTGGCTATTGTGAAGAAGACATGATGAAAACTCTTTGCACACACACTGCCCTATTACAATATTTACATAATCGGCTTGTTGTGGTCAAGTGAGCTGTATCCACCTGTCAGCATCAGTCTGAGGGGGATTAGGAATTTATGGGACGTGTAAAAGAAGTGAGCGCCTCAAACGGGTGTCTGCGTGGGAGGTCAGGAGAGCAGTGGAGTTTGTGTACGGATGTTCAGAAATTCAAATCGCAATGCTATTGGTCCCTTAGCCACAGCAGCTCCAGCATGCTCAATCAAATGTAGTGAAATGAAGGGTAATTATGAATAGGATGTGGAAATGCAGAGAGATAATCTTCCCAATGAAATCAATGAAGTAAGAGGAGTGGGGCTATTCCAGTGAAGTGGCAACATTTACTCCAGATTTACATGAACTCCACTACAAAACAGAGAAAAATATTTCCAATTTACATTTATAATCACACATTAAATAAAAAAAAATGAATTTTGTACGTTTTAAATGCTATTTCCATTTTTATCTCAAGCCCAATCTTCCAGAAATCTTCAAAAAGCCCAATGAAAGTTCAGAATATAAATACAGTTTTCTTATATTTTAGTCCAATAAAATCCTTGTGTTCTCTCAAGTGTTTTTTTTTTCTTCTTAATAATCTGGGGTGAAACCAACTCCTATCACACCACCTCTATCTCAACCAGCTTGGACAGCAGACACTGCTGCATGTGAAGAGATGCATTAGTGTCAATCTGCTGTAAAATGTAATAAACAATGATGTCAGTCACTTTTCTGCAGCAGTTTTTTTTTAACTCTTACTTTCGATACTTAAGTTAGTCTTTTTTTGGGGGGGGGGTGCACCTGTGTATTTTTATCTTTCCAGTATATCTGTGTTTCTTTATTTCCTCCGGGGTTTTTTCTTTCTAATTTCAGCATCGGTAATACAGTATATTGAAAATGTCTGCAGAAAGTGTGCTGGATGTGTCACGCGTCAATGATCAGCCTAATAAAACGTATGATAAACCCAAAGTGCTGCAGCTGTCTGAATGACCTAACGGAATATTTCTTGTACGCTCCAATATTAGAAAGCCACATAAAAGTGTGATTCGCGGATTTTCTGTGCTGCTGCTTTTATGATCATCTAATCAATTGCGTCGGTAAGAAAGAAGTAAACACAACCAAGCTGAGGAGAAAACATTTTATGCTACCTCAAATAAAAATTCACACGGCCTCGTCTCAATAGTGCGTCTATGCTTTCAGTGCGCTGACTCGCTGTTACTCCATCCCGGGCAATGTTTTATGTAGAATCTGTTTTGTTAATTTTACTTACAAATAAACTCATAAATCTGAATCCGAGAACGGCTTTGGTCTGGTCTCTGGCTGCTCGGCACGAACCATCATTTCTCAAGTAAGACATACATCTTTTAATATTTGGCTTACTCCAGTTTCACTTCAGCCAATAAAGCAGTAAATTAGTTTGTATGTGCAAGTGGTGGACCCACGGCTACAGATCATAAATGTCACTGAGATTCTCCCAAATGACATTAATGGTCTGTCGCCACAAAGGTTTGAACCACAGAAGAGGACGTAACCATGCTGGACGCTTCCTGACACAAGTTTTGACCGTTCTCAGCTTTCCTGTGTGTGTGTGTGCGTGTGTGTGTGTGTGTGTGTGTGTGTGTGTGTGTGTGTGTGTGTGTGTGTGTGTGAGTGTGTGTGTGTGTGTGTGTGTGTGTGTGCGTGTTTTAGTGATGAAGACGGAGCCTCATAAAGCCTGTTTCTCCTCCGAGGGCTCATGGCAGGAGAATGACCTCATGGATATTGGCGTTACTGTTTTCTGGCCGGGACTGAACCACGTGGCGGCTCTGACCCGACGGAGAGTCAGTCTGCAGAGTGGAAGGGCAGGCCGGAGCGCAAAATACAGCAAACAAACGATCTCGTTCAAATTTCAATGGGAGCGAGGCACAATTTGTTGTTACTGTTATTCACGACGTGGAAACTGCCCAATGCAAGTGTAGTTTGACAACAACACTCAATGTTTCGTGTGCCTCAGTTTTATAAGATCAAATCAACATGAGCTTTTTTATTCGTGGAGGTTTGGAGGTCATGATTTTCTTTGTCTCGGGAGAAATTTGCTGCAAAAGCCAAGACAGAAACAAGAATAACTTTTTGTCTTTTCTTTAGTGAATGAACTTTCTGTGGTATATAAATCAGATTTCACATATTTAATATTGTTTGGATTTCTTTTGAAAATTACTATTTTTGTGAAATGCTTGGATATCATGTTGATCAACTGAAGAGATGTTTAAAAAACCTCAGCAGTACTGAACTGATTATATTTCACAGATATTTTTCAGTTATTGTTCGAACATCTAAACATTTAGTTTGTTGCAAATTTTTGTTTTGGGTTTTGTAGTTGTGGTTTTTTTACACAATATTGTGATTTAGTTTGTAACATTTTTTTTCTTGAAAACTGTCAAATATTTTGACTGAAGGGTATTTTTTAAACCACTACCTCCCAAGAAAAATCTCATATGACTGGCACATTACAATAAGGATTCAGTATTCATTTAACACAGTATTTTTGTGTTCCGTTTACTTGCTAATTACTGTAATCACAAATTTGTATATGAACTGAATAGGTTCCACTATTAGTTATTTCCTTATGTGTATTGTCCTTATGTACTACATAGATTGCACATCTGTGTATTTATAATTCTATTCTAGCAATAATCCAAAGACGAGCAGCAGACTACACAGGTCTGATTCCACACTGCCAGGATTTAATTTACCTTCCCTGACTGTTCATCTGTTGCTTCCTAAAAAGAAAGTCCCTGGTTCGAGGCCGTTCTGTGTGGCGTTTGCATGTTATCCCCGTGCTTGTGTGGGCTTCTGACCAAAGTCCAAATCCAGGAATTGTAGGTCTGTGATTCCATGTGACTGAATGTCTTTCTGCCTTACGATGGACCGGAGAGCTGTGATGTGCCCTGCTCGTCAGCTGGGATCAGCTTCAACCCCGCTCAGTTTAATAAAGCAGTATGGAAGATGGATGAGTGGATCCTACTTATTAGTCTCAACCAACAAAGTCTCAAGTAACATTTCAGATAGTCATTTCAAGAATGTTCTCTGGCACTGCAAAAACTTTCCTGTCAATCGGGAAAGAAAACAGAAAACGTCCATCTTAAAAAAAGTCAACAAAACCAAACAAACCACTTTGTGCACTCACTGTTTTATGGAAGGACAGCCTGTGTATTATATTCTCCCTCTATTTCATTAGTCACCCTTTCTGAAAATGTAATGCCGACCATAATGAAGTCCTTCTTATAAATACTGTAATGTTTCGCTCTTTGTGACGCTCCCACACAATGAAACACTAATAATGGACTGACAGAACACAACAAAGAAAAATAGAAATCCGGGTTTAGACATTATTAAATGTAAATTTCTCATGCTGCCATCTGCATGTAAAAATGTATTATGAAGTCTACAAACAAGCTGGTTTTTACTTTTATACGTTCCTGCCTCACCTCTCTCTCCCGGCTGGCCGTTCTGGCCGTTAGTACCAGGGAAGCCTGGCCTGCCAGGGGGGCCTTGCTCTCCCTGGGGACCCGGGGAGCCCCTTCTGCCCGGCTCTCCGGGCGGTCCGGGGACCGTCCGCACTGACACCTCCGACTGGACGGGGATCTGGTTCAGGATGGAGTTATAGCGAGACAAATGGCCTGTAAGAGATGGAGGAAGACAAGATTTTCATATTTGAAGGCAAATTAAAAGAAGACAAGAAAGTCAAGCCCGAAAAGGTCAGAAGGAACTTTTTCAGCAGAGGAACTGAGTCTGCATGTTGATGTGTAAATGCCACTGATTACTTACTCTGGATGAGCTGCTCGCACACTTGCCGTGCGATAGCTCTCACAGCAGCTTGAGACTGCACGTCGCCCTGCAGAACAAACACAGAGCTCTAAAGGGTTGATATTCCTCTTTGCACACTGACACCATGTTTCCATTTGAGGAAACACGGCAGCAAAAACTTCCAGACCGGTCGGTGGTTGATGAACTGGTAGGCGTGTGTTTTGCGGATGTTTAATAAGTAAACCCAACCTCAATTCCACAGTGGACGTTTTATATTAGCAATAAGAAATAGAAAACACAAGACAGCAACATAGAATTAAAAATTAAAAAAAAAAAAATCTCAAAATGAAATGTTGGTGTGTTTTTTATTGCGAGGAAGATCTTAATCATCAGTTATGTTCATTGCTTCACTCACTAAAACAATATTTGGACTAAAGCCTGGATCTTCTCAATGTTTGCCCTCAACAGGTCTTGACCCTCATATCTCTGATTTATCAAAGTGGTGAAGCCAGATGCTGGCAGACACACACGCTCTCATCTACGTAGAAATGCAAAAGCCTTCAAAATAAACTGGGTAGTTTTGCAAGTCTGGTCTTGATCGTATTAAGTGTTTCATTATGGTTTTCTTTGACATGTGAAAATATAATGCAAAGCTTCGGCTCTCTCCAAAGTGGCTCTCAGACTCCAGGTTGAGAGACGCTGATCTCCAGCAGACGTTCTACATTGTGGGATGTTCAAGTCCCTTTGTGCGACTTTCAAACCAGAAAATCAGTGTGCAAAGTGCAGGGGAGTAAGATAATTATTCCCATCATTTTAATCTTAAGGTGCCATCTCTTTTTTCTATTGTGCCTCACCTGCACATGTTTAACCACGACAGACTAAAACAGCACATTTGCTTTTGAGACGGGGGCAAAGTGTTGCCTTCTTAAAATTGGGTCCTGACTTTAAAAAATCCTCCTAAATAGAATTCTTTCCACTTTGTAACCCCAAGGTTTAAGTGTTACGACTACTTCTCAGCTTAGTTTCAAAAAATCTTATGTGGCTCTGGTAATACTTTCCAAAGTTGGAAAAACATAACCCCTGATCATATTGAATAGAAAAATGCTATTGATTCACAATATGGGGAATGTAGGAGCCAGTGGTTTTGGAGCTCAGCCCACATAAGAAACTAGTCAGCTGATCTGAGCCTCCGTTCCTTTGAATTCATCTTTCACGAATCCTCCTTGAACAAAAAAAAAACCAGTACTAAATCACTGGAATACCTCCTAAAATAACAGTCTCATAAAAAGACCTCAATAGTTATGTGTGACTTGAGTTGAAGACTCTAATAAAAATAATATATGATGATGTTCAAAAGAACAAATGTTTGAATAAAGCGACCTGTTTCATCAGCCTCCTCTTCTGCTTTGTGATCATCATCATCATCTCGCACTCATTTGATGTGACATGTATTACAGTGCATGCAGCAGAAATATATGAAGAGAAAAAGCTTCACATTCAACGCTTAGTTTTTTTTCTGCTGCTCACTGAAGTTATTACTGCATGAATCACTGTGGGACTGACACGACTTCCAGGGCAGGCGCACACTACAAGATACTAATCAGATTCTAACTGCTTTAATTCACAGCTGGGCCCCCACACTTAAATATATAACACTGAGGAGAAAATCCACTCATGTATTTCTTATTTTTTTTGTTCCCAGACACTTTCATGTGGAGTCCTGTGCTAAAATTAACTGCAGCAAGGTACAAACGTCCCCAACAGTTGATAAAATGGAGCAGAAGCAGAAATTACAAGTTCAATTCAAGCCGGCGAGTTGCGTGTCTCTCAAGCCCTCGGCACTGATGGCCTCGCTGCTGTGTCAGCAAAAAACACAGGCCCTGCTCTGCTGTGAATTTTAACCACGAACACTGATTTGATTTGGTGTGCCTTAAACGAGGTTGAGGCGGTGAAAGTAAAATAAAGTGAAAGCTTGTGCAAAAAAGAAGCGGGGAAACGGTGACTATGTACTGCACTATAATGCAATTTCTACGAAACAAGGGTGTGAAGTCTCAGTGAGTCATTGTCAGAGCTTTACTTCAGCAGAATAACTATATTTTCACTGCAAAACGGAGCCATAAAACTTGATTTCCTCCAAACGTTGGCCAAAGTGGAATGACTTACTCTTTCTCCCTTATCGCCTTTGGTGCCAGCGGGACCCTGAAACATAAAAGCACAAGAGGAGAATAAACAGTCAACTATGGCCTCACAAAAATCCGCGCTCATCTGGTTTATTTCTCCCTTTCACGTTACTCTCTATCTCTTCATCTTTTTGCTGCACTAATTTAAAAGTGATCCATCCAACTCAATACCTCTTTATCCACCCTGGGGCTGCAGCATCAGCTAACTTCACTACTCCATCAAGCGCGCACGCACGCACGCACACACACACACACGCACGCACACACACACACCGATGAGTAATTTAGAGTCACCAATTAACCTCGACCGCACAGCCCTTGTCTGACAGCCCAAGTAAATAAGTACAGACTGTATGACATAGTGCTTCCTGTTTAAAACATAATGCACATGCACAAGCCTGAAAACAGACATTTAGAAAAATGACATCTGTGTCTTGGATAGGTTTCCATTCGGCTTTTGTCAAACACTGAGATGCATATGTGACTGTTAGAGCACACAAACTTAGAAAAACCTGTGAATGGTAGTGTAACACAGTAAAAGACAAAGTTCCTGGATGCAGAACCAGGTCCTGATACGATAAATATCTATTTGATTCTGTTACAGCTTTTGAATAAAGGCTTGTTTATCTTGGGAAGGGGGATATGCCCTTGACCACCGACTGCCTGGCCTGGTTTGTGCATGTGGGTGAGTTGGAGGGTGCAGGATTCAGATATCTAATGCATATTACATCACAGATGGTAGAAAGGCTTTGCCAGCATTCGACACAGGCTCTGATTTGCAGCGCAGGACGCAACAGTAAAAGTCTCGTACTGGACCTCTTCTGCGAATCATTCTGGATATTGTGAGCCTTTGTTGGCATATAAATGTCTCCTGTCTTATCAGAGTGACTCAGAAGAGCCAAGTCAAACTCTCCCGGAGCCAAAGAGGGAAAGAAAGACAATAGTCTCTCCTCTATAAACCTAAATTCTTTTATGATTTCAATCAAAATGTTCTTCCCGTTATATAGGCTATGTCCAAGGAGATTTCTCAAGTCAAGTCAGTTTTGCATTTCATCTGCAGAGTGAAATAAGCATGAGCTAAACGGATGTGGACTGATAAAACAGTCACAAGGAGTGTGTTTTTCTTTTTCCTGTCACAACTGGCAAACACCAGACGTCTCTCAACCAAAACAAGCTCAATAAATTAAGAAAACCTCAGGTGGTGGAGTACCTGGAAACCACATTTAGAAACAGCATCTGGTCCAGGTGGGACACTCATGGTCTCACAGTCACACACTGAGGACATCGCGGAGCATCAGAACAACTCCACATGATGAGCCTCCTGGCTTCTATGTGAACGTAAAAAATCTACAGGCCAAATTTATATTTCATGTGTACTTCTCTGCTCGTTGCAAAAGCTAAAGAAGGAACTTCTGTGTGTACTGAACCTGATAAATAGGGCATAACATTTTCCAGATGCATCATTTAATTCCCAAAACAGAACAATGTGGGTTTAACGTTACATGATCAGGTTAAGATTTTTTTGCAGTGAATGCATCTTTATACTCTGCCTCCCTCCATTTGGATGAATCCACTATCACTCAAGTATCCATTTCCCCTAAACTAGTAGGACTCACTACTTTCTTTAGGTCAGCAATGCCACAATGAAGGAAAATGCCAACCATCCCTCCAGGCAGTTATTTCAGATAAAAACAACTTTGTTTAAGAAGAAAGAAAAAAAAGTCTCTTGGCGCAGTGGCTGAGGGTTGCAGGTGGCAGAACAGGGTCTGAATTACTAAATAAATGGTGCACTCAAATAAGAAACTGAATATCCAAGAAGTTAAATACGAGGCTAAGCTATTTACTGTCTTTTGTTTATGTATTGGGGGCATGTACACACATTTCACAAGGGTGTTTTTGCTCTTTTGCACCTCAGAGACGAGGCAGATGTGGTTTCTTACTGCGTTTTGTGTATATTTGTGTGCGTTAGGCAGAGAGCAAGTGATTTATAGCTCCGCTCTCCGAGCCAAGCTCGCTGCTGGCCTGCAGGACTGACCCGAGACGAGATTAGCTGTCACCACCATTCCAGTATCATCCGTTCCTGTTAGCATTACACAAAAGTTTGGATCCCAGTGTTTGGATGTTCAGCATTGCTGTCTGGATCTGTGTTTGTGTCACTCGCACAAATTTTGCTGCTGCTGAAAGTCTGAACAAAATGTGACCCGCGTGGCTTTGGAATTGAAGCTGAACCATAATGGGATTTTCATCTGTTATTCTGAACGCACCTCGTGATGTAAGTGTAACAGGATTTGCCTTCTGGATAATCTCACGCAAATCTGCTTTATTACTGTGGCAATACATGACCAAATGACATAATAGTTAATATAATCTCTGTCCAACACTAATTGGCTGCTTCTAATTCAGGGAAAAAAGAGTAAAAGAAAAAACTAAATCATAGACTCACTATTTAGCAACACATCTGTTACTTTGTGGGTAGTATTGATGAGTCATTACAAATTAGAATAGGATAGGATTACTTGTAAATGTCTCAAAATGATTCAATAGTGGGTCAGTATGATCATTTCATATGACCTTCTTTTGAAAAAACTGATTAATGAACAAATGATAAGTCAAAGAAGCTGCAACAAAACTGCTGGAATAAACTTCCAGCAAGTAGACAGCAGCAGGTAAGCTTTTTAAAGTAAGCTGGTGTTTATTTAGAGGCTGCAAATACATTATTCTCCGTAGAGGCAGGGAAATAATGTTACTTAACTAATTGTAGCTGCATGATTAATTCTGGAGGACTAATTGTTGCTGCGAAAGTTAGTGGCGCTACAGTAAAGTTCTTTACAGCAAATTGTGTAATGTCTCACAAAGTAATGTCTCACTCATTTTCCTGTGCTGTTACTTCATGGATGAAGTGAGTGAATAACAGTTCTGAGTGTTAACTAATGAGTATATATATATATATATATATATATAAATATATTTCAGGTCAAACAACATCCCTCCCCCACAAGCCTATACAAAAGAAAACATTATTAGATAAAAATCTTTATCAAATAAAACAGTCTCACTCACAGGAAGTCCTTGTTCCCCCTGAGACCCTGCTGGCCCACCTGGTCCCAGAGCTCCTGGTGCTCCCGGAGCTCCCTGATAGGAAGGCAGACGATAACATCAAACAACAGACAGAGAAGCAGATATAGCTACGGGTAGCTACAGGCGGAAGGATAAAGGTTATTAGTCAGACAAACAAAGGATATTAAGAAAACACACTTACAACAGGTCCCGGGGGTCCTTGTTGCCCCTGTGGCCCATTGTTACCAGGTAAACCCTGAAAAAATTAAATACAGTCAGTATAACAAATATTACCTTGTTCATATAGTAGTAGGTTGGACAGAAACACTCCTTTAATGAAATGCTATTAGGATCTAAGTTACTAGAAACCAGAATCGAGGCTACTGATTGTTTTAACAACAACGTCCAAACTCACTATTTGCTTTCAGTCACATTCATACAGAACACAGGAGTTTTCATCCCAACTATCACAGGTTTTCACGTGCAGGAGTTTGGTTGTTTTAAGGTGTACAGAAGCATATCTGGATCGCAATGTCTTCTCCATTATGCTGTGGTTTTTTTATTAAATAGAATCTGCCTCCTTCACTCCACAATCCTGTCGGTCAGCTGTCTGACTGTATGTAATGACATGATATATAATCACACGGCGAAGGCTTTGATGTGTTTTAGCATTCGTGAGTCATATAAACTGAACTGTGCTAATAATACACCGTTTGAAAGCTGAACCCACATGTGGATTGTTCTGGAAAATAGTTTAACCTGAGGTTCAGCTAATCCTTTCATTTCAGTTTGGATGTCTGCTAAACTCTGCGGTCACACACTGAGGCTGATGCCCTTTCAACATGGCCGCTCCTTATAAGGTCCTCGATATGGCCTCTGAGAAAAGACACATAACTGATTAAAAAAGAAGTGTGTAAAACTATTTCTTCCAGGTGTTCTTGGTTTCATGGCCCCACAAAGTTGAAGTTGGGGTGACAGAAGCCCCCAAAGATGAATCATCGGGTTCCTTCCTTGAAATAGCACGGCCACCTTTTGACTCGGACTGAGATTTTTCTCCAGAACTTTGTGTGATGAATGTACAGGCACATATGCATGTGCATCACACTCATCCACAATGTATTTACACAATTTTGTCATATTACAAATTTTATTTGAAGCAACCAAAGGAAAGAGAAGATTGGACATGAGAATTAAGATGAAATTGATTTGATCATCCACTGTTGTCTTGAAGTTGACACCGGTTCAGGCTCGATTCTCATTCTGTCAGGAAGTAACGTTAAGGTGATCATATTTTGATTTCCACTAAGAGGACACTTGGCCTGGCCAGGATATACTTGAATGAAAGTCAAATTTAATCAAAGATGTCTTTTAATTTAATATATATGTATGTTTAAAGTAGGCTTCCTCTGTATGTATCGAGTTATTTAACAACATTTTATTTCTCTATGACCACAGTTTCAGAAAGGCTTCTCAAAAGTTGCTAAACATGCTAAACGAATCAGTCTTTGATACTCAAGATATAGAAATAATGTCTAGAATGATATGATGGTAGAACTAATGGCATGCCTGTATTTATAAAATTGAAACACAACAACAAATTCACAGCTCATTTTTGAAGTCTTTTTGGGCAAATAGATAAATAAAATGGTAAATGAAGATTTTTTTGTTGCCTGCCCTTGCTTAGACAAACAGCATGTTGGCATTTTATGGGGAGTTCAGAACCAATGCTTGCAGGGTTGCCAGGTCTGAGAGATAAAACCAGCCCAAAAACCAGATCATTAAGAGAGCTCACAATATGCACATACAAAACACTCCCTGTAAAGTGTCAATATTACTGATAAAACATTGTCTTATTTACAAAATAACATCATATTTCAATCAGTGTGCTGGCAATACAAGCATTTTTTCCACAAAATAAGTAAAAAAAAACCAACAACAAGCATAGTTTGGGAGTGCAGTGGAGCCGCCCACAAGCCAGGTTCATGTCACATGCATTGAAGTATTGTAGTATTTTGTACAAAGTGCAAAACAGAATAAATGCACGCTTGGTAGTCCCTTGAGAAACACTAAAGACTGCCCTAGACAGGATGTGCGAGTGGACATGTCTGAGAAAAGAGAACATTTGGTCACCTAGGGTAACTTGAAATTTTCAAACAAAACTTTCCTTGCTGAAAGGACAGACCCCCATTTGTGACTGCGCCATGAGAAATCTGTTCTCATTACACGTTGAACCCTGGAAGAGACATGGGAGAAGAATAAAAGACTGCCAGATGTCACAAAAAACTTTCTCAGGATCTTGAGAAACTTCAGTTGTTCCACACGTATTCACTGGGGTTCTGTGCTATGACACGGAGGTTTTCACAGAAAAAGGAAGTGAGCCAGTGTGTCATTAAAAAACTGTCACACTGTAAACACTTGCTCTCCAAATCATCCTACTAATAGGACTCCAGAGGAAGCCTTGGATCCAGTCAAAATATTAAACCAGTTTTACTTTGAATTCGCTTTCACACGGCATAAAACCACGTGTGACAAAAAAGAATCCAAAACTTAATCCTGAACAAAACATTGCCAACAAAATGGCATTCAATCAAATCTTCATTTAAATGTAGTTGTAGGTCAAATAAAGTCCATTAATGTGTCTGCAAGATCAGTCAGTTAGTTTTGTCAATACTTATGGATGAAAGGTTTTTCACAGGATTAATAAAAAAAAAAAAAAAGAGAGAGAGAGAATATCCATTTACACATAGTTCTATATGATTATAATTCCAAATATATGAAACAGGAAATAACTGTAGCCTTCCTTCTTTAAAAAGACGTCAGTCTCGTGAATATGTATCGTTGCAGTCGTATATTGAGACGTGAGCAGCAGGTTGGTCGGTCTGAACTGCAGCCTGAGGAAAAGGAAGGAGGCTAATCTCATTATAATTTTTTTGAAATTTGCCTGAATACACACAAGCAGTGTACGCGGTTTTTCTATATAACCTCTATTAACAAAACCGAACCTCTCACTTATTTTGAACACTCCATGCAAAGTGCTGTGAAGATCAATTTGAAGGCGAACAGGAATGTCCCACTCCACAATATTACAGGTCATGAAAATCTCTCAAACACTGAACGTGTGAGCTGAATTGACAAGCGTGTCGGCGCGTTTTCATGAGGCTGAATTTTAGGGAAAACCTCAATCGACACGTATTGGTTTTGAATTGAAATAAAAGTTTGAGAACGAATAAAGATTTATAGCTCTCCCTGATCGATTTCACTGTGATATGAAGGGACGGAGTCCCCAGGAGACAGTAACTTGTTGTTTCCACTGATCCAGCTGGCTGCTGCTGTCTGCTTTCAGCCAAACCTGTGTTCTCTGTAACTCGCAGCCAGCCCGTCTTTGGCTTGTACTGATCTTGTACTGGCCTGTCCACAGCAGTAAAGTAATACTGGTACATTTTTAATGTAGATCAACACTGGGTTATCAGCTGTCTGCTGTATGTGTGGTATACACACCACATGATACCGACTAGTCGCGGCAGTAAATTCTCTTTGAATAGCAAAAAGGTGGCTGATTCCTGTCTGTCAAAGATAGCAGATGTTAGCTGATACCTACTGTATTCCTCTGCATGTTCTCATTTGGGCTAAACAGAACTGAAAATGGACTTGGTTATGTTTTGGAAGACGTCGCTTATCTAAGCTGCTTCATTAGTTCATGTTGGTGACTAGCCAGACTGGTCACATCCTGAAACCTCTTCTAAGACATAACCAAGTCCCGTTGACTTTATACAATTGAGATAGCTATTGGAGTGTGAGGACTAGATTGTTATCGGGATCCTCTGCTGCTTTCAATGGATCCACTGAAATAAACATTAACAGTTTATTCTGAGGTCATCAGTAGTAATTCTACAACAATTACACTTCTGATTACAAAGACTTCCAGTGTTGCATAGAAACAAAATTGCAATGAGCTCTTTGTGATTTTAAAAGCACATTATGCGTCGCGGGTTTATTATTTGTAGGAGTTCCTACAATGATTACAATTACCAAACGCCCAGCACAAACTGCAGTATTTTGATGAGACATTAATGTGAGAGGTCTGTTGTACTCAGTGGTACAAAGAGGGTGTCTTTCACAATTGATTGCAGCTAAAATTGCTCCCTGATTAGCCATTTCATACAATTACGCTCAATAATTACATCAGTGAACATGTTCTATAACCTGTGATGTAGTTCAGTGTGTTAATTATACGATACAAGGGTGATCGTTTCCATTCAGGTCAGGATGTTTGGATTAAATAAAGTACCAAAAGGAATGTACCAAGTTATTAGAGTTAGATGTTGTCATATTTGAACACATTATGACCTTGACTCCCTCTCAACTCACAGTGGGAATCAGACTTATCTCTGCAAAGAGGAAAAGACAAAGAGCTCAGTGATTAGAGAACCTGTCTCCACAGAAATCTATGTTATGACCAAATAGTAAACATTTGGATGCCATACATACATTTTCTATACTGATTTGTCCAGTTTGTGGTCCACCAGTACTCCAGCCGATCCCTGCTGACTTTAGGCAAAAGTGAAGTACAACCTGAACCAGTAGCTACACAACATATGCCATTACTTTGCATATAGTGAATTAGTCTTAAGTCCAATATTTCCTATTTATTGTGTGTTAATACTCTAACTAGTAATTTCATGTTTTGTCTTGTCTTGTCTTAAATGAAGTTTCTGTGGGTATTTTAATTGATTTAGCAGAATTTTCAATGCAATCAGTCCTTTTTAATAGTTAAACATTCCAAACTTTCCTCTCACACAGGAACCTGTAAATTGTCGTTCATGCTTGTTAAATTGTGATCATATTATTGTGACACCTGACTTATTGTGACACCCTTTCCGTCCCTAATCCAATTTATCTCGATTTCAGTTATTTGTTGTCATTGCTCGACTGCTCGCAAGACGCAAAAGAAAGAGAACAATAAAACTCTGATTTTGGCTTCGTCTCACTAACTTCGAATGAATACTGTGATTTTAATTACCATTTAGAAAGCGAGGGTGTATTACTAAGCCTTCAGCACATCACTGAACCTTTGATTCCTAATAAAACTACATGAAGCTACTCCAGCAGTTCTTTGTTAATGATTTTTAAGATGCACATAAAACAAAAAAACAAAAAAACAAGAAAGACTTTTGCTGAATTTGCTGGTGCTGTAAAACAAAAACACCCAGAGGAAAGCCGGCCTGATCCAAAGATTTTTTTTTTAAAGAAAGAAACTTTGTTAATATAAATATAGAATAGTTAATATTCCTCTTAGTAGTAGTGGTGCTAGTGCTATCAACAGATTAATATAACAGGTTAATTTGGGAGACCATGAAAACAAAACTGGATTATTACAGAGGGAAAAACACACATACGGTAAATAAAAAATGAATGCCTCAGTTTTTATAACTGTGATATTGTTCCTTCTCTCCAGGAGTCACGCTTCACAGATTCATTTGAACTCAGCACAGCAATTAATAACATTGTTAGGAACACCTATGTTTGTCTGAATACTGTGTTTGTCAAAAAACCTGCCGTGAAAAACAACACCTCCTGACTTGTGTTTCGGTGTGAAAGTTGTATGTCTTCTCATTTGCTCAGACGGTGTTTATGATGCAGCCTGCGGCAGAGCTTGCTGGAGCGTAAAGCAATCCAGCATCCACTTTTAAAGCCCCTCCGCTCTGGCTTCATCGTGCACATGTAACAGTTGCTTCTCTGTATAAATGTGGTTGTTTTCAACCACGAAACAAGAAAATACATGCGAATCACTGCTGTATTGAAAGAGTCACTGAGGATGTAAATCAGAAGAAAAAAAAAAAGAGCCTGTAGTATTTGGCTGTACTGGATAGCTACACTGTGCACACAGATCCTCTACTATGAATAATAAACACTCAGTTTTACAGGTTGTGACCATGTGTCAATATCTGCCTTGTAAAATGGCAACACGGCAGTTTGATGGAAATGCAGTTTGTATGAGTCACAGACATAAGAAGAAATATTATGGGTGGCATGGGAATATCGAAAAGGACACAACCTCAGGCCATCGGGTGTTCAGCGTGTTCCGGACTTTATATTTGAACATCAAAATAGAACAGAGCAGCTTCACAACCTGGCCAACGCCACTTTTTATAGCCAGTTGGAAAAACCTTGTTGTGAAGCAACACGAGAGAGAGAGAGAGCGAGAGAGAGAGAGAGAGAGAGAGAGAGAGAGAGAGAGAGAGAACTTGTGCTGGAAACAGATGAATAATAACACAAAAATAATGCAGATGTAAATTTAAGTCGTGGTAATGATTGGCTCCACTGATTACACCAGAATAAAATGTGAGCTAATTCTGTTCCTGCTGATGATTTGTGAACTTCATGTAGACCTGGCACAGTGAGAAGAAACCAGAGCCAACATACAAGTGTCCAGAGTGGAAACCACATGACGAGCCTTCAAACTATGTACGACTTCTGACAACTACCGCTGACGAGATGAGCGTCTGGATGCGGCCAATGAAGAGACAGCAGATGGATTATGTGCAAAGTCTTTCACCTCTGAAGGAGCCAAACCAGGACAACACGCTTCGCTTTTCATATTACATATCTGGTTAAAAAAAAAAAAAACGCCTTTTTCTGCATGCTGTCACATTCTTTGGCCATGTTACTGTTTTGGTATTTATGGCCCAGCTGAGAACTGTAAGGTCTGATTCCACTGTCAAGATCATCTACAGGCAGCTGGTATTACAGAGTCTTCATGAAGGGCATCTGATCTACTGTGAAAGCTCTGTTTAATAACCCAGACGGTACACAACTTCAAGAGCTGGAGACAGAAATGCACAGTTATACAAAGTGGCATAAACTTGAAGACACACACAGATGTGTGTTTAGATACAGTACCTAGCTGGAAAACTAAAAAAGAAATTGCGATTTAATTCAGATCTAAAATCATTTCACGTTCCCTTTGTTGTAGGACCTTAGTTGGACAACTATAAATAGAGCGGAGTATCTCGCTGATAAGAGTTGGGATGGAAAAGGTCTTTATACATTTTTATTCTTTTTTAAACATATCCATCCATCCATCTTAGACAAACGTAGCTTTGAATATCACAAACAAATGTGCTTTGTTCATTTCAACAAACTTCTATTATTGATGTAAAAGTAAATTATTAAAGTCCCTTCAACTCATGGAAATGGTGCCAGGAGAACATTCTGCAAATTTATGATGTGTCAACTTCATATAAAACAAGGAACCTGTCTTTGACTTCTGGGGCTTCGCATATGTGTCAGCACAAACGTATAAAGATGCTTTATTTTAAGATAATTATTCAGTTTAATGTCTCAATGCACTCTGAAATGAAAGAATAGAACAAATGATCTATTTGAGATAAAAGAAGAAATCATGGAAAATGAAAATACATTCTGCCCATTTCACTCATGAAAGCCGCCACCTGTGACAGATATAACAGCTGAACACACCTGTGGCTTTCTTTCTATAATGGAAATCAAACATTCTTCAGAAAGTGTTTCCAACTCTGTTGCAGAATTTCTCATAAATGTATGTCACTTGTAAATTGCTTTGCTTTACCACTTCTGTCCAGTTTATAACAAACCAGCTTGATGGGGTTTGAGTCCAGAGACTGCGCTGGCCACTGAATGTTTTCAAGCTTACCATCTTCTTACTTTTTCCAAAATGTTGTTCAGGCATAGCTTGGACTTATATAAAACAGCCACACCTTGACTTTGGAATTTCTCCACAGAAAGGACGTATATTATTAAAAAGTTATGATGGTCCGTCTCCAACGCTGCTTTTATGCAGACAGAAGGGGTTGTAAGTAATCCAGAAAAGTTGGAACACCTGTAGGAAATAATAGCACCAGCCTTCATGGCTCAATCCATCTCTTTTGCTGCAGAGCAGCTTTAAGTTGTTAACACATTACTTGTTCCCTTTTTGTAATATTGTAACATGCACAGTGCACTTTTTTTTAACCGCTGGCAGTTCACCATATCCAGTTAGTCACTTGAATGACTAGAATTATAATAAATAACGGAATAAAACTGAGATGCTCTAAAACGTTTGACCAGTTGTTTACATAAATATATGATATAAAGTAGAGAGAGAAATTTTGAATTCATGAATCATGATCTGCATGTTTGATTTGGCACAAGTTTTATACCAGATGACCTTCCTGATGCATTGGGATTCAAAACAGCAAACAGGACACAAAAATGTCTTTCTTATCTATCTCTGTAGAGATTTACATCTTGGTTAAATCTTTTTATAATTCACCAATTTTTGAATTTTCAAAAACAGTACAAAAGGTTGGTATCTTACCCTTATTCCAGGCGGGCCTTCTCTACCAGGTGATCCAGGACTTCCAGAAACACCCTAAACAAAATACATACACATAATTAATACCACAGTAGAACGGTTACTACTCTGTTCAACCAGCAGCTAGATATTTTACAAAGATACAAGAAAGAAAACTATTTAGGGAAGATACTCATTGAATCCGTTAAAAAGCAAGGCTCTTTATATGCAGAGTTTGCATGTTCATCCTGAGCTTGCATGGATTCTCTCAGGGTACTCCAGCTTCATCTTAGCGCAAGTGTAATTAGACTACATGTGTAATTGTTCTGTCTTGGTAAAAGACAAAGGGACTGGCACCCTGTCCATATGCCTTCTCTTTTGCACACTGTCTGCTGAGATAAGCTTCTCGCCCCACGACTCTCCACAGGCTGAAGCAGTTACAGATAATGGATGGATTTAATCCTCTAAATCTCTCTCAGTAGAACGCGATGTGTCTTTTCCATTATTATCATCTCATAATTACGATGCACACAAACAATCACACAAAGGTCAAAAAACAGCACAGGAGTTGCGGTCTTGCTCAATGACTGTTTGACAGCAGCAGAGATAAATTTGATTTGAGGAGAGGACCACCCTCCAGCCCTCAGGGTGCAGTCTCTTTCCCAGCAGGCAAGCCTGCATCTCCATCTCCCGCCCCATTTCTCTCTTCATCTACCTCTCCGCAGGTCATCGCACACAGCCAATTCCAAAATACAGTCATAGATTAAGTGTTGAAGTGATTTATCTCTGCACTTCACTATTAGTGGAGGGCTCATAAAACAGGACAGTTAACACTGTTAAAGGTTCCACAAATTACACGACAGGGTCGCCGAGGACAGGCCTCATATGATTAATGATGTTCCGCCGTTCCCATGTTGGCTGATGTGTATTCTCCCAAGACGTCTACAATAATCTCTCCCCTGTCGCTTTCCTTCGCAGAGCACGGAAATCTGCTCATAACATGGTAATTATGGAATACACTGAGTCAGAAAGAATTTAATCATATAATAAGTTTGGAAAAATGCAAGTGAGGCAAGTTAGTTTTTGAGAGGCAGATCTCACACAATTATAAACAATCAACAAATCATTTGAGTGTTCCAAGAGATTTTTTTTTTTTTATTGTTTTCTGCAGATTTTTTATTGGCTCCGACATAAATCCATTTTAAACTTGTTTTGAAAACAAAGACTTGGTCTTGAATACTAACTCACTAACTATGAAATATTCAGCATTCAATTATCAAGTATGTGATTGTTTCTTAATAAATTCTTTCTCACACTTGAGCGATATGGAGAATTAAAAGAGCGAAGAAGGCTAAAGAAATGAATTATCCAAGTGTGCAAGTCATTCGGATTCAGTACATTGGCCTTGGGACTGCTTTGCCACAGAATGAAACACACACATACACACACACACGTACATGCAGCGTCCAGAAGATTAAGTATTGAGTAAGACAGGGGAGCAAGGAGGCCAAGCATATACATCTGCAGAATATCTAGAAGGAGATAGACATTAAATTATTTCCACACGCACTTGTAATGGGGAATTTGTTGTATATAAGTACACACACACACACACACACACACACAGACACATACACACACATGATGACAATGAGAACAAGATGAAGGGAGACGGCCACACACAAACATGTGCTCTTTGTTATTCAATGCAGGTGTGTTTCACACGGTCGGATTGAAACCGAGGTGGAGGGGACGCCGATGACAAGGTTACGTTGTATTTACTGCAGCGAGAGTAAGGAGCGAGCGAGCGAGGGACAGCGAAGGAGGAGAGGAAAAAAGGACAAGGGAAAGAGCGAGCGAAAGGAAGGTAATTGATGCTTTAGAGTTGTGATATTCTCTGTGGTCCCTCGTATATTACAACTGGGCCCTGGAAGCTACAATATTCCCCCACTGAGCCACACACACCCATTCATATTCCTCTCTTTGACAAAACACATTATTACTCAGTAACACAGTGCAGCACAGGGCAGCACTGCCAGTTTTTATTAATAGAACTGCGCAGGCAAAGAAAGCACGAGGTAGTGCCTCATCCAGAAGTGTTGCAGCTCTCCGTGAGCTTGAGCAGAGACTAGTTGTTCCCGTCTCAGGGGAGCCGATACCTCTCCCTCTTTCTTAGAAAAATTAAACAAGTATACCAGGCCTGAGCATAACTTACAGGTTTCCAGGCTCATTAGGTCCTCATCAAACCCTCAATTACAGAAAGTTCTCCAAGGAACAAACTATAGTCAGCACTTCATACTTTGCATCTTCCAACACAGGACACATAGTTTGTCCTTTATAAGAAATCATAAAATAAATACCCAGACAATTAAGTAAATTGGGGATTTCATCAGAATTTTTGTCTTATAATTAATACACTTGATTCAAAAGACTTTGAGGATGTAGTTGGTATTGCTGCCAAAGCATTCCATTTCCCCTGAAAGTGATTAAAACAAGTATAAGCAGTGTGGTATGATCAGTGACTGACAGATGGGAGCAGTGACTTGTCAGTTAAATTCACTGGTGTAAGGAATGAAATAAAATATATTTAAAGCGTAACTCTGCTTCTTTTTATTCCCTGCCCAAACCGTCTCTTAACATTCAAACTTTTCCACCCGTAGTTCCACATGGAGTACGTGCCTGCAGCTAAAGACGGCTATTATGAAAGTTTTTTAGTCTATCTACTCATTCTCTCAAATTTTCTTATTCTATGTTTCTTAATAAATAAATGTTGCATAACCCAAATCTCTACTTCAGAACAATGAAAGACTTTAAGTGTATTCCTCTGAACAATCCTCTTGGGACAACTACAGGAAGCTAGATAGAGTTGACGCTGGAACATGTATTTCTATCTATTGTCATTTTTTTGGCCAGCCCACCAAAGAGAGGACAACAAATTGACAATAATTAAGTAAATTATCTGACATCGCCACAATTCTAAGTTCCCCATTTACAGTATGCATTTAATATCTAACTCACCGATCGAGGCAGAAAATAATACCCAAGCCCATAAACTGAAAGGTTGTGTGTGAGTCTGCGGTCGTCTGTGTGTAGGGACATGAAGCCGTTTGCATGGTCACATTCAGGACACATATAGAAAGAACTATTTGTCATGATGTAAATAAAAAAAGGCTTTTTAGCCTGTGTGTTTTGGTTAAGTGTTAAATTATATCTTTACTAATCCATTGGCGCCTCTTCTTCAATCCAGGAAAATAAAGTTAAATATTTGACCACATATCCTGCATTGCGGGGTGTTTACAGATTTTTACATCCAATACAAATGCCCGTTTGAAGAGGCAGGAGGACAATTGCTTTCGAGTTTCATAATTTCAACAACATTTTTTTTTCCATTAAAGACCTGTTTATTACCTTAATCAATTTAGTTGAATAAGCTTTGTGGTTGCTATTTAAAACTTGTTATTTTGTTTTGTCTGATTGCTGTTATTGTTTATTCTAAAGAGTCAGACGGGGCTACAACATGGGTCTGAATCTTTTCAGGTCTGACGTGATACTGTGCTTTAAATAAGAGGATATTTTACTACTTTAAACACTCTGCATTATGGTGTAACTTTAAAAATAAAATTGCAGGGGAATATTTTTTAAAGCTGCAGGAATAGCAAACAATTAAAAAAAAAACTTTATGAAAGAAGACGTAAGCTCAAAACCCAATTGTTAAGTTCAATATATTTACAACAGTAGCGAATGACTCCTATTTTTTTCAAAGTCTCCTGCTTTGACTCACATTATTTAAATAAATCAGACATAATTAAGTTGCACAAGTGTGAAATTCATTTGAGTCAAGTGTGGAGCAGCTACATGTTTACTAGGAACGGTGAAAAGCTGCCTTGTGTAACTTTTACGATCTTCAACCTGAGTGGAAATCCCATTAAGTACAAAAACCAACAGCGAATGTGAAGTGCTCTGAAAGTATGAGAGAAACTTAGAGGCCTGACAGCAATAATCAGTATGTATCAAAGAGTTTGTTTTAACAACGTGGTGTGTCACTCCGTCCTCCCTCTACTTTACAACAGATCTACATGTTTATACGGTATGTGTGGCTGTCGCTGTTGCTTTAAACTCATTCAAATGGATCCTTTTAACCAAGTTCTGCAGAGGTTGGATAACAACAAGTCAATCACAGGAAGTTGGTGTTTTGGAAGCATCAAAAATGTATCATACATGAACCCGAATCGACAAACTATGTTTAAGCAGCAATTACTACTGAGACCTCTGAGTCGTTTTTTACTTTTGTCATTACATGCATGGCACGCACCCTCCTTGTTTAAGGATCTACAAACACTGAATCTAAAACAAGTAGATCAACTCAAACCTCAAACAACGAAACATTGAATTCCCACTTTAAAGCTACATAAGCTTCGTCTCATTTCTGAACAGCTCAATGTTCAACTATCACATGACTTTCACATTATCGAAAAAATCTTTGGCACAGAAGAGCTAGAAATCGTTTCCTGGGTGCAACCCACACTTTCAGCTTTGCTGCACATCCCAGAAATACATGTACCTTACAAATATGCCACCATTTAAAAGGAAAAATAATCAGGCTTTTCACAAGAAAAAGATGTTGTTGTTTTTTGCCAAGAAGCATAATCTACCAAACAAAAATGTCCTTACGTTCTGTCTTTTTTGAAAAATGGTTGTAACATCACTGATGACGATGCAGAGAAGAAATTCTCTAAATTCAGACCTCACTAAATCCTATTAAAATAGATCAATCTACCAATCAAATCTTAATTATCATTTCATAACAATATTGTTTATAATTATTATTTAAATTATTTCATCATCTCATATTTTCTTCCTTACACTTGCAGTAGGACCAGTTTGTTGCATTTATGGAAATAATATCAGTTTTAGTTCTACTTATTCATTTGTGATTATGATTTCTTCTATAAATTTCCAAGTAAGAAGTCATGTTGGGAAAAGTAGACGTCCCATTTGTCAGAAAGCTCTCCTGAGCAGAGCTGTAATTATCTATCCTGCTCACTAACTGATCGCTTGCTTCATCATCTACATTTCCATGAATGAAATCTGATACCCAGTGAAATCCTACTCTCTTACTATGTTAATAAGCTCCTGTTTATGGGATGAGGAGCTCCTCATTCATTTTGAACTATCTCCTGACTCCTCCTGGCTGAAGCATTAAAGATATCTGACATTAGCCTTGAGCCACTGTTCATATCAATAGAAGATCTATCAGATACTTTATCCATAAGTTATCCCAGTTGTTTTGCTTCTGTGTCTACTAGTATTTAGTTTATGAAATAGTTTGCTCATAACTCTAATGACTGGAAATGATTGGACCAATAACTAATCATTTGCTAAAATGAGTAACTTTTAAAAACACTGAATGTAACGGACACATTACCGATGAAATCTTCCTAGAAAGAGATTCAGGAGAACGCTGACCCTTGCTGGTGTCCAAGACTCCCAGTAGAACCCCATTAAATTAATTCAGTAATACCTTTGACTGGTTCACTGCTCCATAATAGAGATGCTGGTAATGATTATTCACATCTCAATGATTTCATTAGACTGCTCTGAGTCAGCGTCCACGTGAGTGTGTGTCAGCAACAAACACACACACACACACACACACACACACACACACACACACACACACACACACACACACACACACACACACACACACACACACACACACACACACGCACACACGCACACACACACGGTGCTGCTTAAGCATTTATGTCTATCTAATCTAACCTCATAAACTCTTCCCTCCGTCTCCTCCCACTCTGTCACGCAGTAACGCTGTAAACTCAACCCCACTGTAAGGGTGGCCTGAGAAATATAGGGATGTGATGAAAAATGAGCTAAAGTTCTGGTAAAGTGCCTTTATAGAGCAACAGTTTTGTGAGCCGGCAGGGCTGTGACAACTCTGAGATAATGGATGTCAAATTTATTCATGTGCGCCACACCTACACACCCCATTTAGAAACACACACCTATACACAGATCGCTGGGTTTGTTCTGAGGCAACGCAACTTAGTTCTCTTAGTTAAGAGTAACACACACAGGTGAAAGGCAGCGTCTGTCAGGCAGGTAAACAGCCGCCTCTTTGTCCTCGGAGTCGCCATCATATCAGCATGCACCGACACACACCTCACCACCACATCTTATTATCACCATCATTTTTGCTCTCACCATTGGGCCGACAGGCCCGATCTCTCCTCTGTCTCCCTTCTCCCCAGCAGCTCCCTGTAAAACAAACAGTGTCACTGCAGATTCACTCACCGCACGGGTGGCTACCAAAAGAGCGCAGAAGCCAACATCAGTTATCTTAATAAGATGCAGTGCCACTGTAGGTCCCCAGCACAGCTTCAGTGTGCTTTGGACAAGATCCTACTAAAGTCTGGATGTCCCTTTGAGGCATTTATCAACATTTGACAGTTGAAACTGGCAGGTGGCAGACATGTTAACATGAAGTCCCTCCATCAGTGAGTACATTTTGTGAACGGGATGCGGTAAGACAGGAACAAAGTGGCAAATAGTACTCTCAATTTCCATCAGTATTCAATTGATAAATACACAATATCAAAAACAAAGATTTAACTATATAGTTGTCTTAATTGCAAAAAAACAGACTTTCTTTTTTTTTATGACAAACACAATCCAGATAAACATTGTTTCTTCAAAGGTTGATGAGATATTACACAAGCATGTTTTTCTTACGGGAGGTCCCTGGATGGAAAGCCCACTGGGTCCTTGAGGACCAGGAGGTCCGGGGGGTCCACTTGGGCCAACTTCTCCTACGGGTCCTTGAGATCCCTGTGAAACAACCCAACATGAGACCACAGGAGGATCTTATCATGACACGAAAGCTAGACAAAACAGAACTTATGTATGACTACTGTTACACTAACTAAATTGTAATAAAATACAATCAAGTCAGAGTATTGAGGAGTATTCTCCAAAAAGTACTTGAGCATTTGATTCATTTCACCTCAACAAAAGAAGTCCATCATTCGTTGTATAGTTTTCGAAACAATTAAGTATAAAATTGACACTCTGGAATTCGGTTCAGTGAAAAAAAGAATGTGTGTTTTCTCGGTCAGGAAAATCCTGATTGGCTACAAAAATGACGTTTATAAGGGTTAAATATTACATTCTATTATGGGAGCATTAAGACGTAAAACGTGAACGTAAAATAAACATGGTGTAAACTGTACTTTACCGTGAGTGAAACGGAATTTTGTGTGCGTGCGCGTATGTGTGTACTTATATAGAACAAATTCCCCCTTACAAGCAAGCTCTTCAAGGCTCTGTGAAACCAGTTTCACAGAGTTGGCAAAAAAAAGCTGAAGGTGTCACATTTCTGCAAGTTTGTGTTCTAATTGTTCAGCGGATCTGTGATGAATTGCTCCTGCATTGTTCAGTCTGCTCTCCGTCCAGTGTGCGTGTCTGTTCGTGTGTGTGTGTGTGTGTGTGTGTGCGTGCGTCTGTGAAAAAATAGTTCCGCCTCAGAGGACAGGCGCTGAGGGAAGAGTCACCACTCAGAAGCAGAAGCAGGTTTTAAGAGCCGTCATTAGTTATAATAACTTATTATAGCTCTTATCACATGACACCAGAGGGTCCCTCCAGGTTCGGAAGTGCAGATCTAAACATAGCAAATATACATGGCAATTTCAAAGCCTCAGCGCCGCAATTCTGAGCTCTTCTTATAAGTGTAAGGAATAATAACTGAAGATTGTCCATCTTTTAGACACTGTGCCTGCGTACAACAGGTAATGTAAATGGGCTCATTTGCTCATGATCTGCACCAATTCAGCATGAAGTCCACCAGGTTCAGCCTCTGTTTAACCTCATGGCTCAATACTTTTAGAAGGTTTATAACCACTGGCAGCGTTGACAATACGATTTACAGCAGGATGTATGTTTAGACTCTTGTCCATCCATCTACAATTGGAGTATTGCTGGTGTGGCGGCTCATTTAATCCAAGTGTATGAGCTGCAGACAGACAGTTCCTACAGTGGGAGTCAGAAAAAAGGAATTCCCGCAAACCACCACTGACTCTCTGTGTTTGCAGCTTGTTGGCTCAGCAGCAGTAGCCAAAGTCATCAATACTCCAGCTGTATTTATTGTTTTACTACTCAACCCGGCAGTTGCTGGGTTCATGTCTCTCTTATCCATGCAAACAATCAAAAGAAACCATGGATATATATACATGAATGGACGGAGAATGAAAACAAACACTGAACTTAAATGCCTTATGTTGTGTTTAACTAAGGTATCAATGAACGATGGCGCTAAATCACCTAAGAAGTTCAATCCAACAAAAGACGCCTCAAATTTAAATGACTAACAGGTTTATTTTAGTAACTGAACAATCCGTTATTCAGCGCTTAATAAAAAATTCACTAGGAAGGATTAGCAAAAATGACTAAGGATGAATTCATGGAGCAGCGTGTCTCATAATGCAGCTGGTAAAATACACTTGGCTGAAGCTCCAGAGCTCCAGACTATAACAGGAGTGATCTGGCAAGCATGTATTAACCATTTATTGGGTAAGTCAACAAATGTGGTAATTTCTTTCAAAAAAATAATCTTATCTGAATGACAACAGAAGATTACATTATTAAATTAATCATTAAACAGAGGAATGAGCTGCTGGCATGCTGTGTCCTTGCAGTGGCAAAGCATCTTTGATGTGTAAATGGCACATAAGGTAAAAAATAATCAGATTGATGATGTCATATGAAGGATTAATGCGATTTAGTGTACCGTGAAGTACGCGTGTGCCAGGAGGACAGAGAAACCAAAGGTCACTTCAAATCAAACATATTTTCTTTCATCGAAACAACAAATTCTTTGTTGGAGAACCTTTGCATGAGACTGTTCTCTACTTGAATGTTGAGCAAAATATGCTAACGTATCACTTCACACAAGGCACTCGATCCACGGCCACTCAGCACAGTCAGAGTGGGACATATGGTCGAGATGAACAGTCTCGCATTCTTGATTGGCTACCCAGCGGTGTTTGAGCAGAAGTGTCAAAACCAATGCCGTTTCTCGCAAAGGAGAAAAGCCTGAAAACATTTTTTAATGTTCAGATTAAATTACACTCATAGGGACTTGGAGAGTATTGAGATTTATAAAAAAAAGATTTATAAAAACAAAAACTCAAAATGTGTGAGGCCTTGTAATAACTGGCACAGCTGCATGGGTTGTAAACTTTGCTGACATTTGTGTGTGGTGGTGACTGGTGCCCTGCTTTAACCCTTTATGAGGCACACATTGAAATTCCTGGAAACTACAACCCCATATAGTGGTTAGTACATATTTAAAGACTTCAGAATTTTAAAGTTGGATGAACACCCTTATGTGTCATTTATCAATCGGATTAAAAATCCCAATTTTTACAGCCATAATTCTCAAAATGTTATTGGCTCAATGGATTCCTACTACTTATTCTGTTATTTGTTCAAAAAGTGCTGTATATATAACTTAACAGCAACATGCACCAGTATGGTTGACTTTTATGTGTACAGTTTGAAAAATATGCTACTTACTTCTTTTATTCCATTTCTATAGTGAATGCATCAGTTAACATCTCTGACTGGGAGGAAGAGAAACATTGCCAAAGCAAGAGGGCAAGATATTACCTGTTTGTTCAATATGACCACATAATGATGTTATTTAACACTGTCAACTAATCACAACTAGAGGTTTGGACGATACAGGCTTATTTGAGAGTTAATCTTGAAATTCGGATGAGGCTTTTTCAAATTTCCATTTTCTTTTTCATCCCAATGGTACGTGGAATGAAGAGCAGCATGCACTATCTAACAGACCTTTTCTCTAACCTCTGTACATTTGTCAACTGAATACCACGTTAAACAGAAGCTGTATTGCCATTGGAAGCCACCATTAGTAAAATGAAAAGAAAAAACATTTTTATTGAGCGGAGCGGGATCTGCTCACCACAAGTTGTAAACTGACCCTCTTTCAACCTCCCGTAGTGCTCAGGCAGACTGAACTTTGCCAAGAGAAACCACAAAGCTCAACACAAGGTGTTATTATTGAGGTGTCAGCCAGGATATATCGATTTTTCAGGCTTCAATGTGCAATTTATTCACCCAGAAATCACAGAAAATTTGCTGGCACCTCTGGTTTATGGTGACGACCATACCCTGATTATTTCCCACCAGCTTCTCACCACAGCGTGCACCAAAATTTGACCCGTGAAATTCAGCCTTGGAGCAGTATTGCTGTCAACCTCCAAAGCTCGGAACATGTCCCAACAAAGTGCACCGAAATAGATATTATTTGAGACTTTAAGAAGTGCTGTGGTGTCGTAGGATTTGAGTGGATTTTACACACCGTCACTCCTGGCTCTCCTCGGTCTCCTCTGGCTCCCCTAATGCCTGGACCACCCTGAAACACAGACCCCGAACACACTGTAACAACAGAACATCACCCACATTTGAACATTGTGTGCTCAAAAAGAGTAATGGATAAGACACCCACATTAGAAAAAAAATACAGAACTTCTCCGAACATGGAAACTGTAGCTCATGCCTAACAATGTTGTAAAAGCAGAACTGCACATGTCTGCGTTCTACATACTGTAGATTATGAGTATGATGGACGGAGTCCAATGCCGATCGATGCGGCAAATTGCCTCTTTGAGCTCTGCGTTTTATTACGCTGCATCTGTGAGGAACAGCGACAGTCTGAAGCTGTAAACCTTGGGCTGACCCCTCAAGCCCCGAGGTTTATCCAGGGAGAGACAACACACATCTGCTGATCGTTGGCCTATTTGGGATAAATCCTCTTCCTGTGTTTGCTTGAATAGATCTCCCCAAGGACAAGGGGACAACAATGTGCCTCCTTCAGACAGGAACAAGAGTAGAGAGATTTTAAAGGGGACGCCCATTTATTTTTTATATCCAGTTTTTATTGGTTTTTAATATCAGGTATATGTATAATTTGTTATTTTTGTACATATTTTCTTTTGACATTTTAGAATGTGTTATTTCCACAACCATTGACAGATTGATGCACACATGGTAACGTATTCCATAACGAGTAGATTAGGTTGTTTTTAGATTAAAGTTTTTTCCTCATTTTAACCACTTGCATCAAATTCTTTAACCTAGTAACAATGGAAACATACAGTTTTAGTTATTATCTGTGTCAATGAATCAGCTGACCCAGCTGTGGTGTTTTCCATCACCTGGAGTAAATGGCTCTGCAGGCCTAAAAGAATTTGAATGATATCCATCTTTCATACCACCAGAACCAAGGATGCCAATCCCAGTTGATGTGGGGTAAAAGCAGGGAGAGTTCAGACGGTCTATCATAGGACAAGCACAGAGACAAAGACACACATATGGACACTTTTAGATTACATAATTAACCCCAATGTATGTTTTTGGACTATGGGAGGAAACCCGAGTACCACAGTTGCCGTTTGCACTTGTATTGTGAGGTACACAACTAATTGTTTGTCAATTTAGACATTTTCTTTGTTGTGGTCTTCTGAACAACATTTGACTGTGACTTGGTGGAGGCAAAATTAAACCCGCAGAGAAGCTGAAATTGGCTTCCAACATTGATAATACAGACAATTATGGCTGGATATTTCCTCCAACATTTAATGGAAATAGAAAAAAAACAAAAAAACATAGTTATTATGATTTAACTGAGCAATTTGATGCTGAAAGCAAATTTACATGTTTTAAATAATGCTTGAATCTCAAACAGCATGGGCACCGCTCGGTTTTAACAAACGGGAATTGCAGGTATGAGCACGTCTCGTTTCTCTAAATATCAGATTGATTGTGGGCTGATGTTCAGTATTAAGCTGCGGCTGTGCCAAGTCAGGTTGCACAGATTGTTGTGGTGATCCAGTGGTGGCAATCAATTCCATTTCAAACATGACTCAAACTCAGAGCTGAAGAGGTGTGCTGCTGTGTCAGGCAGGAAAAGGCATATATCCAACAGTGAAGGCAAATTCTTACAAGAAAAGAAGAACATTTATATGAATAATCACCTCTGATAACCACCAGCCTGTTTGATGGATAACTGCCACATCGCAGTAGATTTTAGAATAGATTATACGTAAGCTTTCAGGTATCTGTAATTACTGTAATTGAAATTGAATACAGTAATTATAACACATATATCAGTAGTTACATGCACTATGTTCTACTTACATTCTTCAAACTGGATCTTAACTTGCTTTAACTTCTATAAGGACGATTCATAGTGTTTTATACAAAGTACAGCCAAGTGTCCTTTTTATTTTATTATTCAGAAAATAATCCAGTTTCTGGCTTAAAACTATTATGCAAGTGAATCATGAGCTATGTCATTACTGATGATAAAGCTGGTTTATCCACAACGCCAATGTATTACATTAACAATAGTTATTGTGTGTGTGTGTGTGTGTGTGTGTGTGTGTGTGTGTGTGTGTGTGTGTGTGTGTGTGTGTGTGTGTGTGTGTGTGTATATATATATATATATATATATATATATATATATATATATATATATAAAACGCCACCATCAACCTGAAAAGGCTCAAGATGCCTTCAAAACAAATTCAAAATTAATCTTTACTTTTATACTAGGAATGTCTCAAGGACTTTTTTTATTTTTATTGCTAACCCATCAAAATTGAATCACTTCTTTTACTTTTATCTCCTCTGGTAGACAAACAGAGACGACTAAAAGATATGATCTATCTAATCTGAGACTTTAAACAAGTGTTGTTATTGAGCATCTGATGGGAAATGTGACTGTTTGCAATCGCTTTTGATAATTTTGGGATGTGCTGTTTAATGGCAGTATCCTGTCATAAATACAGCATTTAAGCATTCCCACTGTATTTATGAGGGCTTTTCTATGCCCTTTGGGTTTTGAGTACTGCAAGTCTCAGCAGCCCAGCAATTTATTCAGCACACATCTATCGTTTACTGGCATGTTAGGATGTTTTTGAAGTTTGGTGTGTGTGGGACGCCGGTCTCCCACGGGGAATAACATACATGTATTGTAGCATATAAACCTTCATATTGTTTGAAGAAGGAGAAAGTCAGTGCCTCTTCATCCTGCCTCAAAATCCTCCTACAGCGGGCAGTTTCCGCACAAAGGCAGCTATGATTTTGCCATTAAATCCTTCATCTGCGTCCATATGCTGCACTTAAATTGTGATTTAAGAGGCACATTTGAGGCCACGGCGAGAAACTAACAGACAGACTGACAGACACAGAGACATAAAGTGATAATAAAAGGAGGGGGGGGGGGGACAAAAGCATCGCCATGAGGTGAAGGTAACACAAAAGAAAAATACAGAACAAGCAAAAGAAAAATAACCACTAAGAGGCTGAAAGTTATTTGCTTTGCTGTATTGATCTGCAGGCATTGAGAGACGGAGGCAACAGGGATGGAGAAATGTGAAGGAAACACAACAAACAATAACACGAGGCTAAATTAAAAAAAGACTTCAATTTTTGTTGTAGCATCGAATTATTGCTTATTTCATGATGAGAAACTGCATCACAAAGTCTGAGGCAGGTTGAGACTGCTCGTACTATGTGAATAAGGAAAATATAATAAATGTCTATGTTGCAGAAATAGGGCATTAATGACGAATAAGAGGGAAGAAAACAAATGTAGAGAGCCAGAACGGAGGGCTGTGTCATGTGGATATAACATTACAGACGAGTAAGTAGATATGACTCGTCAGGCAGGGAGGAAAACTGAGAGGCTGTGATAAATGAAATCATCCCATAATAATCATAATTACTTTCTCAAACCACAGCAGTGTTGCTCCACACCCCTCTCATCCCCTCAGTACCCGAAAGGGAAGGCAAAGAAAGGCAACTGGTGAAAAAAGAGATGGAGAGGAAAAGGGGGGAAAGAGAAAAAGAAGAGAGAATCTAAACGAACTGTCTCAGGCTGTGAATGAGCTCGTTTAGTTGTTTTCATCTCACACCCTCCGTTCGGTTTAACCTGCTCCGGCGTGAGAGGAATACAGATGCCCAACATGCACAACCCCACTCTCTCTGCAACACCCAAATCGAAGAAGATTGGGATTGTATTTATTTATTTATTTTTTTGTCATTAATAGGTAAGATGGAGACATTTAATGTGAATAATTGAAAATGTACAGACTGTGTCGGCAGTGCATGCTGATTTGTCCTGTTGGATATTGTAAGTTGGCTGAGTCTTCTTTTAGAGGTTTTCCATCTTTCTATTTGCTCGATTTCTTTTACAACAGTTTCACATGTAAATTAAAAGTTGTTTTTTTTGTGTATTCCTATTTTTAAATGTGGGCTCCAGGTTTGTGTCGTGGTAATTGCTTTTGCCTTACAGCAAGATAATCCCCGATTCAAGTCCAGTAATGCAGGTTTTTATTTCGTTTTCATTTAAGGTCAATTGGTAACCTTAAATTGCCTGCAGGTGTGAATGTGTATGTAATTGTCTGTCCTCTTGTGTTACTCAGAGATGGATGGACAACCTGTCCAGTGTGCCCATCCTTTACCCATAGGCAGCTGGGATTGGCTCCAGAAACCTGCAACTGCAACACTTAAGATGAAGCTGCATGGAGGATGGATGAATGGATGGACGGCTGGATGGATGGATGTTTGAGGATTAACCTAGTGAAAACCACTAAATTCAACAGAACGTAATGTTCACTGTGTTCAATACACTGTCAAATTGTTTAAATTTACTAGCGACACTTTTTCACTTTTATTTGGTACAGGCCGGCGAGTAACAGAGTCAGAACGGATCTAAAAAAGGAGAATTTAAATTTTTTTAAATTTAAAACAAAAGTGTCACAATGTATAAAGACATGGCACAAATGAAACAAGGGGGGCAGATAAATGCCTCTTGAATTGCAGTGAAACTAAATTAAAGAATAGACCAGTCCAAATGTTCTTACAGGTGGTCCGGAGGGTCCTGGTGGTCCTTTGCTGTCCTGAGAGCAGGTGCAGGCATGAGGCATAGGAGGGCACTGCTCTTCAACTCTCTGAGAGGAAAACGTAGGCACACATGGTGCACATAGTTAGTGTGCGACTCACCTGGTTGAGATTCATTCCACACATGGGAAAAACCACTAAAACTAAAACATAAACACACCTTGATTTTATCAGCGAACAAGATAATGTCAAAACTTGTCTAGTATGTTTATATGAGTAATACATTTATAGGACGGTATATTCAGTGTTTGTGTGGTTGCCCTGAGTACTGACTCCCTTCCAAATGATTGATTACAATAAACTGAAAGCAATGACCCATAATTCTCCGGTCATCGCACTGCATGGAAACTACACATGCAATAAGAATGTTTTTTTTGTTGTTTTTTTTAAGATAAGCTCTCAATTACTGATTAAATGCTAATTTGTCCAATTATATATTTCTTGACAAGAACTCCTCTTGTCAAAAAATATATAATCTGTAAATAAATAATTAAATAACTAAAGCTCATTTCATTACACAGTGGTAACACTCCAGCTTGATAAAGGACCACAAAGTTATTGCTCATATTTGATCAGCAACAACATGCTGGTACACACAATATGTGGTAAGTGGTAATTGAGTTTGTATTGAGTATTTGAATGTATAAGTTGATAATCGGTGCGCTGACTGGACTTTAAATAGGAAAGGGTCAGAATTCAATATACAAATTATGTGAATTACTATCAGAATAAACAAAATTGATTCCAAACAGAAATTTGATCGTAGCTGAATTCATCTATTAGTTGTTAAACCTACAATATTCACAGAATGGACTGAGAGAGAGTGTGTAAGTTTGTTACCAAAGCTGGCAGCTCGCAACACTTATCTCTGCTGGCCCAGGATGTGCTGCAAATGATGTCAAACATCTGGAGCTGGAACTGTAAACACACACACACACACACACACACACACACACACACACACACACACACACACACACACACACACACACACACACACACACACACACACACACGCAGATTAACATGTTTGAAAATGCACATTAAAACATTAAAAGGCCTCATCAGAAGTGTAATATTGACCACATAGTTTGTGAAGTTTTGCTGTTGTGGTGAAGCAAGAGGCCAAACGACTTGTCTGCTACACAAGCTTTAATGGAATTCTGCTGCAAGATAGAAACATGAAGTGTGGCTGATAGCTTTAATAAACAAATGAATGTTCTGGAGGCTCTCTGCCTGCCTAAAATTAGGTCACGGTCTGATTTATTTCTTAAGTTGAGCATCTAAACTGCTGAAGGGTGCTGCAAACACATGCTGTTTATTTTGGTAGAGGGGCAGTTTTGCGCTCACCATCCAGAAAAGAGTCTCTGTTAAACAGAATACACACACAATACGTACATCAATAAACTATGAGAAAAGTCACTGTTGGATTAAATTCTTGTGAAACTGCTTTGTCTTTAACTTGGTAGTCAAATACATGTTCCACAGACACACACATCACTGTTGGAGGAGATTCTCTTGGTGCAAGAAAAACCTGGCAATAAGTGGCTGCTTTTCTCTGAACAACTGCTTCTTGTCTACTGCCATTATTCCCGATAACTTCAAATGCGTGGGACACATTGCATGGTGTTATTCTCAAAACAGCAACAAGGTCATTGTTTGGTTGGCACATCAAAACTGATTTTGATATTTCAGTTGATTTAAGTTGAAGTACAAGATGAGTCCTCAGTCACCCCCTTATCTAATCAATGGCAAGTGACGCTGTTCGTGGGCCAATTAAACGGAAATATAAGATGATAGATGGAAATTTGAGTTAAATGTTTTTAATTCCTGAAGAGAGAAGGGCAGCCCTGCAGCCTGGGTAAAATGATCTTATTCCAGTAATTATCGTCCTTCGATTGCAACACCGCAGGGGTTTTGGTCCAGTACTTTCAAGCGGGAACTAATACTGAGAAACCTAAAGATATGAGTGTCCTATAGTCAGTATAATGATTTGACCTACATTGACAGAAATCTTGAGCTGACTGTTTGAAACCCTAAGAAAAAATATCACAGTTAAATCCAGTTATTGTGATACAGTAAAATATTATGTAGACTGATTGAAATATAATGAAATGCCGTCCAATGACCGTCCACAGATACTCCTGCTACTGAATGGTCACATCAATCCCAATCTAAAAGTCTAAAGATAGACTTGCAGGACATGCAGGTTGTTGTTGTGAAGCTCAGAAGTAAAACTGTTTATTGGTTCATTTGAAATAAAAAGGTGCAAAACTCAGGTTTAGTGACCATCTGGTGGTTGTTGATGCAAAAGTCACGTTTTTTGAATGAAGGACCGGCAGCAGGTGTTAAGGGTGGCAGAACATATCAAAAACAGTCAACTCTCTTCTTAAGACATATCCACCAGCGACAAGAGAAGACCAGCTATATCGGAGTTCTGGATTTAACCTGGTTAAATTAAACGGGTTCATTTTCCAGCATTTTCCAGGTTCTGTCTTCTTGTGTTTGTCTAAATTGAGTGTCCGGGCACAGAACATCTCACCACAGTATATACAAAACACTTTGAGCATTTCCACTTGAAATATATCAAGTAAACTCCCACAGAGTCACTCACTGAAATGGTTGCAGATATTTATGGTTGCCATTTTACAGGCTATAATTGCTCTCTCTTTTCTCACTCTCATACACCTGCCCTGCTGATCATTTCTATTTGTAAAAAAAAAAAGGGGGGGGGGGGGGGGGGCAGTTTTAACTGCCAGATGATGATGATTTAATTGACTAAATGTGATTTATTCTACAGTGTCAAACACATTGGCAGCATTGCGATGGGAGGAAAACTATTGAAATAGAGTTTAAAGTCATTTTGGCATACAACACTTCAGATCTTTACCAATTCTTAAAATGTCCCAGCACTCCTCTACCTCTCCTCTGTTGCTCAGCTTGATAAGCATGATGATGGTTATCTCACATGTGTGTGCAAACAGTTAATCATACTGACTGGAGCAGAGCCGTCTCGTCTTCCTCTGGACCGAACCATCCGTCCAAGGATCTCTGTACCGTCAGTGGTGATGTTCCCGGCAGCGCTGATGGGCTTTTCCCCGACCAGTGAACAATCCAATACCACCTTCACCGATGTCTTGCTGATGGTTACATGAAGCTGCATGACAGGATGAGAATAGCCTGTATTAGGAATGCAAAACATGCAACTCCCAAGTGTGCATTTATTTCCCAGGAGTGTTTCAACTCCGGGCCATCTCTTTACTAAGCACAGCGACAATGACTTCCTTTGTGTATGTTTGTGTGTTTTTCGATAATAAACACAGCCTAAAAGCATCTACACCCAATCCTATTACCACATTCAGCCAGAGTGCCGGATGCCTGCGAGCTGAAACTGCCTCCTTAGAGGAAACCGCTGCCAGAGCTACGAACCGTGAAATTCAACCGTTCGCAAAGTTAATGAGCAAAGAGGTCTGCATCCCGGTGAAGGACAGTAATAAACTAGACTATTAGTACCTGTATGTTTTACCATTATGCAACATTTTGTATGAGTACCCTGCTCATTCGTACCTGCGGGAAAACGTTTCAGAAACACAAAGTATGTGCTTAGTGCGCAAACTTCCAAATGCACACACACGTATGAAAGTATGCAGAGCATCAGCGTATCGAAAATGTGAAGTTAGACAAAGTTCATATTCGAGTGTCAGAGCCCATTTCTCAGCTGACGTCTGAATGGCTGCTTTATAATGACTTTCTGTTCTCATCCTCCATTCTGCACACTTCGCTGCTCATGATGTGTGTGTGTGTGTGTGTGTGTGTGTGTGTGTGTGTGTGTGTGTGTGTGTGTGTGTGTGTGTGTGTGTGTGTGTGTGTGTGTGTGTGTGTGTGTGTGTGTGTGTGTGTGTGCGTGCGTGTGTGTGCGCGTGCGTGTGTGTGTGTGCATGCGTGTGTGCGTGTGTGTGTTGCACTTTCATGATATGAAAGATGATGGAAATCCTCAGAGGTGCAGACATTTTACCATCATTTGGTGCCATTTAGTGGTTTCAGTTAAGATTAGTGGTTGGGGAGTGAATTAAGGGCACTAAAATGTTGACGTTGTATGAATGTATACATTTCCCTGTGTTGGTATGTGTTGATGCCAGTCACACTCCAGAGAACCAAGTGTCTGTATTCTCTGCAGCGGCAGTGACTCAGTGTAATTTCCTAGATGTTTATTCAAAACAAGCAATGATTGAAATCTTCCTCTGGTCTTTCACTTTGCCTGCAGGAAATTTGAATAAGCACACCAGCAGCTTTATTGGTAAAAAAGTATTTTGTTGTGGTTACTTTATTTGCAGAAAGTGGCACACATTTTGGTTCATTAAATTGAAGAAGAATGCTTTTATACTATATTACTATATTGAAAAAGCTATACTGTGTTAAATTAGGACATGCTCAACACCAATTTCTGAAAGGTTGGGATGATATGTAAGATGAAAAAGACAAAGAACAAAACAGGATGTAATGACTGAAAATTAAATCAACACATACATCGTTTATAATAGAATATATGTAACATATCAGACGTTGATGGCTAGACAATTTATCACTTCATGAATGAAGTTGAAAGCAGCCACGCAGCTCAAAAAATGAGGACAGGTGTAGCAAAAACTGTGGCGCTCTGGGGTATTGATTAAAAACAACACGAGGAGCATTTTGTTGTGTGTATAATTGGTGGGAGTGTGTGTGTGTGTGTGTGTGTGTGTATTTCCTATAATATAAAACACTGCCAATAACATCATTGATCCTGACATTTCTGTTGACTGTGTGTACTTTGTGCAATAACTTTGTGTTCCATGGAGAGCAGTAACAATGTGCAATCACGGTTTTTTTTGTTTTATTTTATTTGTAATTTATTTCTTTGTATACTCTATTGTACAGTTTAGAGAGTCTCTGTATGGTGGAAATTTTATTTGCATTTTATATCTTATATTTATGTGTATTCTGGTACTTTTTTAATAGTGTTTTTATTTTATAAGACAAGCACATTCTTTTTGTTGTTTTTGTATCCCTTTGCTCCTTCCCTGTATTTCTGTTCCTTTTATATAGTTTGTACCTTCATAAATCACTCTTTACTTGTACAGCTGGCTGTACAAGTACAGTGGCATTTTTGTTACTGTTTTGGAACCTGTGCAGGTGGCAATTCTGATCTAATCTAATCTGATGGATTATTGGCCTGTCCTTGTCATCACCAAGTGTCAGCTGAATCTTTTGGCCTGAACAAACCACTACGTGCAAAAGACAAGACTAAAGGTTGATGGTTGATGCTTCCAGCCATCAAACAGAGCTCGACAATGAACTAGAATAATTCAGGACTGGTAACTATTGCTTGAGTCTGTAAACAGCGTTCACTGTGTGAACCACAAAAACAAGTTAAGGCTGATTATGCAAAGACGAAATCTTAAGTGAACACAAAGCAGAAATGCTGCTTTTTTCTCTCAAAGTTCAATCAAGAAAACCCGGAGCTGTTGAGCAGCAAGGATTCTACATCAGACAAGAATGAAACGACATTCCTCTCACAAAAACTGATTTAATTGGTTCCCTCCCTTTCCAGACGTTTGTAGACTGTTGAAACAAGAAGAGGAGGATGCTCGGCAATGGTAAAAATGGCCCTGTCCCAAATTTTTGGAAAATACGATTTTCCATGGCTTTGCCGAAACACAAAATGTTTCCAAGTCATGTGAATGTCACAATCTTACAACAAATCGAATTCCACTTATATACTAGCACATTATACTTAGTACAAAAGAAAATAGAAAACATATAAAACAATATTGAAAGGGCTTTTCGTGTTTGTTTAGTCATGAAAAAGTGACATTGGAGCAGATTTTCTGCATTACAAAAGTGTTTTTGTTCTTCAGAAAGTGGAGAAGCTACGAGGCCGACTTGAGACAAGCCCTCAAAATAATTAGATTTAATTAGTCAATGTAACAAAAAAAAAGAAAAGAAAAGAAAAGAAAAACAAAACAAAACAAAACAAAACAAAATAAAACAAAAGCCCCAGTGACAAAAAAGTAAGGTCGAAATAGAACTGGTATAATGCTTTCTGCCTTTTGCTGTTCCTGGCAGGTCAGTTGGCCGGCCCGAGCCGTCCACAGTTAATACTACTGCCAGCACAAGATAAATTATCCCGATGCTGTTCCTTTCTTTCGCTCTCAAACGCACCCACAGATAAACATTCACACTCCACTGTTTTCTAATGCTGCTGCTGTCCTGAGCATCAGTCGTATCTTTCAGCAATATAAAGAACCTCATTTGTTTGTATCTCTTTGTCAACAGATGGCTTTATTTTTGTCCCGATCTGAATTTTCATTTCTCAGACAAAAGACAAACGGCTGTTCCTCTGTCGGACTGACAGTGCCACATTATCTGTGCACACAGGATTTTGTAGTAATCTCACAGCTTTAATAACTGCTCTGTGCTACCTTGATATCAGAAAGCCCGTACTGCCGAGCTATCAATATTAATGTTTAAAAGAAAGGGAGAGACTGAATGAACACGTTCAATTTATCTCACCTCTCAGAATAAAGTAAGGCCTCTGGTACAATGATGAAACTGGAAAACTGACACACACGCGCCTGCACGCTCACGCGCCTGCACGCTCACGCGCGTGAGTCTGCACGCTCACGCGCCTGCACACGCTGCACGCTCACGCGCCTGCACGCTTCACGCGCCTGGACGCTTCACGCGCCTGCACGCCGTTTTTAAACACTGTGTGAGATAATATGGGGTGAAGAAGAGGAGGCTATCAGTATTTCTGCTGATGCAGCCGTTTCTGACTGGCATTTGAACCGTGCGTGCGTGCGTGTGTGCACGCGCGCAGGCTTTAATCATGTATGACTGTTTCTTTTAGCATTTAATTCATGTGTACACTGTTCGTTCTCTTTGAACTTGTGTACAGTGTGTGTGTTTGTGTGTCTTCTTTTCCTATGTCCTGCAGTCAGCGGTTTTTAAACCATCAAATCTCATTTAATTGCTAATCCACCAAAAACAAACGGGTCACTTTCCCTTAAAAGAAATCCCTTCAGTTCACCGAGTCTCTGTTGCTATGTTAAGCTCAGAAAAGAAGCACGCCTTAGGAACGATTGTAAAAAAATAAGTAATTCAAACAAAAGTTGGATTCCAGATGAAGATGTGTCTGGTGTTTCATGACTAACTTTACAGCTGTCACGTGCATTTTCTTACTCGTGAGTAACAAAAGAGGTCAAAGAAGAAGCTCTACATCCACAATAACTGGAAACTATTTCAAGCGTTTTTCTTAAAATAGAAACTGAATATGATATAAATAAACACTCCATCCACACGTATTTCAAAACAGTTTGAATGTTGGCTTGTTTGAGAAATTTTGCTCCATAATTGACAATCCTCTGAAACCACATGGGACAAATGAGTGGTTGACAATGAGATGATAAACCAACCAAGCATTAAACTTAGAACATATTACAAATATTACCAGAACAAAAAATATCAACACTTGGCCTGTTCTCCAAAATAATAAACACCATCCATTTAGCATGTTTGCCATCATAAATAAGGAGCATTGGGTGTGTTTCCCAGAATGTGTAAAATACTGGGAGGAGCATATACTGATAGATTATTCACTGCAATGTGATTTGATATTACCCTGTTTAGAACAGGGGTTTCAAACAGCCGACACTTCAGCAGAGAGGCTGTTGTCATGGCGACAGGCTTTTCCTCAGCTGGCATGCCACAACTTTATTTTATGGACTTTATGATAAGATCTTTACTTGTTTTTCTCCTTTTTATGTCATAGAATCATTTCTGAACCGATCATCTGTAGCATATTATTTGTAGTTTGGTTGGATTTATTTGCTGTAAATCTCTGATATAATTCACAACTTCTTTCAATAATATATCCGATGTCCACATTTCATTTAATGCTTGTGGGGGGGGGTTCAAGGATCCATCCAATTCCTCCATGGTGAAGGCAAGCAATAAAACACAGAAAGTGAAACTGTTTCCAATCAATCACTGTCGTGTAAGCAATTCATCAGTGATCGGTCACTAATGGTGTCATTCTTAGTATATCAGCACCGAATACAATGAAATCGCAGTCTGTTTGCATGAGCATGCAATTTAGCGTGCACTCAGAAAATCAGGTCTTTGTTTTAGTGAAAGCTAATTTATCAAATGTATTACTGAAAAGCAGTTAACCGTTGATAGAAGTCTGCTTTAACAAATGCCTATAAATCTATTGATGATGGATATTTTTCATTTTGATTAAAGATATCTATTTGAATTTAATCCAACAGTATAAATTTCTAGTTAATTGCAGAGCTTTGAATGTCAATATGTCAAAAGGTCCCAGCTCTGCTGACACATATTTTAAAATACAAATATTTGATGGGTTCCAGTTTGTTGATAAAGTCAATTTAATCGATACGCAGTGGCTATAACTGTGTGGATTCACCTGCATGCCCCCAGCAAACTGCACCCTGATAAACTGGAGCCAGACAGACACGTAAAGTCTTAGTTGCTGAGGCGTGAGTGAATAATGTAATTTCTTCACATGATCCCAAGTGGCTTATTAACAACAACAAAAAAGTGCCTGTGAGCTCCTGTGCTGTATTTTCACTCTTCTGCGCTGTAAATTCTCTTCCCCTTAAATAATAAGTCTGTAGAACAGCAGCTGGTAAAACCCCCTCTGAGATAGCGTAAAAGACTAAGACCATGAAAATACACCAGACACCGGACAAAACTCCAATCACATTAGACGGTGTTGACATTTTTGCAGCTATCTGGCTTAATAATCAGGAAATCAGACGTCACCACTGTAATATGTTATCAGCCACAAAACTTCTACCTCAGCTTTCCCTTTTTAGAAACGATTGACGCTTCAGTTATCCTCCAAACAGAATCATTAGTTCATAACGGCAGCCTTTGTTTCTCATTATTTATTTCTTCTTCTTGGCAGAAACTACCAGTTTTTCTAGATCCTTCATGAAAATCAAGCATATATTTACGAATCAACATAAAGCTGAATTACACCGTTGATTCATTGATGACAAAAGTGTATTTTGGACAACTTTAAATACTACTCATAACTTTTAAACTTGAGGCATTTAATCACTGAAGAAAACACACAAATAAAGTCCAAATCTGGAGAATAATAAGGGTCTTAGCACTATGTGACATAACTTTCACTTCTTCTTTCTACATCTGTATTTTCACTGTCTTAAAATCCCTGTTATGTCTATTTGTTCTGTTCTCCTTTCCCCCTCCTTCACCTCTCTCTCTGCTCTGCCGCTCTCAGTTTGTGTGCATGTGTGAGACAAATCCTTCTGGGTATTCCTGTTTCCGTGCGAGGTGTCTTCATATGGTAATCCCTTTATAACGGACACACAAACATGCCCACGCTCACAGACACTCCCTCTTATTCACTTGTCATCCTGTCTAAACGGAGACGAGCACTTCCTCTGGTCGGGCAGCTCCCTGCATCTGGTCCCTCTCTGAATACTGTCGTGTTCGCCATCAGAAAGACAAAAAAACAATGGCGGAGACAAAAGACGCAGGGGATGATGGACAGCTACTCCCTGACATTTTGAGAATTGAGATAAAGAAAGATGATGTGTTGGTGGGCTGCGGTTGGTTTGTATTTGGCAGGAATCCACAGCGGATCTGCACAACAGCAGTTCCACGAAAGACTGTCCACAAACAATGTGCCTTGGACGACATTAGATTTCAAGTTACATTTCCCTCCATTTATCAAGGCAGTGTTCTCAAATTTAACATAACAATGCGTACAGATTACCATTTCAATCGGCTCAGTGGAAGCAAATACATTGAAGTTTAGTTAAGAACACGTCTGTGAAGAACTGATTGTCATTCTGCAAGTTGTTGTTTTCATCTCATGTCTGCTCGCGTTGAAATTCCATGCCAAAATCTTTTGCAATACACATTAGTCATTTACGAGGCCTGTTGAGGCCAAATCAATGTCATTATTTATTCTGTGGAGGCATTTGCATCACTGTTTAATCTATAATCATTTTGTTTTTCCTCAAAACACTTTCTCCTCTCAAGTGAGCAGAAAATTGTCTTCTGTTGAGGGAATATCATCAAAGTTTGCCTTTCTCTTGCCATTCTCATTCAGTCGGGCTAATTTGACACAACATCATTTCCATAACAATATTTGGCTATATTCCCAGTCATAGAGGTAAATGTGAAAAGTCTATATCTGTAAATTAGTTGGGAGGACAAGCAATGTTGTCTCTGCTGGGAACAGTCATCACGAAGTCACAGACCTCAGCGCAACAACAACAGGTTTTCACCTTTTCTAATCATTTCTACACAGCATGTCCTAACTTTTATGACAATCAAATACAGTGCACATAGAACGAGCTCTGCTGGAGGGATTACACCTTTGCCATTAATGTTCATGAAAGAGATTGACCAGTGAGATGTCTTTAACGGTGATAAAATCAGTCCCACTCTGTGCGCTCCACTGGTTTAAAAAATAAACTAAAATGAATGGAGGGGAAGGAGGAGGAGGAGGAGGAGGAGGCTACCCTCACACACTCACACACTCTCCAAAGGAGTACTGACAGATCAAGAGAAAAATCCCAGCCCAGAAGCGACTGGATAAACACCAAATAAACTCCACAAAACCTTAACCATCAAGATATTATATATGACTCAATTTTCTTGTCTCCTTTGCACCTTACGTAACTTTCAAAACCACTTCCAATCTGAACATTAATCTAAACTACCATGTAAAATGTGCTGCTGTGGCCCTCATGTATAACCTCATTCTGCACTGCACTAAATGACTGACACTAATTTAACAAAGATACGATTACAACATTTACATATGTCCATTATATGCTTCTCACTTCACTTAACGTCAAACAGCCAGAAGTATCGTTATATTACATCCCTGTCCTCTCTCTCTTTCTACTTTCCTGCAGGATCTTTGACACTGAAAGTCTACAGAGAGCGGATTAGGTAGCAGTCTGATGCCCACTTGTTATTTGTTTCCCTCTCTCTGTTTGTCTCGTTCTGTAGTAAATGTGAATGTGATTGTCTGTCCTCTGTGTTTGCCCTGTGATGGACCCACGACATGTGTAGGGTAACTGTGTGCCCTGCTTTTTACCCGCTGTAAGCTGGGATCAGCTCCAGCCCCGAGCTGAACAAAGCCGTATAGAAAAAGGACGGATGGATGAACTGTAAGCACACACTCCTGAAAGCCTGACCTTGTGGAAGCTGCCATGGAAGACTTTTCTTATTTCTGTTCCTTCAAAGGTAACGGTCTGGAAATCTCCTTTGTAGTCGTAGTTGAAGAACGTCAGCGTCTTTCCAGAATCTGTTGGGGGGGGGGGGGGGGGGGGGGGGGGCGGAGACAGTGATGAGGCAGGAGAGAAAAGTTTGACGTTTTCTCATCCTGTAAAAAACTTCAGGCAACCTCCTGTCTAACAGCTTGTCATTAGAGGTCATATACCAAGTCCTACCATACTTCATAAAAAATACATATGTGCTGTATGATATCAGTGATATCAATGAGGTTCACTCAATATTCTGGAACATTTGGAAAACCTTACAACCATTTAAGTTGTGTAATACAATATGAAAAATGTCAAACGGATTAATGAAGGAAGTCATCTGTCATTGCCACTGACTGTAACAACCGCTGATTCAACACAATAAAATGTTTAATTGTTGTAGCGCTTTCCTAAATCTCTAACAGAGCATCACAAGTACAGAAAGAGTACTTTTTCTTTCTGGATGAATAACATTAAAATATAATGTAAGAACATAATAATGTCACAGAAAGGCTATGTGATTGTCAACAATGAGTGACGATACAGCAAGGCCAAATATCTCCAAATTTTCCTCTCCTAAGCCCTCAGGTGCAGTGTGGCAGAGAGGGAAAGCAGAGCTTCCAGAAAATGTTTTTCCCGAACAACATCCGTTATCTGCTCCTGGGAATCCCCAAATCATCGAGGCCAGATGGTATTACTCTCTCTGCCGCAGGTCAGGGGTTGGCCCTGGTCCTCCTCCAAGTCAGTGATGTCCAAAATACCTCTGAAGGATGACGCCTGAACCGAGTTCACCTGCTGTGCCGTGTTTATGTGGTGTCACTTATCACAGTCTGACACAAACTCTGCACTACAGTAAATCTGAAGGCAGGGTTACTGGTGTCGTCCCATCTGTTTTGGCTCTATATCAAAGTGTGATCTTTCCCCTCGAAGTGTAAAGCATCGGAGGATCAGATGCTGTGGGTTTAAAGTCTTGGCTCTCACTGTACCGAAAGTCAGTCCGGTTCAAGAAGGGTTTAACGAAAATACAGACGTTTGACAGAAATGACCCAATTTATTGAGAAGTCTTAGCAATAAATGAGGTGAGAAGATAATTAGATAGAAGCAGTAAAATCGGCTTCTTTGTGCTCTGTGAGGGAAGGAAACAGAAGCTAAAACTCACTGTCTCAGAGAAGCAAGCTTGTGTTCAGAAGTTAATAGGTTCAAATCCCACTGCTGATATGCTACTGTAAAGTAATGTTCATCAAACTGCTTTATGATGCAATCCCCCAAATAAGAAAGAAAGAATAAGTACAAGAGATTCAAACTCACTGTCAAGGATTAGTCCCACCAATGGCTCGTTGTCCTTGTTTAGGATTTCCCACAATGCAAAGGGTTCCTGAGGTGTTTCAGGAAGTAGGCGGAGCATCATTGAAATGGTGTAGTCAGAAGGTAAACCTTCGGGATGAAGGTACCTGGTGCCCGCATGAAAGAAGAGACACACACATATGTGTACAGTCAGTTTAGCTGTGCCCTTAATTCAGATATCCCCTAGGCCAGTTAAAAAAAAAAAAAAAGGCCATTGTCTCCTTTCAGATGAAATTTTTGGCTTTCAGCAGCCTCAGACTGACTTGGAGTGCCGACGCTTTTTGAACACACAGCCATGTCTTTTTTTTTGTGCCTCTGCCTTCAAGCACTTCAGGTTCAAAATTTCTCAGCTCCAAGTTTTCAGGGCACTCGTCAGTGTCACATCTCACAAACTGAACAATCAGGGAAAGTGAAGGTAAAACCTGCTGACAATACAAACTGGAATAAAAGCTGCTACAATGACAAAAGTCGCAAAAAAGAGAGACATTTTGGGGCCACGAGTGAAGCCGCTAAATGCTCCTCTTTAGTATATAGAGCAAGGTTGGATTTTTTTTGTAAACCTTATTTTTCTCATGTACTCACTGCACGGTGGTTTTCAAGCCTAAACAGGATGAAGCCCTCTTGAGATACACAAGGTGAATTCCTAATCAAATCCTCATCCCCCACATTTAATTTGCATTGTAATATTTCTAAAACTACAACTTAATTCACCAGCTACTTTTATCCAAAGTGACGTACAACTGAGATCTGACATGGGCCACTCGAGGACAAGTGTGGTTAAGTGGTTTTCTGAAGGTTATTCAAAACCTCTCGATCATCGAGTCCCTACCTGGCTCGCTCTACTCAAACTAAACACTGCTGAAATACATTTTTAAGGGAACTACAAGAGCTGTACAATTTTTTTTTTAAAAAGAAAATATTATGCAGTGGCCCCACATTAATAAAACACAGAAAAAAATAGTTTGCTTGATTTTGTAATGGTTGCCATTGTTTTAAGTCAATTTAATTCAACTTTATTTATATAGCACCAAATACAACACAAGTCCAAGTCCAACAAATCCACATCATCGACGGTGGAAAAGAAAAACTCCCTCTAACAGGAATAAACCTTTGCAGAAACCAGACTCAGAGGTGGTGGCATTTAATAAAATAAGTCAAATTATTCGCATGGAAGAACAAGGTCCTAGAATTGGCCTGTTTAATAATTGTGATTTTTAATGTCACTAATTAGAATATATCAAGGCAGCAGGTGGATTTTTTTCAGAACTACAGTTCCAATTTCTGTCTGTCATTATTCAAATTTTTCCAGGTAGGAGGCATCCCAGCGCTATCAAGTCAACTGTAATTTTCAACAGACATCACATCCAGTGTCTTTCAACCCAGTACCACCAACAGACAGAAACTGGTACATCCCCTTGGCTGCACACACCTCACTCACACAATTTGGTGTATGCCGTACAATGCAGCCAAGAGTGCAGTAACAATTATAATGGTCAAACTAAACAGCTATTGAACAAACATAACGGCCCAACACAGGCGGACTAACTCCTCTGCCCCAGACTGTCTATTCACACCTCAAAGAACAGCTGCACTGCTTTGAAGACAGCGATGTTAACATTCTGGATGTAGAAGGCAGCTGGTTTGAGAGAGACGTAAAAGAAACCATCTATGTGAAAGTGGAGAAACCTTCTCTTAAAAAAGGAGGTGGTTTACACCACAATCTTTCTACTATATACAACATTGAATTTTCTTCTCTGCCAACAAAACTCAATAATCTTCATGGGATCATGGTCAATCACAAATTACCTCTTTTGAACCCCGTGTGACCAGATTGAAAGTCGTTAAAGTAGACAACAGAGTGTCAGGAGCCACGCCCGGGGTCCTATAGTCCACCAACAGAGTTTAAATACCTGAGCTCTCCGCCATTTAGCTACACTAACGTCTTCCATAACATATGACCAAGTCCAGTGAATCCCATTCAATTTGCATTGAGATTTCCAAATTTTGAAATTCCTTTAATGATAAATGTCACACCTATAAATGCATCCCGTTGCCTCCTAATTGCAGCTTGATTTAATGCATGATTTAAAGGAAAGAAAAAGGGTCAAATACTGCTGTCTTTCAGATCCCTTCTTGTTGAGAGCAATTTAGACGAGTAGTGTTTGTGGTGTGTGTTCTAAACCTAGACTTTATGAGTTGTATGGCAAAGATAAGAAAAAAGAAGACGGAGGATGTCTCTGACACGCTAGCTTTAAATTTGGCTCCCGGCGGTTCTCTATTAGTTTGACATTACAATAGTTTTCCTTGGCTCAACTACTAAACCATTCAAGGACCCCATGCAAGCTGCTGGCTGACGATTCAAAGTCTTTCAGTGTTTGTGTATCATTGACCACTGACAGCTCCCCCTCCCCATGTCCCGGAGAGGGAGGGAGAGACACTTTTCACGTAAAGATGAGATAAACAGTAGTGTAAACTGAGAGTAGTTGCTTGAAATGCAAATGTTTTCAGAAACAGAAGTCTTAAATATACTGACAGATTCTGTGTAGAAGGAAACTCTGCTCACTGATATTGTAGATGTTACTAATAAAGTAAATTACATTACCTAGAATGATGAATTGCCCTGCAGTTGAAATATTTTTTTTAATAATGATAATTTAGGATTAAATCATGTGTCCGTGTGGCTCCACAATTCTTTTGATTGAATTATTTTTATGTTCTTGTTTATGTCCAATGTTGTTCCGGAATTTCTGCAAATCACAAGGACACATGAAAAAAACATCCTTATGACCTTCAGCTTCACCAACCATTGAACATTCAACAATATAAATATATACAGTATATACAATATAAACTACAGATATATTTTGCCATCATACATCTATTATTGTTATCTTGTTCCCAGTACAATATTTGAATCTAATCACTTGATAATGTCTTTTACTTTGCTAGACTCATGTTTCATTCTGCCCGCACAGTGGAGCAGTGGTTCGTGCTCTCGCTTCACAACGGGACAGTTCTGAGTCCAAATACTGGCCGGGCCTTTCTGTGTGGAGTTTGCATGTTGTCTCCACAAGGGTTTCCTCTGGGTACTCTGGTTTCCTCCCACAGGCCAAAGACATAGATGTGAGGTTAATTGGTGACCCTGAATTTCCTCTATGTGTGAATGTGGGTGTGTGTGGGTGTCTGACTCCCAGTATTTGTCCTGTGATGGGCTGGCGGCCTGTTCAGGGTGTTTCCTGCCCTCACCCATAGTTAGTTGGGATTGGCACCATCACTCCACTACTACGAACAAGATATAAGCGCTATAAAAACAAAACGGATGGATATTTTATTGTATTTCCAAAGTAGCATATTCTTGATAAGCTTTGGAAAAAATGTTTTAGTTGCTTTCAAAAAATTGGTCTCGTAAAGATATACTGCAGATCAAAACTGCAGCTTTGTGGCTGTTTAGGAGCCACAGGAGCTAAGTGTTTAGTTGTCTCTGTGCCACAGCCGCATAGAGTACACCTTCGTCGAGAACATTATTGGCAATGTTGATTTTATTCACATTGGCTGACAGTTTGTCCTGCATGGGACAAATAGTCTGAGTTTTATTGGTTGATCGCGGACTTATTGCTTATTTGCTGCTCAACTACAATAAAACAACTTTATAACAGAAGTCTTTTTAGCAAGAGCTGCACACAATGTTTTTGTTTGTGGACTCACTTTGTGGGCTGTGACACAAGGGCGTCGCGGTGCAACCTGTAACAGGGGAAGCTGTTGAACGAGCCCGGCTCCATAGAAACTCCAGGAATGGTGCCGTACTCCTTCTCGACTAGGCCGAACTTCTCCATCATGCGGAAACCTGAAGCAGAACTATTATCATCACCACTGTCTGTGTAATCACTGCTATCATAATCATTATCTACACCATTAAGGGCCATCATTATCGTACTGTGGTCATCATTATTTACTTCCAGGGGTTAAACAAGGTGAACAGACCTTGGGACTATTGTTCCTGTCTTTTGAATCTCTTACCTGCCATTGTGTTACCGCTCATCAAAACAGAGGGACAAGCTGAGAGACAAAAAAAAGGGAAGTTAATCATCCTTGTTATCTTAAATCCTCTCTCTTTTCTCTCCTCCCAAGCTACAAAAATCTTCTCTCTGTCTCTATTACTCCGTCTGCCTTCAAATGATTTTCCCCCTGATCTCCCTCTATTTAAACACGAAGGTGGTGTGACTCACTGGCAGTGGCAGCTTCACAGACGAAGGTAATGAGCTGTTCCTCTATTTTCTTCACAGCATCCAAATCATCGACAAAAAAGACGTGTCTGTCACTGGGTTTACTGGCGATATTCACCAGCTCGCCGTAGTCGGCATCCGCAAAGCCGATGGCAAAGATAATATAGCCTGAGAATTGAAAGAGTTAATGCAAGGTTACATTCAGTCGATTCAGCAGTCTAACAAAATAATTTCACAGATATTTTAACAGTTTTTTTTATCTGAAAATCTGATTTAAAAACTGACATGGAATTGAGCAGTAGCTCACAACACGGAGTCTGTGACCCCATTAGGGGCGTTTCTAGAGATCACATTTGCCAACGATGGAATCAACATAAAAAACATAAAAATACACTTTTTTTAAGAAGGTAGAGCCAAGCTGGGTAGTTTCAGCTGTAAGGCTCTGCTGTTGTATATTAAAGAGTGAGTCAGTGTCACCCAGAGTTCAAATTCACTGTAATGTTTTGGCAAATCAGATCTGAAAGCATTTCCATAGCCTTCCTTAAAGACAATCACAGGAGCTTTAACAAAAAGTTTGGGAACCACTGGGTTAAAGCGTCAGGGAACTTGTCAAGGAGAACTACATTTGCCTTCTAAATTTGTAAATACGAAACGAACACACATGCTTCGTGTCAGGAAACCAGAGTTTACAGCCTGTCTCACTAAATGATTGTTTCATAGTATTTTCTGAACTTTGGCAAATTGTTTGTGTGAGGTAAATAGAAAACACACCTTCCATCTGCATCTCTTTTGACACTTTGTTGACATCATCTTGCGAGCGTCCGTCAGTCAGAACCACCAGGACTTTTGGCACGCCTCTTCTGGCTCCTGCCTCCGAAGTGAAAATAGACTCCTTCACATGCTTGATGGCTCGACCTAGGAAGAAACAAAATATGTCAAAGCTGGTTTTCATTCAGTTCAGAGAAAGTTTAAGAGCAACTTGATGGTGAAATTATAGAAGCATATTGAAGATGCCTATTTTGGGCAACATTTTTTAATTAAATTTCCCAATGATTACCTTATTTCCAGCTGTTTGGTGATGTTATGATATTGCACAACATGGACATAAGTATATTTTTAGCAGGCTCCACTGTCACTCTGCTGTTTTTGTGGTCACTCCTGCACTGTCTTACTGTGAAGGCCACACCCTCCGCCAAAGCCCCCCCCCAGAAGGCCACACCCTCTCCCGAAGGCCACACTGCTGCTCTGTCTTTGCCGGTCATATCCAGTGTATGGATGTGTTTGCTTATGCGCAGTCAGTTCCCCAATATGAAAATCATTTACGCAAAAAGACACAGCCTTTGGACGTAGCCGTGCTATGCTAAATGCTATACGTACGTTCACAGTGCATTAGTGAATTGATACAGCGCTGCTACGCTCTCCAGCTAGTTGGTGGGTTAACAGGCAGGATGATAAAGACATTTATTTTGAGGAAAAACAGCAGAATTTAAAAGAGGGGAGACCAACACCTGAGCTACCAGACCTTCAGCAAAGGAATGGTCAGAAAATTGTTCGTACTTTCATGTAAATTTGAGGAGCGGACACGCTGCAATAGTGGTTTCAGCACCGCAGACAGCTCTGCTGTCAGAGTTGTTGTCATTTTCTGTGTTTCCAACATAAACAACAGATGCGCTGCCATGTCATGAGCTCGATCTTGTTGGGAGAGTATGGAGACTGCTATTGAATCATTGTTTAAGTTTCTTTAATGGTGTTTTACAATCTTGACTTTGTTAGATGAACACTTGCCAGCCGAAACATATTATAGCAACCATGGAGCTGGTTGCTGCAATGCATTATGGGAGTTGGGTTGGCGGTGTTACAAATGTCTTTATTTGGGGTTATGTTAGGCTTGTTAGTGTTGGTAATGATTGTGTTGTGTTGTGTTCTTGTTGCTTATTATGTGTAGTTAGTTAGTTGATCTAGTTTAGTTTGGTTTAATATTTGGAAGTTGGCAACCAGGAAGGAAGAGGGTTTTGTCTGTCGTACTGCCATGGTGTTCCTGTGTCGTGTGTCAATATAAAAGCCTCTGCTTGTTGCAGTAGGTATGAATGGAAGAGCATATATCCATTTGTTAATCCCTCACTGGCCAAGTTACATTGTCCATGATCGCCTATTGAGAGAGGATTAGCTCTCTCCTCTGCAGATTAGAATTTTTAAAATGCCTACAAAACAATAGATCCCCTTCCGCCAGATCTCACTGTGATATAAATAATTATTTCCCATAAATGTATATTTTTTGAACTATAAAAAGACAACAACTGTGAGAGGAACCAAACAACACAGTGTTAATGTGATTGTGATTTTGAGACATACCATGTTAGATGAACTAATGCCTATCTTGAAAGAAAAACAACAGATATCAGGACGACACGAGCCCAGCTTTGGTCTGCTTTAACCAACTTTGCTATGTGTTTATGTTCACTCTTGTTGAATCATCTAACAGTATGCCGTAGTGTCTTTTTTCTAAATTCTACCATCCATTGCAAACATTTCCAAATATACATCCACACAGAATACAGTGTTTTTAGGATTCTTAGTTTGAACTAAACCTTGGGTTATTGTAGGCAAATAAATATTTTTGCAAAGCCTCTTTGAGTGAGCTCAGTTGTAAAATTACACTGGATTGCAAAGGCTCATTTGTTGACCTGCTGCTTCTCAGCTGAAGATGGATCTTTTGGACGCTGTGAAAATAACTACACCATCTTAACCCAAATGTGTGTAATTTATTTCTGACCGTGGTTGAGCCAACTGGATCATATCTTCACAGTTCTTTTCAAACCTACAAAAGGTCCCTGCACTGTGGAAGATATCATGCATGGTTCTTGTCCCTAAGAAAAAATGTTTTCGCAGGATCCAATAACTACAGAACTATCACCCTTTCATATAATGAAGACTCATGACAGGCTGGGTCTTCATCATCCGAGGCCTAGAGTGAAGAAGCACATGACTCCCCTACACTTTATGCACCAGCCCAGGATTGGCATGACTCATACGCTGAACTATATGCAACAGAGGACAGTAACAACTGGACTACCAGAACATGGACTACTTAAACTACAGGACATACTGTATTATGTTCATTGAAAGAAATGTGTCTCCAGGAACCATCCTGTCCCCTGGGTCTAAGCAAACTGTAGTTTCTGAGAAGATTAAGATTCTTCAGTGTCTGCAGACCTCTTCTGCTCACCTTCTACTAGTCTGTGGTGGTCAGTTTTTTGGGGGTGATGTGTTGGGGGGTTTGCTCTGGATAAAGAAACAGACTGGACAAACTCATCAACCATCATTACTGAGCTGGACTCAGTTCAGCGGGCGACCAAGGGGAGAATGCTCTGGAAACTGAACTCAATACTGAGCAATAATTCTCAGACAAACACCTTCAACCACAAACTGATCCCACCAAAGTGCAGAACACAGCAGGAGGTCTTTTCTTCCTGCTGCGATCAGACTCTAACAAACAATAAGAGCTGTCTGTATGTGTGATGTTACATATCTATGTGTATCTGGGTCTATCTACCTAGATCGTCTGTGTATTTTCTTAATATTAACCGAAATTTATTATCTATATTCAATGACAATACATTTAATATTAATGGGTGTTGGTGTTGGTGTGTGATGCTGAAACAATGTATTCTATATAGGTAACTTCTATCAATTGTCGATTTTGCAAAACCCTAAAAAAAATCAAACCTTTTGCACAAAATGTATGTTTTTTTAATTCAAAATGCACTGAAGCTTGTATGTTCATTTAGCAAAAATGAAAACCCAAAAAAATCAACTGAGCCCAAAACGACTTCAACATAACACAAGTCTCTTAAAACCAACTTCTGGATGTTTTCATGTCTTCAGTACCAAACTTAGTGGACGTATAGGTGTCTTTAATTATTCTCCAAAATCCTCTCCTATCATGAAGGTGAATGTGTGTGACCTTTGCTACAATTTTAATGTACTTGCTAATTAAAAAACATGTATTCTTTATTATTCCAATGGCATTAATAAAATACATTATTGAGCCCATAATTATTACATGACAAAGAGTGACCTGAAAGCAGCAATCAGTTTTAGTCCAAGTGCTTATTAGCATTTTTTAAAAAATGAGTCTAGTGTATTTCAAGGAGACCTGAACACAGAGATGAGACAAATGCAGAGCTGTGGCAGTTTAGTCTGCAGCAGTCTGCTGTAAAGTTAAAGTTACATGAACCTTTTGGCAGAGTACAAGTTGATCAGCTGCTAATGGACTTAATCAGTCATTTAAATCTGTCTAGACGGCGCGAAAAAGATTTCAAGACCCACCTGGAATAAAGCTGAGTTTTCTGCATACTCGTCCGTAAATTTAAAGATGATTCATATGCACAACTGTGCATCCGGCTATTTAACAAAATACGATTAAAATGAAACACAAAACATTCACATCCTTCGCGAAATAAAATCGAACAGGCAGAAAAAAATACTCCAATCTTTATTCCTGTTGCTGTTATCTCTCATCATTACATTTCTATTGATATTTTTTGCTGTGCGCTGATATGAAATTGACTTGTGATGGATCAAGTTAGATCAAATGAGGACACTCATCATTTTCCAGGGAGCAAAAAGAAACTCACAAGGAAAGTGTACTAGATGTCTTTAATTTATCTAAAGTCTCCAACACCGATGTACAGTAATTATATAAATGTCAACCGATTCACAGAGCTGTCACATCATCAAACAGAGGCAGGTCATTTCTATCTAATGCCACTATTTGCATACTGTCCATCATCATTTGCATCAATTGTTCATATAGCTCCATTACTCATATCCATCTGACCTTTTTCTAATTTAATGGGCAGTCACTGCCATTTATCCTCTAAGGTCCCTTTGTCCTTTTTACCCTATCTCCTCTCACTCTGAGTCAACTCCTCAGGAGGTTGGAAGGAGGACCCAAATGCTGATCAGCTTCAAACAAAAGGTGATCTGAATGAGACTGTATACAGTCCAGGAAATATAAATACCAAACCAAAAAACGAGGTCCAAAAGTAAAGGTGCAGGGACTCCAGAGAGATGCATGAACAAACAGACGGTGCAGGTAGCAAACCCAGAATCAGGACTGAGAGGAAAGGTGAATATGAAATAAGACTTGAGACAAGGACACTAAACAGATCGATCAACAATGACATGGAATTGGCTTTATAAGATGGAAAGAGGTGGAAACAATCACAGGGACACACATGAGGGAGAGGAGCAACAAATCACAAAGCTCGGGGAAGGACGCTGCACATGGAAACACATCACACACATGGAGCATGAAACCACACATCAAACAAAGCAGGGACATCAGCCACAATATATATGTAAAAAAAAAAAGGATTTGCAAAGTATGAAAAAAAAAAAAGTGAACATGATACATGGAGCATGATTGCACGATCTGGACAAACAACATCAACAAAAACAGAAATCTAACCCTGACTACATGGCACGGTAAGACACACATAATGCTGAACCAGCGCTTGGAAGCACATGGATGCAATGATAGGAATCTCAGAAACATAAACATGAATCTTAACGATGATAATAAACCCAAAACAACACGAGACAAAATGAAACAAAGGACCATGAGGGAATAAAACATGAGGGAAGGACAGAATACAAACCTGCAGGGCAGTGACAGATCTGAGCTTATTAAAGATAGTGTTGAAAACAACACCACCCTAAACGAGCACCACCCACTTATTTTACAAGTAATTTAGATGATTATATACAAGCATGATGTTGATCACCAAACCAAGAGATGATAAATGACAGAGTGCTTGGCCTGTTAAACATTATAAGAGATATCTGCCAGCAGGTCATCAGCTTGTACACTGTCCTGTGATCATGACGGGTGAGAGTGGACTACAGCAGATGCATATAGCCAGGTGTGAGGTGACAGAAGAAGTAGCAGGCACAAGGGACGGAGAAGGGGAGGGGCCTGATGGATATTAGATGATGCAGATTAGGGGAAGAAGTAAGTGGAGAGGAATGAGATGAAGAATGCAAAAACAAAAACAACACGCCAGGGTTTACATTTGAAATCACAAAAAAATCAAAAACCTTTTTATTTTTTTGGGAGCTTGTGTGTGTGTGTGTGTGTGTGTGTGTGTGTGTGTGTGTGTGTGTGTGTGTGTGTGTGTGTGTGTGTGTGTGTGTGTGTGTGTGTGTGTGCTGTTTTGTCTGGCAGTTCACCAGTTTTGACGCAATCACTCAAGGAAGAAGAGAAAAACAAAGCAAACAAAAAAAAAGTTAATAATCCCCCGTTTTGGCATCCTGAGGCTTGTGGTGCAAACAATTACAACGCAGTGAGAAGGTGGCTGCAGATAAATAATCTAAATAACCCAAATGTTGCTATCTCTACTTGGACAGAAAGAGCTTTAAATCCATCAGTCTTGAAAAGTTAGCCTCGGCTGCCAGGAATTATGTGGGGAAGAAAATGGTCATCAAATTGATTATTGAACACATACAATGGATTTTGAATGCGTTTTATTAGCTTTTATAGTCAGTGAAACTCATTCATGGGCCATTCGTATTTCAATCTTGAAGTCATAAAAGAGTCGTAAAACTTGAAAATTGAGAGAGGGTCTCACACAACTGCATTACTGCAGTGGTGGCGGAGTGGCCGCTTTAATATAATCGCACAAGACAAATCCATCCCTAACTAATCTAATTTGTGAATAAATTACAGAATTGAGGCACATTTTAGTGGTTTACATGTCGTGTGTCGCCTCAGCACTGCGAGGACAGACATGGAAATCAAATGCACCTTCATATTTGCTCACGAGCAGACAGATAGTGGAATCATTTCCTCAGTCTCTACGCTGTGCTGCCAAATAGAGTCAGGGATTAGCACAATCACTCATGTCGAGCTTAGAAAATTATCTCCAAACACATGCACACTTATATAGAGCTGTATATATGGACATAAGGACTGGTAAAGTAGTATCCACATTTAATCAAGTACTGACTAAGCCAGCCAGAGCTCACTAATACCCTAGTGAATAAATGCATAGTGAAATGCCGAATTCCAGAATATTAGCTGCAACACCATGAATCCTCAACATGCGTCTCCTCTTTCACTTGTATTAGAGAGAAAAGATAGATAGAAAGAGTCAAGAAGGTTGCATCATTTAGCGGGAAAAAAAAAGGAGAACCGTAAGTTTGATTATTGGGTAAATACATAGTTGCCAAGTTTAATTTAACAATAATTTCTGCAATACTTGCAACAAGATCCTTTTGCATCAGTAATCAACATGCAGGTACATATATTAGGAAGCCCCGACGCGCACACACACACACACACACACACACACACACACACACGCTTTCTCACAAAGATCTGTATTGACCTTTATCTATAGTTTGTGTACATCTGCTCAACACAAAGGTAAAAAACTGAAAATATGAATTGAACGAGTGATTTCCGTTAAACATAAAGACTTATAGAATTATATTCTCCATGGACACTCCTTGTTTCATCCCACGGTCCAGAAGAAAACATGCTTTTGAGGGTAACGGGTGTCTCTCAAATATCTATAGGTGTAAATGTAAGAGTGCTGTTGTCTCTTTGTGTTTGCCCTTTGATGGACTCCCAACATGTCCAGGGTGTACTCTGCCTTCACTCGCAGTCAGCTGGGATGAGCTCTAACACAGCGCAACCCTGAGTTGGATAAAGCGATATAGAAGATGGTTGGATGGTCTCTCACTGGCTTCCAGTTGTAGCATCACAGAAATATCTCCAAAGTTTAAAAGAACAGTACAGTCTTTTATCTGAGAGCTTTGGGGGATTCTGACACGGTGCGGAGCCCTCATGTGGTCTCTGAGGAGAATTTGTGGTTTTAGGGGAAAGGAATCTATGGTTGATGCTTGGAGAGAAACAAAGACTTTAGCTTTTGTGATGCAAGCTTCTATGTTGAGAGCCGATGAAACTACAAGCCTATTTCTCATGTGGGCACAGATACCAGAATAACACTATATCATCAGGGAGGTATCTTACTGATCCCAAATTTAGTCTGCAGTATGACAGCGACACCAGAAATGTGATCGTGGACATAAAAAAAGCTTCAGCAGTGACTGGGATGAGGAGTCCCAGAGCAGATGGTACGACCCCGCAGAGATTTGATCTCAACATCACACAGTGAGTCAGGGCTTACATGAAGTCAAAGAAGACTCTGGTAAAGCCCGAATATACACACACTGTGGCATGTGAGATACATAGACATCAAATATGATTTAATTAGGACGTGGGTGTTTGAAGCTAAATGTGTCACTATATAATCAACAACTACATCCTATGTATGACAGCATTGCTAAAAGTAACCAAACATCATCGCTAGGGCAACAGTTTTTGTGTAGTATTGTTTTTCTGAATTGCTGCAACACTTTGCTTCATTATGCATTCTTATGCATAATCGTGGAGTAAAGGAAAAACATTGAATTAAAGCCACAAAATAGAGGTTGCTCAGTAAAACTGAAATACTTCATTTAGAGGTGCAGTGCAAAAATACAAACCTGAATATAAATAACAGACATCTTGTGTTGATTTGCCTGATTATTAAGTAACAAAGAGAGTGTTTTATAAAACGAAAACCTGAATTTAAAATATATGCTATGTGGGTTTCTGTTGTGAAAATAACAGCAGCCCGAACAGCACACATTGAGGTGGCTGAGCTTCAAGAGGAATAATTCTGCACTGAGCTGTGTATTTATTTGCATGCATGTGGTATGTGAATATGTGGGTGAGAGACAAAGAGATAGGGGGGAGGGAGACATCGAAATTGTAAGTGTGTGAACATTAGCCTAGCCTTGTGAGAGCTGGCTGCCTCCTACTACTTTGTGTGAGGAAGATGAGATTTCACGGTTTATTTTCTGCTTTGGGCCATAGACCACATGCACAACCATACGCAAAGCACATTAAGGCTGGGTTTACAAGAGGCATGGGGACACTGGATGGAAGGAACATCCATTAGGTAAAGTTCAAGTGGAAGAAAGGCCTGAAAATGACTGGAAGAAATAGAGAACGCGAGCTAAAAAAAGAAGATGCAAAACAGGAGACACAAAAGAGAAATTAGGGTGAAGCATTGAAAGGAAGAAGGAAAAAAAAAATCACAAACAAAGCAGGGAGTGTGTGCTCTCATACAGGAGGAACGGGAAGAAAAAAACAGTGGAAAGAGATAAGTGCAGCTCAGAAGCATATGTACGGCTCAAGGACACAATTACTCTGAGCAGATACCGAACTATGTGAGGCATGACTCAGACTGTAAGCGAGTCAAAGTGTTGTGAACAACCACCATCGCCTGTGAAGTCATACAACACACGCAGGTAATGACATTCACCCCGTGTGCACCGGAGCAGCTGGATGCTTCCTCGTGGGCTTTACAAGAGAATCAAAGTGGGACTGCAGCGTCAACAAGTGTCATGAACCAGAAGCCATTCGACAGAGGGACTCTAAATCTAATAACACACTTTCATTCTTGACCTGAGAAGCACCTCATCATGTGAGCAGCAGTGTCAAACTCATTTTAGTTCAGGGGCCACATACAGTCCAATTTGGTGTAAACTGAGCTGAAGATTGGGAGCAAAATAATATACAAGCCTATGACAATTTCAAAAGGCTCGATTTAGTTTTTATGATTTAAAAATTTAGTTCATTCAGAATTTTTTTACTTTGTTTTTCACTACAAAAGCTGTAATGAAAAACCTGAAATGTGCTTGCAAATTGAAAGTACCTACCATGCTGTTCTTCAGATTAATGTGAGCAAATATCTTATTAATTCCTGCAGCCTTTCGCTTAGATATTTCTCAAACATCTTATCTCACGGTCAAGTTATTTCTACTTTGCTTGTAATAGGGGAGCTAACATTGCAGCTACTGTCTTCCTAATTATGTTTACATTTTGGAAAGTCATTCCAGGGACCCTATGATGGGCCGGTTTTGGCCAGTGGGCCACATGTTTGACACAGCTGCTTGAGTTGCTGTTCTGTTTTCATGCAACACAAACTCAAGTTTTTCCATTGTTGCAGAATTGGAGAGGCTGACGTTTGAAAAAAAAAAAAAAAATCCCCAATGTCACTCTAAATATTGATGAAGATTCATCGTGAGAAGTTTACCTAATTATTGTATTGAAACATGGAACTGTCTGTGAAGTGTTAGTGGGCTTTATTGGACATTAACACGTATGTTGTAAGCTGCTGTCTCCCTCTACTCCATTAACTTAGTTGACTTTATATCTATTGCCTCTAGTAATGAGCAGCTCTGTTACCATTTCACTAAACTCCTGCTTACTGGAAGAAAGGGGCACTTTTTCTGATCCAGAAGATTTAGGGACAGCAGCATGTCCAACAAGATGAACCTGTACCCACAGTACCTGTAGTGAATCAGCAGCCTTAAATACACATTTGTATGTTTATGAGTCCTGTTTGCATCTGGGTAGTTTATCTCAGTTGATGTTGCTTATTGTTGTTGTCATTTGTTCATGAAATCCTTTCTTCCAGGAAGCACTAACATTCAGATTTTAGAGCAACACTTGATGAGTAAATCAGACCCACACAGTGCTGACAGCATTTACTCCAATACATTTTGAAGTAACTCGTAACTGTAATCACTTCAGAGTTTTAAGCAACTTGCACATAAGGTGGTATTTCTGAGTTTTGAACAAGCCGGGGTATTTTAAGAGCGAGTGCTCCATGAAGTTCAGCGGGATGTGATTTCTAACCTGTCTTGGTGTTTCCTCCCTTGTATCTGATCTTCTGGATTGCTTCCAGCAACGCCTCCTTGTTGCCATGGGAACTCAGCTGGAATTCGGTCCGAGCGTCGTCACTGAACTGAGCAATGGCCACCTGGGGAGAGACGGAGGGTGAAAGAAGTTCAAAGCACACGTCAAATAAATTTATACAAAGTTAAACTCCCATTTGCCTGAGCCACTTTGGTTTTAACCTTGCTGCAAAGGGAGAGTTTACTGTCATCATCTGTTCTCTCTAATCACATTCTCATTATGGCTGCAAAACGGGTTTCTACTTTTGTGTGTGCAGGTTCATCTCAGCTTCCTCCAAAACAAAAAGCAAGCAGCCACATCATGCCAAGCCGCTTATATGGCATTATTTGAGACTAATAGGGCCAAATGGCAGCGCTCTGAGTCCAAAAACTAAATATCCACCTCATTATCACCTACAATTTCTGCATTTATTTTGAACAGCAACATCAGTATCAAACAGATGCTGCTTTGGTTAGCAGAAAGAAACGCTGCGATTATACAAATTAGGTGTGATTAAACAGTCCTACAAAGTAAATACTGTACAGATGGGTTCAGTTGTACGTGACACGTGAAAAGCCAGGATATTTTCATGCTTTTAGGACAAGGTGTAACGAATCACAGGTTTCACCTTCCATCACCAGTCAGCCATTGCTCGAGGTCTGAACATGTGAAGCTAAAGATGTCACAGGGCAGTATTAGATTTTCTGCATGTCTTGGAGAAAATTCACAGAAATCTATAAATGTTCAAGCTCCCAAATCAGAACTATAATCAGTCTAATTGCCTGACTCTAAGAGGGGAGAACAACTATCATTACCTCCAGACTGCTAATGGTGCTGTTGTTGGCTCAGGCCGGCCTATATTTTGCAGCCAACTCTCGCTTTACTGTGCAGCCAACTTTCTCACATTACAGCCAGTGTTTCGTTGCTGGTCGCCTGCAGCCGGAGGGTGATGGGGCACAGCGTGGGTAGCAGGGTGCTTAAGAGCAGACATTACACAAATGAAACAAAAGGGTTTAGCAAGCACCTCTACAGTGTGACAAATGAACCGGCTGAGGTGTGCTGACATGGTTTGGGCCGCGCAGGAGAAGAAGCACAAATAAATTAGTTCACGGTGACGATAAGGAGTAACAGCCCCAAGTTAGCCCCTGGCATTACTATTGATGAGCCTGATGAATGGGAAACAGTCAAAGGCAGGGGAGATAGGTAATATTCATTGTGGGGATTGGATTAAAAAAACAAACAAAAAAAACGTGTGAATTGGTTGATATTGTGTTAGCCATCGCTCCAACCACTTGTCTATTCCAGATTTGAGTGCATCAAGATTTAACTTATTAAACCAGCCTTTCCTGCCAGACAACTAATGCTGTCTGGCACACAACACCACAGCAGCAGCAGCAGAAGAAGCAGCAGCAGCAGCAGCAGCAGCAGCAGCAAATGAGCAGAGTTAATCGAATACCACTCAGCAACAAAAAGTGCTTCCATGAAAGTAAAGATTGACTCGCTAGGGGTCTAAAGTTCTGTCTCGCTTTCCTAAAGTTTTCTATATAGATACCAATCTGTGGTCATGCCGATCCCTCAGGGAAGTGCCAAACAAAAATTGGGTGAATATCTGCTCCAAAGCATCCCTCCAATATCAATTAATGCCACCATCAGCACTTTTCCCACACAGGAAATGAGCCAAAAGTACACAGGGTCACAAACACAAGGACTGACATTGAAATATAGATTTTTTACCAGGGCCAAATGTTTGTGATGTCCATATTTGTTTCTGCCTGAAAATTAGAACTGACACACAAAAAGTAAAGAAGTTATGTAAGAATTATGGGTATTAGAGTGTGAAAAGCAAAGTTAATATGTCATCTCATTACTTCATTATGTTGAGTTAAGATCTAGTTTTCGCAGAGTCTAAATGAAAAAAAAGGGATATTTTTCCTGTGCTTTTGATGTCTTAATGTGGAAATGAAAAATAACCGGGGATAGAGGAGAAGTAAGAATACCTGGGCAGAGGTTGGGTTTTTTTTTTCCTCCCTTGTCCTGCTTGGTAGCAACAGAAACAATATTGTTGATTGAGAGCTTTTCAGTGTCAGAACAATTTTAGCTCTTGCCACAGGAAGAGATTTGGAATTTCCTCCTGTTGCTGCCTTTATTAGAAAGTGAAATGGCTGCCGGACAAGACGGGTTGGAACGCTCAGCATAAACAGATTATCTAACAAACAAATATGAAAATAAGCAAAAGAATGACAGATACATCGATAAATTATTTTGACATTTGAATAATAATGGGAGAAAACAAGCAGAAGCACATCTCATTCGGGAGGCCTGCAGCAACACCCGGGACTGAGGCACCCTAGCCGACCCAAGAAGGCCCCAGCGAACCACTCTACAGAGGGCTACACCCCCAGCCCAGGAGGCACAAGAGGGAGAACGCAAAGATGACCACCCCCAGCCAGCAGGCGCCCGCAGCAGAAGGAGGAGAGACACAGAGCTCAGGCCCCAACACAAACCGGATGGAGCGCAGAACCCCTGGACAGAGCGGGCCGAGACCCCCCCCCCCCCCCCCCCCCCCCCCCCCATCAGGATGGGGGAGCCCGCTGTGCCCCCAGGAGTTGGGGCTCACTCCCCACCACTCCTCCCAGCCCCGCAGAGCAGAGCAGACCCCAGCCACCGTACCTCGGACCAGCCCTTCCCCAGGCCCGCAAAAACGGAGGACCAGCCAGTTCCGGTCTGAGGACAGTCATCTCCCAGCCCCCAGTAGCCCGGCACCCTCGTCCCCAGCCCACACCCGCTTCTCCCTGGGCAGAGGCTTTGGTGGGGTGTAATGACCTAAATTTGACTCCAAATTTGACAAAATGGCAGCAAAACAACGTGACTGGAAAGTCTGCATAACCCAGTTGATTCTTTGAGGGCCCATAATCTTTCTTTTCACAAGGATTAACACCCCCGTACTTAAAATTCTCTCTTCTGTGAATGATTTTCTTACCCATATTGTAGCCTAAGACATGTAATTTCTTTATTTCATCATTATTATGGTTTTCAGTGTGGCCACTGTTGGCTGGGACCCCAGCATCTGCTTTACATTATATTCCCCCTGAGCATGCAAAAAAAGGGCTAAAACAAAGAGAATAAATTACAAAGGGACTGTGCAAAAATTAAAACCCTTGAGCACATTTGGATTTCTGTTAAATTATGGTTCTATCCAAATGGGCTGTGCAGTGATTTTCACTAGATTCAGACGTTTAGACTAGACAAGAGAACCACTAGCAGTTATGAATGTAAATACCAGCGCCTCGGGGAAACTCACAGAGACATTATTCAGAGTGAGGTGGTGGAGATATTTTAGAAAGCCTAACCCTTGTAATAATGGATAGGGGAAAAGAAAGGCCCGATTCCGTTACAGTCCAAGTAAGCTCACTGTGCATTTAGGCATAGCTGCTCTTTCGACTGACCTGGGTGCCATCTGGTCCAATCAAATCCAGTGATCCCATGGTGCTGTAGAGGAAACGTGTGATCTTCATGAAGTTGTCATCACCAATGGACCAGGAGCCATCAACCAGGAACACCAAGTCTGCCTTGGCCTCCTTACACACTAAACACACAGATGGAAATGACCTATAGATTTAGTCAGCACATCATTTTGTCTCTGCAAGTAAAAAAAATTGAGAAAAATTAAAAGTTATTTCATGCTGGATGAAGGTCAGTAAAGGACAAGTAAGTCATAAGCAGAATGTTAACTGGCTAATGTATTCCGACACTGAGTAAATATGAAAACTGTGAAGCCCTGCAAATATACCTCCACTGGAAAAAGGTAAATATTCACCGGCTGGGTCTTCAGAGCTATCTGCACACTGTCAAATTCATAAGAATAAAAGGTACAGCGCACACACACACACACACACACACACACACACACACACACACACACACACACACACACACACACACACACACACACACACACACACTTTCAAACTCACTAAAATATTCTCATCCCAATATTATAAACTGCTCATTGATATTCCCAATACTGCAGTGACTCTTTCCGTTGGCTTTTATTTTTCTCATGTTTCTCAATGATTCCCAGTCGCCTAACCATTACTGCCGTAAAGCTGTCTTGTGGTTTTAACAAGTTTTCAAACTCCAGGATTCTGCTCAATCCCAAACTCTCGTTTATGACCATATCAGACACTATAATTTTTGGGGAGGGAAAAAATTGTGAAATAGTTTTAAATCCAAAGGCAACCAAGGAGACGAGAAAAGGGGTCTTCTACTTTTGACTTCAAACTCAAATTCTATTTATTCAATACCACTTAAAACAATAAAAACTACGAAGTAAAGCACAAACAAGCCTGTCTATCATATCAAGAAATTCACATCTTCAAAATAAATACCCCAAACCATTTTTTCTAAATTCAAAAATAAAGCAATGAATTTATCAGCCAGCTGGCACTCTTGCCTAGACAAAAGATAAGTGGTCTATAGGCCTGTTTAGAGAGTTTCCATGTTCTTCATACGCATTTGTGGGATGTCTACCGATTCTCCGGTTTCCTCTCACAGTCCAATAACATGTCTATGAAAACAAGTGGTGTCCCTGAATTGACCCAAGGTGTGAATGTGTGTGTGATTATCCGTCTGTGATGAACTGGTGACCTGTCCAAGGTGTACTCTGCCTTTTGCCAAATATCAGCTGGGATTGGCTCCAGCACCCCGTGACCCTCGGGCAGATAAACTGCATGTAGAAGATGGATGGACCGACAGATTGATGGATGAGTGAATAGATTCCTGAGCTATGGTCCACAATACAGCACCCCGAGCAAACCCAAACTTGATGAGGTTTTACACCTTTTCATAGTACACAAATCTCATAGACAAGCAGCTATGAACACTTTCTGACCACGTCTTCGTTGTGTTTTGTCTTTGCTGACATCACTGTTCTGTACAGCTGAATATCTTCGACCAGGAGAGGGATGCCGAGACAAGATATCACATGATATTATAAAAACATTTTCATGCCTTGTGTCTCTGTTATGAACCATCTTTAAATCTCCCAACTATCCTAGCTTTCACTGCATTTCTCATCACCAGTTGAGCGGATTCAATGAGTCCATTTTCTATCTGCTGTCACATCTTTGTTCATCTCTCTGACTCTTACCGCCACTTTGTTTCATGTGGCTCCTGTTGTTTTCATTGTGCTCTCTCTTGCTTAGAGAAAAACACACATCTCACTTTTTATTTCCAATCTCTGTTGTTCTGTCCTGAGCAAAGGTTGCCTGTCATTACAGATGGAGCCATCAGCCTGACAAAGGTCAGACACTTGGACAGACATGTTTACAGAGGGGCTCAGCAGGTGTGTCGGTTCATGTCTGTGGACTTCGTGTTGCAGGGCGACCTTTTACCCGAGCGAATCAGACAGAAACATGGAGCAGGATTGTCTTTGTAGGAGGTGGAGAGTGGAGGCTGTGAACTTAAACATTTCTTTAGTGATCTTTCAAGGTCCATCTTAGAATTTGGAAAATAACTTGCGTATCCTATCTGCTCTTACTATTGTGGTTTCATGCAACACTAAGGGACACTTCTTTGACATTTAGTTATTTTAAAAGGTGGATATTCTAATTATCTCTGTAGGGAAAACAATTTCACAGTTGTCTTAGCTTGCACAAGCACAAGGCCTGTTTGTTGTTAGTAAGCTGGAGTTCGATCCCCATATCTCTGCCAAATCTGAAATAATAAGCTAATAAACTATGATGAAGGTAGTATTTCTTCATTTTTACATTAGCTGCACACATTAGCCAGAGTACATTTCAGACAATAAAACAAGAAATGTCCTGGTTATATACTCCCAATTTACCCTCCCTGTTTTGTATTACTTGTTTATCACACTGCAGTTCATTTCAGGTCAGTATTGATATCCTGAATATTGTAATGACAACAAAACCTTAAACACCTCCACAAACATCTCATGTAGCAATTATAAAATATATTTTCAGTAAAATCTCGAATCTAAGGTAATGCTCTATGCACTTTAGGTGAATTAAAATTGTGGACCAACTAGTTCTGAAGCCAAGTGTTTGTGGTTTTATCAGCTTAAAGAATTTTGATCAAGACTGGACGATAAGAAAATCCCACCAAACAATATTTAAATTTCATTTCTATGTTGGTATAAATGGTTATCAGCAGGTCTGAAAACACAGCACAAATATTGTCACCATAAGATGGAGTGCCAGGCTATACTCAGTGTTTTCAGTGAGTTTTCCAGTGTGTGTGTGTGTGTGTGTGTGTGTGTGTGTGTGTGTGTGTGTGTGTGTGTGTGTGTGTGTGTGTATTGATGAGACGCTTTTTGCTCACCTTCTTTTGGAGGCGGGATGGTGGGTGGGGGTTCAGTGGTGGGCGGTTCAGTCGGAGCCTGAGTGGGTGCTGGTACTGGAAACATGGAAGACCAGACACAGAGCCAAGACAGGGTCATCAATCACGATGGCAGTGACAAGTGACACTGTCCTTTGGTTTGTCTGCGGATGACTGATGTATGTGTGCATGTGAAGAAAAACACAGCGAACATAATCAGGCACGTTAAGACCCAGCAGTTTGTTTCTTTTAACACGACAGACTCCACCTCGTTGATCGAACACTGTAGCTTTGGATTATTGCAGAAATGACGATTTCAAAGTCATTTACACACATGTACAACTTTGATACTGGGTTTAAGTCCCTCATGCCATCAAGGAATGAAACCAAACTTTATCTTGCTTCATCTGACTTTCCCAGCATCTGTAGGTTCATGGACAGCAAGAGTCCTACTTTCATCAGTCAACTGCTGGTCTGACCACAGGCTGCCAAAAACAGCCCCGGGTAATAATGTGACTGACGGCCAAGCCAATTACTCGGCAGAAAGTAGTGATTTCTATCAAACTAGAACGCAGCAAGCAAACCAGGAAGATTAGAGACTGCACAAAGAAGAGCAACATAATTCATTACAGCAGAAAAAAAATAATTACCACAACAAATATTTCTCAAGTAAAGTCACAGTAACGCCACAAAAGAGATAATGAGGTAATAATAGATTTAATTTAATCACAAATTTTGGTATTTGGCTTTAGTATCAAAATCTGTACTACAAGTTTAAGATTAGAACAAAGAAAAATAATAGATATTTGTGCAAAAAATGAAGGGATTGATGGTGCACCTCTGATCTTGAATAAAGTGTAGGACCGTAATTTGGCTGCTTGGGAGTTGAAGCAGGTTTCTTTTCTATCTTTTTTTTATTTTTTTATTTATCTGTTGATGTATTGAAGAGTGGGTGTTTAACTCAAGAGGGGAGCTGCAACAAGTGACATCCGGGATGTGGGTCCTTTGTAATATAGCTGGCCTTCTCTGGGGCTGGTCAGAGTGACTGTCTCTGAGGGGAGGGTATTGGTCTGTTGATGAAGTGCTCTGCCACCCTCACCACTCAATGCAGAAAGCAGAAGAAGCATGAGGTGCAGCAGTAGGTCGGGAGGCTTTGTGGCTGACTGATAAAAATTAAACAGCAATAGAACCACAGAGGCAGGTTTTCTTCAGCTTCAGCTTTCGGCCTCTGTTCTACCTTCTTCACCTGAAGTCCAGGTGAGGTCAGCTGAGATGTGTACGCCAAGGAATTCGTACTTGCTCGTGCATGCAGAGGGCTGCGTGCTCCGATTCTATGAAGTGTAGTCTCGTCTAGTATCATGAACTTTACTAACTGGTTTGGCATTGACTTTGACAGATTTAATAAAAAAACTAAAAGTTAGGTTCATGTTGTGTCCCTGTGAAAGACTATTACAATAATAAAAACAAATTGAGACATTACATTATACAATTACAGTTACTGCTATTACTACTAAACGTTTGTGTGTCGTATATATATATGGATGCATGTATGTTCAGTGCACCATCACAGTCATTATCTGTGCTGCTGTGACAAAACAATTTCCTGCACTGGATCAATAAACAATATCGAACTACCTACTTACTTACGTACCTAACTGTTATCAAGGACTTAATTGCACAATAGCTACATTCACTTAAGCAGAGATTGCATTAAATATTAATGATTGTTTAGCTTACAGTACATTTTCATCATCAGCTTTATTAGTGGGGTGAATTCTGTGACTGTGACACTGTGTGTGTGTGTGTGTGTGTGTGTGTGTGTGTGTGTGTGTGTGTGTGTGTGTGTGTGTGTGTGTGTGTGTGTGTGTGTGTGTGTGTGTGTGTGTGTGTGTGTGTGTGTCTTTTCAAGCAACTATTCCTCTATCTATAAGCGGGTTGTGAGGTGAGCCCTCTCGGTCCCTGGAGCTGCACGGCTCAGCTCACCTCATCAGCAGACCACTGGACTGCAACAACAGAATCCATCTTTTCAGACAGAGACACTGCAAAGTTCTACTCTTAGTTTTTTTATTTTTTACTTCAGAGGTGAGGCAGATGCATGGCAGAAGGTGGCTACAGGGGGACAGATGGAAAAACAGACATAAAAGGAGATTTAGAGAATTAAGAAAGGAAAACTAGGTATGAAGGGAATACACAAGAAATAAAGAAGTGAGTCTAGTCGGTAGATGATATATTCATATAATTATATGAATCCAAGAGGAGAGTGTGACTCATACTAAGATGTGCTGATGAAACTCATTTTTGTCTTAAATGCTATTGATAGCATCTGTTGTCTTCATGAAATATATAAAATATACAAAGCCTCTGTGACATACATGTCATGTCAGTGATGGAGACAGACGGTCCCTCCATTTCTTGCGTTTGCGTGTGAATGCTGATCTGGTATTGGCTGGTGGGAGTCAGGTCATAGAAGCACTGCCGGGAAGCTCCGCCTCCCAGGCTCACTTCCTGCATCTGACCATCTGTAAGTGAACAGCACATGAAAAAAATATGACTTACAGCCGACAAATCAACATTCGTGAAATCCTGTCAAGATCAAGTCTGATGGAAATGAGTGCTTTACATTAACACATTGAAAATCAATCTTCAGTATCATATTTAAGTCATGATGCTGAAAAATGATGAATTGGAAGATTCTTTTGCTCAAGGACACATTAAACCTGTGAAATATATCTGCACACTACACCTGTGAATTCAAACTAGCTGAAAGAAAAGTTTGCTGGGTATTTCTTAAATCTGAACAGCATTCGTTGATTCCCTTAGGGTGTGGGAAAACCTGCCTGCCACATGTGCATTAGGTGCTTCTTGCTCATACACACCTGAGTCTGACAGAGAAACCTGAACATTACCTCCAAGGACAGGCCGCAGAACCCCAAGCGCATCTCTGATTTTGCAAAAAACATTACAGTGAAGTCAAGTCTGGAAGATACAATCACTCTTTTCAAAATACGATGTGAGCGCCTTAAAAATATAAGCAACAGGGAATTTCACAGAAGTGAAGGATTTTCTAGAAAGAGTCCTATTGTAGTTGACTTGTATTAATGCAAATCTATTGTACACGATCTCAGAGCATTCAAAGTGATCCGCAGCACCTACATAAGCAGACCCCACACCCACCATTGATAACTCCTTAAGATTATCCCATCACATTTGCATGAGGAGTTGTTTCTCTGGAACGAACAGACAAACTCAGTTATTTATGGCCTTCAGTAATATTCACAGGTTTTACGACCCCAACAGCTTCTTGTACACTCTTGGAAATTAACTTTTGAAGTTTGCAAGAACAACAATATTATTGTAATGCTAAGAAAAGGTGGGATTAATGGTAAAACATGGTCAGCTCATGACTCATTCACTCTGACTTTCAAAAGTTAGAGTGAAACTTTAAATGAGCCTTCTGGTGACTAACAGATGAATGTCTCATGAAAAGAAGACACTTAAAGAAGAAAAGACATAAGAATATGTAGCTTCACTCAGTATCCCAGGAGAAAACAAAAAAAAAACTTTACAAAAACTTCCCCACGATGACTTTTTCCGTTCTACTGACTCTTCCTTGTGGACTTCACACTGCAAACATTTGGTGTTTGTTCTAAAAAGCTGTACACAGGCAGGATCACGGAGAAGTAAAACAACAGAGATTCATGTTGGCAGCCAAAACTGGAATAAGGGAGAATCACATATAACGTACGCACTCTAATGGCTGCCATTTGTCAACGACATTAGTCTAATTCTATTTCCTAATTCGTCTCTCATCGTCACTCACTGACAAATCAGCTCCTCCTCCTCGCAGGAAACATCTACTGAGGATAAAGTTCAGGGAAACAGCTGTCTGAGAGACTCCACACTTTTCCATCTGAGGAGGTGTTTAAGCAGCTGGTTGGCTCTGCCAGCGGATTGAAACAAATGACACAAAGATGAATGGAAAAATATGTGAGGAAGATAAAAGAGAGAGATTTGCCTCCCTCTTTTTGCTGTCTATTGTCTGGCAGTAGGAAGCAATAAAAGGTGTACGCACATCACTTACTTTATTTCTCCTTCAAGTAAAAGGAGTCTTATTCATGACTCTAATCTCTGCATTCATCAACCAACTCTCCAGCTTCCCATTTGTCTCAATCAACACTAACCTCCGCTCCAACCGTCTACGAGAAACCTGTCAGGAAAATCCATTTTAAAGCCCAGCTACAATTTCATACCTTCTCTGTTTTTCTCTTATAATAAGAACTACATTCAATTTGCACTTAGTGCTGTCATTGCCCTAATATTGTGCATGCTGAATATTTAGTTTGTAAATGTCAATGAGCCCATTTCTGTTCTAAATCACTTGACTCCCATGACCTGAACAGAGCTAAGAGACATAGAAAGTATTATATTGCAAATATTAGTCAAATTATTATCCACTGCACAGGCCTACATTTAAGATGTATTCTTTAACATTTCCATTCTGCTAAAAGACCGAATTGTTCAGTAGAAAGAGCATGAACATAATATATGTGATTTTACTGCTTTAGACAGAAAACACTAAAAATGAGCACAACAGACAATGTTGTCCTCTATCCTCTGAGAAGCAACACAATTTTCCCGACATGAGTCTGAAGAACAAGTTCTATACATTCATTTTTTCAGAGTTCATTAAAGCTGAAAATTTTCAGAATGTACTCGTACCTCTTTGCATAAAACAAAGCTAGATTATATAGGTTATTATGGAAACCTTTCACTGCCCCACTGAGATCACACTGGGGTGTTTGTGGCCCCTGAGCTGAAATGACTGTAGCAGTGCTGATATACACAGTCTCTAATCTGCCTGATACACTTTAACATTATCACATTATGAGGGACTCAAAAATCCCTTTAGGGCAGATGATGATTAAAACACAAACCACAAATTGCCGTGTTACGGGGCTCATCCTGGTGTTCAATAGAACTGCAATAATCTACATATTTTCGAGAGCTGGTTGTGTAATGGGAAGAAAATCCATCGCTGGAATATATTGGACATACTGTAACTTTATTGCAGATTTTATACGAGCCTGTGCGACACAACCAAGAGCCCCCTGAAGACAAATAGAAATAAAACTTGAACTTGAAGTTGTTGCGTGTGAGTGGGTCTACTGCAAACTACTCTCCTGTTGCCAGGACAAACTACACAACAGTTTTATTCACTGTGTTTTGAAATGTTGGACACTTGATTCAATGGAGAGGATATAAATAAAACAAAAGCGTTAAATGACATATATAGATTTTATATAGATTTTCTTTACTGATGGGTCTAATTAAAACATATTTAAGTGTGAACTTCAGCTAATTTTCTTCCACCTCTGCTGTCCTTATTTTCTTCATCTTTTCTCCCTTTTTTCCCTTTGAATACATTAAACAGCCTCTAATGGTCATACTATGGTCGTTATTCCTTTTACTTGCAATGCGATGACATGTGCAATTCTCAAAGCAGTTTCCTCCCAAGTCATTTATTGTCCATACAGTATCTCCCTTTTCAGTCTGCAAACAGGAAGATTTATGAATATCCTGCCTGAAGTGAACCACTGCCATGCGAGAATGACAGAAATATATAGCACTTATTTCCTCAGAGGCTCATATCAATATGAGTCCAGATGAAGATGAAACAGAAACATAACTGATACACATGAGGCCAACACACACGCACGTACATTTATCTTTGCAAAAATTCGCACAGCATTACTTGTGGAGTATATTCGATGATATGATGCATTAGTGTATTATCTATCCCCCCATAGACTAACTAAATTTGATCCTAACCTTCGTCCTCAAACTGGATCTTGAGCCTTAAATGTGTACTAAATGTTGTGAAGTCCAGGAGTGCTTTCAGGTTAAAGCCTCACAAAATGGGCAAACCAAAAACACACATTTCTAAGACATTTTCTTGACGACTGACTGTAAATCTATAAGAAAACACATTTTCCTCCCGTTTTCTGAATCCTGCCACCCCCCCAAATATCACAACTCCAGTAAAGCTTTTGATTTACTGACTGAAATGTATTCCAGTCACTTAGCTGGAAAAGAGGCTTGTTTCGACAGTGTGCACCGGCGAAACATGTAGGTGTACCTCGAAAATCTGCTGAGAGAATCTGTCCACTGCGTTTCTGTACTGCTTCTTTATGCAAACTCAACTTTTGCATGAATAAATTCTGTACTTTTTGGGGTTTTGCTGCAGTTAAAAGGTGTGATCTCGACCAAATTTCTGCAAGGTGATGAGCTGAGACTTAATTTGAACTGCATAGGTCAATTGAATTAGAGTGGAGTGACCTGCATGACTGATGTTGTATTCTTAGCTGTAAAGAAGAAGGTAATGAAAGTCCTGCTGCATAAATGAACTTCATCATCTTTTAGAACTGAGATTGGAAATTGGATTGGATTTGGATTGGAAAACACAGATTTATATAACAATAAACTGGCATGCACGGCATGTACAGTGTTAAAATCCAATGTGAGGAAGGTTTGAAAAAAGTTGGCCACATATTGCTCCAGTATTCATTGGAAGAATGTGAACGCATCACAACAATAAATGTACTTACTGAGAGTAGATTGTATGGAGACTCTGTATAAGGAGGCATGGAGAAGGGGCTGCCATTGAACACACATGCTGTTGGGACGAATCTGGTAGGTTGACACACCAGACACCCCGAGAAACACTGAGGAAAGACAAAGAGTCGACAGCAGAGAGGTTACAGTGAGAATAAATTTACAGCTTAGAGCTTTATTGTATTCAACACCAAATTGACAAAGAGCCCTGAACCTCTATTTCATGGCCTGCTGCTACGTGAAATTTAACAGCGTGTTACTCTTGTTAGGTGTGAAGAGTGCAAATGTGTCTTTACAGATGGCCACTGCTACATTATTCATTTTGGTTTTAATATAAGTAGACGTTAGAAATTATAAAGTAAATTAGTAAAACCTAGTGTGACTTGTGGAGAGGTGCTGCATGATGCAGCAAAATGCAAAACGCCATAAATCATTTAAATACTTGATGCTCGCATGAAAGTGAGATTTTGGTGTAAGCAGACCTCCCAGGAGTCCCACTTTCCTTTGTCTAACTTTCTATTTCTTTTGTTGTTTGTCCCTTGTTAGCAGAATTTGCTGATGGTATTGAATAAACCTGGCTCCCACACCAGTAAATGGATTTTTTATGCTGGAACCATATGGCAGGTGGCTCATTTTAAATACTCTTGAATAATGCATTTGACAATCCATCATTACTTTCAATAATATGCAAAGATGCACAAAAAAATCCTTCCCTCTTGTGCACACAGGTGTACAAACTCTGCTGGCACGCATCACGTAGAAAGTGTGTGAGGCTCAAAATGAAAATAATAATAATGTTTGTAAAGGAAAATGATCAAGAATCAATATGAATGTCTAAATCTAGCACATCTTATTACATTTGCATGAAACAATGGAGGCACCCCAATGGGAAAATATTATATATAATATTTTGTTCATTCACCCTTGCATATGATTGGGTTCAAATATTTTCTCACTGTCGTACACGAATGATAATAACAATTCAGATCACAGTATTTACCCCTTCACCAGTGCTGCAAAAAACATTTTTTTACTGCTCATACAGCTAAATATAAACCACATAAAATGTAATTCGAGGGAAAACTGTGTAATTTATGGCAATGGTCCTCCAAGTGTCAATAAACATGTTTTATGCTGCGTGTTTGTATGTGTAATTTATTGGTGCAAACATGCCAGTTGGTTCCCATGATAAGGCTCCAATGACTGCAGTGCATCCTGGGAAATATGTTATTCACCCTATTAGAGTGATGAATGATTGAATGCATCTCTGGTAATACATCAGGGTAGCTCAAATGTAACGTAAAAAAAAAGGACAATGATTTAACTAAGCCCTGCGTAACATGGGGAAATGCGATACATCTGAAATTGTATCAGTGCACTGGGAACTCATTGCATCTGATACTAAATATTTGTTCTGCTGAGTATTCAGAGACAAGGTGTAGAATCCCGGGCCAGCAGTGCAGGGTAACATACAAAAATACACAAAACGATAGAAAAATGTGGATAGGAACATGAATCGGGTACATATAAATAGTATGAAAACATACACATATAGTTTTGTTGAAGTGTACTTAAAAGAGCAGGTGAGGAAAGAAACGTTGTCAGAAAAAATAAGAAACAGGCCTTGTTTCATTTGGTGCCCCAACAATGCCCAAGTGCCAAGTTTGAATATGGAGGGTTGTTAAATCTACATGTCAGTGCCTCATATTTCATCTTTCTCTCCTTATGAAACCATCTTTCATTATGAGAGCTTTATAGAGACAGGAAAGCATGAGGGAGCTGTAACTCATCCTGCAGGGGTGTGATTAAAGAACAGATGAAGGATGGCACGGCGCTGCAGCACAAATTAATAAAAAAGAAATCCTTTGAATCACAAGAATTCTCCTTTATTTACAGATCATGTGCAAATCAAACAATTAGCATTTCGTTTTCACATCGTGCTGCTCAGCATTGTGCTTTGAAGTTAAGTAAAACAGCTTTTCCCCAAAAAATCTGCAGAGAACTTTTTGCTGTGTACCAATCAATGTGAAATTCATGAGCTATTAAAATGAGAGATTAGTTGTGTCTGTGCCACTATTTGGTCCCTGCGGAGCAATCAGACATTAAGATCAAGAGGCAACAGCAAATTTTAAAGTAAGGTGACACTGCAGTTTTCTAAATGCACATGTAAGGCCAGTGACTCCAGTGATCGGATATAGTGAAAGAGTACTGCAAAACCTAAGTATGCAGACATACTGGTACAACGCAACAACTTTTCTCTTTTTCTTTCTACCCCTGATGTCAGTCTCCAGCTTCCTCTGTGTATTTGTTTTTAATGAGAAAGGCATTAAAACCTGTATTTGGTCTTACTGAGCCTGCTGATAGCAAATCTATATGCAAAAGGAATTGTTCTCACCAGCCGACAGGGAAATATTAATATCCCTGTGTCTTATCTGTCTGTTTGCTAAAGTCTCAATGGAAATTAGAGCACAAGATATCAGCAGGTATTTAATATGCATGTTGTACCGTTCCCACACTCTTTAAACTACTCCTTCTCCTCTGCTGCTTCTCTCTCCTGCTCTTAATAGTCACGCTGTCCTTTCTGAGAAATCCAGAGTGAGAACCTCAGGTGGTGGAGTCCCAATTGTAGCTCATTTAGATAAGATTTATTCAGCCTTTTTTTTTTCCCCACCCGAAATACGTGAGATTCTTCTTTGTGAAAGTTAAAAAGAACATGACTTTATCAACGCTATCACAACTCTATTTTCTGTTTAATAGTAGCTTGCATGTAACATGTCTCCTTTCAATGTGCGGACTGAAATCAGAGCTGCTCTTTGCAGCTTCATAACAAAAATAAAGATACTTACATGTCTTAGCGCTCACTAGCTGAGGCTCACTTTGTCCTGCGGGGTAGAAAGCTGTCGCCTGAACACTGTACTCTGTCCCGCTCTGCAGGTTCAGAAGGAGCATGGAGTTCACATCTTCACCCACACTGTTCTCCAAAACCGGGCCTTGAACTGAGAAACACAGGAGTACAGACGAGGTGAAGACTGGCTGTATTTCAGAATATGCACCGCAAACCAAAACAACAAAACCGTATAATGAAGACTGTAATGAAGCATTCAAATGTGGACATTTTCTCAGCTATAAGGTATGCAACGGAGTTGAGTCAACATGAGACGGTTACAGTGATTGCTACGACTCTTCACCAGATTTTTGTTTGAATTTCAACTCATGTTGGCAGCGTGATTTTGTATACATAGATTATTTTCAATGTGTGAATCAATAGCAGCCTTCACTGTTTGCTGCACATTCAATTCTGCAATGTAGCACAACACATTTGCCCTCCTGCGACTGCTTGTAACACTTTGCTATGAAAAATTGAAAAGCCATTTTCAGGTATGAAAAGTATTTTTTGTTGTTTAAAAGACTGTAATCGAGGGACATTTGGCACCTCGGGCGCATGCACATGATCAAATCCAACCTTCGCTGAAAAAAGTTTGGGCCCTGCGGCATAGATCAAGAACCTTTTCCTTTGGTAGTCGGTGGTCTCTGCAGGTTTAATGCTAATTTTGAAAGGTAGTTTTCACTGAGAGAAGGGGGCTTTTACATGTATGCTCTTGCACACATGTGCACACACAGCAATGTCAGCTGGGTGTTTCAAGAATGGTAGTTTATCATTCATGAAGAGAACTTCTTTCAAGATCTACTTTCAAGGAAAAAAATATTTATGTGTATGTACAAGTTCACTGGAAAAGAGATGGACATAGATATAAAGTAGAAAACTGATTGAGGAAACAGAGCAGTTCTTCCCAGCATGCATTGAACATGCTGTTTTTCATGTAAAGATAATAATGGACATGCACCTAGGAAATATGAAAGGCCACAAGGTTCAACCATGAGACTGATAACTATTATGGAATTAAGATTGAATAACCATGTTGTTCAAATTGAGAACTTCAAATTCAGCCTACATTAAGTCATTAGATCTTTCATTCAGGATCCCTCATATTCATAGAATATCAGGGAAACACAGGAAGTTCAGCATTGATCTGATAATTGCAGCAACACAACAGACAGTGAGGCATTAGAGTGTGAGTCTCCCCGCATGATCTTATTAATGTAGCTGGTCCACCAGCAGGGTCCTATTTGTAATTATCAGAGTCATACCAGCACCAAAACACAACATATGTTGATGTTGTGCTAGATTAAGATCTGCAATGCTACCCTTCACTTTGCTGTCTTTTTAGCAGGGGCGTAGAAACTTTTTATATTGCGTGAAATGACCAGGGAAAAATGCATACAACTTCATACACTCTCGATTGTGCTGCTTAAATAAAACAAAAGATGCAATAATAACAATTAAATGCAGTTTTGTTAAATAGCAAAGTGTTTTAAAAAGTAATAAACTCGCATGCATTTATTAAAGGGTTAATTTACTAATGAAATGAAAGCAATACAGCACAAAAAATTCAAAACAAAACAATAAAAGTAGAGCAGCGGTTACCTTATAAGTATCCAACAACTCTTTTTAAATAGGCTGCAGATTTGCATATGCAGTGCTTGTGCAGGGTGTCTGTCTGTACATTTTGTGCACTTTGGTTCATCGAGTGGGTTTTCATTTACAATATATATTGTGGCTGTATATTTGTTCAGGAAGTCCTTGCATATGCACTTTTTCTCTCCACGGCCTGCAAAAATTCTCACGGCAAAAATGGCAGGCGGGTAAAATTTATTTCCCTTCGACTTAATTCCTAAAATCGGATTAATGCAGCCTGTCTGCTTCAAGCTGGATGCTCAGAGACACAGTAATTGTGTTGAGATGACTAAAAACAGACACGGAAACAATAAAGACCGGAGCCTTGCCTTGGAAGGATGAAACAATTAGCACCAGACGAGCAGCAGAACAGTGAAAATGGGCTTTGATGGTGCTTCAGGACAAAGATGAGAAAGGCTAATGTCTTATTTTAGTGCTGGATTGTTGACATTTTGTTTAAAGCCTCAAGCTTCCTGTTTGAAAAAAAAAAAAGAAAAAAGAAAAGAAAAGAAAATAAGAGTTTACTATCAGGAAAGCCAAAACACCCAGAGTATGGTTGTTTTTTTAAAAAAGTTATTATGCATCTGTCACAGGTTTGTCACTGCTGCTGGATCCTCATGTACCAAAAGGATTAGTACGTTTGGATGAGCCTGGTCCCAGGGGCAAAGCAGGCTCCAATGAAAAGACATACTCCCTATTCTTGACAGATAACAACACATCGATATCTGTGTGTGCGTGCGTTGCTGCGTGCGTGCGTGCCTGCGTGCGTGCGTGCCTGCGTGCGTACTATAAAGGCATGTGTGAAAGCATATCTGTGTGCATGGATGTATACATACAGTATTATGTAGTATAGTGATAAATAAACTTATGTGTCTTGTTCTTATGCTGATAAAAACCTGCATCTGAGTGAAATGTCGATTCGAGGACCTGTGCGCCTGCGTACACGTACCATAGATGGGCTGGTAGACGATCCTGTAACCCTGTGCAGGAGATGTTGGTGGATCCCAGCTGATCCTGAAGCGGTTGTACCACTCTTCTGACACTCGCAGGTTTTCGGGTGAAGCGAGGGCCACTGCCAAAATGACATTAAAATCAGTTTCCAGAAAACAGTTGCAGAACAACTTCACTTAGTTTTAGAGGAAGACGACTGGTAGCAAAGTTCTTGAAAATGATGAAGGCTCTTTCTGTAGCAGTCAGTTTTCAATGTTTTGACTGTATGATGTGGGACTGAACATCATTTGAAAGCTTTTGATACCTGTGTGGAGGAAACAGCAGCAAGTTTTTAACGCCTCCACTTTACTCTCGCCTCTACTGTTACTATGACTGCATTTTGTTAGTACATTTTCTTTACTGAACTTCGTTTTATGGGAAAAAGAAAAGGTAAATATTGTATAAACACAGCCAGCCATACGAAAAAACAACAAAACAACAATAGATAAAACATTGTGCAACTCTGGCAAACTTGTATACAAATCTGAAAGTTTTAAATTACTAAAGATGATTAAACTTGTAAAAGTTTTAATTATAAGTAATTTCCCAGTAGTTTTGCTTATTAAGATGTTCTAGGGCAGTGTTTCCTAAACTCTGGGTCAGACCAATTGTATATTGAAACAACAGAGAGTGAGATTACCATGTTTAGAACAATTGTTTTCCAGATTAAAAAATTAATTTTTTCACTACACAGTTTGGGTTGAATGCGCTCCTCTTTCTTTCTTTCAAGCATTCTCTAATAAATATTATTCATATCAAATTATTAATATTTTCATGTTTTCTTGTGCCCTCATAAGTAGTTCATAAGTGTAGTGATATTGTGTTTGGGTCTCAGGGTCTCACTAAACTTTTGTTATGTAACTTGAGTTGAAAAACCGCTGCTCACTAAATTGTACTTGAAATATGTTATCTGTGCCATTAAGATGCAAAATGATGTCCCACACGTGTCTTCACTACTACAAACTACAATTTCCAGTTTTCTGTATTTGACTTTTTCTGACTGTGATCAATATTGAGCGTCAATATGACTTTGCTTCTCATTCAGAAACACAAATGGTCAATAGAAAGAGAAACATAAATACAAGTGTTACATTATCTATCCATAGTGTCCTAGACCAACTAATGGTTGATCATTATTTCAAGCAGTGATCCTGAAAACACAAAGAAACAAAACAATCATCACTGGAGATACAATCTCTCTGGACTCTGATTCATCACCAATCCACTGTCCAAGTTTTTATTTGCATTGCAATGAGCTATGGTTCCCTCATGTAATAAGACATTATATATCGTCTGATATTTCAGTTCTCTGAGCGATGATGAGACGGTCTCATAGCAGGGAATCAGGAGACTAGTTGAGAAAATCAATTAGAATCGAGAAAATAATTTAATCGTCTCATTAATGAGAGGAGCTGCTGTAATTATGAACGGCCTTTATTAAAAACAATTAGGAGCACATCAGTATTTGTCATCAGTTTAATTCATGCCCTCCTCTGGGAAAGGATATTAATGCAAAATTAACGCGACGCAAATCAACGCTCGCGCTCTAATAAAATTTGTTGTGATTAACTTTCAGATTTGTCGCATTCACATCATTTGCATCTTTGTGTAATTGAAACTGAAGAGATGACAGCTCACCGTGGTCTCAACTCTCCGTGTGTGTGTGTGTGTGTGTGTGTGTGTGTGTGTGTGTGTGTGTGTGTGTGTGTGTGTGTGTGTGTGTGTGTGTGTGTGTGTGTGTGTGTGTGTGTGTGTGTGTGTGTGTGTGTGTTGGAGTCTTACATGTGGATCCTAGTGTAGAGACACTGATGCCGTCCTGTCCGTCCTTGTACACCGGTGTGACCGTCACTTTATATTGTGTGTTTGGTAGTAACGGCTGGAGCACTGCTCTCCTCTGACTGAAGGGAACTGACACCTAGACACACACACACACACACACACACACACACACACACACACACACACACACACACACACACACACACACACACACACACACACGAATGAGGTAAGGGCTGAAGAGGCAGGATCGTGCGGAATCACACAATGTGCTCATCGCCACTAGCTTATAGAAATATTTCAGATTGTTGAGGGTGAAACGTGAACAGAAGTACCTGTATAATCTGCTTACTGCTTAAGAAAAATGAACAGTTTCATTCATAAAGTCAGCTGATAACAACACTGACACACAGAACATTAAAGAGAGGTAGTACTTCTATTTATGTGTATTAGAAGCCATTTCTTGTTTATAAAATAGTCCCTTTCTCCAGTAGTTACTGCGGGCTAAACTGCAAAGCAAAACAACTGCACAATAACTTTATGCAAAAGATCTAATACATATAACATTACCTTTGAAGCCAAATATGTGGATGCATTGTGAACCCAGACTGAAGTAACTGAGCTATTGAGTCTCCAATAAACTCAATAATGAAACTTACTCTCGGTAGCTCCTTCTTTATTGAACTCATTTATATGAAAAGCATGCACATCAGAAAGCCCTCAAACATTTGGAGCTCTACTCGCAACAACGCTCCTGCTTCTCAAAACAAGACTTTACCACAAGCAAGCTGAAAGATTAACTTTTATTTATTGTGCTAACCACACTGATCCATGGTCAAATGATGATGTGCGTGTGAGGGACAGATTTGAAAGGAAGAGGCAGAGGAGGGTGTGTGAAGGTAAGGCCAGGTAAAGCTGTGAGTGCCCGAGCTCTGGGAGGAGCTGTCCGCTGAGACTGTGGTGCTGAAACCCTTCCAGCGTCAAAGCTGAAAGGCACACAAACATTTTAAATAAATAAGCAAATAACCCCTACTTTAAGAAACACACTGAACCATCTTTTCCACTCTCCTCATTGCACTGCACCAAAGCACGTCCGAACTTTTAAACAGAGGTGCGACCTGAAGCAACCCTTATCTGTCAGCTGGCAGGCAGGTTTAAGCCTTTCTCCCATTCTGTTCAGCTATTGTTTCTTTTGCCACCTCTCTTTGTTTCTCCTGCTCTTTTCTCCGCTGCCCTCCATCTCCACTCCCAGTGAGGTAAATGGCTGCTGAAAAGATAATGGAATGTCTTCTGGCTTGGCCTGGCCTCTCCATCTTCTACAGCTCTGACACCACGCAGGGAAATTAAAACGCGGGAGGAGGAAGGAGAGGGAGAGGGAAGGAAAGCAAAGGGGGAGAAAAGCAGAGAAATGGAGGTAGCAGAAGGAGGAGTGTTTCTGTGTGTCTGGGTCAGCACGTGGCACTGAGCATAAGGGCTCTTAGAGAAGATAGAGGGATCACAAGAAGAGGATGAGTGGCCCGGGACTAAAAGTGTAATCACTTTCGTGATTCCAGCAAATGACCCAACGCTGACCACTGTAGTGCCATCAAGTTAGTTGAATGATTGAAACAACAAGGATCTTCCTCTGAGCACAACATCATGGAATCTATAAAACTAATGTTCACAGTTCACCAGGAGAGAATTGTGTGTATCTCTACATGAAAGTTTCAAGGCCCAACAGCTTCAAGAACACATACTAACTCAAGCCATCTCGGGTGATCTAAAATAGTTCTTAGAAGAAATATAGGATAGGACTGGATCGCTCTCCAAACTCTCCATCTGCGCTCGATCATCTGTGAATGATTTTTGTAGCAGTGTGAGATCACATCGTGATCAACTCACATACTCCTCCTTGTGTTCACCATCGGGGCCGGCATAGGAGACCCTGTAGCTCCCCACGCTGGGGTCCTCCAGCTCCCACAAAGCCTCCAAACTCTGGGTGGTCTCGTCACTCAGCCGAAGGTTCCTCACGGCCAGAAGGTCCGCTGTGACACCACATCGCACACAGCAGTGACTACACTGAGTTACTGCAGAATTTACACCTCGAAAACTGAAATGAAATCTTGGCTTAAACACTTTCATCACAACTGGGGTTTAGGAAAAAACGTCAGTCAAAACACCAGCCTGCTGAAAGAAATGATAGCAGCAGCTGTCAAAGGAATACCAACATCCGCTGCAAAGATGACCAAAATCCAGAGCAGGTGAGGCTCAAAAATAGCAAAGAACATTTAATTGTTTTGTTTTTTTTATCATCGGTTTCAAAAGGTTTTGAACAAAAGAAGACCTGAGAATCAGTTTGAGGGCTTCCACGTATAATACATGATTAATTTGACTATTTGGGGGCGCATGAGGTTGTAATGGTTAGCACTCTGATGCCACAGAAGTTATCAAATATAGTAACTTTAATCTACTAACCTTCAAAAAAATACAAGAAACTTTACATCAATAAACTGTAACTTTCACAATGATCACTTTGACTTCCAAACAAAGCAGACGTGGTAAATTTGAAGGAAATTAAGCAACAATTTGAATATAGAGGACATGTTTTCTTTTCTTTTTTTCAAGCCATGAACTGAGAAACTGCTCCGACTCCGGAAGCCTGCCATTCATACAAAGCACATTGATGGCTTAAAGATTTGAGATAATATCCTCTGAACTTTAGTCTCCCTGGGAAGTTGAGTCAGTAAACAAACAAACTTAAGAGACCAAACAAACTTTTTTTTTAAAGATTAGCTTTAAGCCTTTTGCATCTCGCAAAGACCATGTCATCAAAGGCTCGGAGTTTATCAGCGATAGTTTGAACAGCGTGGGGTTCTTGTGAGGCCTCACTAATGCTTCTTGAAACTCAATCATAAGCAATGGCCAAAACTTTGCAACAAGGACTTGGTCGAGATGTGGCTGCACTTTGGCAGCATTAGCACTGGCAGCTCGAGGAGTCTTTCAAATCGCAATGGCAGAGGAGTTTGTTGACAGATGCCTTGGCTCCAGTCATGATTAAAAATTGGGCAATCCTTCTGTAAGGATGGTTTTTCAAAGAGACGACCGAGTGAAATTAGTATGCTGCCCACTGGACACGTGCTAGCAACACAATTTAAAGCAACTCTGTTGAGGTTCTGACATTTACTAATGCATAGGACAACTTTGAAAACAAGACGTTACATCACAGCCACAACCACAGATGTCACGTTACATTGCAGCATGGCTTTTTTTTATTTTATTAAAAAAAAAAAAAAGACCAATTCGCAGGCTTTTACCTGTGGTTGTGGTGGCAACTGTTGTCGTCTTAGTCACTGGGAGGAAATAAGAGCATGAATCAAAATAATTGAGCACAAGGTCTCTTTAACAACTCATTGTGTCATTAACTGAGCCAATTGCACATAAATGCATAACACATTATTGATGGGGGAAATTGATTTTCCTCTTCTGAGATAAACTCAGATAAACAAATCAATGCAAAGCTTTGCACTGACTCAGAAATGCAAATTCTGTGATCCTAAAACTCACCCCTGATCTAAATGTCTTACAGAAAGCAGCAGACAACGGGCCAGTCAGATCACAGGCTGAATTTAACACATCAGCGCAAGAATTATATCACTATAATATGATACTTATACATGTAGTCAGACATCTAGCTACAAGAGGGGCCACATTTTTGACAAGCATTTATGACAACTTTGATATATGGGGGAGGATGCCTTTTCTCAAGAAAACATTAAACAAAATGCAGGAATAAACTATAAATCAAAATGAGTCTTTCTTTTTTTAAGTACAGTGCAAAACCATAAGTGGAACAGTTAGAGCGATTGCACACACACATAACAGCACTTAATATTATCTCAAAATGTGAAAAACACAAGGGAGTCCAGCATAAAGCCAAATATTAGTAACACTTCCTCCCACACTTTGAAAAACTCTGAGTGAAACAGACAATTGAAGCAGATGTTTACGCAACAATACCTGCTGGATTGTTTTCATTGGTAATTAAAAACATGTGATTTCACTTACACGTGGTCTCTGCTACAGAAACAGTGTCGCTCTCGGATTCATCTTTGAAAACAGCCGTCAGCATCACTTCATATTTAGTAGAAGGGCTGAGACCATGCAGAGTGTATCTGTTATCACTTCCACTCAAGACCACCTACAGAAAACACACACACACAAATCTCACATTACATTTGATTTATAACAGTATGATTCACCCAATGGTCTACTTAGGAGGAATTATATTTCAAAAAGTGTAAGCTCCATTGTTTTATGACCCGTTTTTAATGATTTATGCAAAGTGTCAAACCACATGGGACTTTAACAGCAAAAATGTAATTATATAACAATTTAATCCGGTGTATTATTATGTATGAAAAAAATGTAGTGGGTTAAAGGTATTTGGGTTAAAACTGAAGTAATTTCTACGAAATATTGATGAAAATCTGTAAAACCTGCACACAACTACATCTAATTAGATCAGATCATGTGTATTGTGTCATGTCAGATTTCATTGTTCTGTAGTTGTTTTCTGTTACTGTATTCACTTAAATAGGCTGAATACAAAGACTTTCCTCAGTTTCCCTCAAAATGCAATAAAATATTTGGGTATGAACCAACACGCCGACAAGATTATTTATATCCTAAGTACAACTCCAGACATTGAAAACCAAGGTCATCACTGAGTTTTAGTGGAGAAAGCTGCTAAAAGCATAAAATAACAGATCGCCTCAGTGCTCGTAATTTCTGTCATGAAGACAGCGCGTAAATATTTCCACAAGCTGGCTGTCTACGAAAACAAACATACACTCGGTATGCGGCTTTCTTGTAATACTGCGCTGAATTTATTACGACTTGTAAATAAATAGCAAAGCATTTAGAATAACTTATTCAGCTGCAATACTATCTTTATTTTGAGGACTTATCGTAGCTACATTATATGAGCATTAAAGATGACAATGTTTTCCTTGAATGTAGGAAGTTTCCAGCTGGATCAAATGCTACTCCAGAAGTCCAAAACGACCACTATAATTTGTATTACACTGAGACAAATCGCGCCCCGAGATACACACAAATAGGGTCATCGGAGGTGCTGCTTCTTTCCACTGAGATTAAGTCTGAAATTAGAAGGTCCTGGAGATGACTCAGTAATCATGTGCAGAAATGTGTTTCTTTACGAAGCTCAGTTACATGCAGATTTGACCACAGGGGCCGGCCATTTGTGCTCTCACCAGTGCAAAAGCATCTTCAGTGAGTCATTGTCTCAGTCTCTGTTTTACATTTTTGTGCCGTTAGTGCGATATATTTCCATATTGTTCCCTGAGAGTAAAACACTCGCTTTATCGATTAAAAAAGACCACAAAAGGCCCCAAAACAGGTATTGGATTATAATTTAGCTTTATTTTCATATTTCATTGTGTCTCAGTGTTGCATGTGTACATTTTTTCTCTCTTATCAGACAAAACAATCCAGAGCAGAGTGCGTGCGTGCGTGCGTGCGCGCTGTATGAGAGTGACAAATGAAAGAGCTGCAAGTATGCCTATTGTCTGGGCTGGTGATATTACCACCCCACCTCTCCAACTCCCCAGAGTGTTATTTTCAGCTCTGATGACTCTCAGCAAAACACAAACACATACAGGCTCACACAACCAGCGCACACAGTCTGAGGGCTCTATCGCTGCCTCCCAGCTGTCTCTAAACCCCCAGATCATGGTAATAAAACATACAAGCCATTAATTTCTAGATTTATTCAGCCCTTTTTTTTATAGTCAACCATGCCAAGGGTTTTTCAAGCCACCAGTACTGCAGCTGAGCTCCTGTGTGAGTCTTAAGAGTAGACTTCTCTTCATGTGGCCACAGTAAGTAGAGCCTCTGGGTTGAGCTATAATATATGGGCTTCTGTCAAAATGAAACATTTTGACTAAGTGGAGATAATTTATCATCTGATGCTTAATTACTATTATTTATGTGCATATTTTCTGTAAAAAAAAACAACTAATTTGTTAGTCATTTGTGTGCCATAGTAATGATTCAGATTTTTGTCCCTCTCATGAGGCTACATGTAATATGCAGTAATCAGTGGTGGAAGCTGCTATATATACTATCAGTTTGGCTTACACATATACATTTATCAACATTTATGTATTGAAAGGTAAACCTCCTGACCTCTTTTGTGTCGCCACCAGTGAACGGTGCCCAGGAGAGTCTGTAGAGGACAATGTCATCTGCAGAATGATCCCAGCTGACCTTGAAGTTGTCGGTGTGGACGTCAGAAGAGCGTAGATTCAATGGACCAGGTACTGGAGCTAAGAAAAAAAGACATCCCTTATTTCTGTTCTTTCAAACCCAATTGTTAAAGGTTTAGAAACTTCAAGGAGTTTTGGGTTTTTTTTTTAACACTGATTTGACAGTCTTCAGCCAATTTATTTCCCCTTTAGGTTTAGCAGTTATTTGAGTAAAAAGTTGCAAAAAACTTTGATGGAGATTTCTGGTGTGAGCATTAAGCCTGCAGGCTCTAACCATTTCATACATCTTCACTAAAGCAATTTGAAAGTACAAACCCATTTGTGCTAGTTTCTTAAATGTGGTCCACTGCACTAACTTGGCCAGGAGATAAATAAAAATCAACGTTGTCCTTTAAAGTGAGCGCAGCCAGACATACATTTCTTTGCGCTGACTCAGCAGTGCAGCCCAACTGCTTGTTGCTTAAAGGGATATTCCTACAAATCAATATCTGTTAGCGTGACAGAATAGTCAGGGACAGCGAAATGACCTTTTAATGTGACGGCACTATTATGCCGAGGTGTAAATGAGATGGGCACCGCGCCAAAGTGGCAGAAGGACCAGTAAGGGTAATAAAATTCAACGCTGTTTGGCAGTATGAGAAAGTGGTTTGCCTACAAATGATAGCGATATAACTATTTTCTGGAAAATGAGCAGAAATTGCCCTCAGTAGAGAGGAGGAATGAAATAACACCACTGAGTACTACAAATTCAGACATAAAAAAAAGACCAAAAAAAAAAGAATGACTGCACCACTGGTGGTAACCTATATTTGTCAAAATATGTTGGCAGAAGATACAAAAAGTTCGTGAACTTACTGACCACTAAGCTTTCTACACTGTCTCGCGATTTCTTTGTGTGTTCTTCCTGTAATGTGACAGTGTCTTACTTGTGGTGAACCCGTCAGTGAGTGGCTCAGATTGGCCGTCGCTGTAAAGGGCAAAGATGGCCACCGAGTACTCCATCAGAGATGTCAGCTCGTCGAGGTCATAAGAACTCAGAGGACCCACCTCCACCTGCAGGACACGCACATATAATACCACACATTCCATGAAAAACACGCTGTTGTGTCTGGGAAAAAAATAAATAAAGAACACTTCAATCACAATCAGCTCAAAAGGCTCCAAGGCCACTCAAGTTCTTTGTAGTGATTTTCTCTGATTCCTGGTGTGTACAATACTGCCAAAGCGAATTAAGCATTTCCGGAAGAGTGACCTTTAGCAACAACAAGCTCTGATTCGCAAGCAACACTCCACACAGGCATTCAAGTTGTGCACTGAAACGCACACATTGTGTCCAAATGGGTGACTACAATATCTGTGCAATTTCCAAGATGATTTATATCGGTGCTCAATAGTAATTTCGACCTGACACTCACATACTGTTAAGCCCTGTAATTAATTTCCTCTGTATTCCTTACCCCCGTTATTTCTACTACTAATCTTTCCTCATTCAGACACAGATACCCTCAGATGCAAGAGGCTGTCAAAAGATCAACTAGTACTCCACATTTTAAAGGCATTAATCACACGCACACAGCACGCACCACTTCTGTTTCTAGTCCGTCTGTCTTGACCCACATGATGCGGTAGCCTTTGACTCCACTGGGCGCAGGATCCCAGCTGATGTGAGCTGAGTTGTGAGTGATGTCGGAGAACTGGAGGTTGCTGGGAGGAGGCAGCGGCACTGGAGGAAAAGAGGGAGTGAAAGCAAGCAATTGATGAGTGTTTGAAGGGTTCTTGAGATTAGTACAGGCCCAAAAGAAAGGACATACTTTGTCCTGACACAAATTTTAGATGCCCTCGTGTTCATATTTTGCTGTGTGCACTTGTATTTCACCTTCAAGAGTTTTGTTCTGTGTGTGAGCATCTTGTTACGTTTACTGCTACATTATCTACAGTCACAATACTTTTAAATCCAACCCTCTATCTGCATCCTTCATATTTCCCACCTGAGTGTCTGTGTGTTTAGTAAGTTTGTGTTAAGACCGTTATTACTATGGCTTTTTATTCTTAGTCGGTCGGTCCAGCCTCCCATGCCGACAGAGTTTAGTCTAAGACAAGATCCTCCCCCTCAAAAAAATAGATAAGGGTCATCAGAAAAAAGTGCCAAAGTTGTGGTGCACCAGACAGAACTGGCAAACTCTCAGCACGGCACATGAAAGCACAGAGAGCGGAGGGACAATGAGACACAGCGGAGAACAATCAAAGATAATGAGACATCTTGGCACCTGAAGGCAAAGACCCAGCTGAAGGGCAGACACTGACATAGCCACAACATGACACATGCTAAAAAACTAAAACCATAAACCAAGCAGCATAAATCATAAAACAAGAACAATGAAAACAATGGTGTGAGAGCTGAAGCACAGGGAACCATGGAGGGTTGACACATATAGAAAATGTGGCGAGAATAAATACGTAAAGCCTCAGAAAAGACCAAACAAAACACTTAACTGTAGCTCTCTGTCAGCCATGTCCAAAGTCATAAACTTTATTCCGTTCATTTATTTTACCCATCTATTTATTCAACACTATTGTGCCATGTTTTAGAATTTCTGGTGTTTTCGGTGTGAAATCCTACCTCCGAGTGTCTTTTTTAGGTAATAAAAGTTATGTTCTAAAGCACCTCGTGAGTCTCATGTTTGGGTCATTTCAGAGAATCTGGGACTTTATATCAGACGCCTTGTTACACATTCACTCTAATTTAAAAAAGAATCTTTAAGATATTGTTGGGAAACGCAACACACAGAAAATTCTACTAATACATAATTATTTTGGAAGGAATTTTCCACCTGTGTGCAGTTTGACCATATTAAACAGAACATGAAGTTGTCACACAGCTGCTATTTTGTAAAGTTCAACAAAACAGTTTTCTTTATGTTATAATGAAATATATGTTGCTTTACTTTCTCTTTGAACACTGGGCTCATGGGTGTAAGTCCTAATGTTATTTTTAAAAGATATTAACAGGGTCATGTTGAAGTAAACTTCAATATTTCTAAACTTATAAACTTTATTCCTACAAAGGTATGCAAGTTGTTTCAGTGTAGGATGTTAGGATGAAAGATGAAAATGGCCGAAGACTTTGTGCATTGCTCACATGTGGTTTCCTGGTTCGTAATGGGATCGCTGGCCTCGTCTCCATACATGGCATAAACAGTGACCGTGTATTCAGTGTGAGGTACCAATCCATCCAGCTCCAGCTCTGTAACTGCATCCGACAACTTGATCTGTGGACAAAGAGGTACAAACGCATGCATTGAGCAGTTAAAACTGTGGACGAAAAGTGGATTTCTTCCCCAAAGAAATCCTGATTACCTCCTTCTCTTCCATATCTTTGTCATCTGTTAGCGGAGTGTACAGCAGCATGTAGCCAGAGACTCCCTCCACACTGTCCCATCTTGCTTTCATGGTGTTGTAGGTGGTGTCGGACAGCTGGAGGCCGGTGACAGTGGGAAGTGCCACTGTGCACAAACACACACGACCACACATAGATATACACACATTTCATTCAAGAGGGAATCACATGAATAATGTTTCTATCCTTCAATAATACATTTTTAGAGCAGCATGACACTTTTGTAGATGCGTGTCTTATGTCTGCTCGAATGATGTCTGGCTTCCAGACTTCTGAGCTTCCATCATTAACTCGTGCTCTTAAATGTTGACGGAAGAGTTGGCGCGGGGCTTTGTACGAACATTTCCACGCGTGTGTTTATGTTTAAGAATCAACTTACGGGTTGTTTCGGATCCTCGCAGAGCCTCGCTTGCCTCGTTCGCATACACAGCAAACACAGCCAGCTGGTACTTGGTGAGAGAGCTTAGATGCTGCAGCACCAGTGAAGTCTCGCTGCCGTCCACCACAGCCTGGGGTGAAGGAGGGCGAGTCCGGGGAGGAGAGCGGAGTGTGAAAGATGGATGGAGGGGACGAAAGTGCAGAAATGGATGAGAAAACCACGAAGGAGGGGGTAGAGAGACAAAGAATGGTGGAGAAAATGGAAATCAGGGGGGAAAAATGCGTGTGAAGGATGGAAAAGACAAATGGGTGAGCAGAAGGATGAGATTGGGAGAAAAGGATTGAAACAAGAAGGGAAAGGAGGGTAGAAACAATCAATTCATTGAATAGGATGAAGCACAAATGCCTAAAGCTAGATTCTTATGCATGCAGGAATGAAAGGATGAGAGTTGAGATAGAGATGAGGTCTGGCCTCAGCCAGCTGGAAAGGTCTCCTCGCATGCAGCTCCACAACATCTGGCCCCTGTAAACCCAGCTAAGCAAAGATTTTATGGTTTCTGTGGTCACATTCATTGAAAAAGAAAAATTAAATCATGCAGGTGCCGGCCACAATATAATTTCTAGTGAGTCTTTGTCACCTGCATGGCTGATCCTGGGAGCCGTAAAGGGTGAGATGAAAGTGAAAGGTTGGGCTAAATGATACCACCAGTGTCTGAAGGAAAAACTGATCCCAAACTATAAACCGACCCAGATAATTCTCACAGGTGCAGTAAATATGATGGAAAAGCATAGCGTGCCCACCTTTCTCTGCTCCTACTGGCTGCAGTGATTTTTATAGTTCATGCACACATGCATGCATAGCTGCATCTCAGAGTTCTGAGCTTTGTGGTTGCAATGCTGAGTTTGTTCTTTCAGTTTATGTTGCAATAAATCATTGTCTAGCATCTTCCTTGTTGACTTCCTCAGGGTTTCCCAATTCGACCTGGAAAAACACTTGAGTGCAGTGGATATTGTGGCGTTCACAGCAAAGTGCAGGCTTTTTACCTCCTGAGGCTCCCCTCCCTGAGCCGGATAATAAACCACCCTGTATTTCTCTACGTTTCCTGGGGCATGGCTCCACGACACTCGAAAGCTCCGGGCTGTGACGTGTGATGTCTCCAGGTCAAATGGTGCTCCTATTACCTCCAGTGGAAGTTCTGGGGAAAAAGGAAAAGAGCACGGCATGTGACTGAAGTTTTAATTCGACGAGCCTTCATCATTTTGGATAGGTGACTTGATAAAGTCTGGTTCAAGTTAGTCTGTAAATTCTCTCTTTTTTGTTTTTGCCCTGTGATTAACTGGCAACTTGTCCAGAGTGTACTCTGCCTTCACCTATTGTTAGCTGTTATCCTGCATTGGATGAAGCGGTATATAAGATGGACTGGTAGGTAAATGGACAGACAAACACAGCATGCTATATATTGTTCACTTGAACAATAGCAGCTGGAATACAGCTGTAACAACTCACAATCTGTGTGGTTTTCCTCCTTCCTCCCACTGATGAATAAAATACCATACCATACAATGTACAAACATTAAAACTATTTGTCTTTTCCTCTTTGCTCTCTGCTTACTCAGCTTGATATCTTTGTCCTGTTGCTCCACCTGTTCACACACTGTTCTGGTCAGTCCCTCCACGATGGAGCTCATGATGTTGAAGTCGGCCACATTGTAGACGTGAGTGTTGTGTGGCTCTGTGGCGATGGAGCGCAACTCATTCTCATCGGCATTTTTCACACCTGGAAAAGTATAAGCGCACATGATTGTCAAAATAAAACCCCTTATAGCAGCTCTCGTTGAAATACTTGGAAAATGAAAAATGAATTCTTGGGCATGGTGAAAAAATGTATTCTTGAAAGTAGTCAAAATGTTTTTAAACGGCATTAATTTCATGAATTGTAAAAAGTTACACAGTGTTCTGACTGCCTCCTCGACATTAATAATTACTACTGTTCCTCAATATGTGTTCAATTCAAAGTGCCAATGTATGATACATTCTAACCATTTTTATAAAATCAAGACACAAGCAATGTCAATCTTTGGTGCAACTGTTTAGTAATATAATCTGTGGTCATGACATGTCATTGACAATTAAATGTATACAAATGCACCAATGCCTGAAGAATTCTGAGGTTGAAAGCAGTGTTGTGGCCTCTATCAAGGCTTCTTCTCCTCTGTGCTGGTGTTTATGTGTGCATGTCGATTCTAACCGATGGCAAAAAGCTCAACGCCAGCTTTTCGCAGACTCTCTGCAGGTGGTATGACATCATCTTGGGACTTCCCGTCTGTGATTAGGATCCCGATCTTAGGTACACCGAGACGTGAGCCAGATTCAGGTTTAAAACAGTTTTCCCATATAAAAGTCAGCGCGAGGCCTGTGGAGTGTGACAGAGATAATCGTACAAGAAAATAAAAAATGCAGAAGAAAGTAGATACAGAATAAAAGAACAAGATCAATGATTACAGCGAAATAGCAAGTATTCAGAGTACAATTCTATCAGATTCTACTTGATCAGAAAAGCAGAGGAGATTAAAGCACCTGTGAGGGTATTTCCTCCTTTGTAAGGCAGGTTCTTCACAGCATCAATGACGGCATCTTTGGTAGAAAAAGCATTCAAATGCCACTCTATCCTGGGATCACCGCTGTACTGAGCCAGACCTACAAACACACATTTACATACACACACCTTGTCATTACAAACATATTGGTCACAGGACTCTCCCATCTGTTCAACCATTGAAAGTCGCCGTGACCTACCGATTCTCGTCTTATTGATGCCGACATCAAAGGCGTTGACCAGATTTTCCAAGAACATACGGACCAGCCGGAAGTTGATGCGACCGATACTCCAGGAGCCGTCCACCAGGATCACGATATCTGCAATGGCCTCGGTGTGGCACACAAACTGAACTAGATGAGATGAAAGAGAAAAACAGAGCGGCATGAATTCCAGTTGCCTACTTCAGCACAGGAACAGGAGAAGAAGACATAGGGTGAAGTGGAAAGTAAAGAGTGAAAAGATCAGATCACAGTGTTTTCAATCAGGATGTATGGGTTTTTCAAGGGGAAAAAAAGACACACTAAATGTTTAAGTATAGGCAGGTTCATATATTCTTTATTGAACAAAGGCCATGCAATATAAAACATTTGAAACATCTCAATGACACAAACACACAATCTTCTGCATATTTTCTTTTGATCTTTTCTAACAACATGTACAGAATACTACATAAAGGAAAAGTTGCATCCTGAGAACGTCCTTTGAACTTTTGTTCAAAACTTTTTCTTCAGTATTTTCTTCAACCTGGTTGCCGGTATTAATCTCCAACCATGATATTGGAAAACTGACTCACTTTATATGTGAGAAATCCTTTTAAGGGCGCTTCTGCTGCTGAATCCAAAACTGAGTGTAGACATGAGTCTACGAGTCAATACTATTGAAGTAATCTTATGCACATGCACACAATCACGCACGCAGGCATGCACGCACACGCACAGGTTTGTCAAACTTCAACTGTCCTCTGCTCTTGATATCTCTTCACATAAAATGGAGTAATTCACATAATGTGCGCTTTCTTGTTGTACACAAACACACACATTCACTTACACACACACACACACACACACACACACACACACACACACACACACACACACACACACACACACACACACACACACACTAATTCCTATCTGTTCATTCATTCATCATAATTCTATACCTGCTTATGTTGTCATCCCACATAATACAATATAATAAAAATGGATAAATCCTCTATAAGTCGCATCATAAATCACTTTTCCATCCACAAATATAGGAGGGAATAAGCCACAACATGCTGATGAAGTTGAACATTTGTCTCTTAATGAGGAAAAGCCATTACAGAAAATGCTGACTGTTGCAAACATGAATTATTGCTTTTCCAGTGTGTTTGGAGTTGTACGTTTAAACTATCAAGATATGGATTATGGAGTCTAGAGATACAATATGCATCCGTGTGGATAATTCAGCCACTGCTGAACAGGAAGTATGCGTTTCGAATATCTTCACGACTACATCAGGGAGAGAGCTTTGATTTCCCACAATAGAGGTTTGGTGATGGTCTTCTGAGATTATTGATGGTACTGCTCGGATCACTTCAGATTTGCGTGAACAAAATGCTGTACACGCAGGAAAAACATGGGAATATTGATCTTTTTCACTAATATACTGTGGAAATTTAGCAATCATTGTTGAAAAAACATTTAAAAAGAAAATCAAGTAATGATAAGGCACAGGTATCTGTTTCCAGAAGAAGGCTTTTTTTTTTTTTTCCCCAGACGTAGCCGTCTGTCTGCTGTCTGCTGTCTTTGAACCATCCATCTGCTGCAGGCAGCAGATGAAGGAGAGAAGAGAAGACAACAAGGTCGAGAGCAAGCTGACGACAATCTTGGATTTGCAAAATGCATCAATACTTTTATAAAGCAGCACGAGAATGAATACAGAGAAGAGAAGAGAAGAGAAAAGAGAAGAGAAGAGAAGAGAAAAGAGAAGAGAAAAGAGAAGAGAAGAGAAGAGAAGAGAAGAGAAGAGAAGAGAAGAGAAGAGAAGAGAAGAGAAGAGAAGAGAAGAGAAGAGAAGAGAAGAGAAGAGAAGATGGGGTTTCAGTAAAATGGCAAAAAGCTACAAGGCCAAAGAGCATTAAGATGAATCTTTGTAGAGATGCTCTTCTTGCCAAAAACAAACAAACATGGCCTTTAAAAGAAGCTTTAAGGTTAAAGAATATATCTCAACAACCATACCCAAGCACTGGAAAGGGCTTCTTTAGACAAAATATACACACACACACACACACACACACACACACACACACACACACACACACACACACACACACACACACACACACACACACACACACACACACACACACACGCAGTTCAGCTTAGCAACTATTCTTTGAGTCAAAATGAGAAGCATTCATAGGTTAGTATCTATAGAAACAGCTGTTGACACTGCGGCTAAATAGTAAGGTGTTGGAAACGAATGGTAAAGACAGACAGAGTCAGAGAAGGAGAGTGAGATACTCTTAAACGTGAAAAGCCATTAACTCTGACGAAGGAGGTGGTAAACAGAGGATTAGAGGGCTGCTAATTACAGCTAATTACAGTTCGCTGGCCATTCCCAGGTCTATTGTTGCCGAGGTGGTGAGAATGTCAACGAGGCATAATGCTGGTGTTTTAAATCTGAACCAGTAATCAAGGCTGCTCCTGTCCTTCACATTACTCCTGCGGACGTCTGTAAACAGCCTGTTTGGGTGACTTTAAGGGGTCTTTTTCCCTTCAAGAAGCCAGTTGCTGTCATTCATTCCCACAGGACCTGGAAAGCAGCTACCCAGCTCGAGAGCCACAATCAGACCATTGAATAAAATACCCTTTTTGATGAATGTTTCTCGTTCTCTGTGATAATTAACAAGTAATCAACCAAAAAAAAACATAAAATCGCTTCTCTGTTATTCAATTAAAACTGAGTAACAAAGGAAAACTAAGGCGCACATATTGTGGAAAGAATCTTCTCATATCTTTTTTGAACATTAGGCAGATCTACTATCAAAGTATCAAAATGCCCAGATATTACTGACAATAAAAAGCCTATGTCCAACAGCTGTGCCTCTAAAAGAGCCATTTGGACAAAGAGATGCTCCTATTACATGTCTGTCTCCAGTCAGACCTAAATCATCGCCTTTCATGCAATTGAAAACACCAAACAGTCAGCGTGCTCTGAAGCTCAGAGTCACAGGACAGGCAGAGAGCTGTGACTGGCCTCAGTTCACAGCAATCTGAAAAAAATGTAATAAAATCTGAAAAAGTAGCTCATGTTGATTAATCTTTAACCCCAAACAGCTTTTTTTTTTGCAGAGCTCCTAAGAGAAGCTTTGGAGGGAGCATATAAATGATGATCTTTAACATTATTAAGACAAGCAGCTTCAATAAGATGATCACACGTCAAGTTCAAACCTCTGCAAACATCTCACAGATTATTGTGGTGCAAGTTTTTCACTTCTCAGTATGGATTCAATTATCTTGTAATCAAGTCTAACGCTACCACATACAGTATATGCAACTGAGTTACTCTATTTCACGTAAAGTACAGACGTATCCGCCACTCGGTTACATTTTAAGAAGAACAATATTCATTATTTCCCTTTTATACCGACTTCATCCAAGTTAAGAGTTGTGACGACTGAAGCTGATTCCAGCTGTGAGTGAGGTATGGTGCATCCTATGGTATATCTGAAAGTGCTTCATGGGGTTGCAGTTAAAACCACAGACCAACGGGTAAATCCAACGTGAGTAGTGAAAACAAAGCCATTGATAATAATTTATAAGTGTAAAACAATGTGTGAAAAATATTTTAGTGCCTGCTTCCAGAGTCTCTTCAGGTGTTGTGGAGGTTCAGGAAGCTGTGTGTCTGCTGAGTCTAGTAATGTGCTGTTGAGGTTGGAGTGTGTCGGAAAAACGGAGTGTGTGTGCAGGGGTGGGTGGGTTGATCAGGTCATTCATGATACTTGAGAGCTACAATTAAGAAACGTGTGTGTTTTATTTCTGTTTTCAGCTGTTTGGGCCATTTTAGTAATTCAGCTTTTCCAACATCTCTCTTTTGTTGTTTACTAAGATCTTCCCACATATCCAACCAGCAGTGGCAGCGAAAGCAAATGAGTCTGTCCATGTTGGATAAAACTCTATTTACTTTCGAGGCTTTCCTTTATTTGGAATCATTCATGCTTAGCCCACTGAGATGTGGGGTTGGAAACCCAACATTTATCACCTGCAGTGAAATGCAGCGGGCTGGTGACATAGTAGGAGGTGACATGTATTTTAGTTGACAAACTATTGAACCGTTCTATGATACAAGTGTCACATTTGTCACTTCGAACTACAAGACCTCTGAAAGATTGCTTGATAAAAATGTTTCACAAAGATTTTGTGAATGCTGCAGCGAGCCGCTACCGACGGGCTAAAGAGTCGTCTGTGGCTGCAGACGCCTGAACTCATCGAAATGGAAAACATCACGTATGCAGAGGGAGAACGTGCAAACTTCAAACACAAAAACTTTGACTGGAGCCGCATTAAGTTTACCTCTGCTATCCTTACACGGGTCAATGCCGAACAGAAACAGTTCAGATAGGGAACAAGTGTAAATCGAAGAGTCAAACAAAAAGGGATCGACTTACACTCATATTAGTGTTTTAATCACAGCAGATGTCAGATAGCGTGTTCCTCCATTCTCTGCTCTCTGCTTGACTGCCAGACAACAGCAGGCTATTGAAAGTTACCTCTGGTCCCCATAAGCCCCATCTGCTTTCCTTTTACTCAACTCCATCTCTCGTTCCCCCTTTTCTCTTCTCGACAAGCATCTTTGCTGCATGTCGAAGTGCTTTTACCGCGGTGAACTGTGGACTGCATTTCAGTACGGCGCAAGAAAAGAGTGTGGAAGAGAGAAAGACTAATGCTGAAAAGACAAAGTGCATTTGGGTGAAATACCATGAAGATACTGACAATTTCTGTGGTGCCAAGTTGTTCCTGTATTGAACTCTACAGTTGCTCGACACTGTTCCTCTCCGCCTCTCTACACTCATCCATCACATACCTCTGTGGCTAACTAATAAGAGGCAGGCTTCGGCTGGAACTGAGGTCTTTCAACAAAGTGTAGTGGCAGGCCTCAACATGGGACTCTTTGTTATACCCTATGTGTTGCTCAGTTGGAGAAAACTAAATCAGAACACAACATCAATGTATGCACATTCTTTACTAGGTTTGCTATGAAAATGTAATCAAGAGTTTGAATTTAAAGTTATGACCATACTAGAACGATATACCCAGACCTCAATTATATGCCAAATCGTATTAATGCAAATGAACAGCTTGTTTTATTTTCATCATCCAATGACACTTTTCTGGCTAGGCAGAAAACACTTTTCACTCAACAAAACAGAACTTTGTGATTTTATCTTCACTTGCCTATTATGTTGAAGTTTCTTCTTCTACCATGGAAACTGAGCTAGTATTTTCATTTTTTTCAATTTTGGAAGGTAGAGCGATGGTTGATATCTGAGCAAGTGTTTTTGCGTGCATGAGTTGTGTTGGTACCCAGAATTCTATTTATGTGTTATTTAATGTAGCTAAGTGAGCTAAAACCTACATAGTTGTTAACCCAGACTGGAAACTTGAATGTCTGTCAGAATGTCTCGCTCTCCTCTCAAATATGCGAGCCATTCCCGCCCAAACATGGTTTTAATAAAACTACCAGGTTAAATGTTTGTGAACTAAACAATCTATAACTTGTTTATCTATACAAAATAGAGTTTAGCACTTTCTGTTTTTCATTCATTTGAATAATTACAATATTACCCAATTTATGCAAAAAATCTGTCAGTAATTCAGTGAGTTGTAATAGTTGAATTTAGCACTGAAGAGTTGTGTTGGTGGAGCAAACAAAATGTAGTCTGGTTAAATTCCTTCAATTGCATTGAGGTTGATGTAGAGCAAAGTACCATGCAATTTTATTACGTGAATCTGTTCTTTTTTTTTTACGTAACTTATTATTTGAAGGGGGGGTTCACTTCTAGTTTTGTCATCTCTGTACACAAAATATAACTTCAGATGGACTAAGCAAATAAATACCTACAAACACAGTTTCTCACCGAATAAAAAATAAAATAATATAAAACTCCCATCCTACACGATGAATTGAACTGGTAAGATCATTGTGTTGAAGTGAAGTTTATTTGTTAAAAGCATTTCAACATTGCTTGTCCATTTCAACTAAAATATACACAAGCCGTTACCATCATTTACCAGCTAACAAGTTCTCGTGCGTTTACTTTTATTGAGGAGGAGGTCTGAAATACGCCCAATTTAATGTACAAAAGGATTCTGGATCATCACTGTATATTTTCTGTAAACAAAACAAACAATGTGAAAATGGGTTGCAAATTTTGTGTTATAATTATTTTTAACATGTTAAAAAAAGAAAACTCAATTCCTTCCTGCAACACAATGATAATGAAATCTGTTGTGGACATTTTGAATACGGTAATACATTTTTAAATATGTTTTGATTTGTCGTGACCCCCTCCCCCCCAGGCTGGTTTTGCATTTAAAATAATATGTTAGATGAATATTATCATCTCATAAGCTGGACAGGAGGTCATGGTTTAGAGTCCAGGCTTGGCTTTTCCATGTGGCGTTTGCATGATCTCCCTCCCTGTGCATGCGTGTGTTTTCACCATGTACAATCTAAAAACATGCAGTTAGGGCTAATTGGTAGCAAGTTGGTGTGCATGTGAGTGTGTTTGACTGTGTGTTTGCCTTGTGTAGGATTGGTGACATATCCAGAGTGTATGAGCTTTTGCTCATTCGACACTTACAATCACGTCAAAACAGTATTAAACTGCAAAGAGTGAATAACATTCATCTGTCTTAAAACTGTTAATACTATAAACTATATTAAAATATATTACAACGCTTGGAGTTTTTAAAAAGTTACAAAGGAAAAGCACAGACCGGTACTGAAGCCAGTAATTCTCAAACAACGCGAGTCATCAAGCAGAATTCACAGATTTGTGTCCATATTCACTGATTGCAAACCACAAGGTTGGCTGAACTACATCTGAACCATATTTGTGTGGAAGCACATGATCAAAAAAAGAGTCTGATTGAGTCTATTTATACACGAGCACACAGTTGGACGTACACGCAGCGTAACTGGCACACGATCACGTCGAGAGAGAGAGAGAGAGAGAGAGAGAGAGAGAGAGAGAGAGAGAGAGAGAGAGAGAGAGAGACTGGACACATTTTACACAGCCCACGGTGGAATCTGCAGAGCTGTGGGAAAAAAGTGCCTCCCAGACAATTGAATTAACTCGTGGGAGTGGAGTAATGGGTATTAAAAATGTGACTGCAACAATGGGAGCCACTGTTGGCTGCAATGAACCGAGCAAAGACAGACATGCAGGGAGGGAGACAGTGAGCTGCTCTGAGACCAGTGAGTACCAGTAACTGTAGCGGGGAAAAGTTGGAACAATACACAAGCACACATAGGACACACACGCTGTAAACCACACAACCTCCTCAAAGAGACGAGATTAATTAGAGCAAAGCGGATTGCTTTGTGATCTGATACTCCGGGGAACTAACACGCTCGCTCAGACTCATGGATAGAGCCGGGAGAGTAATGAAAGAACAACACACAAACAAGTAAATGCAGAGATGCAACACATCCATATACACACACACATGCATACAAATACTTGGTCCGGTTCAAAAAACTTCTCCAGCCGCTTCCTCCTCTGTTCTCATTAACAGTAGTTCTTTCCAGCCGGCCTTGATTTATTGCTGACCCCTATTTAGCCGGGGATCAGACAGAGTGTGCTGTCATTTCAGTCTCTAGTTAAGTTTTATTTCCCTCGCCACTGTGATTGTGTTTCAGTGTCTGGAATTAACATTGAGGATGGTGACAGGCATACCGATGGATGCACTGTAGTGACAAGACATCAGTGAGCTTTCTTCCTTTGGTCTCTTCAAAGCGATTCCTCGGTGAGGCGGCTTTTTAGAAGAGCACCTAACCACCAGGAGAAAGCTGAGTCATCATACCCAGTAATAATTGGACACTTATTCCCAGACAGTTTCACAAAATTGAAACGTTTGACTTTGACATATTACTCAGCGCGAGATTAACTTCAGAGAATCAATGAAAATGTAAATAAAATTTCATAGTAGCTAAACTGTCATTTTGACGGTCAACAAGATGCAAGATGTCTTCTTAATATATAATATCAGGAGTAATAATAATGACAGGATCGACCTCTCCTGACTGCTGTTTATTACGTCAAACATTTTCTGTGAGTTAAAGCAGAAAGGTGTCCTTAAAATCAATACACTCTGGTACTTCCCATCTCAACTATAGTACGTGTGTGTAGGTGTGCTCGTAAAATGAAAATGTGGACAGCATCTTAAATAGATACCCACAATTGAGCATACTAGCAAGTTGTCGGAACCATTATTCTAAGGAGACCAATTTAAGATAGAACACATAAAAAGTGACACACTTTTCAATTAATTACAGTATTAACAAGATTCAGAACAACGCAGTATAGCTGTGGGATGCAGGAGCCGATAATAGCCACAATATAAACTTCTCATATACTTCACCCTGGAAGAAGAAAGTTGAACAATGTCATTGGAGTTTGTTGAATGTGGATCAAAACAACTTGTGTTCAAGAAAGTGTCATCAAGTATGTCTTCCTGTAAAAACACTACTTTTTGAAGTAATGCACTGGTAAATGATTACGTCTGTACTCAGTCAAATAACTCGGAAATAAATTTTTTCCAATGGAAATAACTTTCACGGTAAGCAAATATGCTTCTTTAGTGTGTGCGCTGTAATTTCCCGAAAAAAACCACTTGTCTTTGTGGGCATTTTTCACAACAGAAATCCCATTTTGTTCGACACTACAACACTAAGACCCACATTATCATTAACATTACAAATAAATGATGACTCAGGGTATCACGCACAACACCAAGACCCTGGAACTTCAGCGAGGAAATTAATGGCAGGATGTCTCCTGTGAAAAACATCTAAACTTGTGGAGGTCGTTGTAAGACACTGTAATTATTTCTGGGAATCCGTACATAGCTCTAGTGAAAACACACAATGAGGTGTAAACATTTAAAACAAAAGAAAGATCCTTGATACTAATAATGTTTCATCTTAACTCGTGGCAAGACAGAAAATAAACAATTTTCCCAATAAGTCAAGGTTGTCCTTCAGGGGAGCTTTACCTCAGGCTTTCTGCTTTCAAATTTGATTACAACTAATGCGTTAGTTGCAGACTATGTGATATTACCTAAAGTTTGAATTAGAAACAGAATGCACCTTGTGGGAAAGAAATCCCTCAGAAGAAATAGAAATTTAAAGACAAACTGGGAACTCGTGACAAGAAAAGGTGGAAAACTTGCATCTCAAACTAAAGTTTGACCGAATGTAATAAATTACAGCCATAAACTATAAAGCTGTGGTACAAAAACTACAAGTGTAACAGGTCTAACAGTTGCCGTTATTTATGTAAAGACATGTTTGTCTCTTGAAAAACCTCCAGGAGGCTCCCCTTTTGTCATTTCCCCACCAGACAATATTAAAAATTGCCACTTAATACTGTGACATCTGTGTTTTGTGAGGTTTTCAAATGACAAGTGAGGGTTGGACATGCCACTTTATTTGTTTATTCAAAATGCTCATATATTTCTGTCTTTTTTAAAGTCACATCACACTCTTTGAAGAAATAAATACATTTTATCCCCATACCATAATAACCATAGGAGGGGATATGTAGACCCCAACCACTCCTCTGTATTTTGCACCTTGCTTATGGTGAAGAACAAACAACCAAAGGCAAAACACAGGTCTGATCAGTGTGTCCTGTTTTCCCAGTGAATAAAGATGCAGGAATTGTATTCTTTCCAAGTAAAAACAGCCATCACAATGACAGCCCTTTAAACCCACACTTGAAAGAGCCCAAAAGGTGGAACAAAAGAGCTCAAAAAGAGGATTTTCTCTGTTTTATAAGCTTGTTTATTCAGCAAAGAGACAGGAAGCAGATTGATACACCTGTCGTTTGCTCAGTGGCCCTCAGAGTAACTCAGACAAACTCAGCCGGGCGCTCGCATTCATATTCATGCGTGAGACCTGCGGGCCTACGTGAGTCTGCGTATGTGAGCGTAAGTGCGGCGATCCACTGGGTTTTAAGGTGTAATCCGACAGCTGTTTTCAGATGGTTCGCTGTTGCTTTCCCTTCCCGGTATCCTGATCTATAATCCACTGTCTGTTCCACTTCACTGAATACACAGACTAACTGACAGAAAAGACACTGGATGTATGCCGAAAGCAATGTGCGGACTATAAACTGTCTTTCTCACTATTTCTCTACCTCATGTCTTCCTGTCTACCTGTCTGTACTCTTTTCTTTGTTTGCCTTCCTCTAATCTCTCTCTGCCCACACACACACACACACACACACACACACACACAAACACACACAGAACTGTGTGTTAGTATTTGAGTTCTTATCATCCCTGGTTGTTTTTCTAGCGTCTTGCACACAGAGTAGAGGGTGTGTGAGTTACACCGGGTCTTTTTGATCACTGTTCAACACAATACTGCCTTAATTATTAATTATGCAATAGGGACTGCGTCCTTCTTTTTTTCCACTGGTCTTTTGCCATCCTTTAGTTCATCCCTAGTCAAGCCTGAACTGCTATTTGTATGACAGATGTATATATTCATCAACTCAAGGGAATGAGAGTGGGCCAGCAAACTGTACAAAAAGAATTTTCTGCAGCTAAACTAGTTGTTATGAGTCTGGAAATTCATGGAAATATATGCAAAACCAAGCTATAATTTGTCTGTGTTCCTCAAATGTCACAATAGCCTCCTTTAAACCATTTAGCAACAAATGCTCTTTATTTCCAAAATGGGACGCAAGTGGGAAACTTCATCAACCTAAAATGACATCAAGTACGAGTTCAAACCACTGCTATAGTGTGTTTTTTTTCAACCGTAAACTTTAAAACAACAGGGCAGGAAGGGGAGGTAAGAGAGTAGAGGTAGAGGGAGTCCGTGGAAAGAAAGAGAAAAGAAGCACAAACAACACTGGTGAGGAGGAAACCATATTAAGAAGATGGTTTCTGTGATTCCCGCCTTGGGTGCATAAAAACAAACAGAAGGCCAGTCCCCCGCGAAATGTTTGTAAATTATGAAAAACTCTAAAACTCCTCCCTTGTCACCACTGACAGGATTGATGATGCATACTTCTCATAACCGTAACTCCTAGACTAAGGGGTGTGCAACCTGCAGTTCTGGAGCCAAATGTGGCTCTGCAGTCCATGTGTAGCAGCCCCCTGCAGCTTTCACAAGATATTTGTAAACAAACATTGTTATCTCATTTTAATTTTGTTCCACATACAACAATCTTTTAAAGAAACATTCCTCTCACAGCTTGAGGATACAGTAGTGACATTTGTATTAGGAAAAAAAACCCACAGTAGAGTAAAAATGGCTTAAACAGAAAAGCATGGCTTAAACTGCCTAAAATGTAAATTGAAGTTTAGAAATGTACCTGGAGAGGGTTGTCCCTTTAGCTACAGTATATTTGCTCATTTACATTCTCAAATATCACATTTTATTGATGCAAAGTGTTTATTTTTCAACCTTCTTTCAAACTGTGATACTTTGGTTCATGCCAGGGTTAAACTACAGTAGAAGTACGATGGCTCATAATAAAGTGCAAATGAGGAAGCCGAAAAAAATCAGTGAGGAAGTGGACTGTGATTATTGTAATTGAGTTCTTGCCACTGAAATGTCATTAGTACATCAACACACACACACACACACACACACACACACACACACACACACACACACACACACACACACACACAAACACACACACACACACACACACACACACACACACACACACACACACACACACACACACACACACACACACACGTGCACTTGTTAGCCAATGTCATACAATTAACTCAACTCACCCATGAAACACCCGCTATCAATGGAGGACAAGGAGAGAAGTCTGGCTAACACACACACACACACACACACACACACAACATGATGGTTGATATGTCTTTAGGTCTATGCAGCAGGAATTACTGAGTTTTTGGAAATCATCCAAAATAAAATGTCAGTCAGATCTTGTGATGATGGAAGAAAAAACAAGCAGAGACTGAAATGGCCATAACTGGATGACAATAGTTTGAATTTAATCTTTGTCGCCCCACTTTTCATTAGGTTTGAATATGTTTTCTGAAAGTCTCCCTTTAACGCTGTCCTTGTTTAGCCTCTGAGATGACGAGTCAACCTATACCGAGACCACATTTTCACATTAGCCGCATCATTACTTTCACATCTCGTCTACAACATTCTTTTTACATTTCTTGGCGTCTTTCATGCTCGCAGCCATGCCATACACATTTGGCTCTTTTTGTTCTCAAATGGAAAAAGCTGATGTAATGTTAAGAGGCGTTCTCGTGAAATGATAGCATCAAGTAGTTCGTAGCCTCCGCATGCATGGATGAGGTGCACGTATTCACTTTATTTGTCCCCTTTCATTTGTGGCATCAGATTTAGCCACAACACTCAGTCTCTCTAGCTATTTAGCATCCAAGTGGCCCATCTCCCCGGCCACGAACCTTTGACATGCCCAGATCCTCTGAGCATCACACTGACTGAATGGTGCAGACTGGGAATTGAATTAAACAGGAGGCAAAATGTGCAAAGGCTGAGGAAGCCTATAAGTGGTAATTCTAGAAACTAATAAGGCAATAAATAAAGGCACACAGCCGCAAAGAGATGGAGAGATTTAAACCAAATGAATGTTAAAGCCGGGAATTAACAAGGTGATAACACGCACGCACACACACATTGTGCTGACATGCCTTCCTATGTTTTTATATTACCTTAGATTCAATTCAACCATAGCTACTAATTTAAACTACTGCTTGTCAAACAATTATCCCGATCGTAACCAAACACTAACCTTAATGTAACCTCGAAATATGTTAACACTAAAAAAATGAAATGATTTTCTCCATCTGGCTCAATATCTGTTTAACAAGTGACACGAGTTCCCATGAAGGAATGTCCAATCAGCATGAAGTCCTTACCTGTGTATATGAACACCCACAGCACAGATTACACTGTATGTCTTATGGGAACAATACAACAAAGCACAACAACACAGTACCCTAACCCTAACTTCCACCTGCCTAAACCTGAACTTAAACTAATAATATCCAGAGCCTGACTGTAAAGCATGTCTTCATCTCAAAATATATAGATTTTCCCAATGCCGAACTCCATCTTTGTACCCATGGTAACACGAGTCCTCATGCATGAGCGTGCAATCAGGTTTATGTCGCTACAAGTATAGAAGAGCAAGACACACACAGAGACTACTTTCATTAATTCAAGGGACTTTCACAGACATTTACAGTTCGTGAAGACTTACTCCAGCATTAATATCAACCAAACTCTATTCTCATCCTAACCTGAGTCTAACCGTTGAACCTTAAAATATATATTCACCTAAAACTTTTGTGATTCTCATCACAATTTCTGTGCCCATACTGACATAAGACCCCATGGGTCAGTGTGCAATCAGGCTGACACACCCTCTGGTATAGAAGAACAAGAATACACACACACACACGCACACACACACGCACGCACGCACGCACGCACACACACACACACACACACACACACACACACACACACACACACACACACACACACACACACACACACACACACACACACACACACACACACACACACACACACACATACCTGGAGAATGTCAGAGCTGAAACAAATGATAATGCTTAGAATTAATGTTTGCTATAAGGATCGAAACCTCACTCTCCTGGTGTGTGTTTGTGACCCTTTGCAGACGTGATGGATACTCGATGACTCTCCCCCTCTCTCACCCCCAGAGTGGTGAATGTCAACAGAATCTCATTGGCCTCCTGTTCAACTTTAACTACGTCGGTCCCTTGGGTTCAATCTGTGTGCCTCTGCGGCGTGCGCGTCAGTTTCCATCCTCAGTCGGGGAGTGAAAAAGGCTCAGCTCTGCTCATATCCTGTTTGGTGGTATGTATTGGAGAAGGCACAGTCGCATGGAGAGATGCAGATGCTTTTACCCATTACTGCTCAGTGATTCCCACTTGTGTGTGTCTGCTGTCTGCTTGGTGCTCTGATTGCTTTATGTAAAAAAGCAAGTCAACCATTAAATGAGAGGATTGGTAATGATATCAGAGTTTATCCCTTTAAGCAGCTAAAGAGCTCTGAAAAGCATCAATAGCTTGTTGTTAATAACTCTTTTAAGCACCAGCGCATTAATGGTAATGACATGCCAACACTGGTTTCTTGTTTCGAATGGCATACTTGTGCATTAACACTTACTACTGTGAGTGCATGGGTGCATTAACACTGTCAAATACAGTCAATAAACACACACAAACGCACTGCAATGTCATTTCTAAATCAATCATACATAAGCAGGATCGGTTGAATAAAATGTACCTCAGACAGGTAGAAGACATTTTATTAAGTGATAAGTTCAAACATTGTCATCATCATTTCCAGCAAAAAGTAGAGTGAGATTTGGGACAAAATCTTTCATGACACAGGTAGGAACATTAAGGCCTTGTTCACACTGTGGGGAAATGCGCCCTAATTCAGATTTTTTTATCATAAATGACCCACATCCGACCTGTTTTGTGGCCATGTGAAAGCTCAAATTCCAATGTTTGCATACCAGACCCAGGCCTCGATCGTATGTGGGACCAATTCTGATGTTTCTTTACATACGACTGCCTTGTCATTTTCCTTCTTTCGCTCCTCATGTTTTCTTAATGTTGTCAGCTGGTATTTAACAACCATTTGAAAATTGATCTACACGCACTGACCTGTGTTACCAGATATGGCAGGTAGCCCCCAATTGGGGAGCAAAATTCTCTTACAGTTTAACCTTGTTTATTTCAAGCATTTGTGTGTTCATTTGTTCATTATTACACATATAATAATTATACAGTTTTAACATGATTCCTACACGGGCTGAGATTTGAGCTGGTTTTTATTGAAGTGTGTGGGTTTTACATTGTTTAGGCTGGAAACAGTGAGTCACATCTGGCAACCCGGAAATATCGTGCTGGACGTGACTTCAAATGCGCCTGAATTAAATTGTCGGGTTCGATCTCGTTCACACGGCAGTCTGATAGAGGTCACGTTTGAAATGTAATGTGAATTAAATGTAATGTGAAGGATCACGCAAAAAAAATCTGACACCAGCAAAAAATCTGAATTGAGCATCAAGACCTGCAGAGTGAACGCAGCCTTATAGTGTGTTTACAGTTAAAGGTCAAATTAAAATTGGAACTTATTTGCGGAAGTTGTCCCTTGATTAGCTTACTGTGGTCTGATTGGAGTTGGACAGAAGTATGAATGAAGCACAGATCATATAGTTTCACGCAGACTAAACACAGGACTGAATGGACTTCTAAAAGCTTTGTCTCCAGGCAGTTTATCAAAATTAAAGTGAATAAATGAGGAAGATCTGCCACTGTCTTGACTCTGTCATACATTTCATAATGTTGACTACTTCGCTGGTAAAATTCCCATCTCAGTGAACAGTACACAAAATTGTTGTCATGACAACAGTTCATTACTTCTTTTGGTCCAATACTGCTAGCTGCGAGTGTGAACCGGCCCTTAACATCACAAGTTTTCAGTTTTCTTTCCCACTATCATCTCACACAATTTTGATAAGTGCCTTACACGGGGAGTATATGTTACTCTACAAGCTACAAGCACTATCTGGGACAAAGTAAAATACTTTTTAATCAGTCCACTTTGAAATTGGACTCAAACCCACATCAAATGAGTGGAAGTGGTTACAGAGTGAAAGTGGTTACAGATCTCTTATTTTTCTTTGACAATATATTTTATTTAGGCATTCAGGTTTGATCAAGAGACGCAAGTGCAGAGAACTATCAGAGCTTTATTGCCTGCACAGCAACAACAATCTGTTTCATTACTGGGGGCCACACACACACACACACACACACACACACACACACACACACACACACACACACACACACACACACACACACACACACACACAGTAGCAGCTGTCCAAATAAAAGCTGCTTTTGAAAAACTATATTGTTTGGGGCCAATTTCCAAAGAAAATACATTACTGTCAGGACACCACTAATGGATTTGTTCTTGCATTGTTAAGCAAAACACAGATATTTATTATTACTGGCTCCAGAGTTCCTAACTGGCTTTATTTTGGATGAAAGGAGGACAAAACCAGCAACAACAGTCAACTGTTAAAATAGATACTTAGAAAAATCATCTGTTTTTGATTTCTCAAATACTCAAAGGGTTTATATTAAAGAACAACTGAGAACAAGGCCTACAACCTGGTTTCCATTTCAAAGACACAGTTTTTAATGTTTAGAGGACACCAAGTTACCATTTAGGGGGAAATGGAGACAGAAGCTGTTGCCCTGAAAAGAAGGCTGCGGAAAGTGCTTTAGATTTTTTTATTTTTTTTAATCTGTGGAGCCTGTTAGTCAAGCCAACAACCTTGTAAACTGACGTCATTCCCTCTGCCCTCTTACATCGGTCCAAAATGAAAGGCTAAAAGTTGTTTTGACACGTTGGGCCAGGAGAGTAAAGTATGAGCATCACACACTGAGACATTCTTTTAATGCAGCCAGCTGATTAAAGAGCCCAGAGAGAGTTTTCATTGGCAGGGATATAAATGTCAGAAAAAAATGGAAAATGAACATATTACTAACTTTGCTTGGCATCCCGGATGAAAAGAAGTTCCATGATCCCCCCGCCCCCCCACACCCCATTTATTAGGATTATTTTCCCATTAATTTGAGGTTTAGATCTGCTATAACTTTTTGTGTATGGCCCTTCTATTTTGTTTTTTAAACCATCACGATTAGCAGCAGATCTGATTTACTATGATGTGCATAAATAAAGATTTGTTTTGTGAAATTGGGTTTCCCATAGCAAATGTATCTTTAGTAAAAGAAACAAGATCACATGGATCAGCTAAAGTAGCACCGTGCAGCCAAAACTCTCCAACTTTCACAAAAATGCAAATGATCCTGTAACAACATGAGTTTATCTGTGAGAAGCAGCGTCTCTGTCTTATATGTATTTAAATACATCCATTCTATTAACATTATTGTTTTATTTGCTTCATCCTAACTATATATGTAGATATTTAGGAATCCTCATCGTTTTCAAGGCCACAGCTTTATGATACACCCATGTCCTTTAAAGGTAATTTAAAAATATATCATTTTTGAACAGTTTAATGTTTCATTCAAATCGACGCCACACATTTGCCTGTGTTTAACTTTTCAATTATCGACAGTAAAAGGAAGCAAAGTCAGTGTCCTGCATATTTATAGTAATTGCTGAGGGTTGGGGACATAAAGATATAGCCATTAGGTTTCCCAGTGATAATGCCTCTCTACTTTTACTCCATAAGAGAGCACTAAGAACCACTTCACCAATGTGACAGAATGATATAGCATTTCATTTAGCTCCAGCAAAGAACCGAGCCTCGGTCTAATTGTATTGCATCACAGTGAACCTGAGCTCCTTTCGACGAAAAAGCTAATTTGTCCTTTATAATTTGAGCGTAATTCCTCTCCTGCAGAACAGTCCAGGTTTTTAAATCAGGAGGGCATGCCAGGGTAGTTATGTAGCTTTTTTCTGTGTAGACAGTGACGCAGCAAGAAGAAGAAGAAAAAAAAAAAAAAAAATCATTCAGACGCTACAGCTGAGAAACGGATATTCATGGAGAGAAGGAATTCTCTTCACATCCTCCAGCAGTGAGTGGCTGATTCCTGTGGATTGATTTAGAAGCTGTAAAAAATGCCTCAGCCCTTTTCCAAAGCTGAGATTTGACTCACCAAGTCCCCGACCGATGATTCAAATCACTGACTTTTAAGGCAGCCTATAGACTCACAAATGACTGACATCCATATGGGATAATATGGACTGACTAGAAGCTATAAACCGAGGTAGAGCATACCTCAGAAGCCTTTCATGTTTACATAGAGTCAACGCTCTGAAGAGCCAGACAGAAAATTAGTTTCATTTAAAGTTGCTGGTAGGTATAGTCTGCAGTTAGTTCAGGGAAGCCGGCGCTTCTGTTCTGCAAGATATGGTTAAATAATTTGTTTCATATCTCAAGAACAACAGCGGCTGGCAGAGGTGGTTGTTTTACTCACAGTGTAGGAAGTTTCACAACATTTCCTTCAGCTAATAGCTCTCTCTCCTCCACTTCAAACACCTCCACCCAACTTTAATCCACCTCGCGAACATCCCTGCAGACGCAGTTGTTTGTGCTCCTCGTGCTTTGACCTTGCTTCGCCAAGTCGAGATGCTAAACAATGTTCATTTTACAAGAACAGCTTCTCGGGAGAAAAGGAAATTTCTTTGAGGAAAAAAAACTTCAGGGTGGAGGTTCGACACACAGGTGGCTGAAAAAAGATAACAAGCACAGAATATCATCTGCCTCTTATCATAAGGATGAGTACATCAATTTATCACCTTGTTGTACTCACTTTATTCATATCTACTACATATCCAGACCCCTGAGCCGACCACTAACCCTAACATAAACCCAGTCTCACCTAACACCAGTGTCTGCACCCTGTCTGGTAAACCGACAGCTCTGAGCCACGACAGAGGAAGAACAGGAACGTGTGGACGGTTTACCAGCTGCAATCTGATGTTCATTAGAGGTAGTGAATGTTTAAAAAATTCTGACTGGATGGATCAGAAAATTATGCATCTCAGGAAAACTGCCATGATTGAGGGATTGATTGATCATGCAAGTCTCATCTCTTGGGTTCTGTTAGTCCAGCTCGTGTCAGTCAATCAAGATGATGGGCCAAAGAAATAAGTCTTCAAATCTTATAATATACTGTATAGTGTGGTTTTTTTTCACAGTAGTAGTATGTGTCCTCTATTTCTACACCATCACTAGAGGTTCCGCCTCACCTTAGCCTTCACCATTACAACTCAACTCAACTTTATCTGTATAGCACTTTCAACCAACAGCTATAGCTGAACCAACGTTTTGTACATAAATAGACATAAAAACCTAGTAACATAAAGTACAAACAATAAAAACAATAAAATGGCAACAATAAAAACAAGAGCAGAGTCTCAAACTGAGTTAAAAGCCAAGGAATGAAAATTATTTTTAAGATTAGGGTTAAAAACGGACCGTGTCTGCCTTGTCTACCTACCAGTAACCACAGCCTTAACCTGACAGTAACTTACGACCTGCAGTATTAATCCTTAAATATTTGCATTTCGGCGTGGGTTTCAGTGAAATGGTGTCCAAATAATAGGTGATTTAAGCCTCGTTTCCACTGCACAGAATGTGACGGGACAGAACGGGACGGGACAGTATATTAAAGCAAACCATGCCCTGACCCAACTCTGTTGCATGGTCCCACCACAGAGAGTACGGTTAAAATGTGGGCGGGGTATGATGCAGGTATGCGACGTCATTACGCAACAGTAGTCTCAGCCCTCTCGGGACTAACACGAAAGTTGCTGCCCCAGCTTCACGACTGCAACAAAAATTTTAATTACTTAATAAAACAACGAAGCAGAGTGTGTTAACAACAACAGAGGCATACGGTTGATGAGGTATTTAAATATTGCGGGCTTGTCGAGAGTGACGTAAGTCACAGACCAATCAGCAGACAGCTGCGTTTTGCTCCTCCACACACAAACACACAAACACACTTAATAAAAGCTTTAGTAAACAACCCCCCCGTGACATGTAAACATACTGATTACTACTCAGGAACAAAGTGGTGATTGACTGGTTCAGCATCTACATGCACGCTAACACAGATGCACACAAGTGCACAGAGAAGGCACACGTTAGACTTTCAAATGCATCATGCAAAGCCACATCTTTGGAGCTCGGTGGGACGTCGGTATTATCACTGCTGAACATAAATACACCCTCAGAGCATGATTGAGAGGGAAAGAAAGAGAAGCAGTCACACGTTACAACACAACATAAAAGAGCGTCCTCTATTGATCCTCAGTGGCACATTATCATCATCATCATCATCGCTACAGTACACAAAGCCGCAGACGCACACACGCGCGCGCGCACACACACACGCACACCGCTTTCACAAACTCTATTCAAGCACAGCAGGATATTATTATAATCCCCAACAGGTAGGAGGCAGAACACCAATCAAGGTCACCTCTGCTACTGTGCATTGTGAGCGGTTCAGATAATAGCAGACCGAATGAAATCCAGACTTGTAATCTACACACTGACAGAATGGGGTGGGGGTGGGGGTGGTGGAAGAGGAGGAATGTTCCTTCGTGCATGCGTGCGTGCGTACGTGTATATAAGAGTGTGAAAAAAAAGGCCTGTAATGTTTCTCTTCTTTTTGGTTCTATATAGATACACTTTCATGATGGGTTCAGTAGAAGTTTAAGCTTCTATCTGTAAGTAAATGCAGGCAGACTCACTACGGAGACTCACACTAGGAGGTGTGTTGGCCCCGAGGCATCACATCACATCACAATCAGCCTCACTTTTACTTCAACAATGTTTTCTTTTCGAGGAAGTCCAAATTAAATGTTAAACAATTTCAGGTCAACTGCAATTTTTATGATTTTCTGACTACAGGAGCAGTGAACCACATTAACAATCTGAGGAAGCGGGGCATAAATACAAGAAATTAATTTTCTTGCTAAACAAACATTTTCTATACCAGTTTATGTAACTTATAGTTGCGGTAGGATGGAGCTGATGCGATTTGATAAAACTATTTATGTTTTTTTTTACAGCTTTCTTTTAAATAAAAAGTAATTACCTTCTATTTAGTTATATATATATATATATATATATATATATATATAGCTTCTATATAGCTTTGTATGCATCTTTGTGCTCCAGCATGCACCATGAAAAACATATTTCAAGAGTTCCCAGACACTGCACTCAACATGAAATTGGTGATTTACCATCACATCCAAGCACAAATTTGTTATGTAATCATGGTTATGAATTTCTCTCTGATTCGACATCTCTGTCTGTGTGATGCTCTTCTGCTTCATCAGCATATCTCCAGTGTACATATAGTGTTAGTGGGTGAAATGACATTGTGCAAATAATGTACAAGGGTTAGAGTGCATTCAAATTATGACATAGACTTACACAATTAAATGGAGTCTGAAACCTCCAAAGAACATTAAATAGTTGCAGCTTTGCGAGTGTTTCTAAATCACTGCTTTCTATAAGTATTATGTGATAAATGGCCACCTGCAGAAAACCAAAAAAAGTGACCTTAGTGGAAATGTACTTAACTAATAAGTATTGAGTGATATGATTCTGCTCACATTAGGTTAAGAAGCAACAGTAATTATAAAAGTATATTACAGAAGGTGACATTAAATCTTCTGAATGCAATCACCTTCATTTATCTGCAGTTGCAGTTTCCACTCTGAGAGACACACAGGCTCATATAAACACTGCTTTATAGATCCAATTGAACTCCTTATAGACAACAGACACAGGGCAGTTTCTAAGCAAGGATACACAGTGAAATATAAACACCAATACATTCCTTTCTTCTCTTACTGCTCTGAAAAAAAACCTTGAAATATTAGTTATATAAATATGAGCCCATTATTGCTGCCAACTGAAAGAACATCTTGGTTTCTATCACAAACATACAGTATGCCAGACATCTTGCATGGGAGGGGAATAAAAAGACAACTGCGAGGTTATAAAGCGGACAGTGCGGGTCACTTGCCTAATATCAGGAGTTAAAGTCATATGCTAAAAAGTTTCCACAAATCACAACTGTGAATGATTTGCCAGTGAGGCGTAGAAGGGTTTGGCTTCCCTGCTCTCACTTGTTGGGTAAGCTGACCTCCAGGCTCATGTCTGCCCGTGTATGGCTTTAAAAGCTGGATTTTACTGTTAACCAGTTGCACACAGACGCTGCATGTAGGGCGAGATCCAACCGAACACCGACAACCACCCAGACGCATTTTTTTGGCTTCCTGATTCATGGGGCTGGTGTATTTTCCTACCTCCAAACATCGCTATAGCAACTGAAGGGTGGATTCTTTAGGCGGGTCATCTATTCCTTTTATTTCTACGTTTGTGCGAGCACAAGACTCGCAAGCCTCCTATCCAGGAAACAGTTACAGAGTGCGTTCGTCCTACCTCCAGAGATCTCATTGGCATCTTCAGGAGGTACGACTGAATCGGTCAGCCTGTGAGGCTCAGTCTTGTCTCCTCCGTCACGCTCACCTCTTTCACCTGTGGGAGGTGGAACAGATTAGTCACTTGTTAAGAGCGTGTGGATAAAATGAAAGCAGCATTAGAAAGGCCCTTTCTGAGGAAAGCCCAATACAGAAAGTTACAGAGGGATGGATGGATGGATGGATGGATGGATGGATGGATGGATGGATGGATGGATGGATGGATGGATGGATGCTATTATTTTACACTACACATATTGATCTTTAACCTCAAGACATTCTATTCATTTCAATGAATGAATCAAGGACCTGTCGAATCCCTTCTTCTTTTATGACAAATAGCGCTCTACCACTTTATACCCAAACTAAAGTTTACGCTCCATTTCTGAATGCAAGAACTACAATTGAGAGGTTTTTATTTAATGTGTTGGAGTGGTAAGACGTGAAGCATATCTTAGTTGGAATAACGGCAAACACTGTTACTTACTTTGCAAATTGTCTTGTGAAGTAAGTAAGGATGAGTAAACGTTTAAGTGTAGATTTGTGGAGAGCAACAGAGTGTTTGAAGAGCTCCAGCCTGAGAGCCACGGGTTGCAGACCACTAGACTTGACAAATGTCCCTGCTCAGGCTTTGAGTTGTTGCAGTGTAACACAGTTGAAAAAAAACAAAAACAAAAATGAGAGGTAGATAGATGGTCTCTCGGCACTGGGAGGAAGAAAAAGTAGAAATAGAGCGGAAATGAAAGTAAACAGGTAGAAAATATAGAAGAAGAGATAAAATAAGAAGATGATATAAGTTAAAAAAAAAAGTTCGCTGGCGTATCACACCAGAGTTTAGAAAAAAAATAGAGGAGCAGAGTTGAGGGGGAGCAGACGCACCAGAGGTGGAAAACGTTTGAGATAAACGAGCAGCAGTGCCGAACATAAGCGTGTTCAGTAGAGTGCAGGAGCGATGAGTGGTGGGGCACAGTGCCGCAGACAGAGTACAGTAGCACAGTGGCAGAGGAGAACAAAAGCAGAAAGATAAACGAATGCACCAACCTTTAAGTCTGCCCTGCAGTGGCCGGCTCTGCTCGCTGCCGCTGACCGCGATGATGCTGAAAGTGTAGTCTTTAGAGGGGCTGTAGTCTGTTATCAGCACCTTACTGTCAGATTTGGAGACGATGATCTCCTTCTGCTGACCACCTGAAAGGAAAAAAAGAAACGCACAAAGACAAAGAGGTTAGAGAGGTAAAGGTCAGACACAAGGATGTTTTCATCCGCATTTCAGTTCAAAATACTAGCGTTGTCCTATCAGAGTTGTAAGAAAGTTGAGTCAGCGAAAGAGTTAACAATTATTCTTCATTCTGTTCAAGGTCGTACTGTTTTTATTTTGCAGTGAATTTTGTGTGTCTGTATGCATGTATTGTTTTTATTCTCTAAGTTTGAAATAAGGACACAGGATAGAAGTTAAATTAGTGTTGGTAGCTCCCAAGAATGATCCCAATAGGATGTGCGGTCATGTCCTTTCTCCAGCCATTAATCCCCGCTGGGTGAAGAGGTGGCATTTACACCCCTTCTAATTTTGACCTTGCAATCAATGTGGCCATCAATACGGCAGGAGTGTGTGCCACTGCGCTCGCCTCCTCAGCTCTTCTGGTGCCCCGTCCCTGCAGGGTGATGACTAATGACACCTTTGGAAAGAAGGAAGATAAATCCTCCCGAAGGTGACTGCAGATCAGGTGAGGTAACGGCATCGATCATCTTCACAAACTAGAAACTCAGTCCGTGCGGGCGAACGCAAACGCCGTCAATCAACTCAACATCAGGACTCAAGTCGAAGGGGAAACGTTCACTTAGTCACCCCGTGACAGGCTGTTACAGGCACTGAGGGTTCATGTCTCAGTTTTCTGAAAGCCAAACAACTTTTTCGAACTTTATGAGAAGTTTCTCACCGACATCCTCTCTACAGATGCTTTTTTTATTTTGTGTGTGACGACAGAAAGAGATTCAAGAGTTCACCTCCAGTCACCTGTTACGAAGGTTTAACGGGAAGACATGGTCCTCTGTCTTCACCACACTCCCTGATTTGCATTTTTCACAGAAAATATTAAACCTGCACAAAATCCCATTCAACACAGTCTTTGCTGTAAAAATTGTAGCAACAGTTAATATGGTGTGCAGCAATCTCAGCATGAAAAACCCTCTTAACTTAGCCGTTTAACTTGAGTCATCCGGATCATATTTGCATATTACAAACACAAACATATGTGATCATTTATCATCTTAGATTGTTTTACATGCTGCAGCTCCGACTTTGTAAAAACAAAAAGGTTCTCTTGCTACGTCAAAAAACAGCAGTATTTGCTAGCAGCCATTCAAAGCCAGTCGCGACTCCTCTTCAAAACCACAAATTACCAGTTTTACTTTTTTGTTTGAATACAAATGAAACTAAAAACATACATCAAGTTAATAAGTAAGCTTTCGACGTGGAGGATGCACAGAGCCAGTTGCAGTTTCATTGTTTATGCGTTGAGCTTCATACGAAAGCAGTGCAATGTTTAAATGAGCAGCAACTTTTACAAATGATCAATTCAAATTCTCAGAAAGTCTTTATATGTGCTTTTCTACAGTCTCTTGCTAATACATTGAGTTATGTGCATTTGAGAGGGAAAAAAAACAACTTTAAAAAGAATAAACTCATGTTAGTTAAAGTGGCATATTAAGAACTCCCTGACCTCAGGTTGGCCAGAGTAGTAAATAATTGCATGAAAGCTAAATGGCAACAACAAATGCTTTACTCTGCATTAGTGCTAAGACATACAGGTATATTGTAAATAAGTAAATAAATAAAAACTAACTAATGCAAAATACAGAAACCATGTCCTCGGCAAAAAAACAAAAATTGCAATGTTTCTCAACATGCTCTTTTATTTACTATTTCAATGTTGGCATCCTCTGTGGACAGCAGAGACAGAAAGGGGATGATGTTTCTGATGTAGAAATTACAATAAATGTCTGGACTTTTAACCTAATTTTGTAAATCTGCTGAAAAATCTGTTCTCTGCACAGTATAGTGTTTGTCATTTTTCAAGCTGCCTTCAACAGCTCGGCTCTCAGTGTTGTGTTATATCCACCGCTACTCCGAATAAAGCAGCGGACACATTGCAAACAGAGGTTACACGTATGACTAAATTGAATATTTTCTTTATGATTTACTTTTTTTTTTAAAAGTCATCCTCCACAGTCCGGATGACACGCTTTACATCCTCAAAACTCTCCAAAGAATAAATATTTAAAAAAAACTTGAGCTTTATTGCATTCTTATTAACACAAGCAATTAATTGTAATTGCAATCATCAAGAAAAGCACACACACACACCCTCTGTTTTTTGTTAGAGGCCAAAAATTCATCTGAGGCAACAAGAAATGAAATAAGAAAAGGCCACAAGAAAAAGACAAAGGACAATAATGTATGACACACAGAAGAGCAAAATGTGCTCTCACTAGTGTGATAAATTGCACTACACACTGTGTATACAGAGCAAAGGAAAGAAAAAAGAAATTTTAATAACAGCAACTACAAAACTACCCTGGAAACATCCCTGCCTCCACTATTCTGTTTCTGTTGAGTGAAGGTATTTTTTTAATTGTAGAATCAGGTCATTGTCCCCCACATTTCCAACAGATTGTTAATATGCAGCAACATAATAACTTACCTGGATAAGCAACATAATAGTCTAATTTATCTTTTCTAATTGCTTTCAAATAAAAACCTTTGTTGGGAATGCCACCTCTGCCAAATGGCTCAGATGCTTCTTTGAACTTTTTCTACATATGTGACGTTAAACTGTATGAGACGTGTACAGTGAAGTCCTGCCCAGGGTCCTTTAAGCCCAACTTGTGTTTTTGTTCATTTTGCCAGAAAAGTTAGAATATTTGAACTTTTTCTCGATCTATTGTTAATGTATGGCAAACATCATGGAGCTAGTAGGGAAGAAAAAGTACATGAAACCATATAGTAGGTCAGTTTTCACTCACAAGTAAGACAGCATACTCGGCGCACAAGCACATGATATTTTAATGCAACTACAGTTTGGTGACAAGATTTATTTAGATGATATTATTTCTGAAATCATGATATTTTTTTGTGAAAAGACTTGTTCCAGAAATTTAATTTGTCTGCACATGTGAACAAGCAAAGCCAGAAGTAATACCTGCTGTATTTTGAATGGGATTGTCTTTCTCCGATATTGTCATCTGGACACTAACTCATCCTCACAGCAGTCATATTTTCTAAAAATAATATCAAATAGTTTGAGTTCAGGGGTCATGAACATACGAAAAGTTCTTTAAAATGTTTCTTCTCAGGCCACATGATGTCTGCAGCCTTCACCATGCATGCTTTCACAAACTCACCCTCATGGCGTGCTTCATTTTCTTAGCAAAAAGGCAGATAGTTTTCTTGGCAGCATCTTGCTGTAATCAGCTGTTTGGCTCAGAACTAAATGTCATCCTGCAGGACAGACTGCACGCCATCGCAGGTTGTATGTTTGACGTCTCCGCTCTGTAAAGCATTGCGTCAATGTGCATTGACCGTTTCATGTTAAGTGCTGCAACAATACATACACATACATCTGCACCTCTAAATCTAAAACTTTCTGTTTGAAATTTCAAATGTCACTGCCGGTTTCCACTTTTCCCTTCGGTGTTTGAAAAGCAAATATATTTTCCAAAACTCAGATTATGTCTCCAAATGTTCGACTCCATCCAGAAGTTTCAGAATGAAAACTTCTCTCAGCTGACTTTGGCTTCATCTCTGCTGGGATTTAAAAGAATAAATATAGACATCTGGCACTAATAACTAATGCACACGAGTATGTACGTGCACGGAGCAACAACACCGTGTTTGAATTTCAGGATTTCTGGCAGTTCGTCGAACAGTGAGAAAACCAGTAAGTGCTTATTTTAGCTTAATTTATGTGCCGTCAGACAATAAAGACTCACGTTAACGGAGAGAGAAACACAAGGTAAAAGCGAAACACTTTTAGACGCCATTTCACATGGGTCACTTTATCCACGCTGATAACAAGCTGAAAATTCAAAACGACTGACAAGAGATAAACTTTTAAAGAAAATATCCAGTCAGTCTTTTTTGGGGGGAGCAGAAGTAAATCATCTGCTTCCACCTAAAGCCTGACTCCTTATCCAGTTGCACTATTTGCTGCTTTTACAGGAAAAACTGCAGAGAAAGGGGATATTATGTTGAGCCAAAAGGTTAGCTGCCACTCTGACAGGGCTCTTTGTGATCTAAAAAGGTTCTTTATCCTCAACAAAAGGGCTGGAGTCAGTCTTAACAAGCCTTACTGTGCCTGTCGTTCACCTCATCCACTCACAGGACACAGAGGGAACCGCACATCAGGACCCAGGACAGGTTCTTCTGTGCTCATCCTCCCCCCCCCCCATCAAAGAAGACTTTATTAGCTGCATGGTGTGTGAATACAACAAAGGCATTGTTAGAAATCCACATTTTTACTGCGCTTGCTGGAAGCCGGCGAGCCGCCGCTGCGCTCCTCCCTGAGAAGGAAGTGGTCATAAATCTGAGGTTTTTTTTACGTCTCTTCTCGACTGTCAGAGGCAGCGAGGAATTGTCAGGCGAGGCGTCTCTCACAGAGCACTGTGTACGAGAAGCAAGTTTTATGTTACAGAGTGCTTATTCAGTACCGCTCCTTTTTTGTTTTTTTGTGTCGGCTGAGAAAGAACTGTCTGCAGCTTTAAGAACAACACACGCAGGAAGAGTGAAAGAGATGTATGACTGAGTGAAGGTACACTGTGATTACATAATGAAGGGCTCATCAGTGGTAATTACAGTGGATTACTGGTACATTTTGCATGTCCTAAACAAGAGGGGGTCACGCTCCTCGTCTGTAAAACGGATCGACTTGTGACAGAGAAAAGCTGCATTCAGACGTCCATCATGGCCAAACTCCAGGCAGCGATAGCGCAGTTCAGTCTGAATGAATGACGACCGTTGCTGCGGCTGCTGTCACTCAGCTGTCCTGGACTGAACTCCATCAGGAGTTAATACAGGTCCGACCGTCCTGTGTACCTATCAGACCTCACTTTGAAATTTTGCTGACAGGCCTCAGACATACGCAGCAAAAACACGCCGTTGTCTTAAACTTGGCAGAGGTGCAGGACAAACTCTAAGTCCTCCACATCTCTCAAGAGTGTAATCCCTTCAAAGGAGCTTTGATAAGAGGAAAATTACATAATCCTTCCTGACAGACTGCAAATCCAAGTCTTAATGGGATCCTTCCTCCAAAATTTCCGAGTTTGGCTCGACTTTTATAAGGCATGTTGCAGTCTGTCACTGCAGCTACAAGTTACTTTTTTAAAAAGTAGTGAAGTTACTTACAAGTAACTTTTGAAAGTAACTCTTGCATCATTTCATCATCTCTCTCACTTAAACCTTTGTTAATAATCCGGGTGAGGACCATAAGACTCAAAAACAGCTTCTACCTGGATGATTTAAGACCTTTGAACTGCTATATTAACAGATCTGTATACACTCACGTCACTTTATTACACTGACACTTTGAATCAATCTGCATATTTACAATGTGTCTCATCGTATTTACTCAGCTTTTATTCCATATTGTACATAAAAGAATATTCGATTTTTTAAAAATTTACTTTTTTTTTAATGTAAGATTTTGCATTGCTGTTGATCACATAAGAACCAATCTCCTAAAATCTAAATAATTCACTTATATTACATCACTAAGTAGAAGGAAGCTGCTCTATAACCTGGGCGTTATCAGGTCTTGAAAGCGACGGAAAGCCACGAGAAGAAGCTGCAACAAAACCATTATAATAAAATACAAACAGCCACAGACAGGTCTTAAAAGGGTAACTTAATGTTTATGTATCGCTGCTATTTCATTCCAGCTACTGCAGCTACGGGCTAACATTAATGTTACTTACAATCTGACATCTTTTATGCGCCAATCAGGAAGAATGCTTATGTTAACAGAGGGCTCATTGAGCAGGACTGCATTACTAATTTCACAACACTTTTCACAACATTAATCGGTTTTGAGCCCAATCATCCCAATAGGTGGACTGAGCTCCGTGCATACCAGCTGTCTCCATTAGTGTGTGACTGCGTGTGAAAGGGTGTTAAATCAGTGGGAAAAAATTGGAAAAGTGAAGTCCATTTTTTCTTTATATTTGTGTTGTCTGCGTTTGCATAAACATCTCACCTGGTAAACTGTTGTAGAGAAACAGATAGCTGTCGAAGTCTCCTTTGGGCTCCTTCCATGAAATGAGCAGTTTGCTGGAGCTCAGCACTTTGAAGCGCAGCCTCCTCGGAGCTGGAACTGAAGAACAATTTTACAGTTCAATCAGCTTCTATAAAGTGGGAAAGTGATTGGACAGTGAAAAGTATATTGATGAAAGAAGATGTGATTATTCAAAAGACTTCCCCATCTATCAGTCAGCGTGCCCTTAACAAGACAGGAATGTTAGTGGTTATGTAAAACCCAGGCCTCTAGATCTGCCGCAAATGGAAGTGAAGAAGAAATGCATGAAAGAGAGTACAGAAGGACGGACAGACAGACAGAGAGAGAGAATTTCAATTTTGAATATTCTGCAACCGTGAGTGCAATGCATAAAACAGGCCAGGACAATGAGGAGCTCAGCTTCATTTTGCCTCTGTGCAAAACAGCTTAAAAAGGGTTTTTGGGGAAAGAAAAAGAAAACCGTTTCCAGTCAAACTCTCTTCGCAATCCAAGAAAACAAAAAGATACATCTCTGTTACAAACCATTGACAGGAAAAGGGGGAAAAAAAACATGGGTTTGTGCCCATTCCAGAATGTGTCGATGTATCTGTGTGTGCATTTGCAAGGCTCCGTTGGGTGTATATAATGGAGAAAAGAGCTGGTGTTCAGTGGCATCTTCAGCACTCCTCCGTCAATGAAAACAGGTCTGCGGTGGCCCGTTAAAGAGCGGCGACAGGAGAACTTCGCTGCATGTGTCTCTGTTTGTGCAGACTGTGGTTTCTTACCAACACAGACAGCACATTTTGTAAATCAAAGTGTGGAAGGGAAGCAGAGGAGAGTTTGACTGTTTTTTCAGACTCAGGCATAAAGACAGACGGCTTGAGAGGAGCCCAGACGGCAGAAATACGACGACCGAGCATTATGTCGTATTTGGGAATACTACCAATTCACCTCAGATGGAAAGCTCACCGACATAACTTATGCCTCCAACACATATCACATGTTCACCACCTCGGCGTGTTATTCTATGGTAGTTTGTGCAGAAAACAATCCAGACTAATTCTAATTTCTAACATGATTCTACCAATGTGCACGCTAATGTGGAGCCACTTTACCTGTCAGCACTCATAAATAAAAGTCTCTTCTCTTGTAAAGGGTTCATTCAATTCATTTTTCAAAGTGTGGGAGGATAATGGCCCCCACCCTCATAAAAACAAGCTTAGTCTCAAACAGAGGAGTAATCTTCAGTTGAATACTACCCTTCCTAATGTTTTCCACATTACACTACAATACCTGCTGGGACCCATAAGCTTTATGATCCATAACACTTCTCCTGCTACTAAGGTGTATTATAATTTGAAATATCTGGTAAGTCTTTACATACAGTCTGCAACTGCTGTTACACTGGTGATTTTGCAAAAAAGCTTGTTTTTTTGTGGTGGGACTCGATTAAAAACATTAACGTGATCAGTGAGTTGCTTTTCAAATAATCAATTGTATTTAATCACATCTCAGTGGTACAAGAAGCAAGACGGGTTTTCTTTTTTAATTCAAACACTTTTTGCATTAAATGAAAGAATCAATAATTACTTACAAATGTTTTAACAATAAAATAATGTTGATTGATTTGTTTTACAAACTGTAAAAACACTTCTTCCAACATCTCATCTGTTTCATACATCACATTCGTTGGTGTGCGACTTTGTGTTTCGAGTATGATAATAATACACCATTAAATTAAGTTATTTCTATCCTGAAAATACTTAATTGAGGATCAAGGTCCCAGTATAAGTATCTTGTGATTTTAACAGTGGTATAGTTGAACTCCATTAAACATAATTCAGCCCCTCCCACACTTCACAATTTCAAAAGAGAAAACCTTGATCAATGTTGTTCTGAATCACTAAACGTTAACAGACTCAGTCAATCAGCACTTTCATGGTTATCAATATTCAAGTTTAAACTGCTTGACGGGTCTATAAAAAAGAAATTTGGGGGGGGGGGGGGGGGGGGGGGGGGGGGGGGTGGGGTGTCATTAGAGCTTTGGTACATGTGAACTGTTTCAGTCAGAATAATGTTGAGAAAGCCTGACATGAACTGACTAATTTCCCCCTCTGGAAGCATATCCGCCTCAGGAAGAACTTTGCAGAAAATGTTAAATGTCAAAGAGCCCATTTAAGCAGTAATAACATTTGAAGGAGTCCACACTTTAAACTGCTAACCCACATAATCCTCAGGTCCAGAGACGAGTGCGGACAGATAAACGCTGCACATCAGACACGAGGGGAGGAGACGGACGTATGTGATAGGTGATATGATGTTGACAAACCTGAGGTGGGAAGTGTTTGAGATTTTCACTTGCAGATGAGAACAGACATCCATTGTTCTCAATGGAAAATCCCATTAAGGCCAGAGAGAGAAGACACCGTGTCCGCTGAGCACTTTTGTTATAGGTGGAACAGTTAGGAAAGGCGGGATTCAGCTCATTTAATTAGCACATTAAATGAAAATGACCTTTCCTGACACATCGACTTGATCATCACAAAAAGACTGAGACGGGAGAATAAAGAAACATTTTGAATGACCAGAAATTACTATGAAGCTTTTCTAGTTCATCGCTTATTTTAAGACAATCCTTTTCTGCCTAACAAGATTTCCACAAGTGAATAATGAACTTTATTCATATTGTTTTCATGAACCAGTTACAATAATGCCATTTGTTGATTGACAGCAAAAACTATGACACAATTGTTGAATTCTTCACTATGAAAACAGTGTTTTCCTTGATTACATTTGTACATTTTCAATCCATGTGCAGTTTTAAGTTTTAACCGAGAAGATCTTAGATATTATTTATCACTCCATAAATCTAAATAAAATCTTTTTTTTTTGTTTGTTTAATAAACAGCTTCTACATATATAATCTCAATTCCAGAAATGTTACCACAGCGTGTAAAATGTTTAGAAAAACCGGAGGCAGTTATTTGCAGTTCTCACATAAGCGCATCAATTCTTACATTAGAAGATAGACAATATACAAGCTGTTGATACTAATTTTACAAATTCATAACAAACGTGACCTCAGTGTGAATCTGAAGGCAGCGACGCTTGAAAAAGTAGGACATTGTGTAGCGTCCCCTCTTCTAGTAACAAAAGTCTGCAAACGTCTTAGAAGTGAGAATACCAATTACTGGAGTTTTAGCAGAGAAGTGTTGTCCCGCTCTTGTTTGATGTCGGATTCGTGCTGCCTGTCTTTGTTCTGTTGTGAACTGAAAGTGGGTTTATGAGATTTGCAAAATCACTGCATCCTGTTTTTGTTTACATCGAAGACATCCCCCATCCCAACCTTTTTATTATTTATATTGGAGATAGCACAATGTACTGTTTGTATGTGCGACTGAGGGGATGATAACAAAACAACTCTTTAAATTGTGTTGTTAAATTTTTTTTTCCCTCTCATACTCTGAGCCAGAATTTGCCACTTTAGTAGTAGCGCTATTTTATCCTTGCACTCTCTACATTTGCTTCACACACTCTTTGTATATTCAGCGCAGGTTCTCAGTCAATCACAGCAATAACGCAGAGGGAGAGACGACTGCCCTCAAGCACATTCACAGCCGATGTGGAATCACAAACCAGCCTGATCTAAATGTCTTTGGATTGTGGCAAATATCTGATGCACCAAAAAAGCAATGCTTGTGAAGAACATTCATCTATCTATCTATCCGTCCATCCATCCGTCCATCCATCCATCCATCCATCCATCCATCCATCCATTCATCCATCCATCCATCACAGCACACACACTCACATTAACATCTACTGGCAATTTACATTTATAAATTAACCTCAGATGAATGTCTTTGGACTGGAGACAAGAAGAAAATCCATGCATGCACAGGGAGAACATGCAAACAGTTTTTCAACATCATAATTCTCTCCATTCCAAGTGTATTGTGAAGTCTGTCAATTATTCATAGCCTGAGTTATATCACAGTATAATGTATGTTATCTTTTGGTACCTATCTAAAAATGTAGACGCACAGAGACGAAGCCTCATTTCAGTCTATTTCAAAATGAGCTGATGTGTGAATATTGAGCTCATCTCACCTGTAAGAGTACAACGCCTTACTTTGTCAAACATTCAACTCTTGTACAGCAGAATAAGTTCTCTGTATTTACACCATCTCTACGGGGCAGTGCGCTGCTGGGGCTCAGAGAGCCACAGTCAGCAGCGGGATTCAAACCTGCAACCATGAGGGCCTTTTTATGACCTCCAAACTACCACTGCCATAGACCCTCAAGCTAAGTTTGAATAATTGTTCCTCACTTCAGATTTCATTAATGAGGGTTTGTATCACTCCTCACAGTCTGTCAGTCTGTCCTCTCCATTTGTCTCTTCCTATCTCCGACCAGAACAGCAGAAAGTCTTCACCTCTGAGTTTAGTCCTGCAAGTTTCTTTCTGTTAAAAAATAGCTTTTCTATTCCCACTGTATCCTGTGCTTGTTCAAGTGGAATAGTTTTTCTTTGTAAAAGTGCCTTGAGATGACGACATTGTATTTGACGCTACATAAATAAAATAAAATTGAATTCTATTTATTATAATCTACTAAAATGGCTTGTGTTAAAAGAGAAAATGTATTATACTGTCGGATTCCATAATATCTCCACTAAAATCAATCATTGATGAAGGTTGAAAAGTTCAGCTTTTGAACATTTCTTCTCAAATATCCTGATATTTTTGTTCTTGAAATGAACACAAAACTTGCTTCAACTTCTTGAACTTTCTGTTCCTCAGCCTCGTGAAGCTGTTTGATTTTTTTTTTCCACACGCACTGCAGAACTTCACAGTTTTTACCTTGTGCTCCCTTTCACCCCATGCAACCAATCAAATACTAAAAATGCATAGAATGAAACGGTATAATTACTCCACACAATAAGAACCCATGAATAATTTAAGTCTGTGACAGAGCTGGGCAGATTAGTACTCGGGTATCATTTAGTGGGCTTGATAGTCGGTGAATTGAGTTGGCAGACAGGAAACTAATAACTCAGTGAAAATTGTCCTGATCTTTGCTTTGCATTTCAATGAACACACACACACACACACACACACACACACACACACACACACACGCACACACACGCGCACACACACAGAAAATGTATGTATAAACTGAAAAAGGCACCTGTAGCCATATCCTATGACGTGGATCGATGTCAGAATCTATAAATTGGAGGCAATACCTGAGACAGAACCTATAATTAAAGAACAGGACTGTCATAGCTGCACATGCTGTTAGAACACGATGGTCCCGGATATAAATTATCCCTTCACAGTCCCCCCACGTCTGTTCATATTTACCACTGTACAGCCATAAATATGCTCCAAGAACTCCTCCTCTCTGGATTTAAGTGCCAAGATGCTTTTGTGGAACACACCATGCATCCCGTCTCTGCATCTCACAATAAAATAATTAGAGGAAATACCACACAAATCCTGACAGGATGGCTAAACTTGCTCTGACCTTCAAGAGTGCAGATGAGGGCAGATTATCTGAAGAGAGGTACGACTCGCAACTCACATGAACTCCTTGCCAGGCAGTAAATGCAGCCTCAACCATTTGGCAGGACTTTTGTGACGACTGTGCAGCAACACATTTTAGCTCCAATAAATAGTCTGAGTCACTGAGGGCTCGGTGAAGGAGAAGAAAAAAAAAAAAAAAAAAGTACAAACCCCCGCAGTGAAAATTATACAAATCCCTTCAAAAATGACATTTGACACGTTCTCTCCTCGTACGGCTCAGCCCTAATTCAAAGGCTCTGATTTCCAGTCTGAACATGAGTAATCTCCTAACTCTGTAGGGACCAGAAGAGGAACCAGAAGAGTCTTTTAACTGGGAGCCCAGTATGAACTGGAATTATCTGGGTTATAGCGATACAAGCACAGCTTGACGCCCCAGTTTGAGAAGAGACGACTCTTCCCGGGATTAGGAATATGGGGAAGCTGGGAGGGTTTCCTGCTGGATGTGGAAACCGTAAACTGCTTCACTTCATCTCCGCTCTCCATCCCTACAACTCTGGTTCACTTCTTCTTACCATCTTCTGGCTTGGTTCAGCATCCAGTTCTGGCTTCTCTTCGGCTCTATTCCTTTCTACTCCAAATCTTTTGCTTTTTGCTCATCCGTGCTCAACAATCTCCTGATTCAACATTTTATTTGGTGTTTTCGCCTCGCCTTGGTTTTCTCTAAATCTCTCTATTTATTGCCATTTATCTCTCTCCACCATTCACCATCTCCTCCTTACCCCTCTTTGGAATACCCCTTCTTATCCCTATAATTATCCCATTCTCATCCCTTCCTTTTCACCTATTGTCTCCTCTTTCCCATCTTTTCTCCTGCACTTCACTCTTCTTTTTTTTCTTGCTTGGGTTCTTTCTCCTCTCTACAGATAAGCTTGACTCCACCGTGAGCATCCAGGCGACACTGGCTTCTCTAATACTCAGGATTTATGGATGACAACTGCTGGCTCACTCTGTCACCAGCAGACACTGTACTGTACATGAGGGACATGGGGGAGGTGTGTACGAGTGCGTGCATGTGTTTGATGCCTGCTCAGCGCCGCAATTCACGCCGTTCAGTGCAGTCGGCATCCTGCTTGTACAAAAACGACTCTGCTCACCGAGATAGCACTTAACCTAAATCCAGTCGGACTTTTTTCCTTCCTCTCTCTTTCTCTCTCTCTCTCTCTCTCTCCCTCCCTTTTTATCTCCTCAGCTGCTCTTATGGAACAGTCCTTTCTTTAATCGCATCTTCCCTCCTCATCCTAGGGTTTAAGCCCCCTTCTACCTCTCATCTTTCCTTCTCTACCTCTTTTCTGCTCTTTTATCATTTCATTTCATTTTATCTTCTCCTCTCCTGCTCTCCACTCCACTGCTTTAGTGACTTAGTACCTTTTTTTCCCCTTCCTTTTCATGGCTTACTGAAGTGAGAGATCGGCTCTACTCCAGAGACCCTTTCACCAATACTCATCTGTCTGCAGCGAAGTTTGTACAGAAGACTGACGTGAACGTCAACAGTGTGTTTTATGGTCAGTCTGGTGAAAGGAGCTGGAATATTCTGCATAAATGCAAAAAGAATTAAAGAAATAAATCACTGGCCACAGACTGTCATTCATTATATATCTGTCAATCGTCATGTATAGTTGTTATTATATTACAAACAGCTCATACAACTTAAACTTGAAAATTATTTGAACAGGAGGTGTAGGACTAGACTTGTTGATGATATTTGTGGCTGTTCTTGTCTGTAAAAAAAAAAAACTGAAATAAATGTTACACTGTGTGATAATGGACAATTCTAACTTATCGTTGTTCTTGTTTTTCAAACTCTAATCTTTCAATTAAATATCATGCTCAATGCACTTAAGAAAGGGACACTGATGAAAACAACCAGGATAACATATCCCAGCAAATAATAATAGTAAAAGTGAAAAATGAAGATACCAGATGCACCCTCTTTACAAAGACAAATAAGTCATTTAGATCACAAAAGCACGAAAAACAAAGAAGCTAAATATTAATGTTTATCACGTGATATCCCCTGTGTCTCTCCACTAAACAAATCTAAACAAGTCTGAGGATCCGCTCCGGCCTCACATCTCTGGAACAGTTGAAAGGTAACAGCATGAAAACATGAAAACAGCAAGTCAGGATTAACTTCAAGGTTTAGTTATGCCTGCAGGTTGATATGAGAAGACAACATTTGATCAGATATACAGATCATCCATCTTCAAATCCACTGTGTCCTGAGCAGTCATTAGAAGGTAGATAACTTTGCAAGGACAAAAGACTAAAATACATTTGAATGATAAATACTGATTCTTTTAAAGAAACACACTTAAGAAAGCAAAAGCACAAGCTGAAACATTTGTTCATGTGCGTAATTTCATTGGTTAGGATTGTGTTGATTGACATAAGAACTAGTTTCCTGCTGCACTCTAGAAGGATTCAGCCTGGTCTTTCACAGCCATAGTCCTCCTCCAACCAGATCAGCTATGATACGAACCAGAACAGATAATCATTTCAAGTTTATTTCTCACCTTTTATTCTCACTCAAGCACACAGCACCACATCATCAGTCAACAAATCAAGTGAGGTTGACATTGTGTTTTTATGAGCTGTACATTCAAATCACCAGTTGATCTAACGAGCATGTTCTTAAATTGAGAAAACCTCTCTCAGGCAGCCAACAACTCACAAACGGGAAATAAACCCAAGAACAACTGCTGTTACTTTGCCTAAATTATATTCAATCACAATAAAGAGTATTGTTTTTGATGATGGTCACATAAAAGTTGCTTTTCATTCCATTCATATCTGTAGAAAATATTCAAGTTGAAAGTACATCTCTCAGAAAAACAATAAAGTATAAAGAAATTACACAAATCAAATGTAATCAAACGTATAAGGAAATAATTCATTGTTGAAAGGACGATAAACCTTCTCGCAGATTGAGGAGATAATCAGTTGTGATTTACGCTTTTGAAGGTAGATCACGTAGTGTAAACTCCACATGGGTACAATGAGTAAAATGACTTCAAACAGGTGTTTTGAATAATTGGACACGATAGTTAAATTGCAAAACAACAACTTAAAGACAAAAATATGAGTTTCTGTAATTCAATTCAATGCAATGTTAACAACTGCACAGAGCAAACATACATGCATTCTTACGATCAGTATCAGGACTCAGTATTTTGGTCGTTAGCAGTGATATGATCCCTGGTTTGAGGCTTTTCTGAACAGTTTGTCTCCCATGGGTCCTTGGACCTTTGCACTTGATGTTAATTGTGTGTGTGTGTGTGTGTGTGTGTATGTGTGTGTGTGTGTGTGTGTGTGTGTGTGTGTGTGTGTGTGTGTGTGTGTGTGTGTGTGTGTGTGTGTGTGTGTGTGTGTGTGTGTGTGTGTGTGTGTGTGTGTGTGTGTGTGTGTGTGTGTGTGTCAGCTGCAGCCTCCCACAATCCTGAATTGGAAACAGCAATATAGTGATATAAAAGATCGATGGACGATCTCTTCTCGATACAAACAACTTGTCAAATTAAATATATTTTAATGAATCTACTCTTGCCCTCAGCAGTGCTGTACAATTAAAAACCTTGTTTATCCCTTTAACGTCTTCAAAGATACTCTCACAGACATTTATTTGCATATTTTCCAGAAAAACATATTTGAACTGTTGCTTTAAAGAACTGTAATGTTTTTTGAAGTCAATGCATTTTCCAGCTTTGTGGCAGAACTAGCTCGATCAGGTTGAGCTAAGATGTAGAATATTGTCATCAACAAATGAATGAAACCGGCTTCTCAACATGAGTGAGAATACAAGGTGAAGGATTAAAGAGGTGGAAAGGTCCATGTGAAAGCTCAAATTAGTTTCTTGGCCTGACTGTATAATACGAGTCACCCTATTTATTCCTGGCATAGCTCACTTTGAATGGTGAACTGAAAGAAAAAAAAAACGCAGCACCGGGTACAATTTCAATTCAAACAAGCTGTATGTGAGAACTATTTCTCCTCCAGAAAAAAAAAATTAAAAATAGTCTCCAGCTGATTCACACAATCATATACTTCCACAATATCTGCTCAGCCCTCAGTCACTTCAGGCTCTGCACACCGTTCCACTCTGTGATTCAAGGAAACACATCTATGTTCCAAAATGCTCGTAGTCTATTTCATGCTTTTCACTCTGCAGCTACTTCACCTGACACTCACTTTTTGTGCCCACGCTGTGGTGCCCATACTGTGTAATTTGGCTTGTGCGTGCATATTGATGTTGAGTGAGCTGTAAATGCAGAGGGGAACTGTGCATTTTTTTTGTGGCGCCAATCCTTGCCAAACACTCATATTCTTCTGAAATCTTCAGCAGTTCATAAAAAGATAATAATAATCAGAACATTTTTTTGTGCATTGTCTGACCTTAACAAAGGGGCAGAATTAGAGCAAATCCTGCTCTCCACATCTCCTTCAAGTGAATACCCCATTTAGTCTTAAGTGGCTGATGATTGTGACAAACCCAGATTAAAATCAACACTGGCAAAGTGACAGTGGTCGAGGTTCAGATAATTTCACAATTTATGAATTCAAAACAAGTTGTTTCATCTCATCCTCTCTTTTGTTTATGAATAAATGATTTCTCATCATTGGCTCCTCTCCCTGTTCATTATAACTGAGATTACCGGCCAACATTTTTCACTTCATGCTGATTCACCGGGCTGCCCTCTAACCGCACACACTTACCACTCAAGCACATACTACTGCAACATATCTGTTCAGTGATCCGGGGCACCTGAGCCGTTGTGATGTGGCCTGAAGTGTGGTATTGACCCAGGCTGTCAGCCAATCAGCCATCATAATAATTAACTGTGCACACGGTGAGCACATGCATACACAGAGGACAAGTTCTGATAAAAAAGGAGGGGTGATGGCTTGATGGAGGTTGCGGTGAGGGATGACCAATAGAAATGATCCCAGCATGCCTTTATCTGTGTCATTTTTGAGAAGAGTTGCACCACTTTACTTCACTTTTAAAAGAAATCTGTTTGAGCCATTTTGTCCAGTTTGCTAATTCAACCCATCCAAGCAAATAGCACTCTGCACATACATCCAGTGACTGAGGAATTCCTCCATTATTGTTCATAACAAGTACCTAATTGATTATCAGATATATTTTCATCTGAAAATATATTCAGAGTTTAGATCAGCGTCGTCCGGTATCTTTCAGCCATCTGTCCTACTTTTGTTACTACCGCTGTGTAAACACCAACACAGGTCGCTCATAAGGCCCTCTGAGCTGGAACACAGAAGAGAATTTACATTTCCCTTTTCAATACTTTTCAAGGCCGGGGAAGCAGCTCGTGAGAGAAACAATGATACACTTTGTTGCACACTCTATTTCAGCGAATACGAGCATCAGAGCCGCTCGCACAGGTCAGACAGACGAGCACAGAAGTGATGCAGCCGGGGCTTCGTGTGCAGCACAGACTGTACATTGTCAGTCTGGTTTCCTCACATACGGTGCACTTCAACAAAACTTAGGAAAGTTGACTGACAAGAAATATAATACTGCCAAGAGGGCAATTTGCAGCCATGCTCTTGATGATATGTTTGATAAGTTCTCCAGCCGCGTCGGTTCGCTCACCGCCCAAGTTTGTGCTGCTTTGGAATAAGAAATGGTTCAGATGTTTAACGCCCCATATATACTAAATGAAAGATGGTGCTTTTTTTTTTCTCAAGATGATGATTTATCATCTTCTTTTCTGCAAAGGTTGCTTGAAAATGGCGTTTCTTGTTTTGATATTGTGATTGCCTTACTTTCAGCTAAACTAAAAGACAAAGTAAACCTTCCGATTCCTAGGCTGGCTAAGAGAGAGGTTCGGACAATATCCAGACAGTTCTGTTGTGTATACAAACATCCTGCCTGGGTAGAATACACACTAATCCTCAAGCTCAAATCCCCTCTGACCAGATGTTGCAGCTTATTGGGACACGCTGGACAGAAACGAATTATTATCGCACGCTGACTAATGAAGGGATTGAAGGAGGTATACACCCAAATTATTTGGGAGGTTATATGTGTTTTGCTCTAATTCACTGTTACCGAATCATTAACTAATTAGTGGGATCCTGCTTTTTGCCTCTAACTCTACGATTAAGAAACATGAGCTATGGAAGTGCTGATCGGAATAGACAAAAAGAGATTAAAAAAACAAAAAAAAATACTGGAAGATTAAAAAGAGTGGGAAACATGAGAAGAAAGAGAACAGAAAAAAAAAGGTCTCAATGACTCTCAAAGACTGAAGAAAAACCCTTTCTATATAAAAGAAAGTGTTTTTCATTAAGGTCAGTAAATTACACAAAGCAGCTCCATCCAATCCCGACGTATGACCAAAGATTACTGGACCTCTGGGAGATCTTCAAACGCATTATTTTCTAGAGTAAGATTAATCTTTTAATTGAGCTATTATATAGATCACTGAAAGGATTTTGTGGTTTATCGAGTTTAAGCAACTTTGGAGACTTTGTGTAACGATCCTTTAGTTGAGACCTGCTGCTTCCTTGCTCCTCTAACTCCACATCCTGGAAGGAATGTGAGGCGCAGACGCAGACACACACGCACACGCGCGTGCACACACACGTACACACACACACACACGTACACACACGCACACACACACACACACACACAGCAGAGCAGAGTCAGCTAAATGTTTAAGTGTTCCTCTGGGTCATTTTCATATGATCGCTATCCAAACAGCTAAAGTAGTTCTGACCCTCTGTACAAGCTGCCAAATGCAACTGCACACTTGTCCAAAATACACACACACACACACACACGCACACACACACTGAAGCCATGCGATTCAGAAAGGAGCCTTAGATCCGTTTGTTGCAATGGACTACATTCTCTAAGAGAAAACATCCTACAGTAGAAATATTATCAACATCTGTCAGTTTAACACTTTGCCTTGATTACATGAATAAAAAATTACTTTGGGGAAATGTATCACTGGAACCAATAAAATCACAGTGGAATCAGACATTAGAGGTAGCAGCATGTGTCAGCGCACCCAGTTCTCATTCATTAAAAAAACAAAAAAAACACATCTGTTTCTTTTTAAAGCCCAACATGCTGATAAAGCCCCTAAATTACATAATATTGGGAAATCAATTGTAAGTCTTATTTCGATTAAAACTCCTGGTCACATTTCTCATGCAAAGCAGACAGCAACTTGCTTGTTGATAAGACTCAGGTTTGCTGAGGTGAGGTTAAGTGATGTATGGTGCAGCCCATTGCGCAGCAAATCGTCACAGCACGAAGCGAACTGTTACAGCACATTTATTAAAACCCCTCCGAAGCGTGGCGGCAATTGGCAGAGGGGCTGAGAGGGTTGCCGCGCTGCCGGGGTGAGATGGCACAATGATGATGAGATGAGCGTGATGCAGTGTGATTGGACCGAGCCCGCACATCAAACGGAGAGATGAAACAAGGCAGGGATGAGGTGGAAAAGGTGGAGCAGCAGGAGAGGGAGCGAGGTCAGGTGAGGGAAGAGACGAGGGATGTGGAGAGAGAGCGGAGGTCACAGAGGTCAGAGTACGGCTTCAGGGAATAAAGGAGACGAGAATGAGGGGGATCATTGTGGTCTAAGTCGGATGGCTGAGGATCTGAAATGGATCAAAACTTAAAAGTGAGAGAAATTTAGCGGATAAAGAGGACCGGCACTTCCTGTAAAGGCACAGCCAGAAAGGAAAGGAGGGGAGGAGAGATGACTGTAGAGGAGGAAGGAGCGCTTACCTTGACCCTGTGCCTTAGTCGGGTAGTAAGAAAGAAGGGCCAGAAGCACCAGTGGAGCACAAACACACCACCTTATCTGCCTCGCTGACAACATCCTCACAACCAGCAATTTAGACCTGCAAGAACAGAAAAGACATCCTGTTTAAAAAGTGAAGCAAAATCTAAGTCCTGCCGCAGAAAGAATGAAAAAAAGAGAGCAGACAGAAGGAGAAAGAATGGGACACTTCAGCGATGGAAACACTATGGATGCCATTCAGCTGCAGAGGGACCCTATGGGTCAGCGAGACCCACCTTACCCACACAGCTCCGATTCACTAATATGGAATCATTTGTGCCTAAAAACCCGCCTTTTTTTTCTCACAATTACAGAGCAAACGGTCTAGACTGACAGCAGAGCAGCAGCCGAGCCCAACGCCTACTCAGAGCAGGCCGGGGGCGAAACAGTGGAGCACTTTGTTTCAGAGAAGAGAAGAGAAGAGAAGAGAAGAGAAGAGAAGAGAAGAGAACAGAAGAGAAGAGAAGAGAAGAGAAGAGAAGAGAAGAGAAGAGAAAGACAGAGTGGCTTGACTGACAGTCCAGAGTGGGAACATTTCACGAGTGCCATTGTCCGCCTAAAAGAGCAAACACACCAGCACCTTTCCTCTTCTCCCCTATCTCATCTCCTCCTTTCACCCTTCACTTTTTGTTCCCTGCAGCCTCTCCTCCTCCTCCTCATCTCGCCACTCCTCGCACTTCTTCTCCTGATCTCCTCCATCACCTGCTCTCCTGTCCTCTCTACTCTGCCCACTCATTATCACAGGTGAGGGGATCAGACATGTGCAGACATCTCATTCTGTCCTGGAAACACACCACGGCGAATGAAACAGCAACAAAAAGTAGTTTCCAAGCTGAGTGTGGCTCTCGTGTGTATAAGCAGTCCTGTGGTGGTACTGAAAAGAAAAAAAACAAAAAAAAAAAACATCTGACTCCTTCAATTCAAGCAGGGTCAAAAGAGCAGAGTGTACACTCCAAGAACAAGGGATGATTTTTAAAGAGAAGACATGCCGGGAATGAAAGAATCACAAGAATAAACTGGAATAAGTTTCTGAAACACACACAATGCAACAAATAAATGTACCCAGACAAATAAATTAGGGTTAATCCCTCTAATTTGAGACGAGGCACTCCCACAGCTGGGCTCTGTTAAATGAATTTCCCCGTAATTTTCCAATATTACTCGAAAAGTTTCTCCTCTCCTCAGATCGCGTGCTTTTCCTACAATCCACTTTTGGCAATTAGTAAATGAGCGCCGGGGTTTAGGCGTCACCCACGTTACATTTAGCCTGTTTTTGTAGTGCGCGTGCGGTTTTAAGGCTGAATGCTTTGGGCGCACACATTGAATCCAATTTAGAAAATAGCAAAAGACCACAAACGATCCGAAAAGCACTTCAATTAAGAGAAAAAAAAAAATATATATATATATTTATATGCTGTAAGCTACGGAAAAAAGAATGAAACTGTTTATTCTGGAGGGGGCAACTAATCAACATAGAACTAGATTTATCCACCTGCCTGTGAGCCTGCAAGTTTGAGCCATTGACCGCAGCCTGAACGTGTCCCCCCGGAGGTAATTTCAAAGTATTCCTGATTGTTTCAATTGAAGTTTCCCGGCCAGATTTGGGTCAAACTATCAGATTTCATCAAATTAAGTGACCGGTTCGGAATCCTCCAGTGTCGCACACCTGAGTCTGACTCAGTCAACAGCGCAATGAATGAAATCTCCTTTCATACCTCTCCAGTCATCAATTCAAAGCGTCCTTGTATCCCCAAGGGAAATCCTCTGAACACCAAGAGCTGCTGCTGCTTCTGCTTCTGCCGCTGCTGCCTCCCAAAACGTCCCCCTCTCTTATTCCTCCCCCTCTTTCTCCTTCTCTCACTCCTTCTCTCCGTCCGGATACAATTCAGTCAGTCCGGAGTGGGTGTTTCTCTCCTCCTTATTCTGCCATCCCGCCCTCCTGCTCTTCCTCCCTGTCCCAACCCGTGCCTTCATCTATTTGAGAGAGAGAGAGAGAGAGAGAGAGAGAGAGAGAGAGAGAGAGAGAGAGAGAGAGAGAGAGAGAGAGAGAGAGAGAGAGAGAGAGAGAGAGAGAGAGAGAGAGAGAGAGAGAGAGAGAGAGAGAGAGAGAGAGAGAGAGAGAGAGAGAGAGAGAGAGAGAGAGAGAGAGACGCGCACCAGTGGCGCTGCGCAAAAATCCTCCTCTGCCAACCTGCAGGTCTCCAATCGGCTAACTCTCCTGTGCGGACCATGTGGTCACGGTGGGACTTGTTGTGGCGTTACTCTGCGGCGTTAAAGGACCAAAATGGTTGTTTATGACTGAAAGCTCGTGCGTGAGTGTGTCTGACTTGTGCAAACGTGTGTGTGCGCGCTCGCAGCAGGTGCGCGTCCGTGCCGCCAGCTCCCGTGTTAAAGGCACGATGACGCAGGCAGCCTTTCACCTCTCAGCTCCAAGTTGGAGTTTCAAAGGAAACAATCAGAGGGAAAACAAAAAAAAACACTCGCGGAACAGTTCAAGTTTACAATTTCATTTTGTTGCATAAAAAACTCTTTGAAGGTTTTTGCTTTTTCGTTTCTTAAAACAAGAGATTACTGGAACTCTGACATGGCAGTACGTTACTTCTCCAAACTCTTTTTTTTTTTATCATTGTCTTTATCTGACTGAACATAATTTATACAACATATATTTTCAATCTCTTATGTATTTGATGTCTCAACCCCATATCTATATTTTATAAACCATTTTTGAAGTGGATTTGATAAACATTTTCATACCAGCAAAATTCTCTTGAGACCAGAGATCCATTCAGGGCCGTGGGAATTGTTTCGGTGATGAATGACTGAATCTGATCAAACCTGAAACTTTTGGGAAGGTGACACATTTTGGAGAGCTGTTTAGTGTATGTATTGTCATTTCACAGAAAGGGATATTATCATTAAAATTAAAAGCACTCTGAGGCTGAAAGAGTACTGAAATTTCTACTCAGAAGTGAAAATGCTATCCTGACAAACTTTATAGCCACATTGAATTGCATTGTCACTTAACTGTAAGAGCTATACATTTAAAACACACTTATTAGACAAAAAAGGAAATACAAGTTACGGTATGGCAATGTGTTTTCTAAACAAAAAAATCAATCCTTTGTTTTAATATAACAAACTTGAGCTACAAAATGCAGATTTAAAAGTCTGAACGGGAGCTTTTTAGTTTTTTTACACGACACACTCTTTACCAAGTTGTGATTTTATAAATTAGTGATCATGTAGTGATGAATACTTATAACCATGGACATAGTATTTCTTCGTGATAACTCTGTAGTGAACAGAACGTCACAGTTAAAGTGAAAATACCCACACTAACATAACTTACATATTTACGTGGCTCCCAGCCAAAAACAACGGTAATTATTTTCATGTGTATAAGAATGAAATCCATCATTCATTTTACATGAACATTTTCATTTACCTTCTAAATTTTGTGGGAATGAGTTCTAATCTGTTTTGTTTTGTTTTGTTGACTATCTGGTACCTTTCCGAGTTGTCAGCTACAGATACTTGAACTTTGTGAAATTTGGAGCTTCCCCCACACGAGTGGTAAATTTCAAAGAGCTGCTGGAAGCAGATTTCTTAGTGATTTTTTTATATTTCTTAAGGATTCACTCTCTATTACTCTCACCTATTCACAGTAAAGGTAAAACTAACCACTTTGCATAGTGTTGATAGGTTGTAAAAGGAAAGGTATTCATTCATAAGTATTATTGACTTCTCAAGCACCGTTTCAGCTTATTTCATGCTTAACAAAGAGTTTAGTCATTATTCTGCCCATTATATGTGCAGAATAATGACAATTATTGGGAAACCAGTCACTATTTCGTGTTGACATGAACGCTCCCAACTTGAAAGTGGGAAATTTCCAACCCCTCCCTGGACTTTAAAACTTCTGGATGTTTAGTTAAGATTTCAATTAGGTCAGGTTCCTCATTACATTGACAATGTGATTCACATATTACTTTTAAGAGTGTTTTAATGTGCACTACATTAAAATCTAAGATTAAGCAATAACTATTCCTGCATTTAAATAATTAAAACTTGTCATTTTATGGCTGCAGAGCTCCAACAAGATGGAAGCTACAAAAGTGAAACCACTCCAAATTCAATACAGTCAGTGATGACAGGAATAAAACACTCACAATAGAGCAATTTAGATGTGCGTTAGGGGTACTTGAAGCCATTTGTATGAGTGTTTTCTTTCAACTATGTAATTTTACTCATACTTACGTTTAATTGACACCATGTGATCTACTTCATCCCTTTTAAAATCCAAAGTCAACACCGGAAACGCCCACATTTTGAATTAATATTCATACCAATCAATCTGCACTTTTGTAGTTTATTCTTTTAGGAATTAGTAGTTCTGCTTTATAAATACATTTATTCACATATTCAAAAAACAGTAGTATTATATTATATATCTGAGAAATATGCTTTGACGAGTTAGTGTAGTTTAAAAAGTAGTCATACTTTTTTGAGAATAGTACTTGTAACTGAGTACATTTTATGCAGTGTCTCAGTTTGCCTTTAAGGTCAAATCTTTCAGTTCTCTTCCCTGATCTGAATTTTGGTTTGTGGGTTCTTAGAAAGCGATGGAAACCCTTAATGTTTCATGTCTTTCATGACAGAATTTGTTTAAACAGTATGTCTGCAGCACGCTCTGTTCAGATCTTAAGACCTCCCAGCACCTCTAAAACTCCCTTATTAACACGGTCATCTGTTCAAATTGCTCTGCAGTATAAAAATGACAAGCGGTGGTTTTATGGTGGGTTGTGAACCAGACCAGCTGTTCCCTTGACTGTCTAAGCTTTATATTAGCCAGACCCAAACATCTCCAGGCTGTAGCTTTACATTTGCAATAAAATTATATCGCTGGCACATTTAACTCTTGATGAGAGAGCTGAAACATCCCAAATGCAGAATAACATTTTTAAAGAACAGTGAGTAACACAAGGGATCGGACAGCACCTGCAGTTTTCCTCCGTGAGGCTGAGAATAAAGGCTGGAGTGCCCTTTGTAATCCAGGATGTGTACGCGGCTCCTCTGCTGCTGGAGAAACTTTGTGACTTACCCTGAGGGGAGAAGAATACCAGTCATGGGAAACAGAAGCTGGTGAAATATGCCCGTGGCTGGCTGAGCTGAGACACTGACGACTCCAGGTGTGTCCCTGGAGCACACACACACACAGACAGACAGACAAGTAAATGCTAATAACACACACACACACACACACACACACACACACACACACACACACACACACACACACACACACAGACACACACACACACACAAAAGCTTAGCCAAACAACTGTCCAGATGCCATAAACACTATAATCATGTGTATAAGGATTCTCTGTCCTCCACCCTCCTTCCTCCTCTTTCTTCTCAGTGTCTTCCTCCCTTCCGGTCGCTCTGCCGACGACCTGACCTTCATCTGTTGCCCATTTGCCGCAGACCACACACTAAACAAATACAAAGCTTGTGGACGCCGCTCCTCATTGAGAGAGGCCGGATGTTATCAACACAAATCTGCATGAAGATAAACGACCACCACCTCAACTTTCACAAGGATTATCAAATTAATCCAATTCTACTTTTATACATTCCTTCTTGGAGATTTTTCCTCCTCTTTCGTGATCAATATTTGCACAGCTCTGACAGACATTTCAGGGAAAAGAATGTTTAGTCAATAAACCTGCAATCCGACAATATCACATCATCATACAATATGCATCTGGTTATCTCCCATGGATTTACTACTTGTACATCATTTAATAGTACTGTCAATAACAGACAATCAGTGGAGCACATGTATATTGCACTTTGTTAAAGGATCAAGGAATGGAGAGAAAAAAATATTCTGAAGGGTGTTCTCTGTGATAAACAAACACTTCTACTTTCTCTTCCACTCCGGGTAGCAGGAGGACAAACACTCACATTCACACCTATTTGCAATTTATAGTCTCCAATTAACCTTAAATGTTTCTGGACCAACATTGTTTTGTTTTTATTGAACATCCAGCACAAATCAAAATCAAGACAGTGTGTTTTGAGCTTTGGTCCGGGTGCCCCCGCTGCTCACCTCTTCTGATCTGTATTCTCAGGAGTGGTTGATCAGTGGCAGACGACTGTCAGGTTACCTGGTTATGTGTGCCTCTTCGCTGTGAGTAATTTAATACCGGGACAATGTGACAGACCACTTTGGACAGTGTTAACACCGATTAACCTAAGCCACAATAGGTAGTTTAAATAACAATAATGTATAATAAACCTTGATTTAATTTATTCTCGATTTGCAGTCACTGCAGTCTCAGGTGGGCTTCGACTGACAGCTCATCTGTACAGACTCAACGGGCCCGCGGAGCTCGAGACCTGGCCGCTGGATGAACCTCTTCACTGTCCACCCTTCATGTCTACGTTTCATTTATTCCAAGCATGCTTTTTTAAGTTGTCTCTCTCCTCACCTCATAACCTCGCCTCTTTTGTTTTACTTCCTCCCTCTTTCCCTTCTCTTTCTGTCCACCTTTTCCCTCTTTGTTCACCTCGCTCCTAATCTGTTTATCCTCCTTCTGTGTACATTTCCATCATCGCTGCCCTTCTCCACTGTGGCACTGCTGAATAAATGTATCACTCACGTGGTCGAGTTGATCCACAGGTCATTCGGCTCTGCACCATATGGTCCGACTGTGATGCATCGCAAAGTTTCTAAAGTCACTGCAACAGAAATCTGTGAAAAAGACTGCAGGGACACTGTTAGTGATCAGGTAGAGTCACTGCCACACATCACAGGAACTGCTTAATGGAAAACTAAATAATGTCCAAGCAAAACTCCACAAGCAGGAACAAAGTTGGATCAGTGCTTGTAATAGTTTGGTGAAGAAAGTTAGAGTTTTAGTCTTAACCTCCAACAACACTGTGTTTTATAGCTCAGGAAAGAGGAAAGAATGGTGCCGCTTAGTTCAGCTGTCCGACTGTGTGTGCATGCAGGTGATATGCGACAGACCTTTCAATTGTAAAAACCTGGGTGGTGCTGGAATATATATACAGTATATATATATATATATATACTGTTCTGTGAATGCTAAGTTTTACCTGCACAAAAAAAAAAAATCTTTTTTTTAGATAAAATAGTTTTACAGGCAGATTCTACCTCCCAGATTTGCTCTGTACCGTGGGCACAATCCTTTATGATAATCCACATAAACCTCGTCTGTGGCGATGTCGGTGGAGATAAGCAGTCATCACACCGCTGTTTACCACTCCCTGTTTGCACTGGGGCGACATATTGTAATAATAAAAAGGATCAAACTATACTGCAGCCACTTGTATTTCCTCAACCTTACTATAATTGTAAGGAGCATGCCGCCGTTGTTGCTTGGACAAACAGAGAAAGCTGGGTTTCCTGTGCAGCAGAGGATTTCTCCCAGGAAGCAGGAACCCATTCATTTGTGTTCATAAGAACTAATGTTTAAGCTTCAGACGATGAAAGACAAGCACCTATCAGACGGCATCAATCTGCAGCCTGTGAGAGATAAAGTTGAGTTATCGCATAAATATGACAAAGATTAAAACTCATTCATTTTAGTGCATTCTTTTTCTTATTCACTGGTCATGAGTATCAAGCCAGACTCTTGTCACAGATACACTGAAAACACAACAGTCCTACCTTTTCACCTTCCTCTGGGTCTCTCAGTCTGCACTTAGCAAACACTCTTATTGACAAATTTAAACAAAGACCTCCCCTTTATCAAATGTCACACCTGGACAAAAACACACACACCTGAAGCCCCATACCCTAGATTTTCAAGATGCACCGATAACCTTGGTGCTTTCCCAGGTCACAGTGTTACACACGCACACACACACACACACACACACACACACACACACACACACACACACACACACACACACACACACACACTTACTCATCTCTCAGTGGGATTTGGAGCATTACATTTCATGCACTTAACACTGCCATAACTCCCATAACTACTACTTGGCACTTCACAGAAACAGCTTACCAAACTCCAATAACAAACACAATGCTGTTTTCAGTCCAATCCTGACACTTAAGTCCTGAACTTAAGAAAAACAAAGAAACAATGATTCACTTTACATTAGGGTACATGTCACCCACAAAGATTAAGGTGCACACAGTGTCAAGAATGTGTGTACGTGAATACTCACGCGCACACGCGCACTTTCATGTATTTCATTGTCATCGCATTTCTTCAATGAAACTTTGTTGGCACTTTTGAAAGCAACACAGAACCAACAACAAACAGTTTTATAGAAACAAGTATTTCAAAAAGTGTAAAAAAGTGTAACAGTGCAATGTGGTGCAACGTCTGCTTTAAAGCAGTTCAGAAGTTTTGCGAGGGGATTGCATTTCCTACAGACTTCACTCAGCAATAACTACCACAACTACTACTTACCTAACTCCAATAACCTTCACCGAACTGTATTTGGTCCAACCTCAACACTCAAGTATCAAACTTTAAAGAAAGGGAACAATGATTCACCTCATATTACATTACACCCACAAGGGGGACATATGCCCTAATGTAAGTGTGTAAAAGATTAAGGTCCCCACAAAGTTGTGAACGCACACGCACACGCACACACACACACACACACACACACACACACACACACACACACACACACACACACACACACACACGCTCTTGAGCCATGTGTTAATAACAAGCAGCAGGTTAATATGAGGGCAGCAGCAGACAGAAGTGACCACAGCCTTCTGATTATCTTCCCTGGTCGCAGTTATTAGACAGCGGGTCATCTGGTACCGGGCCTCACGCTCTCAGAGCCCCGCTAACCTGACAGCTCTTAAGGTCATGATGCATTATGCAACTTTTCATGGCAAAAAAACACATGGATGGAGGTGATTTGTTCAGGAAAATGCAGTTATTTATTTCACAGCTCATTCAAGGCAGCAGGCAGCTGTTTAAGCACTCATGACCAAAGGTATCTCTTACATTCACAGAGGCCATACATGTAAGATGAGTGGAGACGTTGCCGCTCCGTGGCTTCTCTATTTGCCATTTTTAAACAGGTAAACGGCTTGCAGTATTAGCATTAGTGCTGATCAGGAAATGTTGAGATCAGATATGTCTTTATGGACTTTATAGGTGTGAATAATAAACATCAGAACTGTGACTAAAATCCTGGTTACAGATCTACCTTCATGGCTATATCTACAAAAATATACGCTATAGAAAGCAGTGGGAGTCACAGCAGACATTCTGTGCCTGCAGTAACACAGAAATTCATCTTAAAAGGAATAAATGTATGAATTTGGACCTTGATCTATGGCAAAATGCTTGAAAGAAACTATATATTGCATTTCTCTCAATCTACGTTTCTATATCGTTTCTGTGCACACAGTATAGGATGCATTATTTTTCAAATTTTCTAACCTTTCCCATCAATTCATCGAAAATAAAGTTCCCGAAAGAAAATCGTACTTGAGATAAGCATGATTTTACTTCCTGCCAAAGTGGACAGCCAATTTCGCCGAGCTTGCAGCCACAGCCCAAAAAGCATTTGGCAGGAGGGTAACATTTCTTCTTGCTGTGACTTGTCCTGAGCTCTTCGCCCGCAGGGAGGGAAGTGAAGGACAGGAGACAATACTCTTGAAAACACAGTAATCACACCTCAAAGGCATTCATCCCATCACCCTGAGTAGTAAGCGCAGAGACATTTCTTTTTCTTCAACTGCACCAGTCTTTTCTTTTCTTTGGCTCTCATATCAAAAGGTTCTCTATTCCCTGCAGGGGATCCCACTGATAACCTTTATTTAATCACAGCAGCGGTCACATTTACTGGCACCTTCTGTCAAAAAGCTAATTAAACAGTTCCACTGAATTTTCCTTTTACATTATTTGCTCTGTCATTATGTAACAAATGGTATAATGTGGAAATGATATTAATATCATAATTGACTGATATCTTCTTATTAGAATGTGGAGAACTTTGAGACAAAGATTTTTTTTATTTTTTTTCCCCTGCGGTTTGCTGATCATTTGTGACATCTTGGAATATGTTCTGCATACAATAGCAGGCTGAAAGCAGAGGGGAGATTCAGAGACATAAAGCCCACAGTGTATTTGGTAAACCCATAAAGGTGCAGTCATCATGTGCATTTCACATCTGTGTAAAGCCAAAGCAATTTTCAAACCGGAGAGCAGGTTTGGAGGTCTTGCATGATTGGATGAATTAATTTTTGTTATAATGAAGTTTGGCTGTGGGACAATTTTCATTACTTCTAACCACGATAAAGCACACTCTGATATGAAAAGCAAAGGCAAGACAGGAATTAGGAAGAAAGTGTGTTTTCCTTGTCTTTGAAACCAATGCAGCTTACATCTCTGACTTATCTCCATTACACTGGCTGCTGTTGCTGTCACAAGATAGAGACTTTTTATGAGTATTAATTACATGATCTTGGCTTGCGTCGCCTTTATTGATGTTACTTTAATTGGACCAACTGGGCTTTCCCAAATCTTGTTATGAGCTTATTCAGTAAAATATGCCACTCAGTGAATAATTTCATCTCAGGCCTTTAGAGTGTGTATATTATTAGTGTGCTGGCTCCAGTTGGACTGCAAATCTGTATGCATGCAACTCCGTCACATTGTATTAACACATTAGTCTCTGCGGGCTCATAAAAAGAACAAAATCTGCTAATAAGTATGCTCACTGCTCTTTCGAAAACATCATTATTGTTTGCAGCACGTTTTGCTCTCATACATTCATGGAATTTAAAATAGAAATGCTCACCAGCACTACAGTTTGCACTGCTGCTTTGCAAATAAACATATCCCATGATTGGTTGTGTCCCTGCTTTAAATTGCATGCCCTGGTTTCTTTTCTGTTGTGTTTTATTCAGCAAAAACAAAACAAAGTTTCAGGATTCTGTGGAAATCATTTCTGCGCGCATGTGTTTGCATGTCTGTGTGTGTAAGTCCATGTTTCCATTAATGTTGGGGCACATAAATACATTTACGCACTTGCATTGAAGAGACTTGCTGCTGTTATGAGGCACTCTTATCTCTGCATCTTGGAAAAACTCAGAAACAGGAAATATGGTAAGGAGGCTTCAAGTGTGTGAGTGTGCCTGGGGGTATTCTTTGTAAAGATTGGATGGATGAGATGAAATGACTGGTGTCAGGTCTTTGAACTAATAATTGAGTCTATAAAACCCAAGCAGATAATGAATGGATTAATTTTTTATGATCAGTTCATTCACCAGCAATAATCTCATTTGACAACGTAAAACAGATGATGGGAAAGATGTAATGAGATAGTGATGATATGTGTAGAATACATCAACGACAAAGGTGAAATAAAGAATACCTGCAGTAGATTTACAGGTTTCTCCAATTTTTTATGCAAACCAACAAGCACAAACTGTTTCTATTCTATAGGAAAAATCATCAAGATGTACAATCTGTCTGAGTTTGAGGAGTTCATCAAATGCATGTATCCTGATAAAGTGTTAGAATAATGTAATAATAATAATGCTATAATATTTCTTGTATATGCGTTGTGGTGGACTGGTGACCTGTCCGGGATCGATCCTGCCATCCATCCACCTGTTGGGGTTGGCTCCAGCTGAACAGGCTTTATAATAAAGCAGTGTAGAAATTAAACAGTTGGCTGGTTTATTTTGAAGGAATAGTGCAGGGTAATACTACCCCCTGGTGGGAACTGTGTGGTAGTGCAGATATTGCATTAACTATCGTGGTCATTGAAACTGCAGGTCAATCTGATGTGAAGGTCTTTCTGTCTTCAACAGGGCACAGGGGGCAAAAAGAATTTAGCTTCAGGGGGGAAACCTCAAAATGATCAGAATGAAGGTCGATGTCTCTTTAGGATAGGAGCGACTGGAATAGAATTTAATTCTACACACCTGGTGGGCGAGTGGTGACCTCCTTTCCTCAATGGAAGCTGAAAAGATGCAGAAAGTTGTACTTTCAGCCAATTTGAAAGAAACATATTAAAGTTGAGGGGGAATAATTTTTTTTTTTGCCTCTTTCAAGTTTCCTTTGGTATCAGATGAAATAAGAAATGAAATTCCTTGTATGAGAGGATGCAATATTAAAAAAGAAAATGCAGGGGGGCAAATTAAATTAAAGGTCTCATAAAGGTCTGAGCCTGTATTGAAATTTCTCTTCATTTTATTAGATGAAATCTCTGCTTTGTGTGATTTAAATCCGTCATGGTCGACCACCTTTTACTGAAATTGCAGTAGAGCAGACCGGAAGCCAAAGTGCAGCTCAGGCACACGATTGCTAGTTACTACAGAGATGGACAGCTGTCACTATACACACATTCAAAATAAGATAAATGTATTGTTTTCCAAAAATACTAAGGAAAATTTCTTTAATTTAAAAAAGTACACATTTTACATGCATTTTGAGTCAATCAACCTGTTGAAATTATCTGCAATGGAAATGCATTTCTCAGACAAACAATAGAAATTAGACTATGTTGAAAGAGTACAGATATAACACAGGATATTTCTTTGTAAAAAATTTAACTTACTGGCTACTTAGATGCAGATCAGAAAGGTTTCAGCAGCTATTAAGTGAAATCTTTGGTGCATTCAGAAGCAACTTCAGCCTTAAAGGAGCAAAGTACATTATGTAAAATGGTGTAATTTACCTACTTGATGAAAGTTGAACTGCCCCTACATACCACTTGATGACACTAATGTGAGTTTATAAGTTGTATCCATTATATATACCATCACGGGAAATTGGTGAATGTGACTGATGATATGAAATGCTGAGACTGAACAAGGGATAAAAAAAACAACTGTTCTTTATGAGTCAAATCTATTGGATTTGCTGAGACCGTTATTTTCAACTGAACTGATTAATGTGGTGTAGCTTCTCCCTCTGTTGTGTGAAATAAGAATCTAAGGGACTGACAAGTCCGATCAATAACAATTGATTTTTTTTCTTCAAATAAGACTCTTGGAAAGTTTGGGAAATGTAACTTCTCTGATCTTATCAATGTGAACATTGAAGGTGGGATCTTCACTTCCAGAAGACTACATAGAGACGGAGCCTTTCCATCATGTGACTATAAAATATAAAGATTTAATAAAAAATAGCTCGTTGTATGTCTCGATGGTAAATTTGTTTTACCTGAACCTGCATCCGTTACAATCCTTTTGACAGAGTAATGTATTTAATATACATTAATTACAAATAATACGTTGATTAAAATTATTTTCACTCATTGATTTGTGAAAAGGAGCAGGTGGTAGCATAAGGCCAGCACTGGCTTTAGCGGGAAGTAACATCCGTTGGGATTTTACATGCCTAACAATCTTTTTTTTTGCAAAAGCATAATAATCTCTATATTTTGAAGTCTGATTTTGGTTTTTGAGGCACGGAAGCACAGCCCTGCAGATAAGACTCACAAGCAGAGCGTCAAATCAGTTTGTTTATTCAACACTTAATCAACTTTTTAATACATTAGAACATTTTGATGTAATGTCCAAAGCAAACTGGCACTGTGAGCTTATATAGTTGTGAAACTCGATATTTCGGTCTGAAAACGTGGAGAAAAATAAAAACACACAGCTGTACCTGCTGAAAAACGATTGGGCCCCTGAAGTCTGGCCTCATGATGTGGGCACAAAGCTAAAGAATCCCTTTTAATGTACAAGTCCTTGAAGTATAAAACGGCACATTGTAGAAGAGTGGTGAAATACATTCGTTGCGATCATGACTTTTGAAAACACTGCCGACCTGTTAAAAGGTAGTATCTGTAAAACACTGATTGTCGATAGAACTGAAGCAGGTTGACCCAGAGTAACGAGTATTACCGATGCAAAACTCAGATCACAAACATTTTGAGAGCAGAGAGAGAAGAGAATCAGTGAGCATCAACCTTTGACTAGCAGCAGAAACAGATCGTAAGGCAAACACGTTCGGGGGAACAATCGGTGAACCAATCCGGCACCAAGAAACTTTCCAAACTCCCTGACTCCTTCAGATTTTGATTTTTCAAGCAACAGCTGTGACCATCATCCTATTTACAGACCAGCACACAAAACCACACTTCCTCACATCATCTTCCACCAAAATCCTCCTCAAACAGATCCTCCCACAGGTTGAAAGAACTGAAGTTACCGCTCCAGAGCAGGAGGGTCCAAACGTTTCCCAGAGGGCCACAATCGAGAGAGATCCACCAAGAGCAAAGCCACGGGGGATTTTCTGCACTCGCTTGTTTTGGTTTTTACCATTTTTGGTCACCTGCAGCAACATTTTTCTTTAATTGGTCTTGTTTTGTTGCAAAGCTGCCTTGTTCAGGACAAAGTTTAAAAGGTTTTGCAGGCCATGGGAAGAGGAAGTTTGGACACCTCTGCTCTGGAGTATTTAATGAGAGAAACAAGCTGGGAGAAGACAGACGCTTGTATCCCTGTACTTTTTCTGTATTGAGCATTTGTACAAATTAGAATTATTAATTAGAATTAGTGTGTGGCAGGATTCATGTAATAATAAGTGGAAAAGTCTTCAAAAGATCAGCGACTGGGACCAGCAGACACTAAAAAACTGCAAAAACGTTTGATAAAGTTCTTTATACAGATGATCAAGTCCTGTTATTTTTCTATCGGGCTGCGGGTCTCAAAGTGTTGGAGGGTGACCCGTCTCGCTTCTGGATTAAAATTTCAATATCTTGCACCATTTTTTGTTTAAAAAAAAAACAACAACAAAGAAACACTGTGGCAGTGGAGCATCAAACCCACTCATCTTCTATAAAGCTTCATACAGCCTCGGGTCGCGGGGATGGAGCCGATTCCAGCTGACAATGTGAGGAGGGACGCCATGAGGCAACACACAGAGAATATCAACAACTTACATTGCAGGCAATTTTAGGGTCACCATGAAAACTCAAACGCACGTTTTTCTTTAACGGAGGAAAACTAACACCTGGGCCATAAACGATTGGCTCTCCTGCCTCGGGGAGAGGTTAGCTTGAAAACAAACTTTAAAAGTGCAGGCATGAGGAGAACATGCAAACTGCACATGATACAGAACCCAGAATAGAGATACCCAGAGACGAGCCCAGAATTAAAGCAGAAATATTCTCAATGTGAAGTGAAGTCACCACCATGAAGCCCACTTACCCACGTACACACAAATAAAATCAATGCATCTTGCCACAAATAAACGTGAAGTTAGAAGTAACACGACTTTACAGGTTTTTCTTCTCGTTATATCCCCCCTTATTTAAACGACCACTGCTTTAGGAAAATCTAACAGCTGTGCAGGAATCAGTGGAAATCTAGAACTTCTGAAAGCAAAAGTTTTACTTTACATCTGAAAACTCGCCAGATGAGTCAATAGATGGTCATTTGGAGACAAATCTACATAAGCACATATTTACAGCACTCATGCAACGTTACATCGAAGCACGGGGAGGAAGAACACGGCGACGTGTCCACCGGAAAGACAGAGGACAGCCAGCGGCCGTTTACAGAGTCACTCATTGAAGATCTGGGGAGATTATACTGCAGGTTGATCTCAAGAAGGAAAAGGTTCACGAAACTGCGTCTGTGCTGAACGTGTCAGTAAAATGTTCACGTCAGGACTAAACTCTGCAGTGCAGTGAGGACTAAAACAGGCAGTCAGGATTACAGACATACTGCGTGAGCAATAGGAGACTAAACCATCCATGCTGTTATTCTACTCAAAAAGCAGGTTCATGCACGTGGGTCTAATCGGTTTAGAAACGTACAATTAATTCTGAAGGTGTGTAAGACGGTACTTTATTCCCTGTGAGTCTCAAGCTTGTTTCGGTGAACTTCAAAAAGTTTCTCTTCAGGGTCGTTTCAGCTCCCGGAAAAACTTTAATTGCAGTTTCAAATCTAAATTTTTGTGCTTCCCAGAGCATTGAAAAGGTCACATTATAGGGCTGCACTGGTTTCTTCGCAGTATGCAGATTTAATGATGAGAAGGTGTATTTTACCCTGTGAACATAAGACAGTAATACTAACAACTGGGTCATAAACAAACTGCTGTCGTGCATTTAGGTGGTTTGAAAATAAAAACAAAAACAGCCTTGTCCTCCGGGACATTGGAGCTTGACAGGAGATAGAAACTTTTACTTTTTGCTTCCAGTCACTCATTAAATTTATTTTTGTTTCTTCAATGCTTACTGTTAGACGTGTGAATGATCCATTTTGACATGTTTTCGAATGTTGTCCTCAATTCTATTGCATTCTAAATTAAAAGATAAAATGTTTACCCTGTATTTGTGAAAAAAAAACTAAAAATAAAATGGAACACCACTAAACAAACTTCCTGGCAGGAAACCACGAGAAGCAGGAGAGGAAATCAATGTTTTTCATATTCATTTTTAGGAACCCTTCTCCCTAATCTTTCAATGTTTTCAACATACAACAATACAACTTATTACAAACTTTTCAATCACCTTTTCTAAACTGTCATTATTTTATCTATCCGATGAAATCTTGATTTCCTCAAAGTTTAAGATTTTACTGTACAAATTCCTACTTGCTATGATTAGGCTTTGCTCTCAATGTATTCGTTCAATAAGGAGGTAATTATTGTTTATTAGTTTAAAATGAAAGATGTCAGAATGTAATTCCCTAGTAATATGTACATGTATACATTTATCAGTACTCAGTTGTCCAATTCCCTTGACAAAGAAAGATTCTGTCACTCAAGTGCTTTTTGTCAATTAAAACTATTGCTTTAATCGATTGTTTAAGTGCTCACATTGTCATTCTACTCCTCTTCTGACGCCAGAGAATAAACAAAAACTCAAAACAATTCACTTTCTACACTAAACCTTTACATTTGTTTAGCTCCCATTACAGTTCAGGGACTTATTTGGCACAGATATCATTAGATATTTATTGTTTCAGCTTTTTAAAGGAATAAATGCATTAGTTTTGAAAAAAAAAAAATTGTCGTTCGAGAACAACTCTAAGAGATAAGAAATTTAGGTAGTTTTTTTTTTTCTTTTCTTCGACAAAGTCTTCTAAACTCTGGCAGCTTGTTACTGAAGAGGTTTCCGGCTACAAATCTAGTTTCCAAATAAATCCCAAACATGTCAAGAGTAACCACCTCTAGTGAATCATCTAATAAGTACTTTTGCTTCCGAACTTTTTTTTTCACTTTGTGCGTCAAGACTTCTGTAGCTTTATTTACATTGTGCCTCGTGTGGTAGATCCTATGTATTTTAACTAACATGTATCTAGCAAGTAAAACACAAGTCTACCTCCACAACATTTTAGTTATTACTGGGTTTTCCTGCACTAACTGCAGGAATTATAATGATTAGCTTCCTAAACAAAGATCAAAACACCGAGACAGCGAAGACTTGTTAACATCTGCAGCTGTGAGAGTCTTCCTCTGTGTCTTCCTGCGCTCTCCAGTAGAGGGCAACGTTGAACCTCCACAGCTGAGAGTTGGAAACTTAACTGGAGGAGAGGTCACCCAGTTTCAATGAAGTATCCTTCCTTATATTTTTACAGTTTCAGCTTTTACTTATTCATTTCCGGGCTAAACTTTGGCTCACGTGCTCTGGTATCACTCTGACACGCTCATGATCAGCAACAGGCTCCTGAAACAATTCAAACAACAAACAGGGAATTTAAGTCTTTTTTACCCACTCCACACAGACACTCAGGCAAGTCCTCAGGCAGATTGTGTAGTACTGTGTACTACAATGTATTGTCTCTTTTCCTCTTGGTGTACCTGCCTTTAAATTCCAAGAAAATAAAATCCAGAACAACAGCCAGCATGTTCTCTCTGTGGGCTGAATCATTTACCCGGCTTCTTTCTTTCTTGCACGCTGCTTCTCCTCCAAACAATGCAGGGACAGAGAGAGCGACGGTTGAGTTTTGAGTCATCCATAAATCGCTTATCGATGTGATTTTCAGGATAAAAATTAACTTTCACATTCCTGTGTTATTCCTAATGGGTTTCATCTGCTTGCAAACTTAAACCTCCTCCATCACTTCCATGACGATTGTTCTGGGTCCGGTCAGGATCAGGTTGCTGACGGTCCGGTAGTCGTGACAGAGGACGCTCAGTCCGTTCACCGACACCACAAACTGACACACCTGGAGAAAGATGGAGAGAGAAGACACGCTTTGAAAAAAGATAAACGGAGGGGAATGGAGTGTTTGGTTGGAGATGACAGAACGGCAGCAGTAAGACTAACAGCTGGTCATTTTAACCAAAGTGTGCAGGAGGTCATCTGACCAAACAACATGTCAAACCAGGAAGTAGATGGGGGACAGGAGCAGAAAACCACGGTGGTGTCTCAACTATCCACTAAGAACAATTTAAATAAGCTCACCAAACCTGGACAGATATAGGAAAACATTAATGGTTCAGGCCGTCATTGGTACAATGATGGAATGAGCTCTTTTGCCATTATTGTCATTAATATGCATATTGACAAATCTGCAGCAACTGTGTGATGCTTTAAATAAAGGAGTTAGTTGTAGTCCAGTACCAAAGTGTACTTAATGTTGTGGCCTGTAAGAGCACAGTACGTTCATACATGTATTACTTATCACCAGGATATAGTGGCTCTCGTAAAAAAAAAGCGAGAACACATTAGAGTAATAAAGGTCTTGAGGTAAAAACCTACCAATTAAAGTCAACAACTGAAAGCAAAATGATATTTCATATAAAGCAGATCTTTTATCACAGGGAAGCAAACAATGTCCAATAAAAGCAACCTCACCCAGGAGTGGTCATAACTCCATGAGTAAACAGAGCAAACAGCCATAAAGTAGCAATCAAGGCTAAATAACACCAGGTACACTCTGACATTCACGCTTCAATCAGTCTCCTGTCACGCCTGAACTCTGCCTACCTTATCATTACTGAAGCACCACTCCCAACTCTGCACTTGCAGATAAAAATAAGACTTCTTCTCCATTCGGCTTTTTGCTTGCTGTCCCTGCAACCTGATGCTGCCTCTGTGGTTTGGGTTTGGGTTTTATTTTTTTTACAAACTATTACAGACTATTACATGCAAAGGACACTCTTGTTTCATTGGCTCGAAGGTTTTCCAAAAACACTCCAAAGTACAAAAAAAACCTATGATCCATGCCAGCCAGAACAAAAGTTCCTTCTTTCTTAGATTCTTTTATTGCCTGTAAATCAACATAGTGGAGACACACAGCTGAGCAATGATGAAAGTTAAACTTTAACAGATGTTTCATGGGGCGCCGCACACAGGGAAAATCACATATTAGGTATCAGTTGCTTCTATTAACCAGCATTAAGCACAACAAGATGCAGGCCACTGCTTTTAATTATTTCTAAAGTGATGTGTCCGTAATGTTTTTCTGGCACTTCTAACTGTTTCAGTGAAGGAAAAGCTCTTAATAGGCAGCAGATATGAAGGGAAAACGATTATGTGAAATAAGGAGAAAGTGGGGAAAAGAACCACACTGTTAATCCTCTGCTGAAGAGCAATTTCAGATTCGGCTCTTATCACAGTCAAAGCTCTGTGGACTACATTACACTGCTTGCAAAAGTGCACTCATGCACTTCTGGACATATACTTCATTTTCACTCGAGCTCTCCTTCATTCCACCTTTCCGTCCAGCCTCTATAGCCCCCCTCCCAACACCTCCCCCTCAGTCTCTCCCACTGACGCTGCTCTTCTTTCAGGCTGTGGGGTTGTTAGTGTTGGCAGGGGTCCAGATGGACTGCAGGGCTCCTCGCACTGAGAGGGTTAAAATCACTCTCGCACAGTGAGAGGGGAGAAACCAAAAGGGGCATAAAGAGAAGATGTAGAGGGAGAATAAACAGCTCATGTAAAGAGGCCATGTGGAGACGTCCAACTTGCAGCTGTACGCAACGCAGGACAGGTAAAGAAAAGCCCTCGGGTGAAGGATGACCTCAGGCCAGGTGTCATGCATGTCTGTTGAAAGATGAACTCAAAGGTAAACAACACTATGCAGCAAACGGACTGAATGTGCCAAGGGGAGATGTTGAAGATACAGCCATGTACAGGGAACACAATAAAAAGATCAATATCACTGCCATGCTTGTCCTTTGCGATGATGATAGATGAAGATTATCTCAGTTTAGCAAAACTGCTGGAGACACCTGGAATCCAGGATTAAGCCTGTTCTATTCAAATAGCTTTTAAAAATCCTTCAACATCTCTTAACCTGACATTAAAGGACAATTATGTAAAGAACAAATACTCAACAAATCACAACGGTGTCGCTCATTTAAATTCCTAATAGAGTTTGTCAATTTAAATTCCAGTAAAGTTTACGCAGACATACTAGTCACCACATCTCCAAAAGCTTCTGCTTCTTCTACTGGCTCCATCTGCAGCATCTTTTCTCCAATATATCCGTCATCTTTCAGTACAACATGTCCACATATTCTCAACCTGACTTCCCCAGCTTCATCTCTAATCTGTTCAGCCTTTGCTGTCCTTATGAGCTCTTCATTCTCCTGTCCATATTGCTCACTATCAATCAAAGTCTCAGCGCCTACATACCTTCTCTTTTACCTTCACTTAACAGTTCTTCTTTCACACTTGTCTCTACCGACTCCATCCTGACTGCACTCTCTTCTTCACCTCATCTGTCATCCCGTCTATGGGATACTACGTAATCTTTGAGGTGATAGAAAAAGCCACTCATTAAAGCCACTGAACTTCAAGACAGAAGAAAAGCTTGTGGTTGTCCTCGGTGTCTCTCAGAAAACAATGAACTAGAATCTGCTTACAGCTAACAATAAGCAACCCAGCTGCAAAGTAATAAGAAAATGCAAATTCTTAGGAGTTTGAGGTACTTAGAACTACTATGTGAGACAAAACAAATACAGACTTTATAAGTCATCTACTTCTTTGCAGCAGTTCAACTTCATCTACATCTTTTAGTAGAAGCACATTCTTTCTCTTCATTTTCGATCTACCTGTGGTGTAGTGACCTTCTCTGGGTGGTGAAGGTCACAGTAACACATGCACGCACACACACAAGTCCAAACAAGGAAATAAAGACACCAATCACTTTTTGCTGTGAGATATAATCCTGTGAAATGTTACACTTGGATGTCTCCCAAAGAAATATTAAAAAGGTAAACTTGACACATCTCAATAACTTCATTCAACATTCAAGTGAAGACAAAATGTGAAAACCCAATCCATTATTATTTAAATATGCTTGCTGAATGTTATTTCAAACAATATCGATGTGATCAAACATAAAACAAGAACCATCAAAAACTGCAATCATGCAGGAGATTTCAAAAAGGCTTCATTATCATGTTTCTAAGGACAAACTAGAGTATTTTAAACCTTCAGCACAATACTTCATTTTCTCAATGTAATACAGACAACTTGTAGTTTTAAAGAGATCCACATGGCACTGGAGACCTGGCAGCTTTACAATGAAAATAAAAGCCAAAGAAAGCTTCAGCAAGAAAATAACTTTTCACAATTCATTTTTTTCATTTATATCTGCAAAACTCAGTTAAAACTTTGAATCGATGTTTGACAGATCTACATTATAAAATGCCACAATTCTTTCTCCATTCAAGCTTTAAATAATTTATCAAAAACATCAGTCATTATTCAAATGGCTGAAATCTACATCCATCCATCTACACCCATGTAGTGCAAATACTACATCAGAGCACACTGTACTGACACGGAATGGCGTAGAAGATCAGCCGCTCAACACGAGGAAATGGACCCAGTGAGACAAACAGACACCCTGCTGTAGCTGAGGCCTTTAAAAGAGCATTAGAAGTGGCTCTGAGAGTGATGCATTGGACGGTTACATAAGTGCAGGGATCCATTATGGTGAGGAAGATGCTGATGTGTGTCTTCATGTGATGGAAAAAGACGGACAGACGGTGTTAGTGAGAGATGAAAAAAGAAAAAAGCCTGGTGAGGCTTTTTACAACATGTACTGTGAGTTTAATCGGTTTTTCCTTTGGCCTTTTGCCTGGACTGCAGTAAACACCTTACAGTAACCTGAATTGTGTTCCCATGTCATTACATATCACGAAAGCTACTCAGTTGAGGTCAAATGGGAGTAACTTTCTACGAAATGCAAACTGTGCACTTTGACACCAGTGTGTTGGAGCACATACTGCTGCACATAGGAATCTAATCTCGGATAATTATCAGCAAAAAATCACATACATAACCTGAAAATCGAGTTTTGCGTTGGTTTTTATATAAACTTTAAGGAAGAAAAATACAGCCTCATTTACGCTGAAATGAAATGCATTGGAGTAAATGATCAGATGATGGTTTCACCGAACAAAACTATAGTGAATGTACAAATGTTTGTCGACTTATAATACTTCCAACATCCTTCAGATTCTAATTTCTTTTTAAGTACAAATTTTTATTTGGCTGTGAAAAATACTGGCGTCTTCATGGTTTGTGTTTCCTTTATGCTTCATTGGCTCGTGATTCTTTGAGTTCCCAGTCTTGTCATGTGGGGATGGATCTGGTTGGTTCATGTTCACGTTAGGTTAGGTTTCCTCTTTAAGTTAAAGTGGTCAGTGTTGTGAAACCATTTGTAAAGAACAAACCCACAAGCTTCATGTTTTTGTTTAGGCCTGAGCACGTAACATATTTCATGTTGTGGACGATGTTTGCTCATACATGCACAACACCAGATATTTGCTCTTTGAATGGTATTGTCATGCATACACTGGTAAAATAAGAATTTGCCAATCAATCCAGAAGAATTTTATCAGTAGTTTCTTACACAGTCACTCTTTAAAAAAAACCGTTATCCATTTCTCTTATTGGCTCCTCAACACTGCCTCCACGACTCCCAGTGGTACTGCACCATTTGGTCTGTAGTCATGAGCTTTCAGGAGACTGATGGAAATAGTAATTGTTATGAACACAGAGTACAGCTCGAGCGCTTTTTATGTGTCCGCATGCATTTCATGTCTTTTACGACTGTCCTGAGTCATGATGCTTTTCTCCATGGCAATGAACAAAACAGAAGTGATGTTGTTTCCACTGCCTGTTTCCTCTTTTAGTGTCAATACTTCAACTACCTGCTTCCTCATGCTCCAGAGCTTTTGCTCTAATACCCCCATTTCAATGTGCTCAATTCCAAAACAGCAGCGGTTCTGCCCCAATCGTTAAATTGTCAATTCATTACATAACCCCACTTAAACTTCAACAATTCAAATCAGGACTTTAATTATATGCTTCCGCATCCCATTTCCTGCACCACATTATTATCCCGTACAATACATGTCATTCTCTTCCTTTTTTTCTGCCTCTTCCTGCCGTTTTCCACTCTCTCCATGTTGTGGCTAAAAGTCGCCTCACTCTGCATTCCCAGGATTCCTTGCTGCCACTCTGTTGACATACCTTCATGCCAGCTGTGGCAGCACAGCCACCATTACTCTCACCATTTTCTCCTCCCCGACCGTGTTTTCCCTCCCAAAACTTGTTGCTCCGTTTACAGCTACTCTTTGCTCTTCTACTGACCGTTGTCCTCCCGTAGGAAACATCTAAAAACTCTGCTCTCAGAGTGACACTTAATTTTAAACTGCTCATCAAATTGCAATTTTGATCAACAGCAAATGGGAAACTTATAAAAACCTTTTAATGTATTGAATTGATTCTTGTTCTTATCACACATGCACAACAACAATGACCCCTCTCTAATACTAGACTATGGTTTACATTCACATTCTGTGTAAATAAAGAAAACAAGACAACAACATCAGGATTTTAGCTTCACTCACTACTTTAATCCTGCCTTTCGTTTCAGAGTATTCACTGCGTCTTTCTGTCCATACCTCCTTTCCAGTCCATTTACCAAGTCGGTGGTGGCATCGACCACCGAGTCATTTTTCCACATATTTTACAGAGGGAAGAAGCCTAACAGGATACAGGAAGCTTTCAAGAGCTGGCAGACCTTCAATGACCCCACCTCATGTGATCTTACCTTCATACCAGCGGCGGCCGCAGGACCACCGGGGTCCACAGCCTGGATGTGACAGGGTTTGCTGCCTCGCACCACGAACCCCCACCCGACAGCATCACCTACAATCTGAGGAACGAAAACATAAAACACTGATAAGATCTCTCACGGACTTCTCGACAAGTATTCATCCTGTGACAAAGATGTCCACTTCGATTTTTACTGAGGAACATCAAGAATAAACGTCCATGTTGCTGAAGCATATTGCACACATTTTATAAATGTCATTTTTGTTAAAATGTGTGTGTGTGTTTGGCCTTGGTCTTCTATACTGGAACCAAAACCTGATTGCACATTAACCCAAAATGGACTCGTGTCAATGTGAAGACGTGTGCGTGTCCCCTACAGTGAAAGTCTTCTTGATAAATGGTCCTCCTGGTGTCTGCAACTCTTCTGGACTCACTTGTCTCTTCAGAACTGTTAACAAAAACGCATAAAAAAAAGTTACATAGCATCAATTCGATGGGACACAAACAGATGCGTTGCATTGATGGACATCACATACTGTATCGGCAATCATCACCAAACACCCACATACTCCAGTTACATAAGTCATGTTCTGTATTTTGGCTTTAATTTTCATTTTGGGTGAATGTGTGGTTGTGCGAGTGTAAAAATTGTGAATGTTGGTCACATGCAAACGGAGCCGAGAGGCTCACAGTTTCCTGAAACAGTATAGCTTTCCTTCCCCTCCTCCAACTTCCCCTTTTACTCACTGAGACACGGCTCCACTCGGGGATTAACTGGACTGCTGTGTCTCAGAGGTCATTTCAGATATCTGCATCCATACAAACCATTGAGAAGCTCTTAAAAAAAGATGGCAAGGATGATAAATGACTGCTTCAATACCAAGAAGAGAGGATGTATACACGCCTCCTTAAATAAGTGTGATTAAAAAAATACAACAGCAGAAAAGTATAGACTTTTCATGGGTTTACATTTAGCCTAGGGTCTACGAATTAATACCACTTACATAAAACTAGTAACTAAATTAACTCATTTCCTTCCTGAGGTTTGATGATTGCCATATTGGATAACACAGAGCAACAGAATGTGTGACTTTCCTTTAAACCTACAAACTGAATATGGAGGCAAACATCCATCCATTCATGTGCTACACCACTTTATTTACACAGAAAACCCAGAGAGACAGACAGTCACACGTTCAGAGCTACAGACAATTTAGAGCCAGCATTTAACCCCAAAGGCCTGTTTTGGTATTGTGGGAGAAAACTGCAATATCCACTGAAAACCGACACATGAAGAGAGAGAATATGATAAAAAATAAATAAATCAAAAAATCACACACAAATGTCAACCCACACTTGCTCCGGTGAGAGTGCTTAACATTAAACCACAATGCAGCCCTTATTCTAAAGTTTAATTATAACCTTCTGTTAGAACTTCACTATCTTACACTTTTTTTCAAAGTGATATTTCAATGAAAATGAATCTGCTCCCTGTTAAAAATGATTGTGCGAAGGTGCTACGAAAATAATGATCAATAACTGAAACTAAAATATACACAAGTATTCTACAATGGGACAAACCCTGGTTGCAGGCCTGTGTGGATGACGTAAGTTGATTTTCAGCTAAATGTAGAACATGTGCAGCTCCACAGAGACTGAGCAGTCATTGAGATTTATAAACAAGAACCAGGCATGTGCACTGATTCATGTATCTGAAACGAACAGTGTGGATGAACATTTCGACCCCTTGTGTGCTTGTAGAGTTGAAAATACAACAGTTGTTACATTCCACATACAAATGTAAGCCAGACAGAAAACAGCGCCTATAAATTGTGAGGATTTGTGCAACTGCATCAGATAAAATGAAGTTACAAATGTGAGCGAATCCTAGGGCATTAAGCCCGTGTCTACTCGACAATATGGGTCTGCTTGACAGTTTACTAGAGCTCAATGCAGCGCTTCACTTTAATCTCAGAACGTGAAGCAGGACGGAGCTTTTATCCACTTGATCGGGACGTTTTTATAATCTCTCGAAGAATCCTGATCTGATTACACGCAGCTAACAACTTCATCTGTTCCGCCTGCCTCGTATTGGAGGCAAACATTTGTCTCTTATCTGACGAACTGGAGCAGTGCTCAACAGAAATGTCATTAAATCTCCTATGTGTGACATTTTCAAGTGAGGCACACAATTTCAAAGGTTTTTTTAAAACGGAGCGGGTATGTGTGCGGGTGTGTGTGCGTCTCTCTTCCCTTTCCTGTTCATTGTGTGTCTTAGCGCTCATGTCAAGGGGGCTTCGGTTGGTACAAAGAGACTTCTGTAAAGGGCTTTGCTTGAATGAGACACATCAAAGGAACCCACGTACTAGTAAAGAATCACAGAAGACACACACACACACACACACACACACACACACACACACACACACACACACACACACACACACACACACACACACACACACACACACACACACACACACACACACACACACACACACACACACACACACACACACACACACACACACACACACACACACACACACACACACACACACACACACACCTCAGTTCTACTCTTTCTTTCAAATCTGCCTTTGAAAGTTAAGGCATGTGATCACATGATTCAGTACAGTGTTGTATTTCTCCAATTTTAAAATAAAGCCACGAAATACTCATATCTTTGCATTCAGTTATAGGCAGAGTGAAGCAGGTTTCCATTGTTTGTTGCATCTTTTGATAAATCATCCTACCAGACTTGGGGTTGCAGAGGACAGGTGGGCTGCTGCTGAGTGTCGGACTGCTGCTGTAATAACCGCTGCTGCCACAGCTGCTGCTCATGCTGCTCCGACGAACACCAACCGCCACCTTGATCTCTTTGGTGGGACTCACTGAGACAGAAAAACTGTGCTGTTAGGTCCAAAACACCATGAGGAACAGATAGAAACAGACTACTAGATATTATCTAGTAATAGTACTAGATATTATCATTCATTCATTCATTTTCTTCCGCTTATCCGTCTCCGGGTCGCTGTCAGCCAGATCACATCGCACCATTTAAGAACCTTCCTGCAGGTGGTGAGCCCACAGGAAGGTGGCGCCCGGCGTGGGACACGAACCCACTACCCTGAGATTGTGAGTCTCATGCTCTACCAACTGAGCTAGCCGGGGGACTCACTACTACTAGATATTAGTTTTATGTTATTTATTAACGTCTTTGTTACTCATGAATGAAATGTGCCAAAAATCTGGTTCTTGGTTTAGAAATGTACATCCATGCTGAATTTCAGATCACAAAGGAGCATCATGGTTTTGGAAAATCAATTAACAAGTGGCATTTATCACATTCAGCAGGAAACAAAGTGAGGAAGAAAATAATTCTACAACCTTTTTAATCACATCTCCTCTATGTCTCTCTGCCCATAGCAACTCAAACAGCACAGCTGTTATCTCAGTAGGACAGGCATGCGAGTTCATCTGAACGTGTGTCAATAGAAGATAAGAAAAACTTGAGCAAATGCTACTTTTTTTTTTTTTAAACACTTGCCCTGGGAAACCAAAAACTAGACAAAGAAATGTATATACCAATGATGCATCTCTACAAATGTCTATTAAATTGCCTCATCAAATGTCCACATTCTGTGGCCACATTCACCAAAAGCTTCAACTAGTGTATGTGTAATATTTGAAATTTTCACTTCATATATGTCCTTATCCTCTGTTTTTGGTGAGTTTATTTCCCTTTTCTGGCATCTCCAGTCCAGTCAGAGCAGAGGAGTGACCCAAGTTTATTTTCAATCATTATTCTTTCTTTCTTTTTGTCGCCTTGATCATTACTGACAATTGTGAATTCATCTATGTGTGCAGCCAGGCAGAAAAGTTGGCCTTGATTAAATAATTTCAGACCGCTGCTACACAAATGATGCACACAATATTTTCATTAAAACTGTGTAAATGCTTGATAGAGTGATTTTTTTTGTTACTGGTGTTTATAACAGGTTTGAATGGCAGTGGACACTCTGTGATTACCTGAGAGAAAGCTGGTGTTGCCTCCATCAGAGTTTTGTTTGCGGAGGCAGAAGGGGCTGTCGTGGCTCTCTGGGATGCTGCGGCCGCGCTCATGAAGGAGTTCAATCAGCCGCCGCCGTCGCCGGAAGTTCATCCTGAACTGGTACAGGAGCGGCCCGTCAGCAAAGTGATGCTTGTTGGTAACTAAAGGAGAGAAATGGACAAAAAAAAAAGAGGGTTTTTGTTTGTTTGGTTGTTTATTTTAAACCCTTTATCAAGAAAACAATTATATATGGTAATTTGAAATGTTTTTTTGGTTCTTAAACTAATTGTTGTTTGTTAGTGACAAATGCAAAACCCTTCAATATTCTGAAAACACATTTTTATCATGACTCTAGTTCTGGAAGTACTGTAGGTTTAGTTTTGGACTTTCCAAAGGATTTCATTACATTTAATTGAAATTTCTTAATTTGAATTTATACCATTGAAATGTCACAAAACTAAATTTCCATCTTGAAATTGCATCTTCACGTACGGGAGAACAAGTAATTTAAAAGAATTTCAGTGAGTGCGCCATACATGGTTGAAAAGACAAAGTATGGGGAAGACAAAGCTGTTTGGAGGGATGTTGTCTATTGATTTAAAATTATTTTCACAAACAGGTGAGACATGGACAGTTCTCAATAAAACTTGTGTCCATATACAATGCAAGACAGACACATCTACAAGACCTTCAAATCTAACTTCAAACTTTTATTCTAATTTCCTTAAACCTATAGCACCTGGTAAAACTGGTCTATAGGGACACGGATGTGTCCTAACATTCTGGACAAACACCTCCAAACTCCGGCAATGCAATTATTTCCTAAGATCAAAGAAGGATTGTTGGCGAAACTCAATCCTAAGGATGGACAAACATTACACATGTAGTGATTTGACTGGAGACAATTAAAAAGACAAACAGTTTTGATTGGACGACAGGATGCCACAAATCCGTAAGTGTAATTGTTAAACATTTTTCCTTCACAGCAAAAACAACTGTTCATGTGTGAGGTTTCCATGTTCTCCTTGTGTGGGCAGAGGTTTTCTCCTTGTAGTTAAGTTTCCCATAAAGATCCAAAAAATCTGTGTCTGAGGTCAGTTGGTGAGTAAGAACCGGCTGTTGGTGTCTTGGAGGCTTACATGTCATCCAGGCCTGTTGCCAAGATATCCGAATGCATTTAATTAAAGACGTGTTTGCGAAGCTCCAAGACAACATTCACACATACAAGACTACTTGTTTGATCAACTAAGTAGTCACGTTATGCAACGCAAACAGCAAACACTCCTAACAGCTGTAATTCTACATCATGACCTGTCTCCAAGTTATAAATCATAGTGTGTGGACCTCGGTGCAATCTTCTCTTTCGCAGTTGGATGAACTACACGGTCACGTTTTACCTCCGATTGTAACACTGAACACGTTGTCCTTTGATTTGAGATCAGCTGCACTGAACAAACACTAATACCGGCCATAGAAAGCACGGACCTGTGCTATCTCAGCTGATAAGACACGTCATACAGGTACATTATATCCAAACTGACACATTAAAGTCAAGGTGAAATGAAATTACCGACACCAATAAACTGTATTTAATACAACAGAGGTGCCAGAAGTTCTTTTACCTTGGATTACAAGGAAAGACATGAGCTATATAAGATAGAGAATCTGTGATGGCTGTGTAATGATGGATGATAGTGTCTATAAAGTTTCATTTTTAAATATCATTTGTAAGAAAAAACAGTTTGTATTTGTATCGTAGCTCAATCTTTTCTTAGTCCTCTTCTCATTTATTACCTGAAATAGCAAGAAGGTGGTTTCCCTCTCTATTAAAAGCTATAGTTCAGAAGGATATTGTGTCTGGAGCAGAGCAAGTTAAAGTTTGAGAGTAGAAGGTCGGCTGGATGCAACCCTATACCCTCACCACGACATTTACACCTGTAACTTCTGTCCAAACCTTCTGTAATCTGTTTCTACCTCTTTAAAAAAAAAATCTAATATCTCAATGCACACTAAAAAAAAAACAAAAGACCAAACACAAAACATATTCATCAACATACAGTGTCGGTACGAATGTGAGCAGAGAAAGGAGAGCAGGAAAGCAGGCCAATTCCCTCTTTAAAAATAGGTTTCTAAGGCGAACCGGGCTCAGTAAGGCCACTACCTACAAATTTAATTATTTAAAAAGATCCCCCTCACTGCAATACAAGAATATATAACAATGTACACAGCGTGAAGTCTACATATCATCCATGAAACACTGGAGCAGTCATGTCCACCGGCAGGACGACACTATGAAGTCTCTGTGAGGCCTGGAAGCAGGAAGCAGGTCAGGTTCTGTATTACATTAACTAAGTGACAACACACACGCAGCTGCTCCGAGTGTGAGTGTGTGTGTGTGTGTGTGTGTGTGTGTGTGTGTGTGTGTGTGTGTGTGTGTGTGTGTGTGTGTGTGTGTGTGTGTGTGTGTGTGTGTGTGTGTGTGTGTGTGTTTATAGCACCACATTCCTCGGCCCTGGAGATGCTCAGCTCGACTGTGGCCCCAGAGAGATGGGAGATAGGAAGTTAGTGAGAGGAAGAGAGGAAGAGAGAAAGAGAGCAGATGGAAAGGCGGTGTGATGAGGGGGCGCCCAGGCAGAAGAGAAGGAGCGGCCGCAGAAATAACTTTCACGTGACTATCTATCTCCCCACCGCTCATAGTTTCTCTTTTCTCTGCAGGGAATCGTCTGCTTAATTTATTTATAGGAGAAATCTTGGCAACAATAATGCACAGCAGTGGCATTTTTATTATTGATACCTCATAGTTCACTCCGTAATCCACTCCTCATTACTTCAATATGACACATTGGCCATATGGCTGGTATGATAACTATGTTGCTCATGTTCAGTTGCTAGATTTAGTGAAGAAATTAGAAAATATCATTATTTCTAAGATAAAAATGTGAAAAAGTTGCACTGTGCGCAATGCTGTGATATTTCCATGATCTAATCTAATAAAAGCTCTTGAACTAAGTCCAGGCAGCTTCTTTGCAGCATGCAGTCTAATCTAATGAGGCATGGGTGTGAATCAGAGTAATCAGCGTCAAATCAAATTTCATGTCATATGGTGACTATTCAGATACTCCTGCCGGATCTACGCCTGTTCTAATACAGTGCCAGACAGCAACAATCATGGAGCGGCTTTATCCATCCACTAGGGGCAAAGCAGCACACTGAGTAGTTCATGTGAAAGCAGTGGACAATAAGTGAAAGGCAGGTTACATCCTGCACAGTTCACTATCACAGTGCTAACACAAAAAGACGATCAGGGACACTCGCACCTTCAGAAATGAATCAAACACACATCTTCTGACTGCCTAAAGAAAACCTAGACAGGCACAACGTGAAACCACAAGCTCAACTTCACACATTGAACAAGAGAGCATGGATCACATATTGACGGAAAACACAATAGGCATGGTTCCTGGGTCATAAGGTCACAGCACCCTGTTGACCTCGAGGAGCCTGTGGCGTTCAGCTCCCATTTTCCTCATCATCATTACTCTGTAACCTTCAGTCACTGCTCAGTTTCAGCTGAACGTAGCGCTGAGCCTGGTCGGGTCAGAGCAGGAGACCGAGGGAATGAAGAATCATGAGGAGTGAAATACAATCCCGCCCAGTGTGAGAAATCATGTGGGAACGGCCCTCAGCCACGACCCAACGCCAGTGACTTTTAGGAGCAAAACAAAGCCATTTTTCAGGTTCACACCTCCCCATTAGAGACCATGTTAAGCTATTTCGGGTTTCAAGTGCAAGAGTCAAAAACATGTTGACAGAAAGGAAAATAAAAGATTCAAAGAAACTGTAACAGGATTAGATCTACTCGAACCTTTAACAGATGCTCAAAAACCGCCATCTCAGACTGTAATCTTATCAAGATTTGACACAGTTTTTAAGTCTGCAAATCAGGTTATCAACACACCTATCACAGCTATGACACTCAGGAGTCAAAAGATCAACACTGACATTATAAATGACGAGCTCTGCAGGTTAGAACAGAGCTGTATCCATCAGGGGAGCTCTTTGACAGGATCCGACGTGTGTTGGGACTCGCATACAGGAAGGGGGGGGGGGGGGGGAATCATTCACAGACCATTAGTCTGTCAACAGAGTGACTTGCAGTAGGATTTTGTTGAAACTGGTTATAAGGACAGTGTGATATAACAGAGCTAACGACAGCTGTGTGAATCCTGGACTTCGCAATAAATCTGCATGACCTGATGGAAGTTTTCATGGAGAATTTTTTCTTGGAAGCAAACTAATGATGATTGCAAGTCAATTAAATTACTTCCCTCAGGTTTTCGTTTGGTCTGCTAAATGCTCCTTAGATAATTGCATCTGTCGGCTGTTTATAGAAGGGAATACACTCATGTTGCGCTTTTTAAAAGTTGTTAAAAGGTGCAACGTGTGCAATCAAATCACATTAAGGTAACCACATTATGACGATAAATCAATATTTTATATTAAGTAACAAACTTAAGGTTCCCTTGTGGCTCAGCGAGGAGTGGAGGGTTTAAGCAGAGGTGGGTCTGGAACCCAATTGGTGGACACCAAATTCCTATCTGAGGCCATTAAAATTTGATTCCCACATTTGCAATAAAAATAATAAAAAAACATTTTAAATTAAAAAAATTTTAGTCTGATAGATTTAAAGTTATTGATATAAAGGTATACTTCTGACTTTCTTGCAGGTGATCGAGGCAGGACTTCACCACCTTCACCTACTGAACAGGTGTAGCATTAATACAAATAACTATCTACTCTGTAGATAACAGAGAATACATGAAAGTCACATACACTGCCCATCAGTCTTTAAACAACCTTGAAATGAAAACTTCTCTTTTGGCTCTATTTCAAAAAAAGATCAGTTGAATCATTGTTTTATGTTTACTGCCTGTTCAGATTTGTTTTCCGGTTTGTAATACAAACAGGCGCAGCCTCCACTTACCATGCTGGATGATGCCATGTTCAAGAAGTCTCCTCCCCAGCTGCTCCGTCTCCTCCCTGGTCGCCATCTCCCCCTCCTGCAGCAGCCAGTCGATGAACTCTGAGGCCAAGACCGTCCGCTCGTATGAGACGCCCTCCTCCTCCCTCGTCTGTAATAGGTTGTTCTCCGTGTTCATCAGCCTGTAGAGAGAGGAACAGAAAAGTTAATTTGTAATCGGTTTGCTTTTCCATCAGTGTTATTAACAGCTCAAATGTGAATTACCGACACCCATATATTAATGTTTCCATAGAAATGACTGCTTGTACCCATTTACAGCTGCAGATATAGAGCCAATGCATATCTAGCTGTTGTAACACAAAGACCCAAAATGATCGTCCTGACATGACCCAATACTACTACTTCACAATCCTACAACTCACACTCGAGTTATTCTGGAAATGAACACCCTGCAGAGGGAATTTCCAACAGAGAAAGTCTTCCAAACCAGCAGCGCTGCCCGTTTCCAAACGCTGTAATTTGCAGTTAAACACAAACGTTGCAGAAGAACTCTCCAGATCAACCACACAAGTGACGGATTAAGAACGGCACGTGGATATAAATTCAGGTTGTTCCTCAAAGTTCAAACACTAAAACTACAGATTAGATTGGAACGTTTACAAGGTAATTACATGAATGAAAAACTTCCAGCTTTTGCTTCACTATGTTAAAACTGCTTCGATTTTGTGTGGTCAAACCTGGATGTGACGTTCCCGTTTATCTGTTTCAAATTATTGCACACGATTACTTTAGTGTTACTCAGCATGTTTTGCCGTTTAAAAGTATCGCCGCTCATTTATAATTAAAAGACTGTATGAAGTAGGCGATGTGCTCTCCTCTGGATGGCACCAGGTGACCGACTGAGTCAGAGTTGTAAAGGAATAAAAGAAATGCTGACATGCCAAAACACACTCACGCCCAAACTCGTCACATACACACTCAGACAAATGTAAAGAGAGAGCTGCGTGTTACGTAAGAAACAATGAGCCTCCTGCACCACGTCTGAATGTGTCAAAAAATGTACCGACGATGATCTGCAACAAAAGTTGTTGGATGAGTTTGACAGGGGGGAAAAAAATGACATGTTCCATATCATATCAATGATTTTTAAACTCCACAAGCCACACAACAAATATGTTCAAAAATATCTCCTGCATTAATGGGTGAATGAGACTGAAAACATTATATCAATTCACGATTTACCCGAGATTGAAGATTTCTAGAAAATTGCAGAATAATGAAAACTGTGGGAATCTGTCACTTTTTAATTGTCGGGCTTCAGTAGATAGACTAATCTACCAAACTTTAATAATCACTGATCTGTTTCGACCGGTACACAACGTAAAGTGGAATAAACTTCTGTACCAGAGCAAATAGCAAGAGTGGAGATTAAAAGTAAAGACTACTGAGAAAAAGGAAGAATTAAATAGGTTGTGAAATACATATATAGATATCAGCAGCACCTCCAGAGACCAGAACAATCCTGGAGTCTCCACCGGTTGCTTAGCAACTGCTGCCAGGCAATAAATGGAGGACACCACCTGTCTTGAAAGGTAAATGTTTGTATTGACGCCGCTGGTTTATTTGCCCGGAACAAATTAAGTGCTGCGTGTTAATTTTTGTTTCCAACGATCCTGCAAAGCTGAGCAATGGCCGAGCACAGTCAGTCCTCCTGTTTATTCAAGCCAAGACAGATAAATTACGGGAGACAGAATTCTTGTGTCTAAACCAGTATCATCAAAAAAAATGGCAGCTTCTGGTCGAGTAAAAATTATTACAAAGTGTGATCTTCAACATCCTCATCCTCTCTGTGTTTTTCATTAAACTATGAAAGAGACCATGCAGCAGCTGATCGACTCCAGCCGGTGTCACTGAACGTGGTTTCATGGTCACGTTGGATTCTTCAGACATCAAACATGAGTCAAGCGGGAAAAAATAGAACAAGCAAATGATCTGAGGTCCACACCTTGCGCCGCCCACCTCCCTCAGTCACGTAAAGTCAACACACCACAAAACACATGACTCCTTTGGATGTGAAATGTTGATGGATTATGAGTTAAACGGAGCGACCGCCAAGTTAGCAGCACACAACGCAGCATGTTGAAAGAGTCACGCATGAAGCTCCGACAATGACTGTGTACACAAATTCAATCCGTTTAATCATGTTCGGTCAACATATCCTGAGTTACCTCAGAGAGACTGACGCAAGGCATTGGACTTTGTGCTTTCAATAATGGCAGCTTGATGGTATTGCATTATCCAATATGTATTTAGATATACAGTACGTAAATAACTTATAATAACTCAAAGTAGGGCACCTTGTGCTACAATGACCTGAATATGAACTCAGAGAGTTCAGTCAGCATATCTAACTCAAAGTGCTCACAGTGATGTGGAGGGAGGAGAGAAGGACTTTCCACCGCTTTCAGCTCAGGTGCGTTTCATGCAGGTGGAGTACTGATGACTCCACAATCACAAACCTTACTTTAAAGCTAATAATGGGACTTTTTTGTAGTATCACTATGGTTGAACCACACAAAGAGAATCAGTGCAAAGGCCGGATGAGGAGTGGTACTATGGAAAAAGCCGAGTTTAGGTTTTTCCTTAGATTGGATCTTTAAATATTCAACACAACGTCTAAGCAATTTCTAAATATAGTTGGATTTCTACTGGAGAAAAACTATTTTGTGATTGAGATTCTAATAAAGTTGCAGCCAAAATGAAATGTACTGAGTGTTGGAGAAACACTGTATTATTACTGTAGGAAGCAGTTTTTCAGAGTACACCGCTGTTCTGCAGAGATTTACATGTAATCGAATTAATTCATTGAAAAGTGAAAAAGCTCTGAAATGATAAAGTTTATTACAATTATGAGGTTGGGTTGATATAGTTATATATAAACAATCTAACTATTGCTTATGAAGTTGTATCACCACAAGGTGAAAGTAAAACTTCCATTCATCACTAATGAAACATGTTTTTTTTTTCTTTTTTAAATGAAATTACCAATTTCTTCAGATTAAAGCCTTCTGCGACCACTCATGAAGTTGCATTAAACGTTTTCTGATGTTCATACCCAGTTTAACTCTGTGCATTCCATTTTGAAACAAAGGAAGTTTGTTTATGTTGCTGATGATGTTTTTCAGTGTAACAAAAAACCTGTACATTCACTCGATCCATTATCATTCACTGTGTTGTTAAAAGACTTAACGAGACTGTTTTAAAGAGTATAAGAAGTAAAAAGGACACTTTGTGTTTAAGTGTAGCGAGTACAAGTAAAAAGTCTGAGCAGAATACAGATAACTGAAAAAATACAACCAGTACCATACCAAAGTATTGGACTTATCTTCCATCTGACCTTGGGTTAGCCAAATAGATTTTTTTTTAGAATCTACTGATTTATTCAAATAACAATATTTTCCTTACAGATATGAACAACTTCTCATGATGTCCATGTTTAAACATACATCGTCGCACACAAGTCTATTTTGGTCCAAACCAAATGACTCCAGTCACATTTCTATCACCCAGACTGTTTTGTGGAAAAGTGACTTATAACATTCTAATATCAGGATCATTTTAATGGTGATTAATCTCTTTAACACCGTGATGCAGATTCACTTTGATATTCAACAGTTACATAATGTATGTATGGATGGATGGATGGATGGATAGAATAAAAAAAATGAAGTAAAATAAAAAGAGAATACATTTTGACTATATAACACTTAGAAAAGAATGGCTGGATTAAAATGTAAAATTCAGACAGTGCATCAAACTAAAACGTCACTAAACAATAAACAAATGATAGCATTGCTTATATATGAAAATGTTCCGGGCATATTGTAATGCTGTTCCTCCTGCCTGTTTAGACTGAAGTCTTATCGCTCGTTGGTAAACTTTATTTCAATAGCAGCTTTGTTTACAAGATTTTACTTATTTGACTTCAAAATAAGTTTCTCAGTGCAGCAGCAGCAGCATTTAATATGTGTGCATACACGTATGCATCTGAAACTTGCAGACTAGAGGTCAAGTAGGATAGATCTCAGGAATGCATATAATTGTCCTCCAGTTATGTAAAGTGTCCACTGTTGGCAGTCACAGATGAGAACAGCAGAACCACTGTATGAACCTTTAAGGATTGTGGTTGCATGAAGCTGACTAAAGTCTGAAGAGCAGCGTGGAGGGAAAACTATTTTTCTTTTCAACTGATGTGTATTTTGGTCATTAAAATATTTCTTGTAACTGACAAAAACTGACACGTTTATCAAAAGTGGAATACATGTGACAGCAAGCATGATAAAGTATCTTGCCCGAGGGCACAACATTGATTTCCCAGTGTGGTCACAGGATTATCAAACATGCAACCGACCGTCTCCAACGCAAGGACTCGATAATGAGCATAAAACCAAAACGCGTACATGCAGAGGCTGTTAAGAATTGTGTAAATATTGAAAATAAGCGCAAAGAAAAGCTACTACACACACAGCTGCCACACAGTCAGTTCATTTATTACGGGTAACGTCTCAGTCCTGCACACGATGGGAATGTGTGATGGTGATCTGACCGGTTCTTTTTGTGTTGCACCCCAAAAAACACCTGAGAGCAGGTCAGAGGCTGAACCCTTTAAAAGCAACTGAGCACAAATTATTTGCCATCAAAATAGAAAACGTGGACTTGGACAGACCCTTTGTGTAAAACATAATTTAGACATTGAATTGGGTAATAAATAGGTAAATAGGCACAATTTACACCTGCTGCAAAGTGTGACTCTCATTTGAGGCTCTGATGTGGAAAGAAGACCCAAGCTGAGATCAATGAACATCTTGAACCACCTCCAGAGCTTTATCAATAAAGCTATTCAAATTGCACTTGACAGTCATATGAGAAAACTAAAATCCTGCACATTAACTTCATCAGCACAGACACACGCCCTCATGGATGAAGCTCTAGCTTCGGGAAAAGAAATTCTCTGTGTTTTGTTTAATGGATTTTAAGTTGTCGATGGTATCAGAGATCAATGTGTTTGTGAGAGGAGGGCTGCTTAGTGCGCCAATGGAAAAAACCTGGTTGTTCTGGATGAAGAGGATGGCACTCTATGTACAGTAACACTGCATGTTTGTGTTGTTGGTGTTTGCAGACCATATATAAGACCAACCATGTTTAATATAGTCCTGTCAATTGAATAAAGAAGATTAATTAATCACAATTTTCTGTAATTAATCACGATTAATCACATTTTTTCCTACTTAAGACTGAAGCTTGCAATGCATATTTATTTATGGCAAATCATGGAGTTAATGTAGAGTCAACACGCAGAAAATATATTTAAATTCAAAGACTGTTTTTATAGCTTCTTTTCAGCTCTAAGTGAACACTGTTCCTCTTTAAGTTCAAAAAATTAAACTATCAAATGAACAAATTCAGACTTGTTATGTTAAAATGCAGGTCCACTACTTTGAGAATTTAAATATTTTGAGAAATAAAAGCAGAGAGAGAGACAGAGAGACAGAGACAGAGACAGAGCACACAAACGTATGGCCAGTCAACATGATGACCTGCTGTTTTGCTCAGCAGAATTACTTCTATGGTAGTTAAATTCAAAATTCTCCAACAAGCCATCAGGCAACTTTTGAAAGTGAAACTTTCTGCCTTAAAATTCCTTCCCCTCCATCGTTACGTGGTATTCTGCTGCTCTGCAACCCGGCTGCACACCCGGAAAAAACAACAACCCGGAAGTTAAGAAAACTGCATTAATACAATTTTTAACAAGTTAAATGTTGTCAAATCGCCAATATTAATGCATTTATTTTGACAGCAATATATTAATAATAAATAAATGGCACACAGGCCATTACTCCATGAGACAACTGAATGGATAAAACATTGTACACGCCCCAATTTAAAAAAAAAAACCATCAACAGCTGTCTTCTGTTGTAGCTGTAAAGCTTGTTTGTTTGACCGGCGTTTCCTAAAATCCACAATTCAACCTTCTCATTCACTGAAGTTGTGTCGTGTGTTCAGTAAGCAGTCTTTTTACCAAAGGACTGAATCCTACATTGTTGCACTTCTACGAAAACAGGAAACAGGAACAACAATCTTCCAGAATAGGAGATGTTTACAATCAGGAGACCAAGAGATGTCAGCTTTCATGTTGCAGGGCAGCCGTTTGCGCCATGAGTGTCACCGTGAAGCAATTCACAATCGAAAGCAACCACCAGAAAAAGCCTGGGCGTGCGTGCGTGCGTGCGTGCGTGCGTGCGTGCGTGCGTGCGTGCGTGCGTGCGTGCGTGCGTGCGTGCGTGCGTGCGTGCACCATGGTGATTACATAAACACATAGCTTCAAGAGCTGAGACGACAGATGTCTCCCCTTGGACTATTTTTTTCTCTTATGCAACGGCCGCGTATGTGTGAGTTTAGCCTGAAAAACTTATTTTTTTTAAATAAGGTCTCTGTTTATCAGTGTGTCACTGTGTTTGTGCTGGAGAGGCATAGAAACACAGTTTACTCGTCTGTCCTCACACACAAACTTAATTCAAAAACTGATGCATCAGCCACAGAAAGAGGGACAGGTTTTCTTTTTCTGATGGAAACTATTAGACGAGTGAACATTATTGGAAAACTGCATAATGGGAACAAGGCTGATGACAAAAAAAACAAATAACAATCCCATGTGGCATCCTCCTAAAAACAGACCTCCTCTCCGTACAAATGAGTCACCACATGTTTGGATGTGTCTAATTGGATGGGTCCGAGCCTGAGCAGAGCTGGACAAGACCCTACTGGAATGAGGATTATTATTATTATACTTTTATCTACTGTGCAAACTGCTGCATTTTTGACGGCCTAAACATGCTCAAACCTTCATGAAAATTTAAAAATATGTCGAAAGTGGCGAGCCATTTCAAATTTTATGATCATTGCAAAGGTGTCAAAATGCCTTCATAGCACCCCCTTCATCGTTTTCACATTTGTAACATCTACTATGAACAACTCATTTAACATGTCTCACCTATGTCCAAGAAATTTGGATAGAACACTAGGCCATTTATCAGGTCTAGTGTGACATCAGTGTATTCAAGCCCTCTGATTGGATAGTCCGAGAGTTCACTCTCCAGCGTAAGCTAAACTGCATCTGTAGCGAGCTGCACGAACAAAGATATAGTTGTGTTTATTTAATAGTGGTTTTGTCAACCTACAATGGCTGAAGGAGAAGATAAAGGCATTTGGTTGCAGATTTATTGTCAAAACCATTTTCAAAAGGGACTTTTCCAAGAGGTCCTTTAACACACCGCAGCGCTCCAAGCGCACGGAGATCCGCTGCAATTTACTTGCGTTCACTACAACTTCCATGGCAGGATTCAGCATTATGTTATTTGCCATTATATTTTCAAGACCATGAAAAGCTGACGTTTGTCTCCCTCCTCACCCGCCAGAAGTTTCAGTAATAGCAGCCGCTTTTGTTATGCAGCTGCAGCTGAAGGAGAGACATGAACTCAGATTTTTTTCATCGTCATAAAGGTATTTATTCTGGCTACACAAGTATCTATCTGTGATGCAATGGCTCTTTATGCTGCATTTCTGCATGATAACATGGTTTTTGTAGCCTTAAAAAAAAGTTATTGAGGGGTGGATTGAGTCAGACCAGCACCAATGAAGGCCTGGGTCTGAAATGCACGGCTCGCCTCTGGTTAAACGGTTGTTTGTTTTTGTCTCCGCTTGGAGCGCCGTCATTATAACGTTTCCCTGGGCTGCTGTTTCTGTACGTCACCCTTCTAGAAAATACCAGAGGAAATTTTGTGGGCCTGCCTTTCTCTCTCTCCGTTGATCCAAGTGTCTCCATGGCAACAGACACTGATCTCCCTTGATCTCCATGAGTTGCCTCTCCCATTGTATGGGACATTTTTTTGCATCGTTTCTTTTTTTCGGAAACGGTTAGCCGAGTTGTTAACAAAAGTCATGGCAACCCATTTCCGAACGTTTCGCACATTTTGATGTGCTTTTTGTGGCCGTGCACACAACGGTGTGGGACTAGCTTCGGGCCGAAAACACAGCAGAAAAATTTGAAGAAAATTAAACAGCTGCCTAGGATAGTAATCTTTGCACCTTGCCACTAAGGCAGGCACAAGAATTGCTATTGTCATGAAAGACCGATGGTATGGGGGCAATTTTCTGCCCTGAGATGGTTCCGATACTGAATGTGAATATTGCGACAGATGTCAATCTCAAGATGCGACGAGATGTGCCTTTTCCTCACAAACTTTATGCAATCACACTTTTTTCAACTCCCTTGCCGCTTCATTAGTTCAGTCTGCATCTGTCAGATCTTCAGCAGCAGTTTCTCCAAGTCTCTCTGGACCCTACCCAATCATACAACTCAAGAATCCTAACACTCTCTTCATCAAACCAAACAAATCCCTCTTTAACTCTCCTTTGGTGTTTGGATGTGTGTTCTGGTTTCGGTGGGGCTGCACACTACATGTGACCTGCACCACGGGGTCAAAGCCAGGTCGATTGGAGAAACACTCAAGTAATGGTGAAGCCAGCGAGAACAGAGGCCGACCTTGGAACATTGGAAAACGCCATTCAAGTGCAATGTGAGGCATGAAAGCGAATAGAGACTTCTGTACCAAAACAGATGTGTCAGGTCACAAAGACCTGCATTGCACTTGTTGACTGAAGCAGGTGATTTCCTACCTGAATTGACACCCTTCAAAACATGGGACAAAGAACTACTAGGCATATCATCTTCTTTTACCTGGAAATGAAATGGACAAAGCGAACCTGCTGAAGTATAGTATCTAACACAAAGAAGTAAGAAAATGGAGTCAGTCTTCTTATCAAGCATTTTTCTTGTCACGATCAGTCAAAACAGCATCGGTTGTTTGGAGATCCCTCTCTGAAGCAAACTGCAAACAATACTGAAAGATGTGGGCTGCCAGCCTGTGTTTGTGTTTGTATGTGTGCGCATACTTTTCATAGATTCTCTGGCCCCTCATGAAGACCTTGGCTTCGCAATCCAGTGGGAATGTGCCGTCGTCCTTTCTGAAGCGGTAGAACAACTTCAAGTCCTTAAACTCCCGGTGCTCATCACAAACTGAAAACACATCATGCAACACGTTTAAAAAAAAAAAAAAAAAACAGTTCAAAACTTCAGAAACTTTTAAAATGTACATTCATGCCACTTAAGTCTATTTTTTTTGCTGTCACTGAGCGGGAGAAGCTACTGTAAATTATGAACATCTGAACCAACAATTGTCTCAATGTTCAATCAGGGAAGTATTGAAAGTGCTTAAATATAGCAAATGGTAAAATCTCACACACACAGCTCCCAGCCTTACCGTGGTGAATGATGCTCTGATCTAAAAGCTTCTGCATGATCTTGATGGCTGTGTCTCGATCTGAGGCCTCCTTGTGTTCGATCAGCCAATCAATGAGCTCCTTGGCTACAAAGCAGTTGGGGTACGTTCGAAGGTGGTGCCTGCGGTCCTTGATCACCTTCGCCTCATGGAGCCGCAGCCTGAAAACAACACAATATCCTTCAAATCGTTTGTTTTTTTATAGTGTATACAATGAAGGCAAAACCCTGCATGTGTGCAACAGTTGTAAAACTACTAATTTAGCAAGGGACACAGAAACTTTTTTTCAGTTGTGTATTGATGTGAATATATTGTTTGATTGATGATTCATGGATGCGATGGCACGATAGCTCATCTTCAGTATACCCTAGACCAGTGCTTCTCGACTGGTCTGACTTAAGGACCCAAAGCCACCATTTTCTGACAAGAAACTACCAAAAAATCAAGAACAAAAACATTTAGAACTTTTCAAATTCTTTGAATTACACTGGGGGCGCAGTTTGAACCCAATGGCAGATGGGAAATGTTTCCTTGCATGCTCAATTAGCTCCATTTTAATTCAAACTGTTTTTTCATACACACATATGGAATAAAAAATTACGTCTGCTGAGATGTATTTTCAAAGCGTGGGTCCTATAGCTGCTTTAGCTTTTGACAGTTTCATGCTTTCACGCGCCAATACCTCACTGCACAAATCACATGTTTTGTCCTCTATCGTGGAGTGTGATTATACGCTACAGCCGCTTGCAAATACAATCATTTAGGATGAGCATTCATCTCGTTGTAAACCACTTGAATAACACACATGTCCAATGTTTGCTTGTACGATTAGACAGAGCAGGCAAGCCGACTATATTCAAGGTTAAAAGATGATCTCGAACTGTGCAGTGATTTATAACGTGGCTGTATAGTTCTATAACTCGGTGACATGACGAATGACTCATGTATCTGTATGTGGCGTGGATCTTGGTTTTTCACATCATCAAGGTGACCTTGTCCTGAACCTGAGTGTTGTGAACCAGCCCAGTTTCCTGCAGCTCACCAGTTCCACTCCATGCTGAGTCTTTGTGCAGCTGGCCAGCCTCAGTCCACATTAGCAATGACAGCCTTCGGCCAATTATTCTGCCACGACTTGCGATGGGCAAACAAACTCAGCTGAACATTTTACAGACTTTACATCCAACCCAGCTTTAACATAATCCAACTTAATCCTCTCTCTCAATCTGTGTGTGTGTGTGTGTGTGTGGGCGCTCAGTTTCACAAAGTTTCACAATTTTCTCCAAACAAAATCATTTCATAGAAAAGCTGGAAAAATCCTTTCAAGTGCCGAGTCAAACAAGGAAAGACAGGAGCGTTTCTGAATGGGTCTCTGGCTGCCAGTGTGAGAGGAGCCCCAGGCTGAAAACATTCACAGCCTCTGACTCTCCATCGCATTCAGCCGTGGTGCAACAAACTCTCTATTCACAACGAGGAACTTGGTCACAAGACTTACTACAGTAGCTGCATGTGCCTCGTGGCCATAAGAGCTGCCTGTCTGTCTGTTTGGGAGCCCCGCGCCTGAGACAAGATCCATAGTAAGATAAGAGCGTGATGGGCCACGAAGACATGTGAGGAGACGTTTAAAAACAGCGAGTGGACTGTTGTCAGTGTCAGGAAGCGATTCACTGCTTTTTTTCTTTTCATGAGGCCAACTTGTGATCAGATGAACTGACGGATACACCGTGTTCCATGAAGGGTCTAATTTGATACTCATTCAGACTAATTGTTAGAAAATAAGAGTTTTCTGTTAACCTCGAGTCTGCGCCATTGTTTCTGGACAATCTGAGTCACGTATAAAAGGCTAAACACAGTCATCACACTGTGCAGTGTATCTTTAAACCGTACAGTGTAACAACAGTGAGAATGAGCTCAGTGGGACTGTACTGAGGCACAGAGAGCAGGGCTTTGAGCTGAATGCTCACATCAGCGTTTCAGCATGCCCACGATGACAATGCAACATGCTGGTACTAAGCAGGTATTGTGTTTACTATTTTGCCTCAGAGGCCTATCTTATGTATGATCTGAAGCACTGGACAGATTTGAAACTAAGATGACAAAATATCAGGAGCTTCAATTGATTTTTCAATACAAATGGTTCATGGGTCTTTAAATTAAACTTTGTAGCATCCACTGCAGTGTGACGGTTAAAAATAGGCTCCCTGTGGCTGGGAGATTGAAGGTCACGGTGGAACCAAAGTCAGCAGAAGACGTTCTGGTAGTTTGATTGTTGTGACATTTCAGTCCAGATCAAAGTGTGGCTGGATTGACAGAAGCGTACAGGGAGAGGAGGCAGAAAGAAACAGATATGGAGCAAGTAGTGACAAACGCTCAAGTCCTCAAGAAGAGCAGGCTCCCGGAGGAAAGAGACTACCACCGCGGACCAACCCTCGGTTCACTCACAGCCAGCAGAATGCCAGCTGGCAGTCGCGATGTTGAGCCGTGCCAGGGACACCAACACACGGCACACGCACACAACGATAAACAGAGAATCACACGCCAGGGACTGAGAGAGCAGAACAAGTATGTGCACAGATCAACTATTTCAATCTGGAGCGGTAAGGATCGAGTTTGGTGACCTGGTTCCTTAGACGGTGTCACTTCATCCTTCAGAAGCAGACGGCCGTGGAAGGTCATTGTTACACCAACGACCCCATTGCGCTCGCACTTTCCTCATAGTTCAGCTGGGGGCTGACATTCCTGACATTAGTGCCACGCTTTACCTACTGAGCCTCTATTCACTGATGGGGGGGGGGGATGAACGTCACCAGAGTTACAGAGAACATTCTTACATACTGTACTGTAGGTCAAAGTTTATGTCTAATCAATCACACTGCCTGCCAGGGTTAGTGGTTCAATTCTCTGATAGGATTGACGGGCGGGGTTGAAACGTCACGTCGGGTCAGGAGGTTCATCATTCGCTGTGCAGTTTAAAGACAAGATTCGTGGAGCAGCAAACATGAAATCTTGCCCATCCTGGAGAGACGTGTGTGTTGTGTAGGTGAGGATCAGGAAGCGTGCGAATGAGCGAGGAAGGCTGTGCATGTATGGGTTTCTTTGTTTTCTCTGTGCGTGCTGCAGAGAGGCTGACATTTCAATGTAGTGCCAGTTTGCAGAGGGGGAGAGGAGCTTTAAGTATGATCATTAACCTCCTGTCAAACAGGCTTACAACACCCAATGCTGGGTAAGTGTGTCATGTCCTGTCATGTCCTTGTTCTCACCGATTTGGGACACAACCACATGCAGGAGTGAGCATGCAAGCAGTTATAACATGAATATAGAATACAGTCATTAAAGAGAGTATATTTAGAACGGCTGCATGACATTAGTTAAACATGTGATATGCAATATTGTTGTCACGTTTAGTTTTCATGATTTGACTTGCAATGAATAAACACTTTCATGTGTTTGTGCTTTGGGACTTGTACTCCCAAAAAAACAGCAGTTTCTCGTCTTGGCTCAATTTTAAATAGACAGAATTGCCCTGTGTTATTATTATTATTTTAATCATGTTTATCTGCAGTTTCACACGTTTCAGAAGCAGAGCACTAGCTAACTTTGTTTTTGTCGCTTACATTTGTGCTTCAATGCTTCCGACTTGTAGCCACCAGCTGTGAAAATATGTTGAAATGAACTGAAATGTATCTGCTCAGCACCAGCTCGTGCTCTGCTCCATCCGATTGGCCGGATACAGTGTGACATGCAGAGCATGAATGCACCTCGCACGGAAACATAACATTCAATGCAGTTCATAGTCTTTTTTTTTTTTTTTTTTTGCAACAATGATAAATATCGCGCAGCACTAATATCCAGCTATTTATATATCAATTATACTGCGGATTTATCCGTGTGTACATGGCCGTATTACACTGAAAGAACTCCCATCAATCATGACCCAGTGTGGTGCACGTTGGGAGTCACCCAGACCTGCAGACCGACATACCTCAGCTGCTCCCCGGTCACCAGCACCTCGGCCAGCCGCTCCAGCTCCGCAGCCTTCTTCTGCATGGTGTTCCCGATGCCGTCCATCTCCCTGCTGTCAAGGAATCAAACATATGGGCATCACAGAGCATTATGCAAGCATGCGAAATGAATGACTGCGATGAAAAACAAAGGCATGCGTCGATCCACGCGGTGATGATTGCGGAGAATAAACAATGCACCGGGCTCAGTGTTTCTGCTCACCTTTCGAACACCATGGACGCGCCGGAGTGAAGATATTCCCTGGAAGACTGGAGGTAGATACTATTCCATCCTGCGGGGAACATATGCAGGAACACGGACCCGGGGCAGCGCCTGTGTGCGCCAGAAGATATCTCTGCAACTGGTCACTTTTAATTCCTGGAATCAATTCTTGCACGCCCCAGCCAGTGCGTGCGCGCTCCTCGGCGGCTCGATGGTCGGTCGCTCCCGAGTGTCCGCGGTGCTCCGCGCGCTGCTGGGTTTGTTTGTTTGTCACTGACGCTGAGCCACAGCCACGGGCGGAGTGAGCGCACGTTTTCTGCACGAGCCAGCCTGTCCACAAAGCCCCCGCATTGGGAGGACTCGGCAGGCGTCACTGGGGGAGTTAACCGGAGGGGCGGGGATACCGATGTGCTCGTTTTACTCACCGTCATGTGCTGGAACCAGCGACGGGCGGAGATGGAGGGGACATTGATGGAATTTAACGATAATTTGTGATTATGCATTGCAGAACCTGCAAGTTATTTTGTATAGCACAAATAAGTGAGGACAGATAAACATGTATCCTGATTGATTGCATTATATTGAGCCTGTACAATGGATTGTGTAGTGGTGAACTTACACCTTACAGTGAAACAGTTCCTGGGTCGAATCCAGTTTGGAGGCCTTTCTATGTGGCGTTTGAGTCTACATGGATGTCATTTATATAGCACTTTACCAGTGCTTTACACTGTTGAAAGCATTCACCCACTGACATACGCACTGCGGCTGCAAGGTGCTCAATCCATCCACAGGAAGCAGTTTGGGATTTTGTGTCTTGCTTCAGGATACTTGGTATATGGACCGGGCATTTCTCAGTTTCTTAGTTTCCCCTCACACTCAGGAATCATGCATTTGATTACTTGGTGACTTTCATTTCTCTACCCGGTCAGTTCAGTGAAAATTTTTTCAAATGCACAATTGAAAATTATGTTTTTACAATGTGGTGTTAGGTATTCTTTATATTTAAAAAAAAAAATCAATATGCATCAGTGTCTCCAAACCTTCAGATTAAGATGGTATCCACCTACTATCTTTCCGACAATGCAAATGTTAGTTCAAGTTTGGAATCAAATTATTATAAAAGAATGAAATCATTTAAAGATTCTTGTGACTTTTGAACAGAATTCAACAGGAACACAGAAATGCCTTCAGGCATACGGGCTGCCTGCATGCTGCCAAATCCAATAAGAGCTTTTAACAAAATTACTTAAAGCATGCTTTAATTGTGGACTACATTGCAGTGGCTGTGGTATGACTGGCTAATCTTGGAGATGTAAACAATCACTTTCAAAAGATGAGAAATATCTAACACCTGACCAAATATTCAGCGAGTCTGGTTATTATTTTGTACTGATTATGGATGTCAGTAAAAAGAGAAGCTTCACAGGACTTCGATGTGTTAAACAAATCTGGATTAAATATATTCCAATACTGTATAAACATACATGTGTCTCTGAAGTGAATATAAAACTAACGCTTCCATCCAGTATAGATGAAGTCATCTGGTTTTTCATTGGTTCCATGGCTGTGTGTGTGTGTGTGTGTGTGTGTGTGTGTGTGTGTGTGTGTGTGTGTGTGTGTGTGTGTGTGTGTGTGTGTGTGTGTGTGTGTGTGTGTGTGTGTGTGTGTGTGTGTGTGTGTGTGTGTGTGTGTGTGTGTGTGTGTGTGTGTGTGTGTGTGTGTTACATACAAAATAGGTCTATAACGTATAAGCCCATTATTTAAATCGTCTCTTGCAGTGTGTGGCCACCTCCATTCACAGACTCGAAGTGAAAGAGCGCCACCCTCTGGCTGATGGGTACATTGCAGGAAGCTACACAAAGTAGGTTATTTGAATAATAAGACAGAAGAGCATTGGGGGGGTGTTGTGTGGCTTCAGCCAAAAGAGGGCAGCAAATGATTTAGACTAAAACTGTGCGCGTGTCATATTTTCTATATTTTCTTTTTACCGTAGAAATGTATCTGCCAATTTAAAAATGTATTTATATACCATATACCAAGTGACCATATTTGATGATTTCTGCATTTGTTGTTGCGCCTTTGAAACCAGCAACTGTACATTGATGAAAAACATAAACTGCATGATGAAGATGTAATACTAAACACTATAATAGGTGCTGCTGATGCTGCTGCTTGATGCTGCTGCGTGTTTTGCCTCCTTGCTCTGGCAAAAGCACATTTTCCTTCTAGTCAGTTCACCTGACTGATGCATTTTGCATGGGAATACGATAAATAAACCATACTAAACTGTGCCTGAGCACAACATTGGATATCTTTAGTGCCGTGTTGTAAAAACATACCTAACATTTTCAATAAGTCATACTCAGCTTACTTCTTGAAAATGTTGAATTATAGTCAGTTGTGTTCAGTAGCTTGTTACAAATCCGTGGCAGACATCTAGAGGCAGATTTATCCAAACAGGAGCCTTCCTAAGAAGGAAATTGTAAAGTATATGTAATATTGCTCAGTTTAATAATATTCAACATATTTCAAAGGTGTAAATGCCACATTGGGGTGTTTTATATTGACTCTGAAACAGTGACTATATCCTTACGTAACAATCTGGAGTGTTTCATTTTAATGAATGCTCTATAAAAGGTTAACAGTGTGTAAATACTGAATTCACAGGCTCAATAAGAAGAGCTTCCACTAAAGGTTAGATGAGCTGACAACCATTTTTAGAAAGATATATATTTGTTTGGGTATGTGCAAAAGCAATTTCTCCTCTAAATTTGCTTTTTAAAGATGTTTAGATTCTTCCCTGTGATGCAGTTATGGTGCAGGGCCTTTGAAGTTGGCATTTTTCTGAATATCAATGAGATAGAGGGATTTCATGAAATAAATATTTAATGATTCATATTGAGGTGTTGCATTTTTAATTATGCTCTCCTTTGCAAAACAGAGTGAAATGTCCAGAAACCCATGCCCTGTATTTGCAGTCCACATTGTCTCTTTGAATTTTGAACAGGTTTTAGGCACAACTGCTGAAAAATCTCAAATCCCCTTCTAAATATCTCTTGTTTTTCAAGCTATGTGAATTCTGCACCCTTCAGCACACATGCTTTAACAAAATCCACACTCAAAAAAAGATTTTGATTTTAATGCTACATTTTACAAATTAAGGCTGCTTGCTGTCTCTACTGCATTAGAGATCTGTCAGCTTTGGTGTGAGTGTTGTGCCAATAAAACAGTGAACTAATTAGGAATGGCAATATTTTCTATGGGAAAGCCACGGATCACGTTTGGCCTGTGGGCCTTATGTTTGACAACCCTGCAATTTTCAAGTAATAAATGTTAAAAGTATGAACATTATTGTCTTAAATTGATCCGCTACGGTAGCAGAGGGTCAATACCTTTTATAAAAAGTCACACTGAGGATCAGATTTCTGATGTGTAGTCATTATTTATGTAATATCTTTGATGAACAATAAATACATAAGTTAAATAAAACAATGCCATGTCAAAGCCAGTTTTAAGATGTGTTGCTTGTTTACCTACCAAAATCAGCAAGTTGTCCGACTCCATTAAATCGATTAAACTTGAAGTTTGAAATTGCATCACGAGATGTATTGAGTCGCTGAAAGCAGCAGCAGGAGTGACTCCTGAGATATCACAGGCTGAAGGTCTTGGCTGCTACACAGTCGTGTTTTCTATGTGATAAGGTGATGAAGGTCATTTACTAGACATAATCCACCACAACTGCCAACCAAGAAGAAGAGGCAACACTTTGGAGGACACTCTGGTGCAAAAGTCATTTAACTCTGCCAAAAGACACAAGATCTACATATCACTTCGTGCTCCTTTAAGTGTGTGTGTGGTGTGTGTGTGTGTGCGTGTGTGTGTGTGTGTGTGTGTGTGTGTGTGTGTGTGTGTGTGTGTGTGTGTGTGTGTGTGTGTGTGTGTGTGTGTGTGTGTGTGTGTGTGTGTGTGTGTGTGTGTGTGTGTGTGTGTGTGTGTGTGTTCTGCAGTGAATATCTAATATGAAACTGTGATGGTGATTTGAATTCAGAGTTGAGAAGTACTATCATTGGTAAATTGTGATGTACTGGGCTTGGAATAATAACACGATAAAGTATGAGTGCACGGTTGATGAGAAATCTCAGGAGACAATCCTGCCTTTTCGTGTCTTTCTGCTCACATTTTGTAGAAGCTGGATTGTGTCTAAGCAGCTTTATTGGACTGAATTATCATTTGAAGAAGTCACAACCATGGCAGTGCATCCTTTATTATAGGCAATCAGGTAAATTTAGCTCTTAATACTGCCAAAAGCATTTGTAAATGTTTTTCTATTGAGCATTTCTATTTTTTCTGTCACTTATCTTCACTTCCTAAGACTACTTTAAATTTAAATTTATTTTAATCCTTTCAAATCCTATGCTTCTACTTTGGTTTCTTAAAATCGTTGACCGTGCTCATGTAACAGGGAACAGGTTACCGCATGTAGTAGAAAGCAGCACACCTGCAGATTTGCATTCCACCTCAGTAATGCATTGCTTCATTTCAATAATGATCATCTGCTTGGATCAAAGTTTGTTTGATATAATTTGTGCAATCACTATGTGTAGTTCCCTAGTAAATAAATAAAGTGGCTCTATTATAGCTACCTTCAACTGACTGTAATATCCAGAAATGTTCTTTCTTTTTAACATAATGTGCACTTTGCCGCCTCAGGCTCACACACTTCATTATATGTACGGTACACTGTGTTAGTAGGTGGGTCATGCAGAGGTTGGGAACATGTATAACAAACAGGATCTCTGTGTTTTTCTGCCTTCGAGGTAACAAAACTCAATCCTGAGATTTTTTTTATACTCTCACAGACTTACTAAATTCTCCTCTCGAGAAACGCCTCGAACACAAGTTTGTTTTTTTCCACTCACTACATTTATGAAGTTATTAGCTCCTGAGACCAAATGTCCAAAAGCCGATATTTGGAGAAAAAAAAAGGTTGTCATAAGAATTACAGTCACATTTCGATTAGAGACCGTCACATCTCTTGGTGGACATATGAATGGAGTCAAAGAATCACCATAATTGTTGGTTGCTTGAATCATAGATGCCGTAACAAAATGCATAGACAACACAAAATGGTAAAGTGAATGGAAAGTGGCATTAACGCCACTGTCAGTAAGCTTTGTTCTACACGGGTGTATTAGGTTTGTGGTGTAATGACCATTCTTCCATGTTCCAGCGTCCAATTATTGTCATTACTTCACAAGCGGAATGTGGACTGAACCCACACAAACCCAAAGACAGAATTTTCAGTCTGTCTTCTTGTTGCTCAGTTGATGATTTCTTTTCAATGAGAACCCAATGATGAACGTACCGGGTTTTCCTATAGAAGCTTGTATGTTTGTCCCTGCTGGTGTTTCTGTTCTGGTGAGAACTGTTTACTCTCCTGCCCTGCCCTCCGCTCCCTGTGACCTTTGTCCTCTAACATAGACAACCTGTCCCCAACTGCTGCCACCAAGTGTCCAAATCAGACAACAACAAAGTACCCATCCATCCATCCATCCATCCATTTTCTCTCACTTATCCGTTTCCGGGTCGTGGGGGTGGCAGTCTGAGCACCGTCACCCAGATCACATTGCACCGATTAAGAACCTTTCCTGCAGGTGGTGAGCCCACGGGAACAAACGTAACCAAATAAACTAAATTACCTGCCAACATTAAGTATAAATGGCCCTTAGATTTGGATTTTAATCTAAAAGCACACTTATATATACGACACAGTCCTGTTGCATTCACACGATTTCACGATTATACGAATCTGCTTCAACACTTTTCTCCTGAGCAGGTTTGACGAGAAATGGGTCCAAATTCAGTCGTTTCAAAAAACATGAAGCTTATTTATCCCGAATGAGATAAGCCTGTTCTGAAGTACAAAAACTTCAAGTGGTGAATCAGTATGGAGGGGAAAAGAGGCGGCTCTGATGCCAAGTAATAATCCATTTGATAAGAGATGATGGTGAACCAGAGCGTGGGTGGTGCTTTAACATTAATATTAAACTGCACAGAAATGTATTTGAAATGACATTCTGCTATTAAAAATTTATTTGGAATTTTGGGGATTACTTTAAAATGTAGTACCAGCAACTGTTGGTAAACATTTAATGACTACAAAAGTGTGTCAGGTTTGTATTAAGTATGGACTGTCCTTTAAAAACAACCATTCTCACCTGTTTCAATCCCCCTCATCCTTCTGAACCCCAAACTGACGAGGGAGACTAAACACTGGTTTAGAGTTAGAAAAACTCACATCGAAGGCATATTGATAGTATTCACACAGAGATACGGTGCTAGTGCAATTTTCTGTTGGAAATAAAAGCTCATACATTAGTGGGTAAAACTTTATTCTGTACACTAAGAGGTTAGCAGAGTCATAGACAAAGTTCAAAAGATTGAGCAAGATACAACGAAACAGATGGAAAGAAAAGATTAAAAAAGAAAGTTGTTCCCATGTCATCCATCACATTTCATGAAGTCATTTCCTACGTCCTCTAGCCTTTAAAAGAAGCATCTAAGAAGTCTGTGCCACTCATGTACGTAATGCATTAAAGTGCAGCGTGGCGCCGTGATTTTCTATGAGAATTTTCAAAAGCACCCGACGGCTGCAGGGCAAATTCAGAAACCAGAAAGGCGAAGGGATAATTACATTGTCTTCAACCTGGATGAATTCTCTCGTCAGTAATGAAGTTTTGCATAGGCATGCGATCATCTTTGAAGTCCTTTAAACAACACAAAGCACATTGAACGACTGACTCTCTTGTCTACATTTAAAATAATGACATACCTAAATATTAAACCTTGTGTCATTCAACACTTTCATTCCTTTCATTCCCATTAACAAGATGAGTTTTGTTAGAAAACACCGTAGTTATAAAATGTGTAAACAAAAATGTACTTTTCTTTTTAATGACATGAGCATCAAACATCAGACTTCACAGATAAAAGAAGTAGAATTAAACACGCCGAAGTGACGCCAGCCCCTTCTGGTTTTGGTTTTTCTGCCACTTTAACCTCTACGCATAATTTTATTCACAGTTGTGTTTGGCTTGTTTTCCTCAGAAGCAGCTACTTTAAATAGTCAAAGATTCACTACAAGCATCCTTCCCTGCATTTCAAACATACTCCACTCTCTGAAGAGTTGACAAGAGTTCACGGATTTCACAGAGTATTGCACCCTCTTGTCACACATTACCTGTTTGTTTGTTTTCGAAGCAAAGAAGAAATAAAAAGCCCACATGGGTAGTATGTGGCTCCAGGCACTTTATGTCTCAACAATAAAGACTCCTCCTCCTCCTCCAGAATGGGGTTATATACAAATGTAGGAAAAGTCCAGGTTTTTCCCAACAGATAGGTTATTAAGGCACGTGAATTTAATGTATCTGGTGTGAAGTTTGGTGAGTGCTGAGTAGAAGATACAGAAAATTTAGTGTTCATTCCTTTTCTCTTGCTTCGTCTTGTTTTGCATCCAGTTGTCTTTGGGTTTAGGTCTTTGGAGAATCGCCTTTTGCTGGAAAAACAAAACAAAAAACAAAACACAAATCACTTTATAAGTACTGCCTCATTTAAATGCAGTCAGACATATTTCCTTTATTCTTTCATTAACCTTCACTACACATATCGAATTCTCCTGATTCATCCAGGTTTGACTGACGGTGGCTCTAGCCTGTCTCAGATGAACCAACCATCAAGAGGATGACACAGAAAGACACACGTGTACGGGCAATGGAGTGACCAATTGACCAGAGTTTGCATTGTGGAGGAAGCTATAGTAGAAGAAAACTCATGCAGGTACAAGAAAAAGACTGAAACTCCACAGAGAATAGAAATCAAGTGTTTTTGTTGTGAGGAATCTTAACCACTACTTCACGCCTGAAGAAGGCTCATAAACCAGCAAGAATTGTGTGCAATTATTAGACACTCATGGACGACTGTGCCCTAATAATATACTCCTAAATAACACCTCAAATAATTGAATAATCAAATGATGTTTTGCCATGAACAGTTTCTCTTGTTGGCAGGGTTCATATCTTCATACAAAGTGATTTGTACTCGGTGCTACATGAGCATACAATATGTATATATGTAAAGTAATGGAACACCTCTCACATAAAAGTGCATTGTTTACAGCGTCTCCTTCTATGTTTCTGTTGTGCTCTTACCAACTCAATCGTCCTTTTTGGCTATCTCTGTATCCTGCGAGGCGTCCTTCACTGGCACCACTGCACACATCACAGGAGGAGATCAGTACGTTATGACACTTCACTGCAAAACCATATTTTCGTTTTCCATACTGACAAGTCTGAGTGGGCTTGATGTGACTTTACAAGCAGACTAAACTGTGGTCGCAACGACATTCCTTCGAAACCACATCTGGTTCCCCTGAAGAGGTTTACAAGTGAATTACCTTAAAACACACACACACACACACACACACAACACACACACACACACACACACACACACACACACACACACACACACACACACACACACACACACACACACACACACACACACACACACACACACACACACACACACACACCTTCCTGGGAAAGAAAGCTCATAAAAGTTATGCAAAGCAGCACGTCTTCCTCACCAGACCAGTATTCTACACGTGCTGCCTAGAGGGACGTCTCAGTCCTAAAAGTACAGCATGTTCTCTGGGATGCATGCAGATGTGAAAAGCATGAAGCTTGCCTTAAACCATAAGTTAAAAGTGTTCAAGTTACACTGTTTTTTAAAATTGTTATTGTGGATTTTTTTCTTTCACCTTAAGACGGCAAATAATAAGATTGAGTGCTCCTCTCTCTCTCTCTCTCTCTCTCTCTCTCTCTCTCTCTCTCTCTCTCTCTCTCTCTCTCTCTCTCTCTCTCTCTCTCTCTCTCTCTCTCTCTCTCTCTCTCTCTCTCTCTCTCTCTCTCTCTCTCTCTCTCTCTCTCTCTCTCTCTCTCTCTCTCTCTCTCTCTCTCTCTCTCTCTCCAACTTTATTCAGTGTGTTCATCACTATGAGAAGGTAAGGAATTTAACATGTTTCAAATGAAGCTGATGAGCGTGCATTACTTCGCGACACGGTATGATGACTGGAATCCTGCTGGGCCTGTGCGGTGTTTGCATTGTCCTGCGTAATTCGAAGCAGCGACTCAGGATTTGTCCAGGAGGCACTTCTCAACAGAGCACAGTGAGCGAGAGACGCCTGACTGGAGCTGTTGTGCTCACAACATGCTATAATCAAGACGAGCGCTCATTCTCTCACCCTCAATGTGTGCGTATGCGTGTGTGCGACCGTCTTCTTTGCGTCTCACACTGTGCCGTCTGTTCAGCCTGAAGGCCCAACAATATCCTGTTCATCCTGTCAGCCTCGAGCAGTCGCAGAATTACACTTCTGACAGATTGATTATGACGAGAACAATTGAAGTTTTAAATCAAAGACGCGCTGAATACCTGTTCAGTCACTCAGGATCTGAACTACAAGAATGTTTAATGTGAAAAGAAGACAGATTGGTCACCTGAATGTGTGAAGAACTATTAACTGTTCACCTACATGTGAAAAAGGTCTTATTGAGCAAGACTTTCACACAAACCTCTTACTGCCTGTTTGCCCTTGCTCAGGTCCTCACTTTGCATTAGATTGCCAGCTATGGGCCAGTGGCAATGTTGCAATGTTTTCCTCCACCCAGAAAGCTGTCTTGGAAATTAGCACGATGTTTTGAAGTTAAAGTTAGCGTGACAAGTTCTGCCAAATTAACATTTCTATGTTTCATCAAGTAAATCACTAAAGCCGTAAACCTGTCAGAGCCTCAATCAAAGCTCTCCTCAACAATGACAGCCGTAATACACGGAAACTCTGCTATTCTTATACAACATGCTTCATTGCGGTGTATCATCTGTCAAATGCATAATAAAAGGAAAGTATGCTTCAGTAAGTGTTTTTAAGTGGATTGATGTGAAGTTGTATACCTTCAGGTGAAGGTTCAGGTGGTGCTGCTGCTGCTGCTGAAGCTGCGTGTACAGTCGCTGGGACCTCTGCAGTCTGGAGCTTCTTGGCAGCTTCTGGAGCTGTGGAGGCTGCTGCTGTGGTTGGAGACACCGAAGGCATGTCTGGAATAGTTGCTGCAGCAATGGCTGTGTTTATTACCAACTCGGCAGGTTCATCAGGCAGCGAGGGTTCAGCTGGTGCTGCAGCTTCACTTGGAGCTGGAGCACTCTCTGTTGCCTCCACCGGGGCAGCAGCGACTTCTGCTGGAGCCTCAGCAGCGACTTCTGCTGGCGCCTCAGCAACGACATCTGCTGCAGCCTCAGCAGTGACATCTGCTGGCGCCTCAGCAGCGACTTCTGCTGGAGCCTCAGCAGCGACTTCTGCTGGAGCCTCAGCAGCGACTTCTGCTGGCGCCTCAGCAGCTACTTCTGCTGGAGCCTCAGCAGCGACTTCTGCTGGAGCCTCAGCAGCGACTTCTGCTGGCGCCTCAACAGCGACTTCTGCTGGAGCCTCGGCAGCGACTTCTGCTGGAGCCTCGGCAGTGACTTCTGCTGGAGCCTCGGCAGTTGCTTCTCCTGGCACCTGCAGAGCCTCAGCCGCTTCTGTTGAGACATCAGCAGCTACTTCTCCAGAAGACTGCACCGCCTCAGCTATTTCTGTGGTTGCCTCTGGAGCCACTTCTGCAGGAGCCTGGACGACCTCAGCTACTTCTGTTGGAACCTTGGTAGCTTCTTCCACAGTAGTTTTCGCAGGTTCAACTACTTCTGCTGGTGCTTCAGTTGTCACTTCCACGGAAGCTTGAGCCTTCTCCTCAACTTCTACGGTCTCCACTGGCTCCGGCACAACAGATTCAGCAGCAACCTTGGCCTCGGCCTCCACTGCTTCAACAGATTCAACAGCAGGGGTCTCGACAAGGGCCGCAACCTCCAGAGGGGCCTCCTCCACTACAGTTTCTACAGGGGCTGCTTCCTCCACTGCTGCTGGAGCAGCCTCGGGCTCAGCTGAGTCTCCTCCTGGAAGAGAAGCTGCAGCTTCTGGAAGAGACTCTTCAGTGACCGCAGCTTCTGGCTCGGGCTCAGAGGCAGCGACAACGTCTTCCCCAGAGCCAAGATCTTCCTTGGCCTCCAGGGCCACTAGAACGGCCTCTTTCTCATCATCTGTCCCCGGATGAAGACCGTTTGGTATAGCTGTCTGCACAGGCAGCTGCATCTGGTCTTCAATGGTTTGGGCATCTTCTGCAATGTGACCATTTTGGATTGCTGTGAAGGAGAAAATAGGAATTTGTTAAGTTCACAAGTGGCCAACATCCTGTTATCAGAGCGTTCATAGAGAAGTGTCATGTTAAATACATATCAGCACAAAGAAAAACAATGTCCTAAGACATGTTCTGGGACATTCGCAGAAGATTTAATTCTGTCCTTGAGCCTGCATATTAGTTGAATTTCAGAATTTGGATATAAATATTTTTAAGGGGTGTCCTGTCCCTGACCCAGCTTTTTTATACATTTTTCTGGCATCAAATTTAAGCTTATATTTGAGACAAACTATCTTTTTTGTTATTTCCAGCATCTGATTAATTTCTTCTACATATGGCTGCAATGTTTTATAGTTGAAATGCCTCGCAAATAACTGAATTATGCTTTTATTCATTTATATTATGCAGTGTAAGAGGTTTTTTGCAACTGAGGCTTACTTCATTCATCAAATCCCAAAATCCAAATCGTTAAATACAGCGAACTGTGTTGTAAGTCAGCATGAAATGCACAAGAATGTCCACTGGTGATGAAAACATCCTTTCATTTCCCGAGTTTAAACGGATTTATTGAAGTCTGAGTTTGTCTAAAGCTTCGAAAGTGCACATGTACTTTGAGAGGAAATCAGATCCACGTGACGTGTGTTTGCAGCATGTGAAGAGATGCCTCCACCTTTATTCTCATTCCTCTGTCCCTGTTCTTTCAGAGCTTTGAAGCTTCCCTCAGGTGAAACCACTGGGCAATGGAGAAGAATAATGGGCTTGGAGACTTCGACTCAAATGTCAGAAACTGAATCGTTTATCTCAGTTACTGGCCCAACAGACACGTTTGATCAGTCTTGTTCAACAGCTACACATTGTTGACATTGTTCACAAGTGAGACAAACCAGAAGGCCTCAGTTAGCTGAATGGGTGGATAATTTGGACGGTGCAGCTTCCTGATTTTATGTGTCTGTCAGAAGAGCTCAAAAGGGCTGAGAGTGATGGGTGGAAGGGAATGTGATGGCCTGGCAACTTGTGGGAAAGTGAACCAGTGAAAGGACACGCGGCACCAAAAGATGTTGCAATAAAACACTTAGTTGGGTCACATTTTGGAAATAAATGCAAATTTACTAAAGTGGGAGCTTCCTTTTTTTTTTGAAACTGTCACTATATTTTTTTTTTCCCACCAACCCAAGTCTATTGAATCTATTTCAGAGATTTAACACATTATTTCCTAGTAAGTTCGCTTCTTTATTTATTACTTGTTTTTCACAAATTTTCACAGAAAGCTGTAGTCACCCAGAAATGTTGTTTCACACTTTGAATGTGTGCCTTTGGGTTGAGACAGACACTGTCGGTGCAGGCATGGATGAACCGCCTGTCAACATGATTTACCAGCCAAAGATGACAGAGGACCCAGTCAAAACAGTGCCATGGCCAGCCAGAGCAGGGGTAAGAGAGGCTGGGGGAGGGGTGGGATGAGACTGATGGAGGTTTCAGTGGCATACAGCTGGTTTGTTAGACAGACTGCACACTGTACGGTCTGAATCTTCCACCCATGCAGATACACTCAAGAAAGCTGAGAAAAGAGTACAATAACTGGTTTTCTAGCCGGGGGTGATGTAAGAGCCTGGAAAGGCTCCTCCAGGTTGACCGAAGCAGCCCGGCTGTTGAGACAAAGCCCTAACATAAGCTTTACATCATGCCATAAGGGAAATAGGACATGCTATACATGAACAAAGAGAAACTGTTCCGGGCAGAATGAGCAAAGTTGCTTAATTAGAGAAAGCATTGAAATCCTTTCATCATCCTGGTCTATACACTGTGGATAAATCGTCCCACTTTCTAACAAGGGCACTGACTGTCGTGGTGTATGTGGGGAGCTGCAGTGAGAACATACTGTACATGCAGCTGTGCCTGGCATGACATAGCCATGTGCCAGTATAGGCTATTGGGAGGCATGAATGGACAATCATGGACTGTGTCAGACCATTTGGTGGGTGTCTGCACAAGCTTGACCACATAGTACATGTATGCAAAACCTACACAAACCAAAGCAATTCAACTTGAGAGTGACATTTAGATTTACAACTATATAAGAGCATTGCTATGCTGTTATATACGCATGCTGTACCCTGAGGGCATCAGGGCTCTCCTCACAATTGTCTTTTGCAGTGAAAAAAACAAGCGTTGTTATTGTGCTGTATGTGTCAACATCTCAATCTGGTTTCAGAGGATACAGTTCAGTTGCATGAAAACAAGTGATGGGTAATATTGGTGAAGGCTGGCGAGGATCGTGTAAAATGTAAAAGAATTAAACTGGACCTCACATCAACTATGTAGGAACAGGAAGACTCTGGTTTCTCCTGTTCAACACAACTTCCTAAACAAATAGGATCAGTTTTATAACCTAAACAATGAAAGTATGTGAGAACTCATTATGCATCTCCTCTTATCAAGACAGCACACCATGTAAACAATAGAAAGTGACAGACATAAGGACATTGATAACTTCAAAATTACAAAGCCCATACACACCACAGTATGGACCGTGCAGCTATATAATCTCTTGGTGCCATTTGAAAAACATCTGTAGTCATGAATCACACTAACGCAGCCTGGTTGTGAGAAGGTTGCTTTGCAAGTCTCCCCTCAGGCTGCAAATAGACACCTCCACACTCTCAGCTGGCTTTCACGCAGAGCTGCTGTACATGCAGACCCAGATAAGTTTTTACCAACCTGAAGGCTCACATTGCTTTATGGAATGAAGTTTGTGAGACAAACATGGTGAGATAAGTCAGCTCTTCCTCAGGCTGCTTTCACAGGTAAAATTACAAGATGAGTTTTGTGTTGACTCGCAGAGATTGTGAAGCAGGAAAAAGCCTGGTTATAAATAAACAAGAAGCTCTTGTGGGAAATGATGAGAAAATGACTGAACATGAATAATTCTGCCTATGGGATACTAAAGTATGCTGTGCAGCAGAGTGTGAGAGAGAAAGCACACGGTGTACCAGATCAAGAGGCTGCACACACACACACACACACACACACACAAACACACACAACATACTTACACACACCCCCTAAGCAAAGCTTCACTGAATTAAAGTCATTTAGAGTTGAAGAAGCTCCTTGGTTTAAAGTCCCTCACTCTATAAGAGTAAAGGGTACATTTAGACATCTAAAGTCTACAAAAGGTTGGGTTTTTGGGGTTGTTGTTTTTTTACTTACCAACTGTGGTTCCATTGGCCTCTTCAGGCTTTGTACCTGGTCTCTTCTCTTGGTCCACAGTCTGTGCACTGGAGGAAGAACACCCCATGTTTGGGACAAAAATTTAAATAAAAAAATAAAACAAGCGGCGCTTAAAAACTCGGAAGCTGCTGCAGGAGCAAGTCAACACAAGTCTCAGCACTTTCAGTTTTCAAGGACAGATTCAGCCCGGCAGTGAAAACTTTTGCTCCAGTTCCTAATAGTGACTGGACACCATTATCCCCTCTTGTGTAACTGTGGATTCATGCATGGCCTGCTGCCTTTCTCGCCTCAGACAACAATCTGTTCGGAGCATGCAGCTGAGCAATGCAGGCAGTACTGTTTCCTGACTGCCTCCTGCTCACAGGCACACTATTCATGGAGGAGGAGGAGGAGGAGGAGGAGGAGGAGGAGGAGGAGGAGACAAACATGTGCATTAAGTGTCCTCCCCTTCATTGGAGGCTCTCCTTTAAAAAGAAAAAACGTTCACCACCCTGTGGTCATGTGTAGGATAGCGTGTGCATTTCTGAAGAAGCATATTCCATAAACAGCAGCTTCAACACACACGACCTGTGAGGCTACACAAATGCACAAGAGTGAAACGACAAAAAGAAAGGTGAAGTATAAAATGTTTATTAGTCTTCTGTACAAAGGACTATGGCATTACATACAAAAAAAGATCATTTCAAATAAAAATACATTGTTCTGTTTGGTAAGGTCTATAAATATCTTCAGTGGGAAGCATTGTATTTGCATATGTGTCAGCATAGTGTGTTGGCCAGGATTAGTTTCCTCCTGTGAATGCTACAATGCAGGTGAGAGGAGTGATGAACCGGTCAGCCCTTCAACCGTGCACCAGCTGATTCTCCAGAGTCTCCAGCTTCTTTGTCATCGCTTCAAGTGACCATGTTAAGGAAAGCAATAGTGTTGACATCATGTGAAATAATCTTTAAGAGTGTATATGTCAGGTCAAGAAAGATTCAAATGAAGTTCAAATGTTTTGTAAACTGATTAAAGATGACACTTTGTCCTCAGCCTGACTGAGAGTAGTGAGCTGACACTCCCTGTTGTTTATCAGCTCCTGACACTGTTTACTGCTCCTGGAGGAAGTGAGTCTCTTACAGATTACCCCCAATTAAATAAAAAGGCAGGACACTGTTATAAATATAAATGAGAACAGAATGCAATGGATTGCACATCTCACGAACCTCAAAGCCATCAAATTCAAAATGAGCTTATATTTGGACTATTTGGAAAGTCTCCTGATTTGTTTTTTATGTTCTATTGAGGAAATGTGCTGAGGGAGATTACAAATCATTGAGGTGTTTTTTAATTACAACCAACACAGCATCTCAACTTTTATGAAACTGAGATTATATTCTGTTTAACAATACTTGTGAAAGCTTATTATTAAATTCTATTTTCACCTACTTAAAGAACATAGAACTAACGTCATGTATTTCACGTCTGTATAAGTGTTAAATGCATGACAACAATAAGTTCAGTCGTTGTCACTTAATTTTGTTTTGTTTGTAAATAATAGTATTTAACAATGTAATTCCTCCTGAATCTTGACATCATATCCATTAAATGTAGATACAAATCGTTGATGTTGCACATTTATCGACAGGTGTGATGTGAGAACGTTTGAAGTTGATTTATTTTACATCAAACCTTTATGTTAAAAGAAATATGTAAAAAAAACTACCCCTCCAACATTATGGTGGTGTCTCCTTTGCTTCTGGCTTGCAGTGCTCAGACATTTTTTGCTTTTGTAGTTAGAAGATTTATCAACTTTACCAAATTTCCCCATGATATTGACTTTGTAGATGTTACTGACTGCAGGTGAACTCTGAAAAAGCCCGAGGCCCCACACATTGAGCAAAAGTGTACATAGATAAATAAATAAATAAATACTATTAGTGCCTGTAGGCTATTTTGACTTTCCAGTCACGATTTGTGGAAAAAACCTGTTGAAAAGCAACAAAAATAAAGGATATTATTCTGCACCAGGTTCTTCAGCTTCTCAGAGACTTGGTTCTGAAACATTATCATGTTCTCACACTCGCACATGTCATCATTGGATGGTTTGTCTGTGGGGGGGAAAGAACAGATAAGAAGAATAAGTCTTTATGTTCTTGGATCCATTATATTTTCTGCAGATCCTTTCTCTTCTAAACCTTCCCTGCAGGGTTTTATTTTCCTGCTCCAGCCGGCTGTGAATGAGCGTGAAGCATTCATATGGCTGCAGGGATGAAAAGGCTGATCAGTTTTGTGATAAGGTGCACAGCAGACTCTGAGACTATCAGTGCTCATCGTGGCAGCAGGTGGCAGTGATGCGCTGTTATAGCAAAGAAGACGATTTTCACAAAGCTGCTTCATGTTCGGAGCTCCTGGCAGCTCTTGTATGAGGATAATCTGTGTCCACAAAAAGTCTTCGGTGTTCTTGTAAAACCTACCTGTGCATATCCTGGACTTCAGTTTCTTTGTCATTTCTCCCATTTTCTCAAAGTCCTCCGCATAATACAGGTGCTTCTCATCAGGCTCTGACGCTATTTCCCTCAGCTCCTGTTCAATGGCTTTTCCAATTCCCAATGCATATATTGTGATACCTACAAAAAACAAATATGTCAAATATATGAGAGGTTGCGGTACAACAACCATGCAAAGCATGATAATGGCGTACCAGAGTTCTTTGCTTTGTTGGCCCATTCAGAAACATCATCCTGTGACCTTCCATCAGTGAAGACGATGCAGACTCGCTGGGTGTTTGACCTCGCCCCTTCTTTGGCTGAGAAGCTGAGCTGAAACATGTGCCGCAGGGCCGAGCCGGTCATGGACCCTCTCCCCATGTACTGCATCCGGTTCACAGCCCCCTTGATGTCCTGTGCCGTGGTGTATTTCCCCAAGGTGAACTCTGAGCGCACCTTGGTGGAGTACTGAAGCAGGCCCACGTGCGTGCCCGCCTTGGAGATGTCCAGTGAGTCCACGATGCCGTTCACAAACTGCTTGACCTTCTCAAAGTTGACCGGCCCGAGACTCTTGGAGCCATCGATGACAAACACCAGATCCATGACTCCATCGCTGCAGTCTGATTCTAGTAGAAACAAGTAAAAACTGGTGTCAAATATTCTTATTTCAATCTTGAGATTGGCACAGATTGATGTCTGAAGACAGCTGCAGATGTGGGAGAGTAAATGGTGCTAATACACCGACGCTCACAACTGTATTTACTGTCATTGTGACGTGAATCCAAACTTGCTATGAGTTTAATTATGGGAGAAGCAGTGTTTTGCAAGTTACAGCTAATTTGTACTTTATTACAACTATTACTTACTTCAACATAAAGGAAAAAAACAAAGTTAGCAAAAACTTTAAAACTCACTTTGTTGGAAACAGAAGTAGTTGGTTATTTGTATAAACCAGTAATGTGATAATAACAAATATCTATTAAATGTAATAAAGCCAATAATGTAGTAAACTAATTTGTAACCATAAATGAGATTTGCACGGTATTTATCTGCGATGAACAAACATGACAACTGTGTCATCCACTATATATATTATTTGATCAGCCAACTGCACAAAAACTACAGTACAATTGTGTTTTTGAGAAATGCTTATGTATTTGTGTATCATTATTACATAACTATCTGTCATTCTTATATTTTCAAAGGCCTTTTTTTAAGGCCTTAATAATGGAATAAGCAGTAAATAGAATGCTTCATTATTTAACACTTTCAACACTTTCCTTATTAAGTTGTCTTAACTGTGCGCTGATCCACTCATTAAGTTACATCATTCACTTAGAAGTCAAATGGTAGTGTGCAAAAGTTATCTTGGTCCTTTTAAGTTGATCTATCTGCAATAAATCAGTTATTTTCAACTGTAAGGCCTCTGAAATGAATGCACTTATTGGCTATCGTGCTGAATTTAGCATGCCGTCTCTTCTTTTTGAACTCCTGAGAATGAAAACAAGCGGGAAGAAAACAACTTGTATAAATTACTCTTGAGATAAAGTTTAAGTTATCTGTGAACACATCTCAGTCACTGTGGAGGAACGCTCACAGAAATGTCAGTATTTTCGTTAGTAATCAGTTATTTGCATGTTATTAGAAAAAGCAGTGGAATTAACCACATCATTCATGAAACTGGAAATATCACTGATTTGTATCAAGTTGTACTAAAAGGTCATTTAAAAAACTATATTCAATAAAACATCTTTAGACATCATTAATTTGTATTTCAAAAAAATAAATAGTAACAGTCACAGATATCCTCCTGATTAACCGTCTGCAGATCTGAATGTAATATAGTGATAAACACAGGATATCCTGATAATCCATGGCCAGGGAGAATTAGGATTAGCATTGACCTCATGGATGGTTCAAAACTGAAAATTCTAAATTATGTAACATGTAAATACCGGAAACAAGGACAAAAACAATGACAGGAATATTTGAAAACACCCTGATGAAGGATGAGTCCAGCTTTGGTTTCTTTTTCCTTTTATTCAGGCAACATGTCATCAGTGTATGATGTGCTGGCAAAACAAGAAGCCTTCAAAGTAAGCCAGAAAAAAAAAATCTGATTTCATATCTTTTACTATTATTTTTCCCTGGAATGAGCCACTGAATCAGAGTATTTACAACATATGCATTAGTTCGCCAGCTTGTACTCACTCTGACACGTTTTCCCATCGGGCCTGAGAGTGAATCCTTCTCTGCATTTACACACACATGAATCTTCTGTGTTCATGAACTCCTGCTCACAGCCATGTTTCCCATCCGCACAGTGATCGCTCCCTGGAGTAGAGGAATCATCAAATCATGGCTGCATTTCAAAGCGTTTCCCATAAACACACAAAAAGCTGTTCTGCATGTTTTCAGCATTTACGCACATTCATTATGTAATCATCATCGTCCCAGGCGCCTGAGGAACAGCAGTCAAAGTCCTCAGTGAATCAGTTTGAATCAGTTTTAGATTACTTATAATAACTCAATAATATGTGTGTGAGCGCATATATGATACAGACAGCGTGTCTTTGGTGGCTGCGTCATTAGGAACACATGCATTGTCTAAAATCATCTAATTATTTTGGATAAATTTACCAAAATAATAATAATACATATAATACATATTTTTTTGTGAGATTTTAGTTGGTGTTGAGAGCCAGAATAATACAAATGTAGAGAAATCTGAATATAATGAAAATACAGATGAGACAATAAACACATAAGTCCATTTTTAACACCAGTGATCATCTGGAGTAAACTTCAATCCACATTTTTTTGAAGTTATTTTTATGACAGAGCTGCTCTGCTTTATAACTCTGGATTTGAATGGATAATATGAAGCATATAAAACACGACTCAGTCTATAAGGATACTGAGTCGGTTCAAAGTCAAACACCAGTTCATTGGGCTGTTCTCATTATCCAAAAGCAAAAATCATCAACTATAAGCCATCTATCCCTCACTTAAAAAAAAATGTTTTACATGAGCTCATGGGTGTTGTGTTAAGTAATTCAACAATGAAGACGGTGAGAGCGAGTCGGTTCCAGTCAGCCTATTAGAAATGAAAAGGGTAACTATCTAATCTCACACCACAAACCAATTTCAGAAAGCCTGTCAGACATTTACCTACAAATCAAACCAGATCACTGTTATCAGGCTTTACAGAACCCTAAAAAACAAACCACACATTTGAGTCAGGTGGGCTGGAGCAGGAGGCCTTCTGAATTATGAAGGTCAGTGACTGTCTAAAGACAGGAGCCAGAAGCATTGATGAACATGTTACGCTTGTGTCAGAAACTGCTAAACCAGTGAACGGGGAAAAGATACATTGAGGACTTACTTTTACATGTTTTCCCGTCAGGTCTGAGAGCGTAGCCTTGTCTGCATTTACACACACAGGAGTCCTTTGTGTTCATGAACTCCTGCTCACAGCCGTGGCTGCCGTCGGCACAGTGATCAGTTTCTTCAGGAAATACAGGAGGCAGTTTGTCAGTACAGACAGGAAGAAAAACCAAATAGAGTTTTAGAGAGGCTGAAAGTATTTGAAGTGTTATGTTGCATAATATGTTAATAATAATGCAGTTGAAATTTCTATTTATTTTCCATTGGAAATCGAAATTTCTTAAGGGATCACTTTCACATAATTGAGCCTAAAATGTGTTTGTGAATGATTTTCAATGTGTGGTGCGTTTCCATATTCTGGGGTGAAGCAGGGAACTTAAGGAAAGCAAAATAAACCTGAAAATTAACTATAATCATCTCGTCAGCCAGCTTCAACCACTGTATGTGCAGGGCTGGATTTTTCAGAATAGTCTGGACTGAGCAGAGAACAGAGCGACGATGACGATGATTATCGTGGACTCATTCGCTAATGACATTGTGGGGCAGATGTTAAATTAATACTGTCAAGAAAAATAACTCCAATCTTTTGGACCAAAGCTTGAAAACTCCTGAAGTATCACACGGCCTGAAGAAAAGCAAAAGCAGGTACACCCCAGGTCATTGATATGACTTTACTCATCTTTTTACATAACTTGATGTAAATAAGTATAGAACTAAACAATTCACATATCAATGTGATCAGTATTTAAAATGTTGTAAATTCATATATCACTGTTTTGTTGAGTGTAGTGTTAAACAAGTACGTCGACCTAAAATTCATTTGTGAAATTATCTCTTGCTTCCTAAATTGTACACAAGTGTAAAGTTCAGTTTATGTGGACTGGTGGTCTTCCTCATTAGTGGAGTCAGACCCGGAGAAGCTCCTAAGCTTTTAGTAATGTCACAAATGAAGTTCTTAATTCAACACTTAACATCTGAATTTCAGTGAACTGAGAATAAGAACAACAACTGCTTTCAAATCCTGCAGATAAATCTCTCTGCACATAAATTAAAAAAAAAAAAATCAGCCAGAGCAACAAGGCCTATTAGAGTAGAGGTGGACTTTAAATATTTAAACAGAAAAAAAAAAAAAACAGATCTATTAAAAGCAGTGGATTCTTACTTTTACATGTTTTCCCATCAGGTTTGAGAGCGTAGCCTTGTCTGCATTTACACACACAGGAGTCCTCTGTGTTCATGAACTCCTGCTCACAGCCGTGGCTGCCGTCGGCACAGTGATCGATCCCTGCATTGAAAAACAAACAGCAGAGATGTTACTCCTGCCGTACGTTCGGCCGTTGTTTCCTGTACTTTCAGGTTGTTACAGAGATAGAAATTCCCGTACTGCTGCAGGTCTTGCCATCGAGATTGAGGACGAAACCCTTCATACACCTACAGATGTAGGACTCTGGCACGCTGACACAGTCGTGCTCGCAGCCGTGGTTCCCCAGGTCACAGTAATCTATTCCTGAGGACGACATTAAAGAGGAAATACTAACCACGATTTCTTGTATTGTGAGAGAATGTAAACACCCAGCAAAGAGCATGCAAATATTATTTCATACAAGGTGCAGGGCAGTGAACCCCAGACGGCTCAAGCGGTCATCCTTGTTTTTGACAGGATGAAACAATCCTCACATTTCTGCAGCTGCTGGAATGATTGCAAAAGCACACACTTCCTACAGGAAATCTCCCTCACTTAACTTTGGGTTAACGTTCACCAGAGGAGCGTAGGGGGGACGTTTTCCAGCAGTGGGTGGACAGATCTGAGGTGGGAGGGATTCTGGCTTTCATTTGACCTGAAGGTCCATAAAAATTTAAATAAACAATTTGTGCTATGATCTGAATCCACGTTGATCTCTTCGGACGGATCTCATTTCATCTGTTGACGCAACACGTGAAAATAGAGCAAAACATTGTTTTGTAGCTGCAATCTGTACCAGATTACTTGATACATCCAACCTCAAAGATGTGACTGGTGAATGCCCCCACCCACTGAAGACCAGTAAAGGAAATCATAAGCGAGCATATAGATGTGATGTGATGGAAAAGTCAGCAGATTGTCGTTGTCATTACTGTTGCATTTCTTCTTGTCGATGGTGAGTTGATATCCTGGACGGCAGCGACACTCATAGCCATCGGGCAGATTAGCACAGATGTGGTCGCACCCATGATCCACCACTGCACATGTGTCCTCAGCTGCAGACGGGACACATGTAGGAAAAAAAACAAACAACCACAGTTTAAGATAACATGTCCAACTCATGAGAAAAAAGAGGGTTGTAAAGCTTTTGGTTTTTATCTGTGAAACTCCCAGATTACTTCTGAACAAATGTGAAAAAAGAAGACCGTGGTTCCATTGGGGTTAAAACTGAACCAATACAAAAAAAGACATCATTAAACCCTGTGAAGAAAGAGATATTTCACCTTTACACGTCTTGCCATCGGGGTTCAGCGTGAATCCTTTCCTGCACTTACACCTGTATGACGCCGGGCTGCTCACACAGATGTGCTGGCACTGATGATCCACAACCTCACACATCTCTGAACCTGAAGCGCGCGCCAAAGACCATTAAGTTTGAAAAATAAAACACGCATTCTTTCAATAGACACATGGTGGGATGAAAGCAGACGGGATACATCACCTCCACACAGTTTGGACTGGAAGACAGAGATCAGCGTTTCTATCTGGCTGAAGTTCGCCACCAGGTGCACGTGTTCGGAGTGCGGCTCGCTGCCGATGGATTTCAAGGTCTTCATGTCCACCCTGCCCACTCCGATAGCAAAGATCTGGATGCCAGCCTGCCTCGCCTGCGCCGCCACCTCCTCCACCGTGTCCTGAGGTCTCCCGTCCGTCACGATCATAGCAATCCGTGGGATGTGCAGGTCCAGAGGCCGGGCCCCCTTCTCCTCGGTGAATTCCGTCTCCATCGTGTACTGGATGGCCAGACCCGTCATGGTCCCCGTGGCGAGGTGCTCCATGTTCCTCACCGCCTGCACCACCTCAGTCTTGGTGGTGTAGGTGTCGAGGGAGAACTCCGGCTGGATCTCGCTGCCGTACTGGAGCAGGCCGACTCGTGTGGCACCGCTGCCCACCTCAAGGAACTGGAGCAGGTTGATGATGAAGGTCTTGACCTTCTCATAGTCGTTGGGGCGGATGCTTCTGGAACTGTCGATGACAAAGACAAAGTCCAGCGGGATGGCTTTACAGGGAATCTCTGTAATGAAGACACGGTAGAAGTATAGTGATTAGTTTTGATGGAAACTGGCAGAAGAGTCTTCTATCAGACGGAATCACTCACCCGCTGCATTGTTCTGGACTCTTGTCTCAGTTTGCCTGCTGGCGGTGATGGGTGAGGGACGGCGTCTGTCCAGCCGCACTGCATCGCAGCACAACAGGCAGAAAAAGCCGAAGGCCAGGGACCTCATTCTGATTAGAGGTGACAGCTGCAGCAGAGACACAAAAACAAGTGATGAAACAGTAGAAACACTCGCAGTGCGAGCGAAGCACAAACCACGGCAGAATGGAAGTGTGCACCAATCAGCCAAGATGTCTTCTTATCAAACTAATCTATATCTCTTAAAGCTCCGACTCAACATGGAGTACGGCGGTGTCACGCACCAACACATTTGTATCAGATTCTTTAAGTCCTAAAGTTTTCCTGCTCATCATTTAGGAACCAAGTCCACATCCTGAACTCTTCATCACAAGTCTCAAACCAGAGCTTAAACACCTTCTTTTTTTTTTCAGCACAGTGTCTGCTAAAGAGCCTGCTGCTTCCATGGAATATAACTCATGCTGATGGTCCACAACTATTTTTCAATTAACATCCACATTAGTCCTGCCATCAACACAGTTCAGAAGGTGAACCATGCTGCTATGTTTTCCTCCGGTTGCTCATCTCGCCACATGATTCATCACACTGGGAGAAATTATTCTATGAACCTGGTTGAGCTCTGACATTTATGAATTTGTCGTGATCTGTTTTTTTTCCTCAGACTAACGCAGCACAAAGGATTTATACCGGTCGTTATCAAGAACACCTACGAGAGCTGTCACTTAAAACATCAAGTTATTTATATCTAAATTCATGAACAAAATTACAACATATTAATCATTTTACATGCAGCAAGATAATTGTTTGGGACTACGTTGTGAAGGTTAAGCTGATATTGAATATAGTATAAGGTGAAAATCGGATAATTGTAAGACGATTTAAGACGATTCCAACTGATTGGAAAAAGCAGTCGTCCAGTCCATCACAGGTTGACTAGGGAGACACTCAAATGCACACACAATCACAGTTAGACTAAGAGGCAAATTAGAGTTAATAAAGAACCTTAACAGCATGTTCATGGACTGAAGAAGGAAACTCTTAAAAAAAAAAAAATTTTAAAAAAAAATAAACACACGAACAGGGAGAATATCAAACTCCACACAGAAAGAGAAATTAATCAAACCAGTAATTTTATTGTATTTGAAGTCATTGGAACGTAGAAGTAAATTAAAGCGCGTGACACATTGTAAAGTCGTTCCTTCCTGGTGGTCCGGTACCTCTGCGGGACTGTCCAGTCCTGGATGCATCAAATGCAGAGTATGTTTAACACGTGGTTCGTTGTTTTTAACCATTGTATATTTTATTTTAAAATTATACGGGTCTCTTAAAATATGAGGTCAGGCTGACAGTTATCAAAACATTTCTGTCTATGATCTAGACTTGGAAGAACTCTTAGCAGCTTAGAAAAATGACTGAAATATAATACAGATAAAGTGCACCCAATACCACACGAGTACTGACCCCACGAATCAGGACAAAAACAAGGTGGTGTCTCCACAGTGCCCTCAAGTCTGGATGGTACTTTTGCAAACCACAGCTCTGAGTCTCTCCATGCAGTACACCAAAAGAGCTTTTCATTGATGACTTCTCACTGAAGTCTTTTGGGTAGTTTTTTTTTTTCTTTCTATCTATTATTTTTGTTTTCAATCTTTATAACTGATATACAACCAGGCAAGCATTCGGGACTAAAGTAACTTGTGTCACTGGGTCAGAAGAGACATTCTGCCTTAAAATTAATGATGGTTGGAGATATGAATAGGAAGAACTTTCACCTTCTGCATGTTTGACCTGCAAAGCTTCAGATTTCACATTTTAGTGACGATAGGTCTAAATCACTCTCACACAGCCATGAGGAGGAGCGCCGTTTGAACAGCTCAATCTGCTGATAAATGTTGATATACAACAAATTATTGAGGCACTTGAGGGTTCGGTTTTCTCCTCTGCCTTGGTATGAAGTGGACCAACTGTTTGTGCCTGGGCTTTCGGATGTTTGGCTTCATAGGTGGCTTCATGTGATTTAGGAGAGGCTGAAAAGCACCGCAGACTGTTTCCCCTCTCCGGTCCCCAGGGGAGCCGTCTGTAGCCTGTCATGTTCGGGGCTGTCTGGGCGTCTGATCTGTGATCAGAGTGGAAACGATCAACACAACCCTCATCAGGAGGCAGAACGAGGAGGCGATCGCCATATAGAACAAGTTTCATTATGGAATCAATGACTGGGTGGGTGGGATTGACCAGAGCGACGACACTGAGCTGGTATGTTCACAGCTCAGGCAGATGAGCAGTCCCACGCAGATCTGTATATGGTCGCTGCTGACCTGAGACCTGCAGGGTCACATATTCATGTAGCATCACACATGGAGCTGTCGGCCTCTGAACTCGCCATCACTCATCTGTTTGATGTCTCTGTGCCGCGGACCTGACAGTGTTTTCTTCATCAGTCATCCATCAGGCTGACACATGAACGGAGATCCACTTTGCATTCCGGTAGTCTGAAATATTCTAATTTACCAAAACGTCTTCATCTATGAAAGTTATATCATTAAAAAAAATTAAAATAAAATAAATAACAGATCATGTATATTTTTTATTCCAATTTCACCTACTTTTTATTTGCACTCTTTATGGAATCGCATTTGTGGCTATACTTGTATTTTTTTCCACGACAGGGAAATTCCTCTGACAGTCCTTTTGAGTTATTGCCAAAGTTTTTGTGTTTACTATGAAACACAAATACAGCATGTACTGAACGGGCTTTATGAGACTTGATGTCTGCTTTGCACATCGCCTCTCTTTGATGGCTTTTCACGATGCACGTGCAAGAACCTCAGGCGTCTCGTCAGTGGGATCCCAAGTACAAACCAAACAGGTGACTGATGGTGATTCTTCCACTTACATTGATTTTTAAAGGCTTCAAGAATATTAGGTTTCTAGAAACTGAGCAAAATGTACAAAAAGCCTGCTGGGAGCAATAAAGAACTGATATTAATACTAAATCTTACTCACCGTGTTGTTAGAATTGTGAACTTTCACCGATGAAGAAATCCCAGAAGTTGGTTGAGATGGGAGCTCTGAGAGAAAGTAATCAGAGTAGCAGCTCCAGGCTGTAAACATACATATATATCCTGACTGTGTCTGTGCATCTGTGCAGGCTGCTGCTCTGCTCAGCCCCTTCCCTGCATCCACTCTGTTTCTGTTTACTCCCCCTCTAACTCCAACTTTGGAGACGCCTCTTGTTCACCTCGGTCTGCTAAAACAATACGTACGTGTTTCATTCACATTCAGCTGTCTTCACTCACTTTCATTCCAGATGAGTGGAACCAAAGCCCCTGAACTGATCTGGTGAAAGCCCTTTAGAAGTTTCCCATTTCAATTAAAGTTGAATGGGGAAAGACTATAAATGCTCCACTTTGCTCATATATTAAATGTGTACATATTGAAGGACCAACTCATTTTATCTACATAACATGAGAGGTTTTATTTTACAACTGTCTCGTGGCTCATCACTTTTTTTTTTTTTTTTACAAGTAGTGTTTGGGTTAACAGCAGTTTATGGAAAAGTCTGGTGAGAAGAGAAGCCTATGGAGCTCAATCCAGGTCAAAAGGTTTGTTCATTTGAAAAGAAAATGTGATTGAAAAAACATATTTTGAAATCTGAATGTTCAAGGTTTGAGCTTCAATTAAAAAAAAAAAACTAAAAACACTGTATTCATAATAAAAGTAAGTGTATGAAAAGCTTTTTCATCTTACGTATAATTTTGGTTCAGCTCTGGAATTATTTTGATAAAATCCTTTATTTAAATTTTTCACTCTTAAATATATTTTTTCAAATGTAGGTGTTATTTTTTCAGTTGCAGGTTTAATGTTTTCAGATTAGGATCTTATTCTTTTTCACATTCAAATCCTGTTTTCAAGTTTCTAACTTTTTTTTCACTTTCAGATCGTATTATTTCAGATTCAAACTTTTGGCCCTGTTCTGGCGTGGGGGCGTGGCTTCCATTTAGAGGGGCGTGGCTTCCACTGAGAGGGACGTGGGATTGTGAGTGACAGGGTTGCAGATTGCGTCGCCTTCGGGAACAGTAGGTACTTTGAAATACGTAACTCAATACTCTCTAGACATTGTATTCACCCGATAGCTGTAAATAAAGTTATGCTGAGGAGACAAATCACTTTTACAGGCTAGTTTGGACAATTCTTAGCAATTGTCAATATATAAAAAAAAGTTAAATATTACAGATTATTAATTTTAACATCCATACTTAAAGAAACCATGTTTATGAGAAAAAAAAACAACAGAAGCATCTTAAAATATTTTTTCAAAAAAGTTTAAACGGGTCATTATAACCATGACAAAAGGACTTAGAAGAGTGTAACTTATATGTAACAGCTTCAGCATGGGTTAAAAGTAACCTTTTATGAAATACTGTCATGACAATATTTGGCAATGTAATATAAATATGAAATACAAATATCAACCCAAAGGTTTTAGAGTTATTAGCCAAAGAGTTTTATCTAAAACTGTAAAGTGAAAAAAGTATGTTGCTTTATTTTTTAAATCCTGAACCATCTTGTTTTAGTATTACTTGCATACATTTGTACACAGAATTTAAAACTACTAAGAGAAAGTAATCAAACATTAATGAAAAATTATTATGTCCTGCATCCTGATACTGAGTCCATGTACAATGGTCAACATTCAAAATAAAAAGCAGCAGCAGTCATTGAAATCAGATTTTAATAGACAAATAATGTCACATCTTTATTTTCTATACAACAACGTTCCTCAGGTTTGTATTTTGTGTCCTTGGAGGATATTTTGGGGAGCAATCTACATCTGGTGGAGCAGACTGATGTTTACACAGACCAGAGACGCCCTCGTTTAGCCTAATTGAAAAAACAGGGTCCATATTTATTGAGCTCCAGGTTCCTGCGAGCAACTCACTCAAAATGACTTGAAAGAGCAAACTGATGCCAGATCAGAGCTATCAAGGTAGATAAATATCATCTGGGACATTTTCAGTAGAAACACACAAAAGTTTTGATGCTTCAGTCCGACGCTCCTGGCTTGTAGAATACGACGTCATCTGAATTTGAACACGACGGTAAAAGAGGGTGATATGTTCGATATACACTAGGTCGCTCTTGGATCAAGTCAGGATACAGGCAGATGCATTTCTTTGGGAAACTTCCCATCAAGGTGAGACTTCACGTGTGCACCCCATCAAAGAGAAAGTCATGAATGAAGGCAATCCGACCCTGATCGCGAGCAGAGACGAGACAAACAGGAAACACACGGCCGCTTTTGTATGTGCGCGTAAGATAAATATCTCTATCAAAGGTACAGCCCACAAACCACTGTTACAAACACACACAGAGCTTAAAGAAAATTAGGAAAGAAAATAAAATTAGCCATCAAACTTTCTAGTGCTTTCATATGTTACTTCACCCAGAGTCAAATGCATTAAAGTGCACATCATTTCTGGAGTTCTACTGAGAAACAGACAGAAGAGACGGAGGGAAGAGTTACAGGGCAAAACGATCAGCGGGGAAGGATGAGAGGTCACTGTGGTGTGTGTGTGTGTGTGTGTGTGTGTGTGTGTGTGTGTGTGTGTGTGTGTGTGTGTGTGTAGCTACAATATATCGGTGAATATACTGTACACAGGAACACAGGAGAGGCAGTGTGGTGCGTTAATGTTGCTGGGGTCTCAGCGGGGTCTTCAGGCGGTGACGGTGGAGTACGGAGGAGGAGGAGCCTGCTTCGGGGGGACGCTGACGCTGTCGTCATACGGAGGTAACAGCACCTGGAGATCCAGATAGAGGGGGGAGGGGGGGGGGGGCAAGGCTTTGATTAGTCTTGATCTGTCACTTACTTGAAATATTTCTAAATCCATAACACAAAAAGTCCAATATTGTGTTTTATCTGCTGTTTTTATGAACGTGTCCGTGGTTACATTACATAATGACTCTCAGAGTATAAAATCTGCACTTTGGATTAAATTAAATATTTTTAAGCCCAGAAAAAAAAAAAAAAGAGTTTCTCCCAAAGAGGCTGAACTTCAGGATTTCAGATGAATGCCATTATGTAACATTGACATTTTTTTCTGTAGAGGGCAGGTTGCTTTCATATCTAACACTGGAATAACATTGCTTTTATGCTCTACGTGTGATAAACATATGTACACCTCATATGTATCAATCGACAAATATCCAAAGTAATAGGATAGAGTAGATTTCTTTTTAGAGGCGAAAAGAGGCAGTGTTCCAGAAGGTGGACGTTTCACACCTGTTCTAGAAAATCTGCCATTTATTATTGGCTTATATTCTTAACACTGCCCCCGATGGTTACTAGTGGTACTGCAAAGCGAGCTGACAAACAGAAGGTGTTTCTAAAGTCGGATATAAATGAGCCTAAACAGATTAACCAGACCTCCACCGGCGTCAACCATCAACTGGAAAACTGGATATGATTGACGTACGATAGTACGACGGTTCTCAAAGGGTGGAGCAGCGATTCCCTGTGATGCACGAAAAAGCTTCAACGTGGGGCAACAGCAGGAAGAATCGGGGGTTCAGGGATTTTCATTTTCCCTGCATGATGATTTTCCTTTCTTGAAAATATTGAAGATAAATTGGTACAAAAATAAACAACTGAAAATGAGAACTATTCTACAAAATCACACATTGTTATGACTGATGTGATGTTAGTGTAATGGAAACTCGTATTATTATTATTGAATTATTATTAAATGAAGCTTCAGTCTAAAAAAGAAGATATGTTACAACAGTGGCAGATTGTTTCAGACATGAATCATGACCTGTTACATGTTGTCATCATCTTTGTTGAATGATCTGTACATTCAGTTTTAAAACTTCACTACACAGCCGCATGATTGGATTTTAAGATGTGCTGCATTTAGCAATAGACCAAATTGTTAAGAGTGTACAATAATCTGTAGATCTGCTCCAGAATGTTATGTGTGATGATGACATTTGTTAGATTGGATCCAATTATAGTGAATTATGTTACACCTTCTTTGTCAGCACAGTCCTTCTAAAACCTGATGCAAACCAACTAAATGGAGAGGGACCGTTTCAAAACCCACACCGGTGTAGTTCAACTCAAATCTGAAGACAGCGCCGACCACAACATGTCAATAAATCGCACACAGGATGAGACAGGAGTCTGAGCCTCCGGCTTCCTGCAGCAGGTCTTTGGTGATGGTGAGTGCAATGGAGGAATTTCTGTTGCTCCGTTGACCCTTTTTCTACTCTGTAGGAGCTGCCTGTGTGTTCTCAGCTGCTAAAAATCCTACCACAATAATACTACATGATGAAAGCATGATGAACATTTTGCACATTAATGTGTGTTTGCACAATGCTGGGCATGTAGTATTATTGCGGTAGGAGTTTTAGCAGCTGAGAACACATACAAAGTAGAAAAGGGTCAACGGCGCAGCAGAAATTCCGACAAAGTAGTCAGATTTGGGATTTGTTTCATTCATAAGGCTGTCAAATGTGGATGTATTTTAAAAGACGAGATGCGACTGTGCAGAAAAGCACTGATAATGAATAAAAGACACAGTAGTTTGTGGTATGAAAACAAAACCAATTTCAGTCTTAGAGGTGCAGAGAGCAGATCCTTCACCTTCTCCTGGTTAACCCTCATTTTGGTTAATGACTGGTTGCAATGCCGAAGGCACAGTCTGGAGCTCTGCTTGGTCTTGTTTCTTGCTTTATACTCAAAAAAGCTGTGAAAAATCCATTCGTAGTTTTCTTTAGTCAAATGTCTGGCTCTGAGCTTTGTGCAGGCTTTCTTGTCATGGGAAAAGTCCGCGTGTCGGCAGAACGAAGGTGAGTCAACACTCAGCCTGGATCTGCTTTTAACAACACGTCAAACGGTGATGACGCTCCTTCAACGGTTGGATTGATTTCATATACAACAACACCACATGTCTGACCTGTGTGCCATGATTGAAACAATGAGCCACTGAGACGCTCTGGGCAGTCCTGTAAATAGCTCTGATCCTCTTTCAAGAAAACCCTCCTTCTGTCTGAGTGCCGACTGGAAAACCCTCTGTGGATGATTGCCTCCACAGTGCCGGTCATTTGGCTCTGACTGACTGAAGTCAACAACTTAAAAATCAAACGTAACAAAGTATTTTTAGTACAAAACCTCTGTAACGTTCTCTTTTGTTGTGCACGCTGGTAATAAATCAGAGTTGAGGCTTAAAACATTTTCAAGCTTCGTCTACAAATGATTGTGAAGAGTTGACAGGACAAATTCATGGGTGTGGGGCGAAGTGTACACGGTGTATATGAAGGGCCGGAGCTTTCATCGCTTATGTACATTTTATTCTAGAAGTTTGATTTACTGCTCCTTCAATGCCAAGTAAAGCACCTGATTGTGTAGGTGTGAATATTTGTCCTGCCTGTTCAGCTCATGTGGAAAACATCAGTGTAACTACAGCAAAGACCTGCCAGCGGTTTGTTGAGCTCTAATAGATTAAAATGTGGTCGACGTTCATTGAAATAACATACATGCAGAGGTGAGACTGACAGAGAAATAAAAGGCGTTAGGCTGCTGTTTTTCTCTGTGGTGTCAGAGAGCTGCTCCTCTCTTTACAGCTCAGGTGTTTTACACATCAGGAGGACTGTGTCCTCTTCGTAAAAGCCCCCCCCCTCCCTCCCCGCCCAAAAAAAAAGAAAAATCACATAAAACCATGCGAGTGTGTGAAGCTGCCGACCCGTGTTTCAAATTGTGTGGAATGTTACACTCGGAGGAGTTTTGAAATATAGACTGAGAGGAGAGATTCATCACTATACCTGTAAAAGCCAACGTACTAAAAAGGTGAAATATCAGATGGCGCGCATTCTGTGAAAACTGGCTATTACGGTTTTATGTAGCCTCATTTTTTCATTCTCCTTTCTGTCAAAGCAGAAGTGGCTTTAATAGGTGTGTGGGCAGCAGGTAACAGAGCCGGGCAACACGACACCAGCAGGAGGCCCACTGACACCCAGACAGAGCCCACTCGTTCTACTAGAGCCGAGCCGCCGCCGCCGCCGTCTTTCTAATGTCCTGGCCAGCACGGAGCCCCGTCTTCCTGCTCAGCACTGTTCACTCATCCATGCTACTGTAAAGCTCGCCGCTACGACAGACCGCTTCGTGCTCCCCTCCTCCTCTCGACATGACGACTTTACAGCTGCCAGATGGGCCCCGGGCAGAGGAAACCTACTCAGACCGTAAAACGTGAAGAGTGGTCTGGATTAAGCGAGGACATCCTTCTTCCAAAAGTTTGGTTGTTTTTGGACACGGAAGAGAGAAGCAAATCAGGATGGGATATTGTTTTGAGCTGGATGACGACGACGGCATGATATAGCACGGCTTGATGGATTCTGAATGTGGAAACAGTAGACGTGAAAAGAACTTGGAGTATTGCACACATGCTCAGGATTACGGCTGATTCTTATTGTTTCACAAATTTCATTAACATCTGCAGAAATGTAAATCATGCGCTTGTCAAATGTTTGAGAAATCTTTCTCTGACGGCGAACGCTCACTCAAGTGTTTGTGCAGCTGTACGCCGCACATAAGGAATGTTTAAATTAGCTGTGCGAGCTCTCAGGTGGCCGCTTACACCACCTCATTGGAAAGTGTGAATACCATTCATTAATGTGGCCGGACAGAAAAAGATGCAGTCATCTAGAAAGATTCTTTTCTTTCTTCTACTGCTTGAAAATATTGTTAAGTCATTTTCAGCTAAAAAAAAAAGTTCCCCAGCAAACACCATTTTCTTTAAAAAAATATATATGTTCAGGTTGTTTTAAAAAAAAAACTAGGATCTATTAAAGTGACACATAAATCATCAGTGTGACGTAAACTCTAGTTATTCGGAGGGACTTACGGTCGTATCGTTGGTTGTGACGTAGAGGAGGATTTCAGAAGCTCCACGGCTACACACGTATCTGTAGCAGTTCCACACACACGCTATCAGGTACGCCTGATGTCCCGCAGAAAGAGAGAAAAACAAGTTAGAGGCCCGGACTGAATAAACATCTGTAAAATAAAAGACAAGTCAGTTATGTAAGTAACCTATAGCTGCGCGATGTTAGTTACTCATCCGATGAGTGATGATGTTGGTGAGTATTAAGACTGAGGTAAACAATGCTGATGTCGTCGTGTTTCAAATAATAGTGCTTTCTTTTTGTTTCTGACCAGTTTTAACCAGATTACGTTTATGCTTGAGGCTTCTAACCTGAGTCAATGCTCAGATAATGAAATTAAACACGATCCATTTCCCAATACAATCGACGCGGTGGCGCTGGATGTGATTGGACAGATATAGTGACATGCACAGCGTGAATGCACAGTGTATTGAAACAGATCGTACGAGCAGTCTTTTGCCATATGTATATTGCTAATGTGGATATCAAGATGACCCTATCTCAAACTCTAAATTTATACAAATGGCTTTGAAAAGATGAAATACAGTTATGAGAATAACAGAATAACATTTCATACATTCAAATCCATTTTAAGAGCAGCTGCACCAATTGTCATTCCTCATTTAAGTTGCAAGATTCCACTAAAATCCACAGGAAATGACATCAGTCATCGGTTTGACAACAAATAATAACAAAGACGTAAACAGTGCAAAACATTTGTACTAATGTACTCAATTCTAAGACTTTCGTTACTTCTAACTTCTACATAGTTTGTTGTAATGTCAAGAGCAAACGTTCAATTCATTTCATCAATATGAAATACCTATAAACACAAAAACACATTTCTCATGCAAACGGGAAAGTATATGACTGTTACATCATGATTAATACCTGATAATATAAACCTCTGGCAACAAAAAATACAGATCAGGATTTAATAGTGATCCAATACGATGTCACTTGTTGACAACAATGTGAGTATTTGGAATCGGTAACTACTTTGGGGTGTTGGCATTATGCTGATTATTGGATTCAGGAAACCATTTTGACGGCGGCACATTCAGCTTTAAACACTCCACGCGCCTAATTTGTTCCAGTTTGAAACTGTCAGGGTTTTTCAGCACGACAGCAATTTCAGGAAAACTCGCTTTTTGCTCATTTTGATGCAAATTGATGTATCAAGGTGTTCTAAAATATAAGTGGGTCATTTTGTCCCCCGAGAGGCCGTGGTGCGAGCGTACTTTCTGCACACAGGCACACACAGATGGCATCGTGCTAATTCAAACAGCGTCCCTCGCAGTGCATTTAAAAACCGTAATATCGTCATTCACAGAAACCGTCCTGTTGAATTCAAAATTATGTGCAGGTTCTGTCTGACAGTTGTACATCTTTTATAGTAGGAAGAAAAAAACAACTAGTTCCTGTTGTTCCCTGTCATCCAGAAATCATCTGGCTCTCAGCAGGCAGCTTGCTACTGGAGCTCCTCGGCCAAACACAATACCATCTGCTACATCCATCGGCTCGCGGGAACCGAAGCCCGGCTGAGCTCTCCAGCTCCATAATAACCCAATTAAAGGCCACAGTGGTGCTCCGACAGCTTGGTGACTTTAACAGCCTCCACAGGAATATGCAGAAAGTCATTGTGTGCAACAGAAATCCCTCCGCGGTAATGCAAATCCCACTGACAGAGTCATAATCGCGCTGATTCTGCAGAGCACATTATTTCATCAGGTGGCGTGTTTACAAAAGTACAGATCCTGGCTTCTGCCTGGGCTTTCCAGTCTGCACAGATCTTCTTCATGTCAGTTCAAAAACATATTAACAAGGGCTAATATAAGAAGGGGTAGGTTCAGATTATCAGTCTGAACAGTCTTAACTACAAACACGATACGTCATAATTGTGGGTCGTTGAGTTTGTATTTAAATAATTAGGAGGTAAATGTTAATTGTGAGTATTACCTGCAATATGAAGTTAAAGTGTATAAGTTAGATCAAAATGGACTTAAAAAAAGTCATTTAAATAGACAACCTCTTCACTTTCATTGCCCTAAAATAGTGAATACGTTTCAGGTTTTGTACCAACAAACACCATATCAATAATCTTTAAGAGCTTATTCTTTACTTTCTATTCTATTTAGATTTACATTAGTTAGAGAAGCTGAATGCGAACCAGAGTCAAACTCTGGGTCAATTTCTAAAGGTTCACAAGGTCACATTTTAATGATGATGGTGCTGCGAAAACGTAAGACTTTTAGATCAGACAAAACTGTCAGCGCCGGCTAAAATATACACCAGCCGAGGATTACCTTGAAGCCCAGAATACAGCTGATGAAGAGCAGCACGATGAAGACCAAGCACACGTTGCTGAGAGCAGCGACCTCCTCTTTGTAGGGGAAGTTCTCCGGCTGCAGGGGGGAGGCGGGACGACAACAGACGGTTGATGTGAGGCTTCAGGAGCGCGACTCCATTAGACAGCTGAGGACGCACGCTGGAGGTTTCTTACCAGTTGCTGCAGGTAATCCTGTATGGTGTTTGGGTAAACCACGATGCTGACAGCCACCAGCGTGTTGAGAGCAAAGTCAAATATTTGGTAGCAGAAGAATGGAATGATCCATGCAGCTCGCAGCTGAAACAAAAGACGTCGGGACAGAGTTATAGAGGAATACTACATGGTTTTAAATTGACGAACATGAGCGGTGCTGCTGGGACTTCTGATGTTTTCTACAACCGTAAATATAAATGTAGCATTATATATTATTATCTATTTCAATATCAACACGTGAAATGAACATTTAGCAAAAGAGTGACTGAACTGCAATATGTTATGCTTCTATGCTCTGTGCATTAATATTCTTTATGTCAGCCATGAGATGTACTGACAACGGCCCAAACTTCACTTCATTATTTCAATATTACTTCAGACATGGTGACAAAAGCAGACAAATCAGAGAAAAAAAATGACTGAAAATGACATAGTCAACAGTTTGCTCCACTTCTGAAATAAAAGAACAAACTTGATCCAGTTTGAGTCCAATTGTGTCCAATAAAAGTACAAATCATAAAGCAGAAAGATATCAACGTTAAATACAGGAGAGTTTATTCATAGTCAGCCATATGGCAATCGCAATACTGGCCAACATTATCACATATTGCATGCCAAAACTAAAAGTAAATACATATTCTTATTTATAAAGACTAGAGAGGAGCACTGAGTTTACCTTGTATGCGCCATACGTTGCCATCCCACAGATGAGGATCATCAGCAGGGAGATGGCCGAGGCGATGCACATGTCTGGAAGAGAACCAGCAGCACAGTTACAAACACAGTTGTGTTGTGGGGTCACCTTAGTTGAGGCGCTTTCAGTTCCAAATTACATTTCCAAAAATGTTTTCATCGTGGCGTCCCGCTGATCTGGGGAACACAAAATCATGAGCAAAAAAAAAAAAGAAAAAAAAGAAGAGAGATGCAGCATCTGCTCGGTGGTTCGCCTCATGTCAGCCTGACTTCACATCACCTCCACTGAACAGAAAGAATCCTTCTGTTACATAAAGACCAGAAAACCCAAAATACATGTGGCACTACTGGAAAAAAAAAAAGTTACTTTCACTGAGGAGCACTTTTCTGTCCTGCAACCCACTAAAATGTCCCAGTCTAATCTGTTCTGATGGACACCAGTGTTTTGCTGCAGTGATTCACTGGATGAGACTCATTTTGGTTTTTAAAGGTAATTTGTTGCTTTACTTAAAGAGAAGAAGGAGAATTAAGGTTAAAAGTTGGATTCACTTGCTGTAGCTTTGACCGTGTTTGAGAAAAGCAGTGACCACAAGAGGCAAAGATACTGGTGTCAAATTACAAAAACTGCTTTGAAGGAAATATTAATACAACTGCTCTTTTAAGTCCAACATTCACTTGTTACAGCGGTGATATTGAACTTTTACTAACTAATGGGGAGAAACTGAATAGGTGAGCGAACGCACAGCGGTTTTTAAGAGCTTGTGCACATAAAATTTAGGTCTTGATACAAGTTAATTAAAGCTCCAGTTTCACAATGAATACTAGAAATGTGAGATTACAATCAATGTCATCACATTTGGCCTGCACATAATTATAAATACAGTAACATATATAGTCAACTGTATATACCTACTGAAATACATGAGAAAAAAGAAGAGTGTCTATAAGCCTGAAACAATACATAATATAATAGAAGACTTCTTGTTGTACTGTGTGCATTACTTTGATCATTTCTAACACATATTTATTGCATATCTGCCTTTGGATTGTATTTAAGTCTTGTAATTTTGTAAAAATCTTGTATATTTATTATTGAGTGAAACAACTAAATAATAACTCAATAATAAATAACTCTACCCCCATGTTTGTCAAACCTGAAATTAAAATCCCTTAACGAAGTAACTAAGTAAACCACATCACATGCTCCAGTTCCTGTGAATGTGTTATAGTATTAGTGGCAGTAGTAGCAGCCGGTGGTACCTGCACAGATCACAGGACACACTAATCCTCTAGAAGTAGAACAATGCGGCCGTTCCCACTCAGAGACTACCAGCACTGTGTGCTCTGTGTACTGTGGGCCACCTGCAGGCGGACTGTTCCAGCACACGCCGGTGGGTTAAGAAGGCTTTTTAAAATGCTCTGCACAGATGGACACCGGTCTGTGGCTTTGGCTGTTTGATTTATTGCGACTGTCGTCTAGACTAACGTGTGAGGTCCCTTTAACAGCACAATGAATCTTCCTGTAAAGCGGGTGACAACCTGGTCGCAGAGCCAGGCCAGAGTTTGAGTCATCCGTCACAGCTTGCAGGTAGAGCACAGACATCTCAGAGCACTGTGGCTTTTTTCTCCAGGATGCCAACAAGCTGGGAAAGATGTAGTTCCATGCAGGTGGACACAGAGATCTCATGGAGCGACTATCCCTAAGTCAGTGTGGTTCTTTTCACTGTGAGGCTACTTATAGGGGCATTTACTGTGAAGCAGAGGCTGTTTGGACTACTTACTGGCATCATCCATGACATCCAGGTCATTAGCCAACTCAGCGCTGGTCAGGTGGTACTGCTCAGGATCACTGAGCGCTGTGAGCAGGATGAGCAACACCACGGCATTGATGAGCTTAGGGACAGAGGACATATGGACAGATAAAGGCAAAAATATGGGCACACAGGCGGGCGGCAACACAGACAGGTGGAAACCTTCGGAATCTAAACTCTTTAAGTCTGACGTATGAGCGCTCCAACACAAACCTGCAGTCATACACTTTGTTGAGTGTTCACAGTGACAGGTAAACCCTACGCTGGAGATAGTGTGGCTATGTGATCACCGGTCCAAGCTCTGTGCTCGTTCTTTGTTTAGGTCTGGCTGCTGCAGCTCATTATGCAGATGACTCATACATCCCAATTGATCGGGTGAATGTAATGGAAAATTCTCCACAGTCAATGGGCAGCCTGACACAAAAACCAGCTACCTGAAGAGGCCCGCTGCTAATTTATTCATCAGGAGCAGGGGAGAGGATTTTTCCACATGTGGGGTCTGGTTTTCTGGCAACACTTTCCAACACCTTCAGCCTGGCTTGTGCAATCAACTGGTGATTCATCTACAGTTTATAGTGGATGTGCACGATATTAGATACGTGATAATGACGTTGTTGAATGTGTTGGCATGCAGAGTGATGACTGCACAGTGCATGGAAACATATCATTTGTGGCAGTTCAATCAGTGTGATATGTATATTATTGCAAATGCTAATACCATGGTGATGATAAATTAAACTGTACAATCCTCATCTATACCACACATTGATTTAATGGCACAAGAGGGGGAACAGAACATTTAATGATCGAATTGAAGGATATTTCTTTTAAAAACATCATAAAGGAGACGTAAGTAACTGGCAACCCTTCAGACAGTTACAAAAAATGAATAGATTATTAGTTTTGAAATGTAAATACAGTATATTAGCAATTTGAAATGTAAATATTTCATAAAACTTGTCACCATCATTTTGACATGTCGTTGTGGTCGAGGTGCAAGGTCACAATTTGGCCCACTGAGAGTGAACATCAAATGTTTGTGGTTCTCACAATGACTGAATTTGATCAAGACTCACTGTCAGTTTTACTTTATAAGAAAAAATAGCATTTAAAAGATTATAATATGTATGTATAAAAAAACAAACACCCAGAAAGATGACATTGCAAAGTGTAAAAATATTAAATGAAAACTGAACTTTGTTGCCGTTTTAGTTCATATCACTGTGTTTTGCACCAGGATACATCATGTGAACTGGAATAATCTAGAAATGTCATTTATTTTTCGTTCAAGATTTTTTTTTTTAAATACATATAATTTTTCCAGGTATTGTATAAAGATATTTAATTACATTTCCATGTAGTGATATTTCTAAAACAATAATCATAGATTATTATCTTTTCACTGGTTTGGTCCACTTTAGATCACATTGGGCATTCAAGTAAACTGTGAATCACTTATTTAACACTGATATTAAGATATTGAAATCCTGATATTTGAAGTGAGAATTGTTGCTGGCTCGGAGGTAAACAAAGTGCGTCTCTGCCGCGGTGGCTGAGTGACGGAGAGGCGGCGCTCACCATGTACCAGACCCCCAGGATGATGGTCCCCGTGCGGACGTGACAGCACAGGCAGCAGCTGGTGGAGTACCAGCGGTCCCAGGGGGAAACCATCGTCTTGTCCGCCAGCATCCCGAGACGTGGTTGCGTGGGTGTTGCGGGAAAAGAACGCCGAGGAAAGCCTCCTCTCTCCTCTCCGCTCCGCTTCACAAACGTCCGCCGAGCGTCGGTCTTCAACGCGGAATGACCGCGGAGATAATGATCATTAAACGCTGTGTCGTAGCGCGACTTCCGGTTTCACAATAAAGAAACTCCATGAAGAGTTACTTAAATATTCTGCAATAAATGCAAAGTGATAATTAGAAAGTGGTGTGGTTTTGTGCATATTTTAAAACTCCACGCAGTGGAGTTTTAAAATAATCACAAAACCTCACTTCTTTTTGTAGCGTTTTACATTCACGTTGAAAACAAACCTTTGTGTTTCCGGTTACACTTCCTCTAACTTGACTGGCCCTCCGAAAGACGCATGTACTGAGCCTGCAGATGATAAACACTGAGCATGTGAGGATCAAATCCCATGATGTAACCTGGTATTTCTAGAAACTTGTAGGACGCAGCTTAAATCAAATACTTTAATCTCCTAATGACATGGTTTGTCTGCAACATGGAATTTCGGTTAGAGAGAAAGAGATGGAGTGAGAGAGAGAGCGTAGTGTGGCATTTCAAGTTTATGTAGTCCATATCTTTGAGCAAATACAATGATGGTTTTCAAGAGATTGAAAATGCAAAGCTGAACTTGCTGCTGTAACTTCAAACTGTTTTTTCCTCATAATAATCCTGTGCTATTTATTTTAATTCATAGTGAGAGTTTTACATTTATCTAAGCTACTGATAGTGTTTTCTTTAAATGCATTATGCCCCTTGTGATTATGCTGAAGTTCTTTATCACCAGGACATGACATGTACCTTGTTTTTAGCTCATCAGTAGCACACATAACTGTGTATCCACAGATATTGTGTGTCTGTAACATGACACAAACATGTTTTTAATCTGAGATGTGACACATAAAACCAATTTTGTGTATTGTGTAAAAAGTTTAGAGTAAATAATTTCACAACGCAAGTTTCTTTGTTATGCTTTTAACGTGTCACATAAAGTTCAAGCTCCTGTAGTGATGGATCTAGTTAAGATTTGCATGTAATGAATTGGGAATGTGGTAAGTTTTTCACTGTATTTATTCAATTTGTTATATGAAGTATCTCTATATGAACCTAACACAAGCTTATTTGTATTTGCAGTTACCCAATTACAAATAGTGCTCCATTTATAGTGCGTTTCTTACATTATGCTGAAAAATCACATTTTGTCTGTAACGTGACATACACCTAAAGGCCCTGATATGCGTTTACAATGGAACAGGTAAAAGTTAACATTGGAATTTCTTCTATATTGTTATAAAGTACATCATTTGTCTTTAATGCCACACTTAATGTTTTTTTTTCTTGCGTATTTGTAATTTCAGGTCTCACTTTCAAGTGTTGAAACAAAGTACACTCGTTTCATCATAATGCTCCTCTAACACTTTAACCCAACCGATAATAATAATCTGACCTATTGTACGAGCCCATGCTTCTTCTACCTGCTTTATCCAGACAAGGACAGGTTTCTGCAGGTTACGTGTCAAATTGGGGACGAGGATTTGGATGTTTTGCACGAGGAAGCTTCACCAAAATGAGCATGATGTCGAGCTTAAGATATTCAATTAGTTCTCTTTGCAGTTAACCAAATTGAAAAATTGAATGGAGTTTCTCATACAGGTCATGCCATTACTTGAACTCGTCCAGGAACCTAATAAATTGATTAGGCTGGATTAGTAAACACCCTATTGTCTTAATCTGAAATGCACATAATGTGATTTAGTCTGAGGATAATTGTTTGTGCGAGCACACTGCAGCATTAGAAATAGTCACCATAAACGAGAATACACAGGTTTTTGCACTGGACAACAGCTCAAAGGCAAAGACAAAATGTAGAAAAACTGGCCTTTATTTAGTCTTTTTACATATGGCTTTAGCTTTTCTTTTATTACAAACCGGTTTTACAAAAGGGTCTGAAGACTTCTGAATCACCTACAGGAAGAGAAAGAAAAGATGTTGATGACACTGCGACGATACGTCTACGATCAGAAGCTTCCACACAGCTGCAACCGTGAAGCGCTTGGACAGTTAAAAAGAAAGAAAAAAAAAAAAGAAGCGAGGAAACGCTTGCGTTGACACAATGCGTACATCGGACGAGACGAGGCAAACCAGACGGTCAGTCGTTGACAGTGTTCAGAGTCGAACGTATGAATTAAAACACAGAGAGCAGACGTTTCCCTTTTCTGAGTCTTAAACTTTGCTCGGGTCTCAGGGACACGGGAAACGTTTCCATCCTGCAGAGGCCAGCGAACCACATTCCTTCTGTCTGCTCTTTACAACCAAGCTGAATGCACGGTACCAATGCAGCTCACAAATGTCAGCAAATTTAAAATTAAAAAAAAAAGCTGCAAAGCAAAGGCCAGTTCATCTTAATGGCCCAGTGTTTCGTGGCCTGATGCACGTTCACCGTTTTTCACTCGACACAGAATAACCCCCCCCCCCCCCCCGCCCTCCGTTCATCAGCCTCCACGAAGTCACATTATTCTAAACATGATCGGCATTTTTTTTTTTTTCTACAAGTCTACATTTACTACAATACAGCTCCTTCAATCAGTTATTCGATTCAGTGGAATTAGAAAACAGAATCAAGAGTATCAAATGCATACTTAAAAATCATTAACACCGCATTACATTAGATTGCACTGCATCTAGTTTCAGTTTTCAATGATCCACCGACTGACACGCACAATGTAGAAAAGATGTTTCATTGTTTTTCCAGACAGGATTTAAGGTTTTAAGTCCATCACCAAGACCTTCGCTCAGAGTCACAAAAGGTGTTGCATAAACAAGATATGGAGTCTTTTGCATACAGGAGGTCTGCGGAGTGGACTCGGCCTCATGTCTCTCTCCTGGCCTTCTTCTTCTTTGCTGGTTTGGACGCTTGGTTCTCTTCAGGTTTTTCTGTGGGAGCAGAGAGGGAGAGGAAGAGGAAGAGGAAGAGGGGGAGGAGAGAGATGAGCCGCTGCACCTTCCAGCACAACTTCACACGCCTACTTGACAGTTTGTTTCAAGTCGAAATCATCGCACATCCTCCTGGTTCACACCTGAGACACGGTTTAATTAAGTTCTGTTTATAGTGAGTGTGAAGTTGACGGTGATGCTGCAGGGGCAACAGCATTGGGAAACATGAAACATGGCTGAGATGAAGATTTCTACTTGTGGCGGAGTGAAATCACGGTTAACCACTGAGCTTCCTTCTCATTTGAAATGAAATATGTTTGATGCCGATAGTTTGACTGGCTGGTCCACTTAAAAAAAGCACAGTAGACTTGTGATTGTTAGTGTTTTATGGCTTCCAATGGGATTCAAACCAGGGTCCCTACTTTAATTAAGACTTAATAGTTAAAAGTAAAAATAAGATACCAAGCTTAAGCTGATTGCACATTAAATATGAAACCTTCACTTCAAACAAACGACAGACTTTACAAAATGTTGATAATCAATGCTCGTCTCATCGTGAGAAGACCCTCAGTTTCATTTTGGAGGCTGCTTGTGAAGAGTTTGCATTTTGTCCTTGTGGGTTACTCCTCCCGCTCGTCTTCAACTCTCAAATTCAGGCACAGAAAATATACGTACAAGGTTGTGGCTGATGTCGTTGTAGCAGCTGGAATTTGGGGGCTTTCCCGAGACATAACATGCACAAAAATAAGATAAATGCGAGGTCACAGGGACCTCGAGCTTTGGACATTAAATTTTAATCATTTTGTCATTGAGTTGGCGTAAGAGCAGGAAACGGTAGTCAAAAATAATTTGAGAGAAAATGCTAAAAAGACAATCTGCCTCTAGCTATTAACAGGTACTAAAGATGTTTAAAATAAAGTCTGAAGTTAAAGAGTCACAGTCACAAGTCCTGCTGTGGTGTTAGAGGAGCGATATAGCTACCATTCTAAATGTTTCATGTGTGAACTGTTGTGGGTAAAACCCAGGCTTATTGGGCTTCTTCCACTGTATAAACACTGTACTGTGTCTTCTTAAAACCAAAATTCTCAAGAGTAAAGCCAGTGAGCTGCTGATGCATGGAGAGAAAAAAAAAAACAAAAAAAAAAAAAAACAGATGGAATCTAAAACCAGCCCCGAAAGTCACTTGAAACTTGCACCCTACACTTAGTTTTTGTTTTTTTTAAACTGAATGTTCTTTAAACAAGAATTCGAACCCCGGAACCAGATCTCAACCTCAAGACTTCACTCGCTGTGTCAGGAAGGCATGAGTTTGGGCCGAAACGTCATTTTTCATTTGATTCTTTACCAAGCTGGTGCATTTTTGCCATTAAATATTCAAGAAGTCTCTGGCTTCTTTAAATAAATTATTAACTAGTGTAATCTCATGAAGTAACTGAATATTTCCAAACAACAGGTTGAGTGCAGAAGGTCAGGGGCAGCAGCACAACTTCTTTCCCTTCAAGGACAAAGTTAGAAGCAGTTTCAGAAGTTTGCTTTTCACCTGAAAACCCTCCAGAGCCACACAATAGATCATCTGTAAGAGGGGAAACGGCAGAGCAGCATTAACCCAAACAGTGGGCGAGCTGAGCTCAGATAACCGCTAGATTTGTCTCAGAGTGAAAGATAATCCCTCGCTTTTTTGTTTGACACCGTTTACTGTGTGCAGGTGCAGTGTTGAGCTGCGCCATGCTTACTTTGTTGTGCTGGAGCTGGGACGTTGTTCTGCTTGGCAGTGGACTCTCCATCGGTCGGCTTCTGTGGCACTTGTGTGACGGGGGGCTTCTGGGGTTTGTTGTCCTTCACTGGTCGCTCCACTCTCGCCTGCAGGGGAGAAACGAGGAGGTTCCTCTGTGAAAGACCACCACCCTGGATTTGTCAATAAGCCAGAGGAAAACGGTTAAGTGGTTCACTCAGACCACCGGCTCCACTGACCTCCACGGCAGCTGCTTTGACTGGCTGGACGGCAGCAGGACTCTCCTGAACGGGCAGCTGCTTTTTCACCGGGGCTGCGGGTGCAGCCTGGAGCTCCGGCTCCTCAACCTGCACGCCACATAAGAGACATGTCAGTTCAAGAGAAGATGGTGAATGTCAAACAGAAAATGGCCAAAATCCTCATTTACTTTCACTGACCTGGCCGGCTACTCCTCCCTCCTCGGCAGCCTTCTTCTTCTTCTTTTTCTTCTTCTTGGTTTTTGCTGCTCCATCGGCAGCCGTCTCTCCCTTGTCTTTCTCATCGTCATCATCTTCCTGTACGCAGACAGGAAGCAGCATTAAATAAGTACTATTAAAAGCTGCGTTAATTGAGATGTATCGGGGCTCGGGGCTCCATCAGGCAGAAGAAGTGGGGCAGGCGTCCCGAGGCCGGAGCCCGGAGGACACCTCGAGTGCTGGGTGGATATTTTTAAAGGTTCCAGATAATGTCTACACGGGCACAGACGTGTTGGGTTACGTACAGCAGCTCTGATCAGCAGCTCAACCATGGCGGGCTCCGGGCCGGGCTTCTCATGGGCGGCAGGAGGCTCGGGGGTGGGCTCTTCATAGTTGCCCCAGGCTTCAGAGGGGGCATTCCAGTCAGAGCTGGGGTCAACCGAGCCGCCGTCTGAGGGCGCACACAGAGTGTCAAAAACAAAAAGGAGTATTGAAGCTGATGAACTGTAGAAAGGAAGTAGTCTCTTACTTAGTCCAGACCACTCATCGTCCACCCGGGCCTGACTGAGCCAGGGCAGCTCGCTCACCGGTTTAGACTCTACAGACAGAACCAATCAGCGTTGCAACACAGAAGATGTTTTAGGAAACTCTGCCATCTAGTGGCGACAGTCTTATCTCGTTACAGCGTATACCCACCAGCTCCGACTCCCAGTCCACCTAAAGACACCATGTTGAGCTCTGCACCGGGCATTGCCCTGTCAATCACCGTCCACGACTCTGAAACACAGTTTACGCACCACAGCTTAGCACAAATATCAAGCAGCCAAAACATACACAATATACATATTTGGAAGCATTTTGTGGCTCTCTACTTGAAAATACCTCAGACGTGACCTGTGGGTATTGAGTCTTTGAGATAAAACAAAGAATATCACAACAGGAAAACAAAGCTCAGCATCGATGAAGTCGACTGGCTGAATAAAAGAGGGGATGGAAGGGACTTACTGATACTTTATTTTGCTAAAAGGTTTACCATGTATTCACATGAACCAAATAAACTGCAAGTTTTGGTGTTTCAAAAAAAAAAAAAGAAGTTATAAAACTCCGAAGTCTTAGTGGAAAAACTGATTCGGATCATTCCTTACGTTGAAGGTGACAAGAAACCACCATAACAGCAGCTTTCCTAACTCCATTTTTAGCTTCTGTACCAGTGGAGTAGAACAATGTTGACCAAGATAAGCACATCACACGACCACCTTCCCAGTTAGCGGGACTTTGACCCTCAACGTCCCTTTATAGTTATGCACCAACCCACAGTGGTTCACTCAAGTGTCCAACAGATTATCTTCATATGGCACAATAATCAGCAGACCAGTTTGAGTTGGCCGCTTACATTATGTTACGAAGATCAAATGACTCTCAACAGAAACATTTATTTGTCACAATAAACAGAACTTGATGATGCTTTTCAGATTAATTAGTAACCAGGACGGTAACAAGTGTGGAGAATTGTGAATGCCGTCAGTGAGGATGTTATAAAGAAGATTTTATGTGTTGCAATGAATGAACCAATAAGTTCAGTTTTTGGAAAATCACAAGACACTTAATGCCGTCGTCCTCAGAGAGCCCGTTTTCTGATCCGGCAGCTCGTTTAACAGCATCACGAGTTTGACATTTGTCCTTTTTTTTATGCATGGCGTCAATCAGGTGTCAAACTCTTCATTTCACGGGCCACAGAAACTACACTCAAATTTAACCTCAACTGAGTCACCAATAAAAAACTAACATTTTCTGCATTACTAATCTTTTGCTCGATGGCACTGCTGCCATCTGCTGTACAGTTCTGGGTCTTAAACAGTCTGTTCACCAGTGTGGCAGACAAGGAGCAGATGTTAAAATTATTTACATTTCAACCTATCATCATCATATTTTTTTCCCCATTTACCTCTAAAGTATGTTTAACACCTCAATGTCAGAGGGTCAAGAAATGTCCTCCTCACTAAAGTGGACACAGAAGAAATCAGACAACCTCTATTGTAGCGCTCAACATGTAGTCATAGATAAGAAACATCTTTACCATCGATCCCTGACCCCCACATGGGGGTAGTCCAGGGGCCTGTCTTTGGGGCAACAGTGTGGGCGGGGGCCTTTACTGCCTTGTCAGTCACTTGTGCTGCCACCTCCGTCACCTCGCTGCTGTTAACTAACACCAAGAGAGAAACATTGAACTCTGGGCCCCACATAAACACTCTTAACACTGCAGTTCCCAACAGTTCACTTCTGCGCCACAAAAAAAGAAAAAAAGAACAAACCACAATGCAGACTGACCTTCCAAAACAGTATCTGCACATAATTACCTCGAGAAACGGCGGCTTCCATTTTCTCGGCCTTGACTTTAGCGGACTCTCCTGAGAATGAAGAACAAGAAGTTCAACAAAGGCCTGGCGCACCTGACAAATGAGGGTGTTTTTAAAGCCCCAACACCCACCACACTCCTGGCTAAACTCACTCGAGACTTAATTCCATTCCCAGTGTACCAACATTTATTGTCGATTCTGACCACAGGAGACTGGTGGAAGGCAACAGCAACATATACAGACAGAAATATCTCTCTCCAGATGCCAAATTAAACTGTTTACCTGCAATGATCTGCAGTGGTTGTACTTTATAAATGTATAAAAAGAAAAACAAAATACACCTTCTCTCTACCAAATTTCAAATGTTCCAAAAATTAAGAAAACCTCCCACCTTTTTTCTTCTTCTGGCCTGCTGGCACTGGGGCTGCAGCGGCCTTGGGCTGCTCTGGGGGGGTGCTCACAGGTGTGTCCCCTCCCCCGGGACTGGCTGAGCCGTCGCTGGAACTCTTGTCTTTCTTGCGCTGCTCGCGTTTCTCCTTGTTGCTGACCTTGGTTTCCCATGTGCCTGAAAAAATGCAGCACTGGGATTAGTTGCAAAATACTACAAGGGTTCATTATGAGATTAGTGAGGAAATATGGTATGGATTAGGCCGGACGGAGTGATCTATGAAAAGGGAAATGCATTTTGTGGGGGAGCAGTTTCTCAAGCAGAGAGGTAGCTGAACTGTGATCAGAAGCAAAGCCACATTCAAATTCACTTTGTGGTTCAGTGGCCTGGTTCCAGGATGCAGTCAGGGCTGTAAATATTTGTATACTGACACAATCTTCAGCATTTCAGTTCTGTATATCACCAAAACGGATTTGAAATTAATTGATTTGCACCTCTAATTTTAGGTTATATACAGCAATACAGAGTAAACATTTTATAAATTACTTTAAAAAGGCTTCTTTTTCAATGTGGCCACATTTTTTTCCTGCAACGTGTCACACTGTTGGAGCAGTTTTTGAAGCACGTTCCAGATTGTAAATGGTGGTAGTTGTGGGTAACCAAAAGTAATAACTTGATCGCTTTCAAGGACCCGACTGTATGCCGCCTTAAAAAGATGGCCGCGTAGTCCCAATGTAATTAACAACATGTCACCTTCTTCTGGTTCTTTTCCATCAGCAGTCACAGTCTTTGTCTCCTTTACAGTCTGTTTGGCCTTTTTCTTGGACTTCTTTACCTGCAGAAAATGGCAAGAAAAGTGATTAAATGAGCTTGGGTGAGTTCAAGTGAATAGTTGAGAGGATGTGGGACATGCGAGTTGCTCGACATAAAGAGCAAGTGGTCATTTGACACAAGCTGCCTAAAGCACAGACAGTCAATCAAATCAGCAGGCTCAGGCTGCAGCTATTTATAAGTGAAACTACATCCACTGATCAGGAGTTCCTAAATATGCACATTTTCTCTGCCATTTCATTTGCTGGTGTCTGATACATTACATCTCCTGAGCAGAACACTTTCAGGAACACTGCAAAGTCTTTTAGAGTGATTTTATGAGGGACTTTGTGAGAAAGCAGGGGGCATCCCTCAGCTCCTGAAACCCTACACTGACACGACTGCATCGGTGCAGAAACGCGGTGTCTCTTTGGCTGCCCTCCAAAGACAAAACCAAAAATAATGCAGGGGTTTGTGAGGAATTCGCCGAGATGACCGCAGCACCGTGTCTGCATTCACGGTACTTTTTGAGGCACATTTCCGCGTTACCTCTGCAGCCTTCTCCACCTTGGCTTCTGGTGGAGGCGCCTGGTGATGTGGCACAGCCTCCTCCGGCACGATGGCTTCTTCCTGTGGCTCGGAAACCGCCCGGCCATTTGGCTGGGCTTTCTAGAAAAGACATGGAAATGTTAAAGAAATAAAATTTTCAAAAAATCACACACAGAGAATCGGTTAGAATGTCGGCGAGAGGCAGTTCGAACACACAGCAGCACCCAGGATGCCGGAGCGGCTCTGGAGCCGCGGTGGCCCGGGGCTAGCTGTCACCGCTAGCCTGACAGCTCGCCCGGCTAACGGGAACCGGACGAGGCCACCGGAGGCTGTCACACACACGCCATCTACCTTTTCAGCTTTCTTCTTCTTTTTCTTGGGCTCCTCGGCTTTCACCGGCTTGCTGACGCCCTTCTTTATCTCGACTCCCTCGTCCGCCGGGCTCGCAGCGGGACGCTTCTTGAAGAGAGGCCGGCAGACGGAGGCCCACAGGGCGACCATCAGCAGCAGCCCGCCGCACGCCGCTAAGAGGATCATCCATGGCGGAATCAGTTCGGGCTTCAGTCCCACGTCCACGCCGAGCTCGGTGCGCAGGAACTCCAGGCCCTTGGACAGCAGCTCGTTGAGGCGGCCTGCGAGCAGCTCGGCCTGCCGAGTGGCCGCGTCCTGCCACTGCTCCATTGGTATCGTTTCTCGAACAACAGACCGATTAGTCACGCTCTGCCCGCCGCTAACCGCGCTAGCATGCAGTGCTAGCTAAAAATAACGGAGCGACTTCGACATGATGGAACACCGTCAATTCTCCCACCAGCCGCATCGGTCAAGCTTAGACGGACAGCTCGCCGGGTGAATGATGATATTGACTAAGTGAGCAGACTAACTCGCAGGCCAGCCGCCACCATGATCGGATAATACGGTGCCGTTAGCTTGACCAGAACGCCTCTAATGTGACCGCGAGTCAAAGCAGGTTCACCTCATATGGCTCCCTTTGACTGGAGGAGAGACGGTGCCTTCACGACCGTCGGAAACTACACATCCGGGTAACAAATCACAGCAGCGTATGGCAGCAATACGTCATTTTACAGTCGGAAAGACGATTTTAACACAATTATTTGTTCCACTTGAAAAATGTACCTTAACTGTCGGACAGAAAAGATATGTTCGGTTGAGACACAATTAGGTTAACAATTCCTGGCAGATGCATGTGGCGTTTCACTTTTTCCACAAAGGTACTTGAATGCAACAAAAAAGAGCCACGACAACCCAAGAGAAATGGGCGGGGCTATAACTTCCTCAACGCTGATTGGCCAAAACGTTCAAAAAAGCCTCAAATCTGACATTTACAGATTCTACTTATGAGCCATATATTGTAATTCATTTACCATTTATCCACTTTATAGAAAATGCATTTTCACCGATAGCTTACTTTTGCCTGTTTCAGCACTTTATACCAGGGATGTCAAACTCTTCAGTTCAGATGCCACATTAAGCCCAATTTGAGTGGGCAGAACCAGTCAAATGTCAATATAATTCTTGTGCTTGATCAGAGGAGAGTAGCTCTCGCCCTTTTTTGTCAGAAAAAGTTGACATTTACAAAACAAAATAAAAAAAATCAACTTGAGATGCAAAATACAGAAAAAGTCAAAATACTACATCTCATTCTACTTTGGTTCAATTAAAAATGCAACCAATGACCTTTTTTACACGGCTCTCCAGGCCGCCCTGTACGTTTGACACTGCTGCTTTACATTTTTAGTCACATTCACACTCCAATACAGAGAGCACTTTACAGAAAAGTGTAAAGTGCTCAACTGCCACTTTGAGCAGGACACTTCTGAGGGGGATTGAGACTAAAAGATGACCTGCTTTACCAATAGTCAGCTGCCTATGGATCTATATGAATACATTTAATAAAATTATGCTTCACATCTGTTAAAAACATTCATAAAAGCCTAACACACTTTTATTGCTTTCGAGAAAAATTAGCACAATGAGATCAATGTAAGAGTCAATGATATCATGGGCAATAACTAATATTATCCAACATACAAGTCAAAACCAAAGTAATGGAACAAATGAAACAGGGATTTTATCACCAGGATCAGATTGGTCTCAGATAAACAGGCCTCTTTTTCCACTAATACGACATTAAACCTCCACTTGACAAAAATCACAATGGACAACTTATTTGCATCCAAGTTTATTTTGAAATTCCCTACTCCCCCTGTACAAGAAAAAAAAAGACTTTCCACAAAGGCAGCAGTGAACAGTCAGTACTTATCTAGGGAAGGAAAAAAAAAAACTTATAATCACAGTGTGTCTTCTTTTCTTCTTCTTTTAAATATTTCTACTGCTGTCATCTTTGGCTGGGTTTCCGGCAGACAGTTTTCTGTCAGACCAAATTCCTGGGAAGCAGAGGTTGAAGCCAATAGAGCAGAGCTGTGGGCTTTACATTTTACAGTGCCAATGCAGGAATGTTCTGGACCGTATACCTGTTCTTCATTAACACACACACACACACACAAAAAAAAAGGAAATAAAATAAAAATTGAAATAAAAATAACAAGCCGTTTGTGTTCACAACACAAACAAATATTACCGCCTGGGGAGATAGCGACAGTATGTCGAATTTCATAAAATTGTTTAGACAAAAAATAAATCTACAAAAATGGAGCTAGGTAAATATTACACAACAGTAAACATGTTTTTCTTTTTTCCTTTTTAAACTCTTTTGTTGAACCTCTACACGAAACCAAAATTCTTGGTCTTAATGGCTAGCAGGAGTTTCTGTTTGAGTATCTGTTTTGAAGAGTAGAGTGGCACGTAGAGACGTGAGATGCAGGTGTTGGCTGTGGGGAGGTGCTGGTCGTCCGGAGGCCGGATGGTGATGGAGGGCATTGGCTGGAAGCCCTCCTCACTGGCTGGGAGAGACGGACTGGAGGTCCAGAAGTACACCTGAGGAGCAAGTACATAGTTACTCATCACTGGATTTGATATTTTACTGCACATTAATTCAACGTGTTTATATATAAAAGGCGATAAAAGGCTCAAATGATTTATTTTTGCCCTTAAGGCAAATCAAATGGTTTGTCCGGCAGAAAGAATGAGGCGCCATGTGAGGAGCAGCTGGAGCGGAGGAGAGACAGGAGGTCTGTGTGAGGAATAAGCTGAGGAGTTATTATGTATATAAACATCTGAGGAGGGGCACCAACACATCATCTGATAACAGTATTTAACATTGTAACAGCTTTTTTTTTTTTAAATCTAGTACATTTTCTTTCAGTAAAATCCTCCTCGTCACACCAGGAGGTCTTATAAGCAGAGAAAGACTGTTGTAGATGATGCAGCAGGCAAAGAGAACAATCTTAAGTGAGAAAATTAATTCAAAAGAGCTGCACCATGTGCATAATAATGATACTAATGTGCAGTAAAAGCCACTAAACCAGACTAATGTGGAGGTTATTTTCGTGTTTAGACAGTTAATGGGACCCAAACTGAGAGGATGTGATTCTTTTTAATAATTCAACACCTAAAAATGCTGCCGGGCACTGAATTACTGAAAACTCTTTCTGGTTTTTAGGACACTGTGAAGAGAAGACACTTACCAGATCTTGCCTCTCAGTCATACTCATCTTTTCCACTATGGACCAAAACCAGCGTTTAAACTGGAGAAGTTTGTCTGCATTTTCCCCTGCAAGTTAAACCAAATGTGTTTAATATTGTGCAAAACAAAAGAGCCTCCTGATTTTGAAGAAATTGAACATGAAAGGCAGAGAAATACACAAACCAGATTCATCATTGAAGGAGGTGAAGCTAATGAGCATCTGGACGTTCACTTCTCCACATCCGTTGACCAGCAGCCTGAAGTCCTCAGCCGTCAAGTCTTCCAGGGCGTTCTTAGGGAGTACGTCCAGCAAACCTTTCCTCATCGCCTGAAAAAACACACAAACCAGACGTGTTTACAAATGAACAAACACTCCTTAACCCTAAAAGTTCATGCTTGGCACAAGACAGGATATTTTTAACATTTTACTTACATGAAGCGGCTGCTCAGCCACCACCAGCATTCTGTGCTCCGCATACTTCCTCACATACTCGTACACGTTGAGGGGAGTTACTGGCATATTGACCCCACCAGACAAAAGCTCCACCTGAAAAAGGAACAACAAATGAATACTAGGAACTACAGAAGTACCAAATAGCCTAACTATACAGCTGTTTTTAAGAACTGTTCGTGTGTCTTCATCTCATGCTCTACAGATGGGTGTGATGGTGTGCGAGCCTTTTGTGTTCCACTATTTGTTCTACAAGAATTACGTCTCTCCACTCTTTACAGTAGAATTGCAGCCTAATTTCATTTTCTGGGTTATGCAAAAGACCAAAACACTACATTTGCACTCCTAAGCTGACATGGTTGATGTATTCCATCTCTATTAGGTGATGACAAAGTCCGTTACCTGTCCAGCTCCTTCCTCTTTGCAGAGGTCGATGGCGAAGGCCAGGTCCATGGCAGCAAACACTGCGTCTGCTTCGCCAGCCTGTGAGTGGCGGATGAGCTGCCGCAGGCTCTCATACATAACCGGGTCAAAGAAGGCAAAGTCATGCCAGTTCACCTGGAGTAGGACAGATTGAGAGGACATTTAGGATGTTTAATTTGAAACCAACGTGCAAGCAGGTGCTGAGAGTACGAGTCATGTCCATGAAGACGGGCTTTGTCTTACCTTTCTCCCAAGCAGCACTTTGATGACGTGTCTGTTCAATGTGATTGGACAGAGTTCATTCTGCAGCAGACACAGCCCCAGTATTCTGCAGAACAAACAAAACATGCATGTTGTACAGACTCCACGTTTACATTTTCATACAATCAAATGAAAAGTATAAATCTTCCACATCTCTCACCTGCCGATGTTACGGAAGCAGTTGAGTCTGGCCTCGGTGTTCTTGCCTGGCCGGGGGGAGTAGAAGCCTCGTTTGCCAGGTTGGTAGAAGAGAGGAGCGTTATCGTCCCCGTCGTCTGGGTCATCCAGCTCCATGTCAACCACACTGCGTGTTGAACCATGGCGCTTGCGGTTCTCCTGCTGCTACAAACAGATGAGTGGTAGTGATTAGGCCAGGGTTGACAAAATGACCGTCAGAAGAAGCTGTGTGAAGTATGTGTTTCTCTAGAATCCTTCAATACTTAGATTTTGCAAGATGTTGCTAAAATTGAGGGGGGGGGGGGGGGGGGGGGCAGCAAGTAGTAAAACATAAATAGAAAGTAATTTACTTGTGCTTTCTCTGGAGCTTCTGGAAGACCCAGGTCCAGTATACTGTCGGCACCATTTTCCCTGCAAAGACGAGCAAAAGGTTTGTTAAAAATAAAGCAGTGGAAGAACAGTATGAATGGATATATATACTGAAATGCTACAAGTATGTTTTATTGACACACAAGACAGTAACACTTCATCAGAGGACTCAGCAGAGACAGTTTGAGTTCTTTACCTTCCATGTGCAATGAGGAGCTCCATAGCCTCCTCCACCCTGGCTCTGAGAGAGTCCTCACTCGCCAGCAGCAGCAGGAGCTGGGCAGGAGAAAGCTCCAGCAGCATACCAGTGATTTTACTGGCAAAAGCCTGACAAGACAGCAGATGGAGAAAAAAAAATGTGTGGCACAGAAAAGATACTGAATTCAAACACAAAATACTTTCAAAGGAAGGAAAGCCCCCCAATGCCTTGTCAATTAATCCAGTTCAGCATGTTTTAGTAAAAATCAAACCTCAGCTTGTTGCTTTAAACAGAGTATGAACCGGTAGTTTAATTGTTTTCAATGCTTTGTGTTGATGGTTTCTTACCGGCTGCATTGCATGAACTCGTGGGTAAAGCCTTTCCCCAAGCGCTTGTCTGTGTACAGGCAGCGGGTCGGGCTCATCGCTCGGGTTTCCTTCTGACGAAGGCCTGAAAGGCCTGGTGTCTATGGACAGCTGCCTCCGTGAATCCCTGTAACAAACAGTTCTTGTCACTAATTTAATACACACCTTAAAAAAAATATATATATATTCTATTCTCAATAAATAATATTCTATACATATTATAAAGCTACGTTTACCTGTCTCTGTCTCTTCGAGATCCTGCTCGAAGCCCTCCACTCCTCCTCTCTCTCTCGCGGTCTCGGTTCCTCAGACGCTGCATTAGATCTGCACATGCAAAGTACAAACAAGTTCACTTTTGACTAATTTTCTTGCTGAAAATGTGCACTGAGCCTTGTATTACTATCTAACATCATTTGACACAATGAAATGAGTTCCATGATACGGTAGTTTCTATGTATTGTCATACTTGAATTGTAATCGTGATGACACGTACTGCTGGCCTGCATGCCCTTGCTGACACTCTGAACGCAGTCCAGGTTGGGCAGCTTGTCGTTGGAGAGGAGAGCCAGAGCGATGGCCGTGTAGAAGCTGCGGGCCACGCCGCTGCCCTCGCCAGGCTCGTCTTTAAAAGTGACTTTAACCCGGTGTACAGCCATGGGCGTGGTGGTGCACCGCCTGCCAAAGTGTGTGTTTAGCTGACGCATGGTCTGCTGTATCAACTGGTCTCTGTCACGGTCCACCTCCAGGGCCAGGTCGCGGGACTGCAGGTTCCTCAGCTTCTCCATCTCCCGGCGGAACTTGGACTCCTTCACCTCGAAGCCGCCCAGCTCTGTGAGGATCTAGAATAAACACAGACACAGGAGGGTTGTTTAAAGTGTGATTGGTCTTCCAAGTCAGCATGACTGAGTATTTTTACATAGAAAACCATGGCCTTGGCTCACTGCAGCCGATTCTACGCTCGTGGATCAATTTAATGTGACAATGGATGAAGAAGCTTAAGTATGGAAAGGTATGATAATAAAAGGCAAACCTCTCACAGGTTGAGCAGCAACCAAACATCATAAAAAAAATTACCATATACTTAAATTTCTAAATCAACACTAAGGTTATGCCAATCAATTGAGAAGTCATTAAGTTATTACTTTACAAAATGTATAGGTTTCTATTCAAACAGTTCTATCTTTTCACCAACAAGAGCTCACTTTGTAGTCTTCCATAATCGATGTGTTGAACATTTGCTGGGTGATACAGGCTTTTCTGAGATTCAGCATTCAACATGTCTTAAGTCATTGCATTCAAGGAAAAATTGTGATTTCCCTTGATTAGAGTTCCCTTTACTTTGGACAATGAAACAATTTATCCAAGCATTAAAGCACCGTGAAGAGATGTTTGAATAGATGACTGATGCCAGCAGGAACACAAAAAAGTTTTTGACAAAATATAAAAGTTGGTCTTTGCTATTCCCCCCCATCTTAAATTAATTTCAAGATGAAAATGTACCGATCCGGGCTCCGCTCCTACATCCTCCATGAAGACACGACCAAACAGTTCCAGGGAAAGACGCCACCGACCCAGCAGCATGTCATGTGAGATCATCATCCCCATAAAACTGCAGTGAGGCCTAAATAGGAAGACAGTATATGAATTATCAGAGTGTTGGAATGATTAAAGATACCATGGAAAAAGAAATTTATACAAAGTTAAAGCAAGTTAAGAAAATATTACTTTACTACTATATATTGCCCGAGAACTGTTTAAGCAGGAAACCTGGTCCTATACCTGAATGAGGGGAGCGGCGGGCCATCGCTCTCAGTGAGGCCGATCTCAGCCAGCAGGCTGCTCTTCAGCTGAGCGGCGAGGTCGTGGGGCGAGGGTCCTGGTTTGGAGGCCTCCAGCTCCTGCTCCGCCAGCGACTGGCTCTCACCGCCCCGCTGGTTGGCTTCCATACTCATCACGTTCTTCAGGTTCGCCGAGTAAGACATCTTAGTGGGCAGAATCTGTTCCAGCAGAGTAAAGTTGTTCTTTACTAAAACATGTCTTCAGATGACGGCAGCGTGATGATGACAGAATGAAAACATGGAAATGGCACACACAACACATGCTATGTTCAAATATCCACACTTAAATGAGTGTGTACACAGATAGACTATCCAACACATGCATTATTTCTCAAAAAACAACAGAGCTGGGCGGAAATAATGAATCCTGGATAGTTTCCACTCATTCTTATGTATAATTTCGGGTACTTTAGCATTTCAATAGAAATCTTTATGCATGGATATCAGAACACAGCTACCAATGTGCTTGTCCAGTGAAGAGGGGTGGTATACCTGAGAGGGGGGGGGTAGAGAGGAGCCCATGTTTACCTCCAGGCAGTTCCTGTCCATGCTCGCCTCAGCTAGGCCTTTGGTTGCCATGTAAGAGGAGGAGTATAAGCCCTGAGAGGGACGACCGAACAGATCCTCCTTTCTGGCATTAGGCTGTCGGAGAGGGAGCGAAATTGAGTTTGAGCTACAAATGTCATTTGTTTATCACATGACATATTTGCTTTTCACAGCGAGTCTAAATAATGACTGCGTGCTTTGTCTTATGTGTTGCTGCCCTACTTTCTCAGAAGTATTGTCAGAGAGCAGTACTGGTAATTTCAAAGAAAACGATCGGTATTCGGTGCATTTTGGACAAAACACAGAGAAACCAGCCACATTACAACTAAAAGAAAGATGTCTTGGGATGTAACCAACAATTATATCCAAATCATCAGCAGTGTCATGGCCTGATTATCTTCTCTAAAAAACAAAATTATTGCAGGAAATACTTTGATCTGAGACATTCAAAAATGTGGCTGGCTGTTAAGAGTGTTATCAGTTCTATAGTGCAAGTTCTCAGGTCTGCTGTAAAATATCTCGCACAAAGTTGTTTCAAAACTACTTCATTAACTGGCTGAGGGCAAAATTATAGTCCGACTAGAATATGCCTTCATAAAAGCTGAATCTGAACCAACATCCGATCATATCTGCACCATCCAGACACTTTCCAGTCCATATTCTTTCAATCGTTTTGTCCTTTATAGATCGGAGCGCCACTGCTCAGCTCATTTGAGCATTAAACATACTAAATCACATATTTTAAGACAATGTGAGCCAACGCTGCATGAGTTTAAGATGACTAACTTTTTTGTCACCGTCTCTCTGAGTGACAGAGGAAGAGCACAAAATCTGACCTGCAGTAGGTGGGGCTGGTCTGCCAGTGGAATGGCCTCAGCCAGAGGAACGTCGAAGGGGTTGGGTGGGATGCAGCCCAGGAAAGTCATGGAGTCGGACCGACGGAAGAAGGGATGGTTCTGACCCGTCTCAGCCGGAACTGGATCATCGTCCTTGTCTTGCAGAGTCGAACCTGGAACAGAAAAGAAACGCTCTTAAAAGGCGGCCATGTATGAGGATTATTTCAGCACTGACAGATCCACAAGAACATTCTGTACAGATGAAGGCAGCATTGAAATAAAACCAAGTGACTGCAATACAACAAACTGACCGACACTATTTAAGTTTATTTACTGAGTGGTGAACAAAATAAAGGCTCTAGATCATCAGTCCATTAAAAAGGCTGAGTAGGACAGAAACAAAGTGCAAAGTCTTTAAAATTCAACCAAATTTTCAACATTTTGCTCCAGTCAAGATGAAGCCAAACCTCTCATCTCTTGTCTTTTGCCTAGTATAAAGCTTAATTACAGTTTGACAGACAGTTTTGTTTTTTCCAGACCACGAAATCAAGAAAACAGCCACAGTAAAATTGTCTCAGCAGTTGGAACATGTGTTGGTACAACTTGTGTCGTCATGATAACTAGTTATGATCCACTTTGAACTTATTGGGTCAAATATACAGCAAGAGGAAGGAAGCATGTAACAACATGCAAATCAAGATGTCTGTGCAGTTTTTATTACTCTTTCACCACTGGAGGTGCACAGCGGGATCATGACATGAGGCACGGCCTTGTTCGAGCTCAACAGACCAACTTCAGATAACAGTTGTATATTATACTTCAAAATTACAGGGAAACCTTTACTTGGTACTTTTAATTTAGTTAATATTAAATGACTAGGGAGTTGTTTTTTAATATCATAATAATCATCATGCAGCATCTAATATCAAACACAGTACATCTGGCTTACTCTGATTTGTGTCCTCATCGTTCTCATGCTCAGAATCTTCATTGTCCAAACCAAGCTCCAAAATCTCTCGATTCCTACAAGAGCAAAACGTGTATAAGAAGCAGCATTTTATCCAAATCCACATTTTGTTTTTGTTCAATGAAGTAGCTTCTAGATAATGATGGGAATGTAAGTGGCAAGACTTTTCCCAAAACATCAGCAATAAATTAAAGGCAGCGTAATGATCATTTACCTCTTTCTATCAATCTGTGGGGTGTCCAGTGTGGTCTGTTGGTTCATGGCCTTTATCCAATAAATAAGAGCCTGGAATACGTAAGCCACGTGTTTCAGCGAGCACACGTCCAACACAGGAAGAACATCCGAGTGCTCGTCGTTGTGGGAGCGCATCAGTGAGAGAGCGTAGTTCAGAAAGTCGCCACGTGCAGACATCATGCCTTGTCGAGCCGTCAGCAATGTGGCCGCCCGCCTGAAATCAAAAACAAACAAGTCAGTCTGTGGAGGAAAAAAAAACTTAATTCGCTTTACCTCAAGATTGTTTTACTAACATCTTGTAAAACGTCAAGTGAACTAGGCAAGTAAATAAAACATATAATGAAAAGATCTACCTGCGTCCCTCCAGAGAGCGCAGGTTGGCCTCTTCCCGGGCGGTCATGCGCTCCCTGCGAGCAGAGTGCTGTGAGGCGTGCAGTGGGTGACTGGGATGACCGGGATCTCCAGCAGATGACAACGCGGAGCCGTACCGCAGCTGAGCCTCAGTGGAATCCATAATGGAGACCATCCAGTTCCAGGTGGGAATCAGCTTCTCCTCAACGTAGTTCTGGTCCACACAACAAACAAATGTCACTTTCCTTTTCATGATTAGAACATTTACTTTTGTACATTGAACATGTGACGACAGAGCTTATAACACATAATTCAGGAAAAAAGGCTGCACAATATTATGTGGCTGCATATTGCAATAACTTGTGTCTTTGTCCTTTGAGATTTGTTCCTCAAAATTACAGTCCCCTGCTCTTGCTAGTAATTTACACCAGGTGTCACTTTTTTTTCTCTTCTCATTATTTCCATCAGGTGTACATCTGCAGTTCCCACCAGCCTGCTTTTAGAAAAGCAGTTTTGTTGATTTAGGTCATTTTACTTGACGTTTGTGCTTCAGAGTTCCATCCTGTGGCCACCAGATATGAAATAATCATGGCCGTCAATCAATCAGAATTTTTCGATTAATCGCTCAAGATTAGTGAAATAATTGTAATTAATCACATTTGTCTTTCATATTTATATTCCATTGTTTTGATTTTGCAGAGCATGAATGCTCAGTACATGGAAAGACCATTCATCACAGTTCAGCCCGTCTCATGTGGCGCACTTGTCGATATATTGTGGAGCCTTAATTCAATCACATATCATGATCTGCTTTACCTGCAGGTTGACTGCATCCTGGTAGGTCAGCTTGACAGCGGCAGGGTACTGGGAGTAGACAAGATGGTTGTACTTCGGAATCAGACTCATGAGGTCCGAGATCTGTCTAATGACGATACTGTAGGCGCGGGCAAGACTGCTGGCAGATGTCAGATAGCTGCTGGAGTTGCTTGCTTCCAGAGCGGCAGCTGCTGCAGCAGCACTGGAGCTGATTGCGCTGGAGCGACGCAGGTTGGTGGGGTCAATATATATCAGGCCTGTAGAACTTGCTACAATAGAGACAGATCATACAGGAAGAGTCCATGAACTCAATTTCCACGACACAACAGGTAATATTGCAGAGACAGCAGAGGCTTACTGACCAGCTGGTGTTGAGGAGCTGGAGGGAGCGCTTCCTGTTGCTCTTTGACTGGGTGTGTTTCTAACTGCCCACTGCATGGAGCGAGGAGCCTGCGCAGCACTGTTGGCGTGAGACGCACTTGTTGTTCTTTCCAGCGGCTCGTCCAAAAGGAACGTCTCGTGGTCAACGTCGTCGCTCTGACTGCTGCTGCTGTCCGAGTCGCTGGAGTCGTTGGACTGGGAGTCATCCTCTGAAAAGAAGGCAGGTACACTGCTGGCACCTTCAGTGGAGAGGAAGAAAAACGACGAAGAAAGAAAAAAAAAAAAAAAAAAAAAAGGTAGAGGTTTAATGGTTGGGGTCTTCACACCAGTAACTCCCACTTTTGATTTTAATCAGATTTATGCAGAGTGCAGGTTAGTGAGTCACACCACAACAATGCAAAACAGCACTAATAAGACAGTGAAAATTCAGGGGCAGAAGGTCAAAACAGCAGCAGATCCTGGATACTTTATTATTTGGTTCGATTTTCTGAAAATATTCCAATACTGCACTGTTCAGTAAACTAAACATCAAGATCATTAGTGTAAAAAAAACACTTGAGATGATCAGGGAGAAAGAAAACACACCATTTGGAAAAGTTACAAGTTGATTAGTTTGTTATTTGGGTGAAAGACCAACAAAGACTACTCTTGTGATGAGGGTTGATATTAGTTAAAAAAAATAAAATAAAAAAATCATAATGAAATAACAGTGAAATGTGAGAATGGAACGAATTGAAAAACTCAGCAGGAGACGGTGTATGCAAGTTCACTCTCTCCCTGACATCTTTATATGCATTGAAGTAAAGAGGAGCTCATACCAAAAATAGGAAATGCCAAGGACACCCTACTGCCTGCAAATGAAATACATTGTATATTCAGCCAGGGACCGTTTAGTCTGCTGCTCTCCAAACATAAATCCCACAATCCAAAATGCTGACTCTTAAGGACAAGTGATTCAGTGACGACGGACTTAGTCTGTCACTTTGGGAAAATACACCATTGCACACAAATGCAATTTCTTTTTAATAAGCAGTTGGAGTCTTCCCACTGGAAGGACCTCAGCTGCTGAGAGGGGAGTGATTGCATTTCCAAAACTGTCTCAAAAAGAAGCAATGCTTAGAAACCTAGAGCAACTAACTTCACAAAATAAGGCAGTATTACTTCTAAAGACAGATTACAAACGGCTGTTGCCCCACCTGCTTCAGAGCCAGCTGTGGCTGCTGTGACGACACTCCTGCGGCCGCTGGCGTTGTCCTGATTGCTGTGGTTGCTTTCACTGTCGCTCTCCGTCTCAGCCGCCGCCAGCAGGTCCAGCTCCATATCACTCCCTGAAAGGAGGAACAAACTGCTGGTTAGGATTCAATCGATTATTTTTCCAACACCTAGCAACAAGCTGCCTCAAACAAAAAGAAACATTTGTGTGTGTGTGTGTGTGTGTGTGCGTCTCACCATCTTCATCATGCTCGTCATGCTGTCCCTCTGCTTCAGCATTTTCCTCTCCCTGCTCCTCCTGGTCATCGTGATGGTCTTCCTCCCCTGCTACTCCTTCAACAACCTCAACCTGAGAGAGAGAGAGACATAAAAAAATAATAATTCCCGAATGAAAAAAAATTGTTAAAACCTGGCATTTCACAGCAACACAGTTCAACAATTTTAAAAACTTTATATCTAGAGTTTATTATGATTTCTGCCATTAACAGAAGAAAAGCTTCCCACCTCTTCCACATCTGCTGATACAATGTCATCCTGCTCTTCATCTCTTCCTCTGACAGGCTGAGACTGGCTGCTGCGTCGAGGCTGCGGGTTCCTGATAATGTAGGAGGCAGCCGTCTGACTGGAGCTGGAAAACAAACACAAGCAAATCAGAAGGACAAATCAATCATTTTAAATTTCCCCCAAATTATTACATTGCTTGAAAATTCTTATAAAGTAATAATGTTGCCCAATTTTCTTATATTGGCTATGTATATTTTAGAAATAGCAAAAGAGAAACACAATAACTCTGCAAACCTGCTGGACTGGTCAGGTGAGGGTCTCGGTGGCAGAGGCTCAACGGAGAAAAGCTCCTCACTGCCCTGAACAGCGTCGATGCTGGTGCTGGCCAAAGTGAATGGAGCCGTAGGTCTTGCGATACCCATTCGCACCGGAACAATGAGTGACTCCGCCACGTTGCACAGCTCCTCCACAGCGTAGGGCAGCAGAGCTTGGAATACACGTCGACATTTCCCAATAGGCTGGGGGATGAAGTTGCTAAAACGCAGAATATTGGGTGGGAAACAATTAGAATTTGCATCACCAAAACATGTTTACCTGGCTCATATGATCAGGTACTGAGCACCCCTAATTATATGTTTTAGTGGAGTTTCTCATACTAAAATAGAACAGTTGTTAGAGCTAAGCCATTACATACTCAACCCCTTGGAGGCATGAAAGAATAGATTTTTTTTTTTTTTTGAGACAGGCTCCATACTTTTCAATTTTGCATGCACAATTCCTTTAGTGTCAAAACAAGATGTTTTGACTAAAAATGACAGAGTCAAGGATAAAATGTTACCGTCAGATATTATTCTGTTAAATGTGCTCTTACTTTTTCTTCTTGGACGAGGCCATCTCCACGCTGAGGATGACAAACACCCGAGCCACGGAGCGAAGGAACCTCCGAGTGACATTGATTGCCTCCTCTCTCCGGCCAGGAGTGTACTTGTTCTGCAGCTCCTTCACCAGAGTGCCCAGTAAAGTATCTATGAACTAACACAGAAGCGAAATAAACTCTCTGAGGACAACCTTTACAAAACTATTCCCTTGCCTCAGAGGTAATCACGACAGTCCTCTCATGTTGCTCAGTTTCCTCCTAATCTTAGAGAAGAGGATAGAAGTTCTGGACTTACCGTGATGTCGGGAGCACACTTGACAATGAGGCAGTGAGTGAAACAATCAAGGCGAATAGTGCCACTCTGCTGATTCAAGTAGACCTGCTCTTCGGGTAGGAGGTGGGCAATTCTACTGCTAGCACTAAGCCTGGTAAACACAAAGATACAAAAGTGTAAGTAGCAGAAGTTAGCGTTTTTTTTATTTTGTGATGTTTTACAAACTGAGCAGGAAAGCCAAGTCCCGTGAGTAAATCAGCGTGACGCAGAGATACTTACGGGTCTTTGTTCTCCTGAGAACCAAACATGATCATGGATTTGAGTGCATTCCAATCCTGCAGAACCCGTTCCAGAGCAAGCTGAGCGAAGCGGGGAGGTTCTAGGTCATGGTCTGGCATGTCAGAATCTGAAAGAAGTAAACAACACATGAGGAATAGTGATAAGAAAGCTGTAGCCGTCACTTAGCAACAACAAACCATAATGGCTATCAGTCACCCTCATGACTTTTTGACACCCACAAACTGTTATAAATGTGTGTAGATGAGAAAATGAAAGTGAACTTACCTTCTGCATTGGTCGCCTTGCGGTTCCTGTCTTCTCTGATGCGTGGAGGTCTGTACTGACAGTGTTCAACACTCTGCCTGGCAACAGTCTGAACCAGGAACAGTAAAATATGCTCTCCCCTGTGGATGGTGACCACAATCAGACATGTTGTCATTGTCAGATGTTTAACTGTATTGTGGTTTGTTGAAAAATATATCTAGACTAAAGAAACAAGAGCCAATTTCAGTTCAAATGACAGATTAAGGTCTCACCTGCTGTTTGGTGTTGTAACCAGATTTGTGGTTGTGAGTAACCTGTACAGCAAATCAAGACGAGCAGCCTTCTGGCCGGCTATCAATGTTTTGCACTTGCATTTCTCCCAACAGTCACAGTATGCCGTAGGAGATGTTCTTTTCAACCTGGGAATACACAGTAACAAATGTATAATTCGACATACTAGTAATTATTAGCAAATGGTCCGACTAGACTTAAAGACCGAATGAGGCTGAACATAAAACTAACACTTACTTGCAGTCGTGTCCTTTATGACAAACCCTTGCACACTCGGTGCAGCAGCACAGGGACTCCAGCAGTCCACACGTACGACACTCAAAGATATCCTGTAAATACAGTCATTTAAATGTCAGTATGTACAAGAACATGATCTTTGAAAAAGCTGAACAAATAACAATTGTCTCCAGAATAGAGCCTGACATGCAGTGTGATGGTAACCTCGAGTGCTGACCTGATTAATGTGCTCAGCTCCAGTCCAAGTGAAACTGCAGGTGTCGTTGCAGCAGAGAACATACAGGGGAGAATCATCAGGGTTGGTCCCCGAGGGGCAAATCATTTCCATGAAAACGGAATCTGCATCTTCCTTTTCTGCAACGCCGGGGTCACCCACTGTGTTCAAGGCATTGAGGGAACAAAAAAAAAAAATATGGAAACAGATGATTGCCGGTTACAGTGTAATGGTTAGCTGCTGGAAGCAGGGCAGCAAAATAGGTCAGGATTCACATAACCTCTAATGTTCCAGCTATTACCTAACCAGTTAAAATGATATCTGATTCACGCAAAAAATATTCTGCATTCCTTCAATTTGTTCACTGCAACAGAGGCTGGCCGATCAATCATACAGCAAACAGTTTTTTTTCTTTCTTTCAGTACAACAAACATGCATAATGTTCACATTAGTGCCCCCGCTAAAGACAAATCAGGCCACAATGAAAAGCAGCACTAATAACATACCTTTGGCCATTTTTTGTGCTGCCTCAAGCACAGTGATAGCTGCTGGGTAGGCTCTCCCACTAACTGCCAGCATGAATGGGGTCATTCCTCTGGCATCCCTGTCAAGCAGTTAAAACTATATTTAGCAACACTTTCAAGACAAAGAAAAATAAATTAAAAAAAAAAAAAAAGTTATCAGCATATCGTATATATAGCAATGTAAAATCCTACTTTGCCGAGAGCAGCTCCCGCAGATGTGGCCTCAGGACAACACTGTCACACATCAGCTTGAGGATAAGATGGGCATTCGCTTTCCTGTCTTTAGACTCAACCACAGAAGGCTCAGTGGACGGGCCTGTTAAGAGAGGCCAATTGGTTAAAAAGAAACATTTAACATAGAGCAAGTGAGCCATTCATTCGCACATCCAAAGAAAATGCATATTAAAAAAGATAACAGCAATCATAGATGTTCACCGATTAGGGTTCCTCTCAAGACACACACAGAACACTTTTTTTTTGTGTCCTCCAAACAACACCGTCAATGTCTCAACTCTCACTCCCTAGTAGAAATGATACATACCAGGTATAGTAGAGGTGCTGGGTCCCTGGCTGGTTCCAGTGGAGGCAGTGGTGAGGGAACCAACAGCTGGTGCTAAAATAAAGTCAATGTCTCCGTCTGTTGGGGGGGGGGGGGGGGGGGGGGGGGGGGGGGGGAGACAACTCACATGAGTGCTATAAAGAGTTTGAATTTAAACACCACATAAATTTAAACGTCCTCCCTAAAGTAAAAGGCACTTTAAAGGTTCTGATTGTGTGCAGGTATGTAAAGCAGTTGCTGGAGTTATTTTGCCTTAAATTGAAATTCTGGAAGTTGATCAGATTGTGGGTGAGCTGCTCCATATTACAGACATTTTTCATTTTCCTTTGAGTGAAAAGTACCTATGTTTTGAAATCCTAACTCCTGGCTGGAGAACAATAAATTAATCAATATCATTCTACAAAACAAAAGACTTCACATTTCACTCTTGCATTGGTTAAGAATGCTGCAAACTAACTTTCTGGTTTGGTTGCACTCAGTTCTTCATTTGATAGAATGTATTACAATGCACTCACCAGGGTCCATGGGTGGAGGGTCGGGAACCCAACTTGGTGGAGCAATGGGAGGGGACACGGGGTCCTGGTGGTCACTGGATGACGGCCCAGACTCATGACGGCCAAGACCTGCTGCTCTCAAAGATCTCCTCATCATCTCCCTCAGACGGAGCCTGGAGACGACACAGAAATCCATCGGATTGAAGTTATATGAGAAGAGTTTGACAGACGACCCAGCAGCAACTTTCTTCTTCTATTGGTTACATTGATATACTTCATAATTACAGAGGCTTCATTTCACTTCACAAATAGTATAAGTCACATAAATGATGAAGGCTCGCAGGTTATTTACCCCCTGCTGCTGGAGGAGCCTGTCCTGTTTCCAGAGCTGTTGCTCGAGACTACAGAGATGGCATTGGCAATCGCCTCCACAGCAGACAAACGTTCTGCAAATGTGTTCCTCTCCGACCTTTCTGCTTCTGCAAGGAAACAATCTGGTCATTTAGCATGAAGAACACAGAGAAGAATTCCATACCAAAAACTATCAATTTGAGACTTTTCCAGAATATGGTCAGTAATTAGATGCATACATCAGCTCTAACACAGATAATGAAACACTTATTCACCTTCTTCCTCTTTGGTCTCCTTGTTACTGACAGGGAAACAGACAGAGACGGCAGCATGGAGGATGTTGCGGTTTCCGTCACACCGGTGGCCCAAAAGTGCTCCGAGTGCCTGGCTGCCCTGATCCAACAGGAAGGCCTGCTCAAGGTTCACCAGGTACTGCCGGCAGGCCTCGTAGTCACAGCGCAGCACATGCTGCATTAGCGTTTGTTTCTGAAATGGACACGGTGGGTTTATGAGTACCGATCACCCGGTCAACATGACTATCAGATCGATGAGTGGGCAGAGTGAGAAACCAATGGATGCGATTATTATTCTGTAATAAGTTTGTTTTTCAGTGAACTCTCAAGGGCAGGTTTACCTCGACAGCCATAATAATAATAGCAGCTTTCTTTTTGATTGTGGAGTTAGAGGGGAGGTTGGCCAGAGAGTGCACCCCCATCCCCAAACTGTTTATCGGTGGCAAGTCCAACCAATCAGGATCGCGAATTCCCCCCATGCAGTCTTTGGCCATAGGGTAGATTGTGCCATTCCCATCACGGAGGATAATAGGAGACTCCTGAAAATGAAAAAGTAATTTTTTTTTTCTTTCCAAAGTCAATCTCATCACGTTGCGTCTTTTAAATCAGATTATGATTGTGATGTTTATTTAATCTGCTGTTTCACCTGTCCTGCGGTAAAGATGGCCACATTGCGCTCACTCTGTCCCAGAAAGGCGAGGTTACTAGTAGGGAAGTTATTCTCCTGCTCAGCTTTGCCTGTGGCCAGGTCAAAGATACAGTATCTTACCCAGTTACCGGTTTTCAGCACTGCGTGGACTCCTGCAAGATGGAGAGAGATGTATCAGGTCTGAGAACACATGGAAAACTGAAAAAACTAAACAAAAACACAGATCGTGTAACATGTGGCATACCTTTGGAGTCAACATTCACAGCCAGAATCTCAGCCTTTTCTGGGATACAGAGCTTTTTAGGTGTTCGCTGAAAACAGTCTGGAACTTTGGGAGTCCCGCCAGTTTTGACCACCTAAAGAGAAATAACACCTCAGTGAACTGACCATCAGCAGGAGCGAGCTCTCATGCACAAGCTGATCTTCAAAACCGGAGCTGAAGATGAGCAATGCTGCCAATACCTGTAGTTCATCTATTCTGAGGAGTCTGCAGTCCTGCAGCAGCGATGACGGGTCTGAGTCGGTTGGCACTGTGGTACTCTGGTTGTTCATGCTGCTTGATGTCCCCGGAAACTTCACTGCGACATATGCGCCATCCACTTTAAGCACCTAAAACATTAGGGTAATAAGCCATGAAGCCGAGATGCCTTGGTAATAAAATCATACGTGTACATTATCCCATTCCTCGAAGTTATTTGTCCGTATTGGCATTTAATGTTCAGGCACACCCACCTTTCCCACAGGAACATTTTTAACATCCTCCACAAAGACCACCTCCCTGAGTGGCCACTGCTCCTCATTCACCTTCTCCTCTTCTTTGGGGGCTGGGGTGGACCGCCTTCTTTCTGCAAGTAGCACAGTACATCCACATTTGGTTTTCACAGTTTATTCAAATAAGAGACTTCATTAGTTACAATAAAAAACTGTGAAAGGTTAGAATCTATAATCCTGATTAAGAATGCAAAAATATTCTGCTGACCAGGTGATAAAAACTAAAGAAAGAATAATAATTATTAGTGCCGACAGCTTGCCACTGGGTTCATATGATAAGAGGTCATCAAAAAGGGAAGCAAACACAGTGGCGTATATGCTGCGTTCTCGCCAAGTTTCAGAAAACAGGCAGAGGGGGGAGAAAAAAAAGTTGCTGATAAAAGCGTGTGCACCATCTGTTTCAAAGTCAAAGGACTAATGAGAGCGCAGAGTGAATAAGCATTTGGTCCTGTGCCTAAGAGATAGGAGAGTCAAGATTCTGTGTTGGTCTTGAGTCGTTAAGCTGGAGAGATAGCACAGGAGAAGGCAACGTACTGTAGGGCAGTGAGGCACTGCTAGCAATGGAAGAGGTATCACTACAGGTCGACGCTGGGGAAGGAGGAGGACCCATCTCAGTCTTCACCAGCTCTGGTTTGCTTTCAGTCCTGCAGGTGAAACCAAGATAAGCGGACGGGTGGTTTTATAGGCATGAGACTACCTACTGCAACAAAAACTAAATGTTACACTTATATCCATAATTAAAAGTATCAACATAAAATGACAAGTGATATCTTAGTCGTATGTCTAAAAGAGAGCAAACACGGGACACTGACTTGATCTCCTGGGTCTTAGTGGTCTTCTCCATGTTCTTGAGGCTCTCTGGTGAGCGCAGCTGGAACCTGCAGCTGTCGTTCATGTTCCAGACAGACTCCAACAGGACGCCCACTTTGGGAATTCCTGCACTGACAGAAAAGGCCACTGCACCGGCATGGTAGAGGGGGTTATTCCTCAAGCACACCTGAAGAAGAAACACAAATATTTTTGCGTCAACACGGGTTTTTAAATAAAACATTAACGACACACAATGAGTTTGTACCAAGAGGGGGAAAAACCCGGATCTTCTCATGTTTTTGGGTGAGAGACTCATTTTCAGGGTACGCAAGAACATACGAAACAAAAAATTTGACACAACATTTCAGACTTGGAAAAAGTGTTTTTGGAAACGTACATCATGTCATCAGCTATTGACATGTTTGATTTTTTTGCTCCATCAGACTTCTGTTCCGTCAGTAAGGATGTCTGCCACTATCTTTAACTTTTAAACACGCTCTCAACTTTTGATCTTAATAGTTCACAGCAACTCTGCATCCTATGTTCAAGGAGCCTATTTTTTTTGAAGGACAGAATGCAATAAAACTACATTTTTGTGCAATCAATTCTGAACTTTAAGAATAAGGCAGTGATCAAATGTTTACTGAGAAGCGGGTAATGATCACACTAATCATTCCATTTCAAGGCAGTCCACAGACAAACATAGGAATAATTATGGATGTTCCTGCCAACTTATTTTGCCACAGACTAAACAAAATGTTTAAACAAAACTAGTCGACTTGTGTAAAACTCTCAAAAGTAATTTACCAATTTAGATTTGGGCTAAACGAATTCCATGAACATGTCTGAACTTTCATCTTCAACAATGTTAAGTGGAAACATATCTTGTGAGGTGATTGTGTGATGAGCTGCGTTATCATCTAAGAACCAGCTGCTCTCACAGTATTTGCAGTAAAACAATGTCAGATTGGCTTGAGCGTGCCAAGCACAGCTGTCCCTCCTCTCAGGTTAATCTCCAAACGCTTGAGTTGGATGTGGTTGAGCACTGGTCCAGTGGAGTGATGATTTTTGTTTGTGACAGCCTACAAGCTATCTAGTTTGACAATTTTAGATACATTTGCTATCAAACACTGCTGGGTTTTGTATGAGAACATCTATCCAACTTCTGTCTACTCCAGCCGTGAAAAGGAGACTATGGTCTGGCAGGTAGCAGCACTGAATTAGTGGCAGGCGGCTGCACAACAACGTGGATAAATCCACCGATTTAGTCAACAATTGAAGGGATTGATGTTTCATCATTTAGCCGACTAACTGCGCACAACCACAGACTTTTCTTACCTGCGTTCCCACGGTGATGTTGGGTATTGAGGAGATGCCAGCGCTGGACTTTGGCTTTTTGTTCTTGGCTCTGGCCTTTTCAAGCATCTTTTTCCTTTGACTAAAAGGCACAACACCCCTGCGGAGAGGAGCAAGCAGTTAGGAAATGCCAAACTTACTCTTTTACACTGCATGTTATGTTCTCTCTTTTGACAATTATGCACTTTGTGATCCTTCATCATCTTGGCTTTATTAAGGATGTATGCGTACAACTTACATTTTTATAAATATCAAGTGAATAAATTAGAAAAGAAAAAGAGCAATGCATAATTTCCTGATCAAACAGAGCAGGAGAAAACATGCTATGGTGACATGGGAAATCACATGTTAATGTTTAAAGAGATTTTGATAAAAAAAAAAAACTGGTTTTCTCACCACCAGTAGAGGCTATTCTCCAGCTGTGCACATGTGTAGAGTGCACAGCAGTGCAGCGACACCATGCGTTCCCCTTGCAGCTCAGGGAAAGCCTGAGCGCTGTGCTCAAGTTTAGAGGCCACTGTGCTCAGTGTGTCATCAACCCAGGTAGCCACCTACAAAAGACAGTGTTTAATCACATATATGGGGAAATGTCATTACTAATTAATAATCATATTATAACATATTCCAATTTATCTGAAGCTGTGTTCAGGTTAGACGGATGATCTTGTTTTTGTCTACTTTACCTTGTTGGACTCTGTAGCTACAGTTGCTCTGATGCTGTTAGCAGACAACAAGGTGATCTTCTCATTGGCCAACCCAAGGAAGGATACACGAGGATGATGAATAGAAGGATTCTAATGTAAAAAGAAAAAAATATTACAAAAATACATTGGTGATACCAGCTCTTTGACATATAATGAACCAGATTAAAAGAAGTCAAGATGCATGTTGTAAATCAAACAGTTTTGTAATCCAATTCCAAATATTTGAATTCTCTACCTGTGCATTCCTGTAGGGTTCAGGTTCACTCCACTTCCACTGATAGAGCTCCCCCTTGGAGCTGACAGCTACCAACTCTGAGAACATGGCTCCGATGCTCACAAATTTAACACCATCCTGGAAGGCAAAATCAAGATCTTGAAATGTCAAGTAATAATGACTAAAAGTCAAAAGCCCAATCATATCGAGAGAAAGTTGAATTAAATCCCTACACTAGCAGTCAGATTCAGTGTCCGTCTGTCTTGGAAAGAGGCTTTGTTACCTTATCAGGCCACCACTGGAGCTCCTCTCCAAGAGAGACGGGGCTCTGCACTGGGATGCTCTTCTTGTCGAGGCTAGGCTCGCCCTCACGGCTCGTGGAACCTCTCTCTGTGTCGAACGAGGCCCCATCGAGCCACCGGCGCTCGCGTAACCTCAATACAGACTCACGTTCACGCAACAGCTCTGAGTCACGTTCTAAGGGAAGAAGGAGAACTGGTATGCAATAAGGTCACACCAGTGGGATAGAAGTAAGCCACTCTCTGGGAAAGACCCGTCAACATAGTTTTAAGAAAAGAGAGAGAAAGATAGATTCCTAAGAATCAATGTGATGAAAATCAATTGCAGAACTGGAGATTGAGCGCGAGCCTAAATTATACTGTGGGTGAGTCATTTTGCACGCTCTCAAGTTAAAAGGTAGAAGAGGAAGTGGAGAGAAAGAGAGAGAGCAGGAGAGAGAGAGAGAGAGAGAGAGAGAGAGAGAGAGAGAGAGAGAGAGGAAGCATGCAAAAGGGCTAAAAGTGGGCTAGTCAGATTTTTAAAATAGACAACCCTCGAGGGTCCCGGTTAAGACAGGTGGGCCTAGCGGGCCTTTCTCAGAGAGCTCACAGTATGCACTACAGCCATGCAGCATACAACACCAAACACTTGGAATTCAGGTCAAAAAACGGAACAAAAATATACCCGACGAATAAACACATTTGAAACAGTTCACAGTAATCTGCTTGTAACTCACACCTCAAACTATAGGGGCAACGCCTCCCATTACCCCCAAGACTCTTATTCACATCTTATAAGCCTTCTACACAAAGAAAAAGAAAAGAACTGATTTACAAAAGGTTGGCTGTGTGATTTTGTGAAGAAACTGAAACATGCCCACTAATAAAAGCCATCACCAGTGCGGCCAACACAGCCTCCTTAACAGCTTGGCTTCCTCTCACTTGTCAACAGGTGAGCTGTTGCGTTACCTCTGGAGGATCCGAGGCGAGACAGTGAGGACCGTCGAAAAGAGGGGTAGCCAAAGTAACTGATGTCCTCGGAGAACATGGCGTCAGCATCAATAATGACGCTGGGATGAGCAGAGTGAATGTCTGCGTCCAACAGGGACATTAGGTCCTCTGCACAGGGAGAAAGACAAAAGCCTTCAGCACATTTCTTCTGTCAGTGGAACAAAATGGCAAGGGCTGTTCTGTTATAATAATCATAATTAGGTCATTTAAAAACCGGACAAAGACTTATTAGGATTACACGTGTTTGGATACTCTCTGAACTGAATTTTAACTCTGACAAACCTCCAGGGAGGTAGGACTCGCTGGCTGTGTCATCTCCATCGTCTCCATCTTCATCATCCCGGCTCAGCAGGTTGTTGACAGCTAGGTTCACGTCTAGGTTTGTCCTCTGCAGCTCCCGAATGATCACACTCCTGGATTTACCCTGAAGGACTACTTGGGCCTGGGGAAAGGCAGATCATTTCAATCATACTCAATGACAAATAAAAACTACACACTGATGTTTAATTCATGTGAAGGCAAGTGTTTCAGCAGATGTACCATCACCGATGGCGTGTGTACCTGAGTAATGAGCTCTTCAGGAATGACGGAGGCTGGTATGACTGGCTGAGGCTGGCTACCCAAAAGGCCCGAGCCACGATCCCTTCCTGTACGGATCACCCTGGTCTGTCGCCGGGAATCACGAGCTGCTGTTGATGACCTGCCAGATGTGCCGCCGCCTCCTCCTCCGCCTCCACTGCCGCCGCCTCCTCCGCTGCTGCCACCACCTGCTCCGCCTCCACCTGCTCCTCCTCCACTGCCACCTCCGCCACTGCCTCCATTTACACCAGAGCTCCAGCGACTCCTGTTACATACAGCGCAAGGCCATGGTCAGACACGACTGCCAAAAAACACCATCTGACTACTAGAGCAGAGTGAAATCGCACACATCTGGCTATGAAAAGATTCAGTACGAGAGATGGGGCGGTCCAAAAATACAAGGGTTTGCAGCAGCATGTAATAGAGACGATACTGGGTGGCTCTTTCTCGCTTTTATTCTTGCAACATAAAATAAACTGATTTCATAATCAGAGTTTAAATACTTAGAGATAAATAAGAAATATTTCAAGTACCTAAATCATAGTTTTTAAATTGTACACGTGGAGGTTTATCCATTGATTATCTACAGCTGTGTACAACTTCAACGGTCTATACTTTCAACAGGAAATTGTGATTTCAGTTGTCACCAATATAAATATGAGCTGCTTTTAGAGGCGTACGTCATCATCAGGGGGACACATTTATCCATTACATTGTAAAGCACTCTATACATTTTGTGTGGCACCCCTTATCCATTGCTATGCTTCATACCAGGGATAATGGGAAAAAAACCTAATTGAGTGGTGGGCTGAGACTTAATTTCTGAATAGTTTTCGCAACATCAATATAGCTCTAATTGAAAATCCTCATGTTAGATAGTTTGATAAGCTTTAGTAGTTTTTCCATAATCATAAGTAAGATTGTGATCTTTCAACACAGTAAACTTGGATGGAGGTCTACCCTGCAAGCATGAACTATGTACATTGAAAAAAAAAAAACAAGCTGCCACCATCAAAGTAAACCAGAGCAGTTGTATTGCATGCATCATGTACACAAAGTTTCATTTGATTCACAATTTCTCAATGACCCCATGTGGGTGGGAGGGTCAAGAACAGCCAACAGGGCTGCCCGTGGCCCGCAGGCCGGACAACGCCCAGGTCTGATCTATACACTGAGCTTTCACAGGACCATTCGCCTCTGACAGCCCTGCCAGAACTTACCCAAGGGTGTTGCCTGCCAGTCTGCCCAGTGTGTCAGAACCAGACAGGAACCAGGGCGGATCACTAGTCCTGCCTGGCCTGGAGCTCCTTCCTGTCCCTGAACCACTGCTCAACTTTGAACTGGAAACAAAAGACGGGAGATCAGTTACAAACCTACAGAAGTCCAAAAAGGACGGAATAAAATGTTTGGATTTCAATTACCTGGGTAAGCAGAAACTAGGTTTAACCCAGGTATTTGTCAAATTACACCCCTTGGTTCAGGATTCATGTTTTTTTTTTTTTTGGGTTTGTTTTTAGGTTTACTCTGAGAGACATGAGGGGGTATTTTGGAGACTTAGCATGGCAACACCCTTGGGAATCAGAATTGGCTGCAACTCGTTCCTCCTTCAAGACTTTCCTTTTTTAAAAGTTCTTGGGGCTTTGGGGCTGCGACTGCTTTCTCTTATTTCAAGATTTTGAATCATGGGATGTTTTCAGAGTTTAACCAAAAGCAGCTTGCTGCAATAGTTTTGGCTCGTACATTTCAAATAGGACCTGAGCACAAATTGAGGTAACTAACTTATGGCCATTTTACCAGAATTTTACGTATCAGAAAATAGGGACACAGAATTTCTATAGCATTTAAAAAAAAAAGACACATTCATAGTTATAACTGTATGGTAACACAGCAATGAAATACAGACACATTGATGCAATTATTCAGATGAAACGCATGCAATCTGCGATTGAAAACCAGCAGAACACCAGCCGTCACTAACTTCTATTACAATTCAGAATCACTGAGCGAATTTGGCTTTGTTCAATAAGCTGACAAACATGCCAAAGACCAGCTTCACCCCCTTTTCTCAAGACTCCCCAGCAACCTACAACAGTGAAGATGAAAAGCCACTGCAAGCTAAAGCAATCTCATTTTCTTTTGCAAATTGGTGGCAGGAAGAAAACATGTGCCTTGCACAAAAGTTTGGAGCAGGACGCTCATCAGTCTTTTACAGCCTGATTCACGTGCACATTTAGCCGCTTGCATATGAAATCACTGTTGGATGTTTTTCTGCTGGCGAGACATCAACAAATATCAATGAGACATTCACCAAAAAGACATGCTCATGGCCAAGACAAAACAAAGCAGCTAGTGAGAAGGTATTTTTATAGAAATGGGAATCATGGCAAATAGCACACATTTGCACAGCCATAAAGGCTTTCAGTGAGTGAGACAAACAAACTGGAGACTGCCTTTTTGTTAAACATTTGGTGTTGGGATTATACTTTGCATTTTCAAATTGGAGAAATAAATGTGCTTGTGCAAGGTATAACACTTTAATAGATATCTTTTCAAGCACAACAGCAAAAAAAACCCATCAGTTTAACATCAACCTTGCAGAGAGCTGTTTGGGAAAAGCCCTGTGATGTATTCATATGCATGTTTCACTCTTGATGGATGGGAACCTCTGTGGCGAAGAGCCAGAGTATTATTCTAGAAGTGAAACCATGTCCAAATGTGTCATACTCGCCAAAAAGGGCACAAGCTCTGCCTGGAATTCTAATTACAGCAACCAAGATCAGTCAGCTTGAGCATTGTTCTGTGCACAGCCAACAGCACAATTTCCACAAGCAATCTGTTTTCCCAATTCAGTGACATAGCTTAAGACGTTTCCGGGACAGATCTCATCATAAAGAGGTCCCTCACCCATCATTGCCATCCGGTTTGCTGAGCTCCAGGCGGTCCGGCTGGACAGCAAAGCTGATTCTGCACACACGTCCATCCTAAAAAAAGAGAGGCACGCATGAGGTTCAGGGTCACACACTTTAAGAATACACAGATGCTTGGCAACTTTGCAGGAAATGAATCCAACTGGACACAAAGATTTGAACTTTCACACCTTAAAAGAGCATTTTCCTTCGTATTTCAATGACATGAAAGCTAAAAACCCTTTCTCAGAGATGTTACATTTCAGAGAAATACATTTTGTCTTCTCCTTTGAGTATGTCTAAATATGATGAGGCAAACAACTGTGAGAAATGTTACCAGGAGTTAAAATTACAGTGGTATCATCAGGGGTCAGGAGGTTACTGTAATATGGCAGAAAGTGTCCAGATAGGTCAAAGTTTCTGGATGACAGGTATTGCAATGTTGAGTAGCATATCGATCATCCCAGAAAAGTAAAGCTATCAGCAAAGTTGCACTTCATTTTTAACCCTTCCTTTCAGTGCAGAGTAGTGGCTTGAAGGTAAAAGCTTCCAGAGTTCCAAAGGTTACACTATTGGTCTCCAACTCCAGTCCTGAGGTTTTGGATGTGTTCCTGCTGCCTCAAGTGAATGAGAAATCCACAAGCTTTGCAGAAGCCTGATAACAAGGCATTCAATAGTGTCTCGGGACCAGGGCTGGAGACCAATAGATTACCCATTGCATGCAAATGGATACATCTCGGAAGGATCACAGACAGCAGGCCCAGGTTCTCTGCTGCCCGCCCTGGCTATCAATAACCTTGACACAGATGCCATGAGGATATCAACTTTGAATTTGACTCAAAGTAAACATAAAGCACTGCATCAAAGTGATCCCCCCAAAAAACATTCCAACATATTCACGATCATGTTTCTTAACCAAGCACTGTTATCTGCTGCTTTGAAAATCTTATTCTAAACACTAAACTAATATATTTTGGCCTGTATTGAATTTGTGACAAGAGAACTTCAAAAGTCTTTACAATATGTGTTAACACCAAAAAACATATTCCATCTTCATCTTTTCATTAGGATTTATGCAAATTGTTACATGGAGAGCCCAGTAATGCAGAATATCAGTGCAGAGACTGAAGTGACATTTAACTCCACACTTGTCCAACACACGCAGCAGCGTGCTGACGGTCAAAGCTCAAATAAACAAAGTGAGGTCAATTACTAAACACCCTTCCTCTCCATCCATAGCCATGTTTTAAACAGACTTACACTGATTAAGGTGGAATCCTTTACCAAAACGATATAGTTTAGAATCCCAAACTGAATTCAAACAATTTCAACCAGAGGTCATACAACAGTAATCCAATGTGTACGTTTTGGATTTACAGCAACAGAGCAAGTAGAGTTGCATTACCTCAAGGAGAAATCCAGCATGGTTTGGACCAACAACACACTGTTTTAAGGTGGCCTGCTCCAGCAAACTGAGGTGTGGGTGACTGCATTGACAGGGGAAAAAAACAACAGAAACACAAGTGAAGTAACACGTAGGACAACAGAATCCTATTTATATTTGATCACACTAAACGAAGCAGCCAATCATTAAAACAATGACACACTCACCTGTTATAGCTGTATTTGTTGAGTTTCTCCGACACTTCACGAAGCCTGAAAACATAACTATATTAATGCAAATGGAGGGTCAATTCATCAAGCACAATGAACAACTGGTGCAAACCATTAGAAAATAAATTCTACAAGATAGTATCTTTTCCACAGGATGTACATGAGATAAGGATTTTGATGATGAGTCTATGCATAGTGTCATTAGTCCAAGTAGGAGGCATCTTATAGCAAATTGAATCAGGTCAGCTGGTTCTTGTCATAAGTCTTGAAAGACATTTTGTTTCTTATCCAAGAGGCTTCATCACTTTTTGCTGTTCCCTTGACGTGGCTGACAAGTCTGAGACTAATATGGTTTTAAAGCTTTGACAATATTTTGCTTGCAGTATTGGCACATGGTTTTCGGCTTAAAGATGGTGCCAAACACAAGTACTGGTGTCGGCTGTGGCTACACAAAAAGGACATCCAGGAATAAATGATAGTCTTGGTTAGGGGACTTTGATATGATAACCTTCTAATGATGGTGCAAGAGATTTAAAAAAAAAAAAAAAAAGTGGATGTGAAAAACTGTTGATGTTGCTGCTGCTTTGAAGAAGTACGAGTAAAAGATGCAGACTATTTGAAACACTCACTGAATAAATAGGAAGTTAGAGCATTCCTTTATTCAGAAAATAAAATGTGAAGCTGTACAGTAAACTTCAAACCCGCCATTGAGGGTAGCTTAAAGTTGTTAATGGCTGGCTGCTTATTATCTTTAACTTTTCGATCTTTTTTGTATCCCCAGACAACCTTCTCATTTCGTCTTAGAATTCACCGCTATTGAAACCATTGGTAAATGCTTGTGTCAAGTAGCAATCAGATCACACATCCGCATACACACCACAACTGCTCCCTTGTTGAAAGAAATATGCAATACTGATAGTTGTTAATCAGTGACTCGCCTCACTCTTAAAGTTATGCTCAATGTCAGGAAAACCGATTCTTGGGGCAATATTCTTATACTTTGACTTGCAAGAATTGGATTTTCTAAAATGTTAGTGCCATGTTATGGAATAAGCACTCTCTCTTGCTTGCATTAAAAGTGTTGTCCGCATGGATTTGTCAAAACGTTCATCCTGGAAACGATGGTGTAGAGTTTCTTCATTGTAAGCACATTTCCTTCTAACAATCTAGAGAAGTAGATTGTGAAATTAGCCGCAATGATTTCATGAATGAGTGCTGGTAGAGAGCGGAAACCCTGGAGGGTATTGAATTGGCAATCTTTGGCACTGACATATGATATCAAAAGCTCACTGGTTTAGCGGAGCCACAAACCAACACTGTGCAATGAATGAATAATTTTCTATCATGCCAAACATCTCCTTCCACACAACTATTACAAGGAATCTATAGTGTCACTTATTCCACTCCAGAAAAAGGCCAAAATAAAAAAGGACTATTTTCTATAAAAATGTCACAAAAACAATGCATGTCAACTTTCAAAAAGGTCTGTCCAGCTCCATCATTTTCTTAACCTCGCAGCCCAACTTCTGTAAAACCACAAAGTATAATCTGAACAAACAGACATCAAACAACTACTGCTCGTCTACATCCAGGGTTTGATGACATCAAATCCATCTACTCCTCACAGCCTGTAGGGACTTGGCTCATCCCACTTAAGCAAATATGATTTCTGTGATGTGCCCCACATTTGTCCACAACTGTGTCAAGAGACATACAACCGTCAGCTTTTTCTAAAAAGACCACTTTGGCCTGATTCAAAACACAAGTTAAAAAATTTAAAAGAAAAACTGTTTCTCCCTGGAGTCACATGTCACTAATGAGCTAAAGATTAAGAATATCAGCAAATGCAGTGAAAGCAATGCATCATGAATACGTGATTTCAGTAGTATTCTAGGTAAACACTATACAAAGATAAGAACACTCAAAATAAGAACACTCATATACACAAAAAATTATTATTCATATAATTTTCCAAATAAACACAACACTTATGCAGAATTTTAATGGAAATGTATGGATCCTAATACCCCAACACTGAAATCCTTCCCTTAGTAATTCAGTACATGCGGGTTAAAATATAAACAAATACACTTGAATCATAAGTGCTTCTTTAGTCACTTTTGATGAAGTTTAAGAATAAAAAGCTAAAATTCTCCAAAACAGAGTACATACAAAAAAGCCCCTGCCTCAGTCAAAGCAGAGTAGGAAGGTAAGAGAAAATGACTCGCTAAGAATCCAGGTCAGCTATTCAACTAACTTACCCATCAAAGGAAATGCACGACTGGAGCACCGACACCAAGACTCCTCACCTCAATGAGCCAGTTAAAACAGATTCCCTAAAGCCCAGCAGCAACATATTAAACATCCATCTCACTACGGGAGAATGCTGTTTGCCATTCCACTGTGCTAAACTAATGTGTCCAAGCAGCAGAACTCACTCAGGCCAAACAAACCACCAGCATTTGGTTGAGGAAATCTAACCGGATGTTCATGCCAGGCAGGAGCTTTTAATGAGCAAAGCTGGACCAAGCCTTTTTTCTTTTTAAAAACTTCAGATAGAAGCACTTAACTGCTGTGACAACTGCAAGTTCCTTAATGGGGAAGAGAGAGGAGGGGGCCTCCCAGCAGCACATGATGACTGTAGCAAGCAATGGCATGCATGCCTGGGGATGGAACAGCCATGACCTGTTTCAGGAAGCAATGGTCCATACCACCTAGACATCTGATTGTTGTTTTCAACAGGATTCCTAACCAGCAGAGCAACCTGAGCTTCCCTGTCAATCAAACCAAAGCTGCCCCCACTCTCCCCTACAGTCAAGACTGACTACCACCCTGCAAAATGTGTGCACATACCGAGTCTGGAACCAGATCTTAATCTCAAGGTCATTCTACAAACACTGACTTCTCAACCTCTTTGTCTTAACTTGGAGCAGCTCGTTAATCAGTTCAATCTCAATGGATGTTAAAAATGGGTATATGGTGAATCACATGCTCTCCGAATAAAGAGGTCGCGCGCAGTTTCCTGGAAAACGTTCCCACAATATACTAATTATTAGTACCTTCGACATTACACCCATATAAGTGAACGTGATGCAAATTAGCCCAGTGTCACTGCCAGCTATATTGTCGCCCCCTAATTAACGGTGTGAATACTCTGCAGCCACTCAGCATCGGCAAACATCATTAAAATACTGCACGTCGGTGTGAATACTGAGGGACCCAGCAGCAGATCATACTCAGCTTTCGCTTGCCCCATATATTAAAGTCGATAACGAGATTAATGTCAATGCAATGGAGCTAACGCTCCTCCGCTGCAAATTTTAGATCTTCATCTCTGTGCGCAATGTTGGGGGAAAAAAAAAAAAAAAAAAAAAAAAAGACAAAACGAGTCAAATGTGTCCGAATTATATACACAGCCAACGGCATTGCACTCCAAATGATATATAAAACATCTCCTGACATAAAAAAGTACGGGTATATAAATAACCGGCGTTGTCAAGAGCGTGGCAGCAAATTAACTAGCATTAGCATTTAGCTCGCAGTTAGCTGACGTTAGCGACTTCATTGATCGTGATAATCAACGAGACGCAAAACAAAACGTCCGCCACACGCATCGAAACAGCACACGTCTAAATTACCCGGGGGAGAAACGGGTGATTTTATGTCCCGGTCGTGCTTTACGACCTTTATTTCCCTCTCATTTTCCCCATCCCCCAACCCGCATTGTCTATCTCAACTTTGACTGTGAGCCAATCCTTCCAGAGCTGCTAGCAGCATGCTAAGGTTAGCATCCAGCGGCTGTTGAGAGCCAGGCGAGCGAGGATTGTTCAAAATGCCGGGCCTCGTCTTAACCCAGGGGGGGCTGTCATTTAGATCATTTTAACCCCAATGCGTACACATGACACTGTCAGCACCGACCGCAATCACACCAACGTGAAAGCGCTCGGTACAAGCCGTACACCGATCTCGAATTAATTCGCTCTTTCCAACGGGCCGCAGCGAAATACCTGTCATTGAGCTGATCCTCGGTCCCGGGTAGCGGGTGAACCACGAAGTGTATAGATGTCATGGGGAATATCCAAAAGCACACCGAGTCGTGTGAAAGATGTGAAAATGGTTGTTCTTTCGATTACTGTATGTAGGAGGGCTCATAGGAATCGCTTAATGGCGAAAAAGCTCGAGTTTGGATCCCAGCCTCTTCACCCACATGCCGCCATCTTAACTCTCGCAGGCTTCTTGTGTGTGTTGATGAGTGCACATGCAGCCGCTCCGCTGGTTGGACGCACGGCGCAAACAGGAAATGTATTAAATTGGATGGGATTGGCCTCAAGAAGAAAGACTAGACCGCTGTCACAGAAATATTACACTTTCTCTTGGCCCCAGTCTTTGTTCCAACCCGACTTCACGCAGTGCATCGTTGCCTCTTTTTGCATTTTAATGCCGCTGAAGAAGTGTGCTGGAGGACTGCTTTTCTTTAAAGGTCAAATGAAGGGGTTACATTTGGCTTTAAAAGCTAAAACAATGGAGCACAGACGATAAATGCAAACTAATATATATAAATTAGGGCATCCCAAGACTATGTGGCAAACTAAAAGTGATGCATTTGTAGCAAAAGTAGTGACCTATTTAACAATATTAGGCACAAATGATAAGGAAATGTGTGTTTGTGAGATTATTTCTTTGTTATAACAAAGCTTATATATATATATGTGTGTGTGTGTGACAATGGCCAAAGGCAACCAGAGTAACAACACACACACACACACACACACTCACACACACATACTCACACACACAAACACACTTTCATTAAATCATGTTTGTTTGTTTGTAGCACTCTGTCTCTGTCCTATCCTTTTCTCTAACACTAACCGGAGCAGCAGAATCCCTCTCCCTCTGAGCCTGGTTCTGCAGGGTTCTTCGCTTATCTTTGCTCATGTGGAATTGTTGGCTTTTTCTCTGCAAGAGTGCTTTGAAATGACTGCACTGTATTTAGTGCTATAGAAGAATTGAATTGAATTGAATTGAATTGAATTGAATAAAATTACAATTTTAAACCTCACACACAGGAAAGGCCACACAGAAAGACCTGGACTAAAACTAACAACATTCTTACTGTGAGGCAATAGTCCTTTGTTTACTTCCCATTCAAGTGGTGCCAGATTTGTAAGGAACATGCATTCAGGGGATGAACAGTAGAATTGCCCCCACGAAAAAAAGTCAATCTTCTCTGCCAATGCCAAACAGCTTTTCTTTGCTGGTGAGCTCTGTTTGGTGGATTGGATGATTGAAGTCTGAAGCAACAAGACATATTAGTAATTAATTTGCGAGACAAACAGGAGCTTCAGTAGCGTGTGAAAGAACCAAACCCAGCCAGAACAGTCTGGCACCTCTTCCTCCTCCTACTGCTACTTCTCCTACTCCAGGGGATTTCTGCCCCTGTCAGCTGGGATCAGATCCAGGACACCATAACCCTCCAGCTGATTCAAGCAGGTAAAGGTTTTTACTAGTTACTGTCAGTCACACACACACACATCTAAGCCTGGTAAAACAAAGGAAATGGCTTATGCATCAAGTATTCAACACAAAAACTAAATGGACAAAGTACAATTGCTATGAATCCCTTACATATTTGTAAAAACAGTCAATTCACACAACACAAACAGACAAGTCTGTACAATGGTTCAGTGCTTAACCTTGTTTGTTTCTTGTCCTTTCGCAACACTGCAATATTCAAAATAGCACCAGCACCACTTGGGAAACAGATGAAATTAAATCTTTACTTTGTTCCCATTCTTCTCACATTAAAATTCAATTTAAAAATCGAGTTAGCACTTTTTGTTCTTCGCCAGAAGGTCGCCTGTTGGGCTTGGGGCATTTCTGTTTGAAGCTTGCAATGTTCTCCAGTTTTCTTCACACAGTCCAAAAACATGCCTTTGAGGTTAACTGGTGAGAGTGTGTGCCTCTCTATGTTAGAGATGTGATGGAGTGTTGATGTCCACGGTGTACGTTGCATTCGGCTGTGATGGGATCCAGCACCCCGTGACCTTGAGTTGAATAAAGCAGTGCAGAAGATACATGCACAGATGAACCACATCAAACCTGAACAGTTTAAACACAGAATGTCGCACATTTTATTTCAGGACAGCCTCATTTGATTTCAATTGGGTCAGACCGGTAAAAAGTCAGATAATGCCAGTTCTAAATGTGTCTTTTCATTTTAGAGCATCAAAGCGGAAGGCCATTAAGTCCTTTTCAGTTAACCTGCGATAAATGTCCTGAAATCACATTTTCAGGAAGTGAAATCAGGAATCGTATTTGGTACAGTGAGTCTCTTCAGAATGATTTTGACAAAAGCTTGTGAGACCTCTGCAGCCTTCAGACCGCCTGTTTTCACCAACTCAACATCACAGGATTAGAGGGTAACATGTTATTCCCTACAAAAATGTAGCATCTTCTTTAAATTGGCTGTTCATTTCCAGGTCGTTGCATTTCAGCATGTCTGCTAATGTATAATATATATATCATTTAAATGTCCTTTAGTATCAATGAAGTATGTATCTATGACTATATCTTACTGAAACACTAAAACCAACTGACATTTTCATTGAGATCAGTTAGAATGAAACTAATAATCCTATTGAAAGCCAAGATAAGGACAGTCAAAGCTGCTCTTGACTTATCTTATGTGTTCTGTGTGAGCATTAAAACAGAGTAAGTAAGTGTGGTATATTTGCTCATTTGCGAAATAAGTAGAATGAGTTTTGTGTCATTTGTAATCAAATGTTTACAATTATATAATAATGCATTTACTTTTACACAGATTTTACTGCAACCTAAGAAATAACGTTCAGTTTCAGACTTTTAAAGTAATACATTTCCCTATATACAGTATGCACTGAATACTATGCAGCACCCTTCATGTTCTTCCTGTTCGCCCTGAACCTTACTCTAGAACCTCTGGCTTCCACCCACAATCCAGAATCATTCACTCTAGATCAATTTGTGTCTCAGAATTGTGTATTGGCGTGTGGGAACAATATCCCGAGTTCTGGTCCATTCTTAGGGAATTCTATGTGGGTGGAGTTTGCTCCACACCCCTGTGGTTCTGAATTGGAGCAACATAATAGATGGATGGATGAGATGAGCGTCAACCACTTCAATTTACTCTCCGAAAAGTACACAAACACACACATATATATATATATATATATATATGTGTGTGTGTTTGTGCACCATCTCCACAACATATATATATATATATATATATATATATATATATATATATATATATATATATATATATATATATATATATATATATATATATATATATATATATATATATATATATATATATATATATATATATATATATATATATATATATATATATATATATATATGTTGTGGAGATGGTGCTTTTCTCAAAGAGCAGCTGTCTAGTTACACCAGCAGGTGGCAGGATTTATCTTTCACAATGAGATGCAAATAACTACTTGAGAGCCATAGAAATGACAGCTGCCGCTACTACAACTGCTGCAGTGCACAGCTTCTGGGAGATATTTTTGAATTAAACTAAGCTGTGGAAAAATGTCTTTATTTGGAATTGAAACTGAGAAGTTTTCTTTCAAAAGACGGTGTCAATATAAATTGATAAATCTTTGCTTGAATGAATAAGCCATGCAAACAATGTTCCATGGTAATAATTCTCATTCCATTTGAATGCTGCTTTAATAACTGTTCATAATTTTTGTCATAAGATTGCAAAGATGCATCGTTACAAGAAAGAATTAGTTCCACATTCCATAATTTTGTGTGCATAGTTTATTCAGTAAAATAGTTGGTGGCAGTTACAGTGCATCATATTTCTTGAAACCCTTGTTATTGGAAGTAATAAAAGAAATTAAAAATAAATAGTAGATCTGTAATTAATTTGATTCTGTCATCTTGTTGTGTGTTATAAAACAACACATCATGTAACCAAGAGATAACGTTCCAGGAATTTTTCTCTTTGGTTTGGAGTCTGCTGGGTTGATGAAGTCAGGGCCATTGCCCTGCAAAATAAACACAGATTCCTTTTCAAGGGTGAAATCAAACAAAAACTACCGAAAACTGCAGAGCTATTTTTAGAAATAAGGGCATGAGGTTATCAAATGACCTCCAGTGTGGTTAAAAATGGGAACAAAGAGTTTGAACCATGAAACTGCACTATATAATCAAATCAGTGAAGTGAGGATGACTGCAGGCTAGAATTTCTTACTTGTAAAGTTAAGTTTTGTTATTTTATATGATCTATTCAGTGTGAGAAACACTTGACGTCACACTAGTTTCATTAGTAGAATGAATGGACCAGCATCAGCTCGTGTCAGTCAGGCTACAATCAGATGTATAAGCTATTCTGACTTGAAGTAACATGATAACGGGCTGAGGAGCGAGGCTTTAAAATATCCTGCCTCGCTGCTGGCTGTGACACATCCTTACAGGTGTGGGATTGGACGGATCTCTGATGACCTGGTGTTAATAAGCAGTGTTGACCTATCGCACAGGTCAACCCTGCTTATTAACACCAGGTCAGTCCAGGTTTTAGACTGAAAACCTCTGCGCCACCTGCACCCTGTCAAACATCGCTGCCATTACTGGAATGGATTTATGTTGGCATGCATTGAGAGGAATCCAAGAAGGCTGCCATCTTTTAAGAGGTTTGGACGAGACCAGACTTTCTGCACATAGTGATCAGTAAGTCCTGGTTAACGCGGATTCATTTGCTTCTCAGAATTGATTGAAAATGAGCTGAGTATCATTAATTCAAACCTCCATTCCGTGTCTAATGTTCAAAACCACACAGAAGCTGTAACATTATGTCCTAAAAAAACTTGTTCATTGAAACTGTAGCTCACTGCCAAGATTCTGTCACGACCATTACATAATGCTTCTATCACCAGTCCAACATTATCGACCTGTGTTCAGAAGCATGGGACAGGACGCTTGAAAAAGACTATTTGAAATGTTCAGTTTGTTTGATGCTGTTGTGATCATCCATCCATCCATCCATCCATCCATCCATCCATCCATCCATCCATCCATCTATCCATCCATCCATCCATCCATCACCTCGCCCGTCTATTCATTCATCCATCTTCTATACTGCTTTATCTAGCTGAAGGTTGTGGAGGGTTGGAGCTGATCCCAGCTGACTCTGGGTGAAGGTCGGGCCCACCCTGGACAGGCGTAGAGCTCAAAATTACATTTTCAACTACATGCAAATGGGAGTCATTAATCAGTGTCTAGTGCTTTTGGACTGTGTTGGAAGAAACTGGAGAACCTGGAGAAAACCCAAGCACACACAGGGAGAAAATGAAAAAATGAGTCAAGAAACTTGCGTGATAACTAAAAGAAAAGAAAACTTTTGTTTTAAGTATTAGATGTTTTGCTTCCCTCATGCTTGCTTCCCACAAGAGATCAACCCATTTTGTGTCATGGTTTTGGGTTTTATTTATCAAACCATAAAGATAGTCAGTAATCAGGCTAGAAAATAGGACATTTTTAAAATCAGTTTGTATTTATGTTTTATTTATAGTCAGTAGCTACAACTGCTTCCCAAACAGCCAACAGATGCAGGCCTAAATGTCAGTGTTTATTTAAATGTGGCCTGCAGTGAGTCTAAAAACTCAACATGACAGATAATATAATAATATAATAATAATATAATAGCAATGGAATAATAATATCATATAATAACAATATCATATAATAAGAATATAATTAGCATAACATGATTATATGTTACACATAGAAGATGATGTTGAGATATTTGGAGTTAAACTTGAGAACATAACATTGACATGCTTTTTCTCCCCTCTTTTCTAGAAAATGTGCCTTTATGAAACCTCTTAGATCACACACAGTCTAACGTGTGTGTTTGTGTGTGTGTGTGTGTGTGTGTGTGTGTGTGTGTGTGTGTGTGTGTGTGTGTGTGTGTGTGTTTGTGTGCTTGCTCCTTCATTGTTTGTCTACATCTGACTTTTTGTTCTGCTTGAGCTGAAGGAATGTCTATGTGCCTGCCAGTTATTTAATCCAAGCCACCTCCTGTTGGCTTCCTTCTATCTCCAACCCAAATCAATTCCTACACTGAATCCTTTTTTCATTTTTGCCATGGCAACCTCTATCTTGAAAAGTCCGATTAGGTTTAATTATTAAGAAGAAACGCAAATTGCTTCTTCTTATCCTATTTCTATTTCACTCTTGTTTTGTTTTTTTCTGGTATTTGTTCTGTATTTAAACACTTCCTTTGTCATAGAAACAGTATCATGGGTTCAAGTTGGTCGCCCTGTGCATGCCTTAGTTTTCTCTGGATACTTGTCATTTCAAAACTAAATGAACTACAGTCATTATGTTCTCCTTAAATTCATTATACATGTACAATGTTTCATTAGGAGGACTGATAATAAAAACAAACGTGTCGGTCCTGTTTTGCATTGCTGACTAAACGCACTGAAAAATTAAATGAAGAAAAATGTGACCAGGGATTATTGAGAGCTCTTTAAATGGTTTATAGTAGAATAGTACCGTTGTCTTTTGGACAGCTCTGCTAAACTCCGAGGGAGCAGAGACAGGAGCAGCATCGATTCCAATCCTCCCACAAGTTGTTGGTTGAACTGGTGTCTTTTGTGAAATACAGATTACAATTGTCTATCCATGCAGAGGAGATGTAAAATAGGATCGTTAAGGTACCTTGAGGTTTTCAATGTGAAAGCAAATAGAGCTCAGATTGAGATCAGGGATTAAAGACAAAGACATGCGGGGCAACGTTTTTTGGTGAAAGAGAGATTAAATGAATATAAATCAAACTTGTGTGTGCAGGAGTCCTTCTGTGGCCCAGAGGGTCACTGTTATGCCAGAGTGTTTTTCTCACACGTCCGCGCTGTTGTGTATCACGCAGCTTCCACGTTCCCATCAGCCCGCGATCACGCACCGCGCGCGACTCTCTCATTTGTCGGCCGCCCCACACACACCCCCCGCCCCGCCGAGCCCCGCCCCCTCGCCGTGTTTGAAACTGTGAATGGGGGAGAGAAGAGGATGAGGAGAAAACCCGCACACGTACGAGGAGACGCTCAAACAACCGCACACTTGATTTTCCAAATCCCACGTAAATGTAAGTACTGTGTTCAGGGCAATGTATTTTTTTTTTCAACATGAGTTATTTGTCATTGAATAACTACAATGAAATGTTTTTTTCTTTTTCTTTAATTTTTTTTTAAATGTATTAACCTGGCTGTGAAACTGTTGTATGACCAAGCTGTAGACACGATGTGTAACTAATTAAGGAAAGTAGTGATGGACTGAGTGTGTGTGGTCTCTCCCTGGACAGATCAGGTCAGGTCAGGAGGGGCTGAGCAGTATTACATGTCTAGTTTTGTAACCAGCCCACTTGTAGTTTCATCCCCCAGGAAAGTAGGTAAAAGGGCCCCACAGTGCTGCCAAGCACCAACTGGTCATGCTCACTTCACGTGCTGTGTCATAGATTCCCCACATGGGCTTTTGTCCCAGTGTGGTTGATCTACTTCGTCTAGATCAATAGATCCAGCTTGTTTACAAAGAGAAACAAGATATAGATTTATTTTTTTTTTTTTAAAGAGAGAAATAGGGAATCCTGACCCTAAAGAGCCATAGTCCTGCATACATGTAATGTCATCTACGCAGGTACACCTGAATATAATGAATGTTGCATATGCTGATGGCAGTCAGCTGTGTACTGTAACCCTCCAGAACTGGGATAGATGCCTTTGATTATGTTGAGATGTAATGTTCGTCCAAATTAAATCATTAACATTGTACACTCTTTTCCTCTGGTTTTGTTCAGAGTTGCTGTAGGGAAGTTGAAGAGCATCACTCAGCTATGTCTGATATCCACTGTGGACTGAAGCCTGCCCCCACGGCTGTAGGTGACATGGAAGCTGCTGAAACTCTCATGTCCATGACGAAGCACTGGAAGACTGGGAACGTCAAGTTGAGACACTTCAGGCCCCCGACTCCCTCCTCAGACTGCTCAGAAGATGACTCATTGCCCCCCGCCACTGTTTCGCTAGAGGATTTTACTCTGGTAAGTTTTGGATTGACCTTACCATCTGAATGTGTGTCGTCTCCTGCTATGTGAGACTTTCAGCTTCAAGTTGGTCTTCTGCATACTTTCCTTGTAACAAGTAGTTATTGGAGTTACTGTTGCCACTGCCACGGTCCGGCCACTGACCTCTGATATCAATAAGACATTCTCACCCAGAGGACTGCTGCACACCAGAAAATTTCTTTTCCAGATCATTCGCTGTGAGCCCCAGAGACGGTTGTACACGAACATAATAGATCAGCAGTTTTCTCAAATACTCAGTCCACCTCATGTAGCTGTAACAGCCGGGCCACCCAATCACCTTTCTTACCATACTCGTGCTCAGTTTGAACATCAGCAGGTCAAATGTCTCTAAATGCAGTTTCTGCCGTATGTTTTGCTAACAACTAGTTGAACAGGTTTATCTATTAAGCTGTGAGTGTAGTCTCATTGTGGCACAGCCATCGTCACTCCTTTCATCAGGCTCTCTTACTAAACACTTCACTGCAGCGTCAGCGGAGACAGCTTAATGCATTTCTTTTGACAAATAATAATGGATATCTTGCTTTTCTTTTCAGTGCATGACACCACCTCATAGTCCACCCTACTTGGAGTCCACATACCCTCCCTCACCACAGAAAGTCTTACGTCCTATAGTTCCATGTGCACAACAACACACCGCTGTTCCTCTGCAGAGGTTCCAGTGCACCAGTGTAATCCGCCACACCGCCGATGGGCTGCACTTCTACAGTAAAGGTGGCTGTAAGGATAAGGGACTCACTTGTGTTCACACTCAAGAATCTAAAACGGATTTTACCTCTCAAGATGGACTAACTGATAGAGACTTGAGTAGGAAATTGGCTGAATCCAGTCAAGCGCAGACATATAGGGATGTTTTAAGTCTGAATGACAAGTCAAGATTTCAGTCCGGTCCAGGAGGTATTGCTCAGGCTCTTCCTGTACCAGTCTACTGCCAGATTCTTCCCATATCTTCACCGTCTCCAATGGCTTCCCATTCAGTCGCCACTGTGCACAGACCACTGCAACCGCAGCACAAGCGAGAACATGCTGTCCTACAACCACAGACGGTGTCTCCTGCTCAGATCTTCATTGTCAACGGTCAGGTGGCAAAAGGCCCCGTGATGGTCGTGGTCCCTCAGCCGTCGGTTCCTGCGCTGTACGTCCAGCCAGCACAGGTGACCCCTGGTGGTACCAGGTTAGCTCCCATCGCTCCGGCGCCGTGTCGTGGCTCTCAGGAACCGAGGCTCTCCCTTCCAAAGACTGAAGTGTGTCGTGTACGCAGCCATGTTTGTCCCCATGAGGACTGCAACAAGACCTACTTCAAGAGCTCCCATCTCAAGGCACACATGAGGACACATACAGGTGAGACTATTATCATTGTACAGTTTGTTACATTAAACTTTGTATTCTCTTTGAAGTATTGCTCGTTAATACAGAACAAACAAGTCAATACAACTTGTGATATGGCCCATCTTCTTAAATATAACATGCTTACATTGACACGGTGGAGAAGTGTAGTAGAATGAAGTTCACTTCAAATTGGTGCTTTTTTCCCCTGTGTGGAGTTTGATGTTTGCAGAAATTTCAATTCCCCTTGATTTTAGCTGGAGGTTCCAGGTGAGACATCAGGGATTCTCACTTGGTGAAACTCTTGACAATTAAATTCTGCACGTTTCTGTGTGATTGAATGTGCGTGGCGTCGTCACAGCGAAAGAGTTTCAGGAAATGATGTCGCTTTAATTGTAGGACAAAAATAACTTATTAATGAACAAAAAAAAAACAGCAAACGTCCTGTAATATTAGATATCTGGTATGTGTTCATTCTCCTTCTGAACATGGAGGCAGTTTCTTTTCATCTCTCTTCAGATGTTGAAAGACTACACCCACCAGACTTCCCTCAACACATATTTATATTCCCCTATCATCTCTCTCTGCACTTTCCTCTATATATCCTGTATTTTTAGATTTTGAGAGAATCCAAAATTGATTTGAGCTCTGGTTTTAGCGTGCAACAAAGCAATACTGATTTCTTTGATTACTTACTTGCCTTACTTTGTGCTTCTAATTCAGGTGAGAAACCCTTCAAATGTAAGTGGGAGGGCTGCGAGAGGCGCTTCACCCGCTCAGACGAGCTGTCCCGTCACCGCCGGACGCACACGGGGGAGAAAAGGTTCGCCTGCCCCATGTGCCTCAGCCGCTTCATGCGCAGCGACCACCTGGCCAAGCACGCCCGACGACACCTGGCCGGGAGGAAGGCTAACTGCTGGATGTCGGCGGCCAGCCGGTCCGCAAATCTCCCTGTCCTCACGTCTCTCGCTCGCACGTCAGCAAATTCACCATGAGGGCGGGGGGGGAGGATGTGGCGGAAAAAAAACTGTCAAACGGGAGAATTTGTGCCTCCGAGTGTGAAAGAACAAGCGTCACACCACTAATGCAGCTGCATGCTGCCTTTGTTGATTGTCGATGAATATGAAAGCGGTACTGGAAACTGTTTTAGAATCACTGTATCACTTTAAGCTGAGCTCGTTACTCTGATGTGTACATCTCACTTGGAAAATCAGCTTCATCTATTTACCACAGATGTGTTTACCGTTCAGTATTAGTTGACCAAAGCGTTTTGAATGTTGTGAAAACTTTTAACGTGTTTGTAAAAAAGTTGTGCAAAATGTGCTGTTTTCATGCCGAGAACAGAATTTCTTATTAAACTTGAACATGTCTGTTTTACTTATTTAAATGTTTCAGTAAAACTTTTTGCGCAACCATAATTAGTGTATGACATCACTAAATCACCTCCAGGTATATGAATCGTGTCGCACATCCAAACAAAACATCACACAAGATGTCCATTGATCTGCTTTGATCCATTCAAGGTTTTTTTGTGGCTTTTTTGTTTTTTTAATGAACAATTATAAAATAACCTCCCCCTGACTAGAGCAATGCAGTGGTTCAAAAGTGGGGTTGCCTTTTTCGAGGGGGAATTGTTTTCCTTTAGTTTTTTGAGAAAAAACAATTATGAAGAATAAGTTTAGTCTAAAAAAACACAAAGAAGCTTAATAGAGCTGAATCAAAAGTATCAACTTCAGTGGAAAACTGTTAGACTTTAGGAAAAACATCCCAAATTTCCATGTAAACACATCTAATCTGAATGAACGTCAATCAGAACCTTAAGAGATGAAACTCGTGCAGCATGAGGGTTTAGTCAAGGTGATTTTACAGGCTGAGGGGAGGCTCGCCCCACACTTTTAAACCCCTGATGTAATTTGTCCCTAAATTAATCCAGATAAATGATTTATGCATCAGACATATTAATGAGATGTCTTTTTTTTTAACTATAGGGGATGATTAGGCAGATCAAGATATATGCAAATCATTGACGTTTACATAAAATGCTTTTTCCGATTGAACTGGAATTGATTTCAATTTTCCACAATATTCAGCAGTTGTTCAAATTATCCTTTACTGTTGAAATATATATATATAAAAAACATTACAATTCCCAGTCCGGTCATTGGAGTGTTTTATTTGTGTTCAGTTTGACAAGCAGGTACAAGTTACTAACGCCTGATGATTTATCATGCCTTGAACATAGATCAGGAGACAATTTCACAAATATGGTGCATGCTACGCAAGACCTCTAGCAGTCAGGGGACACTAAAACACAGATCTTGAAAAGATTCCTAAACAAATACAATATAAATATCAGAAGGAAATACAAAAAGTAACCCATCTTGCATTATAAACAATTCTTCCAATTTTTTTTCATGAAAAAAAAAAAATCCCCCTCAAGTCCACATCGGCTGATACGTTACCCATCAACACTTCCTGTGTTCCACCTGCAGCACATGCTGACTCCTAAACCCGCTCTGCTTTCTCCTGCAGGTTTTGAGAGAAAACTACTTAAGAGGAAACACACAGCCACTTTCAATTTGATGCAGAAATTGTTACCCAGGCATGAAAGTCAGGGGACTCGTCACACTTATGACACATGCTTTATTTACTACACCGAAAAGATGCGTAAATGCGCCTTCATATGTTAAGCCATGTTGCACTGCAAGCTCCTGCTTTAAAACACTGACAAGGACGATGGATATTAAATTTTATAACTGAGTGAAGCTCCTGTAACACAAATAATTACAACCAATTGAAGCCATAAATACAGATTTCGTAGCAAAGTTGTCTACAAAACGTCAGGAGTGCGTTTCTGCCGCTTAACACAGGGATACATATCTTACTTTACAAGACTGGCAACAGCAAAAGAGATATAGATAATACATCTGTCAAATATAATCACTGAAAATCATTATATATCTACTGTAGGAGTGTAAACTGTGGTTTCAACGAGGGCAAAGCTGTCTATTGTAGAGTCATCCATTTTGTTGCGTACTACTTAAAATCTACTTTTTTAAATTCCAGGTCTAGTCACATACTGCTGCTGAACATCGGGGTTTATTGTACAAATCCAATCTGGTCCCAGCAATTTCAAGCGCTTTCTGCACAGTCGGCATACTTCATCCTGGTGGAATGTCGACCAGAGGAAGCGAGCAGCGGAACAACAAGCGAGGAAGCTGAAAGCCCTCCTGGAGGGATGATTGCTAAGCTGGGAGAGAGAGTGCAGCCTCTGTTTGGCAGGAGCTGAGAAAGTAAGGGACCAGTGAGAAGTTCTTGAGGGTTGCCTCTTGGGTCACACCGGTGTCCTGCATCTCAAACCTGGGAAAGTGAAGACGATTTGTCAAAAAACACAAAAAAAAGCCTGCGGCCGTTTATCGTCCCCAAATACTGTCTTGCTGGGATTCTTACCAGTCTCTGGAGGACACGACGTAGTACACGGGAGGAGGAGACGAGTCGGTGGAGCTACCCAGCGGCTGACCCAGGCTGTAAGCCCCAGCATGTGAGAACATGAGCCAGTCTCCAACGTTGAGCTCAGGTAGCAGGCAGTGATCCACTACCTGGTCCAGGTCGTCTCCGGAGGGACCCCACAGGCTGCTGCTGAACACCGGAGCATCCAGGGACGAGTTCTGTCAACACAGCATCCAACATGTGTGACAAGTGTGCATGTGTTTTGATTCCCGGCTCAAAAAAACTAAACTTGAAGACATTTTAGGAAGCCCCTTGACATGGGAGGAGACATTTGGAAATCACCTTGTGAACGGAGGGAGCAGCGATCAGTGTTTCAGAGAGTTTGCTGGAAAAGCATCCATAAACTCCCTCGTTCATGTAGTACTGAAACTCTGGCTCCTCGTCGGGAGACGGATCATCTGTTGAGAAAGGTTTCATTATTTTTTATCATTCCTACTTTGACAGATGCAATGCTGAGTCCAAGAAGATCGTCATCCTTCACTGTCCACACAAAACTGTGTCGATGGCTTCAAAGAACAAATATCTTCACATTTTCATTCCTGCACGGCTCTTTATAATGTGGACAGCTCTTTAGCCACACTTTGTGCTCCTTATCAATGAAGCACTCGTCTATTTATAACGCTGCCGCTGAACAGCGTAGCAACAAAATCTCTCAAATGCGGGCACTGCAACGTTATATCCGAGTGACAACGTGTTGAATCTGAATGTGACACTAACATATCCCTTCTGTGCGTATCACATGCACTGACCGTGGTCCTGGTCATCGCGGGCCACCACCTCCTTTGAAATGACGTTGACAGCCAGGGTGAAAGCAGAAGACACGAAGAAGCTGCCAGGCTCCGCGATGACGGTCACACCAGTGGAGGCGGGGAAGTAGAGGTCCACCATGGACATGACTGCGTCGTTTATCTGGCGAGAGGACAGGAAGCTTTTAAAACACACAACTAAAGATTCCTTGTATAAATCATACGATAAACAATTTTCATTTCAGTGCACTTAAAAGGGTTCACAGCTATCTTATCGCAAAAATAATTTTCCCCCCGTCATGTTTTTTTAAAATTGAATCCACTCATTTCTTTTTAAGCAATCTCTGTGAAAGCTCAGCTAGATTCGTTTCTCTTGAGAAGAAATGGTGGCGACACATTATAATAGCGCCACCTGGTGGATAAAGAAGGATTGCTTTCCTTTGCTCACTGAAGCGGTTTCCGGTTTATGGAAGACTATGAAATAAAAAGGTAATGTGATTGGATTCTACAAAAGTCTAGAGTTTTGTTGACAGCATTGCAAAATACTGTCTAGTTAAAGATCAAATAACTAATCTATCATGCAGAACTTATACCAGGATACCAACCAGTTCAAGCTGAGGCTCACAAGCACTGAATCCACCTCCAATATCCAAGATTTTCATGTTGAAGCCAATTTCCTCCTGCAGGAGACAAAAACATTCAACTATATAACTACAGTATAAAGTATTCACAAAGTCCTCACTGTTCTTTAGCTATACAATAACAGTGTCATAAAAAAAAACTAGACTGCATAGGACAGCAATTACAGATGAATTATTAACAACAACCCGGGACAAGAAGGACTTACTCCCATATCAAAGACACAACGAGCATCAGAGATGGCGTGAACGTACACCTGGTCGTCCTCGCAGGGGCGGGAAATGTGAGATCTGCAGACGCACAGGCAGGAAATGGTCAAACCCACAACTTCAAAAGGTTCAGACGTGAACGTGTCTGTGGGCCTCACCTCACACCAACCACTTGCACCCCGAGTTCCTTGGCGCTCTCGAGGAGACGCCTGCAGTCCTTGAGGGAACAGCCGAAAGTCATGCTCATCTCGTCATCCGGGTTCGACGCTTCGGTTGACACATGTAGCAGCAGCCTGCATCAACGCAGAAGAACCGGGAGCTTTAGGTCAGTGTGTTGCTGGGAATTGATATATTCTACAAACGGATTGTGAACAAAGCATAGTTATAGCGATGTGGCATGTACTGAGAGCTCGAGGTGGTGGTTGCAGTTGCTACTTTAAAATTTTCAGTAAAAATGTCAATCATGGTCTGAAATTGCAACAAAAATGTTTTTTGTTTTTTTTATTTATTAATTTTCTTTATTCTGAGCAATTTCAAAAGCAATAAAACAGTAGAATATGTCAAGAAAGACTACAATTGTTACAATTTTCTCTTTTTATTGTACTTCCCTTAATAGCATGTTCATCGTACCATGAATGTACCAAATATTTCTAAGTGTGCCAAAAAGACAGCTGAGTGTAGTTGTAAGGTTTGTTGTTGCCCTTTACTGGGAGAGGCCACCGTTTCCTTTAGGCTTAAAGTCATTCTGCTAAGCTCATGTTAACCAGGGATAAGCAGCCACCGGAGACAAAAAAATGGTTTTTCACTGGGAAGGAAAGGAAATAGGGAAATGTATCCCAAAACACAAGAGATGATGGATTTTATCCCTCCCTCAGGTAAAAATAATTTAGCAGGATTGAGGATATGTAGACCAGATGTTCCCCAGTAATCTAAACCCTGCTCAGGAGTGTTGCGGAGGCAGCCTTCAAGTCTCTGGCACCGACACCACAAACAAACTTACTTGGCATTGGGGTGGCAGCGAGATATCTTGCGGAGTTCTGCTTCATTATCGCACACCAGGAGGTCAATGCCGTTCTTAGCAGCGTATTTAATCTGGGAGACCTGCTTGCAAACACCACTGTAGATGATGTCTTCAGAAGGGATGCCGTGGCTCTGCACCAGCTCAAGTTCAGACTGAAGCACAACAAAACAAGAGTGAGAACAGACCTTCTCTTAGTGAACGTTAAAACCGACATGTTACACCGAACAAACGTGGAGTGAAAGAGTACCTTGTTGGTGCATATGAAGCCAGTGCCAAGGGCAGCAAGAACTTCAATCACAGCTGGGCTGCTGTTGCATCTAACGGCATAGTAGGGTCGAATTTGGGGCATGTAGGTTCGCCAGCGAACATGCTGCCTCATTGTGACTCCCAGGTCGGCTACAAAAAATGCATTCTTCTCAGACTGGAAAAGAAGGAAGACATGTGGAAGTGTCACAAAGCGTACAAAAAAAAAACCTACTTGCACACGCATTATCTAACAAACAGTTAAAAAAGTGTGTATGAGTGACACTTTCTCATTATTACAATACGAACACGAATCTGTTTGATCTAAACATTCACCAGCAATCAATGTGAAAATGCTAAACATACAATGAAAGTTCTAAATTCCAGTATTGTGACCACCTTGTAGTGTTCAACAGTGAAACACTGAGTGGGATTTGAGAATGAAGCACCACAATAAGAAAAGCATATGGATAAGTATGCCACTCTGTGAAGCCATACCAGTGTTTGTTCATAAATGTGACTGTCAATCACATCGCAGAGGGCCGTGCCCCCCTCCAGCAGCCCGACAGAATACTGCGGTTCATCAGCGATTCCTTTCATCCTCTCAACCGTTCTCTTCGAGTCCGACAGGCATAAAGATTGTGACTAGTCCAAAGTGGTCTTGCTCACTCCCACTCGAGCCCCTGGGGTCCTAGACTTATGCAACAAACTGTACGAAAACAAAGAGGAAGAGTTGGCATGGAAAACAGAATCCAAGTCGTAAAACATTTCACTAGTATCTGTAAAGTGCATAATCTGTCCTGTCGTTCAGCTTTTAGGCTGTTTGTTCAGGAGCGGGAGCTGAACTCTTTCTGATGAAGTCCACAGTCATTTTCAGCGAGTAGCCAATGAGCAGACAGAGCAGGTTACAGGGTGGCTTTGTGGAAGAGCCCTATTCTTCTAAAAAGCCCCTGTGAAAACACAGAGTCTGGGGCACAGAGTTCATTTATTTTACCATCAATTACTCCCGACAATCAGCAATAATCCCCGAGCTGGTGACCCGTAAAGGTTCCCTTGATGGCATTACCCAGAGGCACAATAGTGGCGGCGTCTGTCGTTACAGCTTCACTTTTTGTAATGTCGCACGATATAGCAGCGAGATGCATATCAATGTGGTTTCAAAGGCTACTGTCACATGCTTCAATGTGATAACGATTTACCTATATGAAACTTTAAAAACAAATCAATGAATTATTCTCCTGAGCTTCGATTCCTTCTACAGGATAACAGATTACATGAAAAAAAATAATAATTAAAATACACAAAGGAACACTTGACCATGTTTTCTTTTTAAAACCCAACTAAGACTTTATGCAACTGTAAAAATGGTTAACTATGCGATTCACGTCATCACCCTTAGGAAACTAGTTATAATGTTAATGTTTATGTGTACTCTCAATTCATACATGCCAATGTGCAATAAACTAGAAAAGTAAAAAAAAAAAAAGTGTTATTCAATGTGTGACTGGGGAAAATTTTTCAGCAAGAGTGGAACAGACGACAGCAGACCAACTGCCACTGTTCTGTTAGTTGATACAAGCGCTGGAAATAGATCTCATACAGTTGATCTAAAATAACTACAGACCATTTGTGATTTATCTGGGACAGGATGCAAGAGTTTCAAAGATTTTTTTTTTTTCCAATGACTGCCATAAGCACCAACATTATGCACATTGATGCATGCCCCCCCCCCCCCCCCCCCCACCCCACCCCACCCCATCCCCACCCAAAAAATATCTTGTGCTGTATGTAGAGTGAGCGCACACTTTCTTCAAACCACAGCTGTTCCACTCACATGGATGAGTCCTGGGATGAACTCGTCCACTATCAGCTAGGATCCCAAGGTGGCTCGGCGTTGAAGTCAAATGGCTCCCGGTATAGAGCTGTCCCTAGATCCTCTGGGTAGTTATTGTACACCTGTGGAGGGGCAGGAAGACAAGGTAAAGGGGTTAAGTCACCAACAATGGAAAAATACATATATTCTACCTTCTGTTTTCTCATTTATCTAGTTTTTTTTTTCATTTTATTTTAATTCTCAGCTACAAAAGAGCAAACGCGTACTGGGACCTGAGAAGAAGTTAAAATAATCAGTCAACGCAATAAAAGGAAGTCAGAAGTTGCAAAATAGCATAGAGATATAATACTTTCCGACACCATAATTATAAACACTTGATTATATAATGTATCACACACACTTTGCAAAGCAGAGGCAACACTAAGTTTATTTCACTTTTTAAATTGGTTGTTTCAATGTAATGCACTTTAAATTTAATAATGACCTGTCACAAACGGACACGGAAAATAATAGCCAACCAAATGGGTAAAATATGATATTTGACATTACTTGAGCATAACCTTTCTCATTTGTTATTGTTGCCTCGTAGCTAGCATACGTCGTTAGCATAGCATTACTGGACGCGAGTATAATTTGTCAACTTTCCCTCCGACTTGTCAACAACAGTCCTTGTCACTGTAACTTGACGTTAACTGTTGCATACCGAGCAGATTTAGGTCGCATAGACTAGTCAATGTGAGGTGACCCGGTGCCTTAATCCGACGTGCTAACGTCAATAGCAGGCTAACTGGAGCTAGCTGTACTTACGTCCACGGAGAAGCCGACGGAGGGGACAGAGCGCTTTTTCTTTTTCGGCGGAATTTTTAAAGAGTGGTGGGGTTACTAAAAGAGAAATCAATATCTGCCATGGATCAGGGGGCAGGCGATCGTGGTTCGACGTCCCCGGACGATTCAAGCAGGTTTCTGTGTGAAGGAAGGAAAGAGGCTGCGGAGGTCGAGTGAAAGCGGCGGAGCTCGAGCGGCGTGAAGCGGTGTGAAGTTGGACGGAGTCCCCCGCGCGGCTTCCGGAGAAGACTTTTCGCGTAAAATCCACGACCGCCGGCACACTGCGACCACCAGCTGGTCACGTTGAATACAGACCGAGCAACAAAATTCTTCAAATATTAGAGATGCGATTGATGCATTCCCAAAGTATCTGCATTTAAATGAACGATAACACCAGCTTTATAACACAGCAGCTCGCATCCGGTCTGATCTATGTGAGTGAAGGGAACTTGACATATTTCACATCGCAAAGCTGTCAGATCCACTTTGACCACACCACCAGGTGGTGGAGGATACATGAGAATATATTAATACCACAGATATGCATTATCATGCTTAAACAAGAACCTAAATCTGCAACAGCAGAAATATTCAAATACTTTAATGTATATATTTCCAATTCTGTTCGGTGAATATCTGAAAATATTAAAGAATTACCTGTGTTATGTCTTCATTGCATCCTCCATGGCTCAGCAGTAGAGATAAAATATTTTTCAGTAAAGCCTGCTCAATTCTTCTCTTTATTTCTAGCTGTTGATCAACAGCTGCAAAACATCAGTCAACCAAAGACTTTGTAAAGTCATGAACTGATGGATGCATGTATGTGGACTCCTCTGTCCCTCTGGCTCTGCTGTTGTGACTTAGAGAAGTTGTGCCTGCTCCTGCAAATGTAGGGTCTGGGGGACGTTTTATTTTTTTTCCCCAAGAAGATAAATTTGCATGTCTCCCTCCTTGACAGAGGAGGAGGACGAGGAGGAGGAGGGTGCCAGGGAAAGCTCAGCCTCCAAACAGAGGGAAAGTGTTCTCCCCGAGCCTGCTTTGACTCCATATCAGTGCATGCATCATCCCAGTGAAGCCCACCTCAGTAAAAATTATTAAATAGCATTCACACCAAGGCATTTTTTCTTTTTTTTTCTTTTTTTTACCAAAAACAGTGCCTAAATTATTTATGGCTGAAAACAAAACAAAAAAAATCACATTTTCCCGTGTGATTACTTGTAGGTTTGTCTTTTACATATGATCCACTTATATTTGACCCACAGTCAAAGTCCATCCTTCGCCGCGTTTGCACAGTCTTTATCATTTCAGGGTGTCCTCAGAACTGTTTCCATTCCAATGACTTTTTATGGGGTGATAGGGGACACACTGTACTAACAAACTGTAAAACACATGCATTCACTTCACAATGTCCAGTTCTCCAGAGTCGTGCGGCCTGTACCCAGGAGCCCTTCACGGTAATCCTGTGTTAGCCAACAACCAATATTCCTAAATATTCTGCAGCCTGCTGGAGTCCCATCATAATGTGAATTACATAGCAGTGTGTGATGTGTTTTTCTTTCTTCCCCACATAGCTATAACATTCCTCAGTGTGTTAGATGAGCTTTGGGAGCTCCTTGGGGGTAAACAAACAATAGCTGCGTTTGTTTCACTAATAAAACCACAGCTTCGAGCCCATTGTACAGGCGGCACAGGCCGCGTCTTTTCCACTGAGCACTACACAAAAGCTGTTCCGTGTTTTGTGCCTGATTTCTCCAACACCAAATGAGACTATGTATATATAGGGCTAATCACACATAGCATCTAAAGTGGCTTCCAGTAAGCACAATGTTTGATTTCCATTGTTTGGATCAGAATAGCCATCGCAGCCACTGGGTATGCGACATAGAGAGAGAGAGAGATGTGTGTACCACCCACTGCGAGGGCAAATACTCCAGTGGTTGCATTGTGCAGAAGGAATTCTGATTTGCAAACAAATTACGTCAAGACCCAGGGTTAGAAAGACCCTAAATCAACCCTGTCTGTCAAATCAAGTCAAAGCAAAAGAAAAGGGAAAAAAAAATAATTGGACAAAACCATGGAAATCAATTATTTAAATGCTTTTATAGTCATCAAAACAATACATATTTTTCAAATAACTCCACCTGTCATTCTACCACATCTAGCCATGCTTAAGTAAGTGTTTTATAATTTTTTTTTTCAATCATTGTGTAGACATGGCATGCTGGCTAAACCTGACTGGTGTTGTGTAACAGGCTGGAGTGTTGTTAAGTCACTGAGAAGTGCTTTCTTTTCTTTGTGCCAAAGGATGTTGCTAAGTAAAAAAGAAGCACCCACCAAACCTCTCCTTAAACTGACCTGCATGTTAAGCAGGTAAACAAAAGCCAAGTGGAATATAACAAATATTTTCACCTGCAATCTGTACTGCAGTGTGTTTCTTTCCTAGAAAGTTACCAGTGAGGATGTACGGTATGTGACATTAGAGTGCACAAAAGAATTCACTGGAAAATGACTCAGTTTCTTCGGTTTTGCGATATACCACAGAAAATGAACAGCCTTTATCTTGGGGTTTTCCCAGGACATGTCAGGGACAACAATGCTATCAAAGAGAGGGTTTGACCCAGTGAGATATACCATGATGGTCTAACAATAACACAGACTAAAAAATGATGCACATTTAACCCCCCATTTCCTTTTTGCCAAGATTGAGTGCCCAATAATTAATCGTGATAAATGTATTACATAACTTTGTGACAACATGTCAGATTAGAACAGGCATTAAATATTAAAAACACACAAGGAGTTACCCATGTTAAAAATAGTGAGGGTTTCTTTATAGGAATGTAAGGTTGTATCTACGTTAATGTCTTGTGTGTTTCAATGCATGTGTGCGTGTGCGTGTGTGTGTGTGTGTGTGTGTGTGTGTGTGTGTGTGTGTGTGTGTGTGTGTGTAAACCACCAGATCGTCGCAGTCCAAGCCAGTTTAACGATTGAACAGGTTGTATTGAGTGAGGTCGTGTACACAAAGCAGAGAACAGCGAACAGAGGACGCACATTGTAAAACATACCATGTCGTTTTGTTTTTAAATCAGCTGAGGATAATATAGTTTAGATTGTGTGAATATGTGCTTGGTTGGTTTCTATTTGACAAAACTGAGAATCCAATTTTTTTCTTCACAATATTGCTAAACATTAAACCTTTTAACTTGAGCTTTTTGGACCTGAAATGAGCTGAATGGATGAAGAAGTGGCTTCTCATTCATCCTCCTGACAGCAAAACTATTCATAAACTCTCCAGCAACTTGCTATTGGTCCATCGTACACCATGACTATGTTGATTGAATTGGAATAAAAAAAAATAAAAAAAAGCATAAACATAAAATCATAGTTAATTTGAGATGATTGTCAGTTGTTTCAGTTCCTTATGTTCTAGTTAGTTGTTTTTACAAAACTCTCACAGAGTTCAACTCAACAACTAACCAGGACAACGTGAACTTATGATGACATAACGGACACTGCCATGGTTGTGGGAGCACTGTGTGCTGCATTTTAATGTATGAAAAGTGCTCTAAAAATAAAGATGGATTGATTGATGATTGATTGATTGATGGAAAATCCACACAGGAACAACGTGCTACACAGTATGCGTGAGAGTGAACGTCTGCAAGCCTGCGAGTTGTTATTCATCTACGCAGTGTTGTTTATTACCAAGACAACACACTTTGCTCTCTCATTGTACCTGAAGACATTGCATATCAGACTGTCAACAGTAGGCTACATTCAGCAGACAGCCTGACAGCGGAGTGTGTGTGTGTGTGTGTGTATGTGTATGTGTGTGTGTGTGTGTTTGTGTGTGTCCTGATAACATCCTGGGTAGACTGGCCTCAAACCAACCACGGGCAAACTCCACTCTGCTGTTTGATGTAGAGGGCCGGCTCCAGGCAGACCAAGCATTGTGTCCCAAACAATGAACCCCAGACCCACTGAACTATAAACATGTCCCTTTGGGGGCGTTTTCTTAGTTTCTCTACAGGAGACACCCAAAGTCAGGAAACCTGACCCTGCTTTTCTAAATTAAGTAACTCTACAGCGTCAAATGCCGCTGACTGGGCACTCACTGTTGTCTGTCTAAAACTCTAATAAGGTAATAATGTGTTTGGAATGTGGATTGAGCCTCAGGTCTTGGTTAGAGGTCTTGTGATTCAAGACGTTTGCAGAAAGAGGGGAGGAAAAAGCCCTGTTAAAATGAATTTCTGTTCATTTCTTGGCAGCATTTGAATGTCAAAGCCCCTCAGCAAAATATAGTCATGCTTTATGATAGTCTCAGAGATATCAACAACTGTCCAATGTGATTTACTTTGAAAGACTCATTTTGTGGAGGGTATTAGCTCATCGGTTTGTATTTTCTAGGCAACTGTCACAGTAATGGACACCTGCACCTGAACTGTGCATGTTTTGTGTCTCCATCATCTAATTTCGCTTCACTGTTCCGACCTCAACGGTACTTTAAAGTTTGTCGACGGAGTCCTCTCTTGAAAATTGGACCGCATCGGGTGTAAACCTACAACATATTGAGGTTTTTATGAGCCTTGTACATGTGCAAGCGTGGAGTGTTTATATTTATAAGTGGGGAGACAGTATAACACCACAGGCAGATAACTATACTGATTCCTGTAAAGTACCACTATTTTGATCTCCTGAATTTACATAGTCTATTAATTGTTGAACTATCTTACAACTTGCTTTACCTTCTAAATATGGAATATTGCAGTGCTATACTTATTCTTGTAAACCTCTATCAACTTTAAAAAATAAAATAAAATCTAACTGTAACCCGAACAACAATGTTGATCTACAACAATTAATCGAAACATTGAATGAAGACTGTTTTTTTGAGATTTGAAGTTAACTTGTTATTATTGTAAAATAATAGACAAAACTGCTTGCTTTTTTGACAAACCGAATACTTATTATGAAAATTGTGAATTCAAACAAACCAATTTTTTTAAAATTATATTTTCCTGAAACTTAATATAAAGTAAATAAACAGATTTAATAATAAAACCAAATGTCACTTCAGACCACTCATATACACCTGAGTTTCCTATAGCTGATTCTAAGTTAATAAAATTGGTCATATTCAAGCTTATCCTTGGGTCGAAATAATACAAAATTCCGATTTTTTTTTTTGAAATTACAATTCTGATTGAATTATCTTATTATTTCAGAACAATGGATTGCAGTTTAGAGAGGGAAATGTTGCAAAATTTAGAAAAAGATGAGTTTTATTATGCAAAGGAAGAAAACATTTGAATAATTTTAAAGAAAAGTGTTACTGAATCGTAAGATCATTTTAATATAAATGTAACAGCTTATCATTTATAAGAAATAATAGTAAACTTTGATTTTTTCTGTCCGATTAAATTATGCTTTTTTAAAACAATTTATATCAGCTAAGAGGGGAAAATAGAGAAAAACAGGCAGTTTTATTCTATTCCATTTTTTTATACGGAGGAGGAAAACCCAGTCATGTCAAGCTATTACGTTTTCAAATTGTAAGACAATTATTATCGGATTGAATATTTAAAACAGCTGATTAACTATTAAATGAATAAATCATATTTTGCATGTTGGGCTCTCTGTGATTTGTATGCCTTGGTTGTGAGTTAGATTTGTATCCTAAACGTGTGGGCTTACAAATATAATTATTTAAAGAATTCCCTTGTGTTTACACACAAAATTAAGCTTAATTAAACGTACTTAATAATTCAAAAAGGATTTGTTTATGCTGTCCTCCTCCTCCGTGTACCACCTGTGCTGCAGTATCACCGCCGGCCAGCTGAGGCCGCTGTGGCCAGTGTAGCGCCCGTTTTGCCGGGGCAGAGTTAGAGTCTGTGATCAGCTGACTGTGATGCTGCTGTCAGGAGACCTCACAAAATTATGAACTCTCTCAAGCCGTAGAAACACTACAAAACCCCGCTTTCTACTGGTAACAGCCACGCCTTTGAAATCCGGGTGAGTGAAACTGTTCAATAAAGCTTTCAATCACATCTTCTGCTCGTGTTGTGGTTTCTGTCAGCTCGGCTCGCTAAGTGGCTAACGGTAGCTAATCCCTGCTGGATGCAGTTTGACCTTAACCATCTTCTCTGACTGCTTCAGTTCTTCTACTTCCGTATTTAGTTGTTAATTTCTACTTCGTCAACCCTGTTAGCAGCCGAGGAGTCAAAATGTGTTTCCCATCAATACACCTTCAACAATTAATAGGCTTTGTATTGTTGCTCTGTAAGAGCTGCAATGAATGTACAGTGTTTGTCTACCAATAATAGTGTCAATGAACACACCAATATATTTACAGATTATTATGTTATTTGTATTGGCATCGTGGCTTTATTTTATGGACATTCTACTATTTTCTTCATTATATGAATTTCTACGATCTGATGTGATCTGTCAAAAGTTAGTACTAGTTAATGATCTTTTTTTTTTTTTAATCTATTTGTTAATTTTGAGCTTTTAGTTTGAAGTGTTACTATGCTGGTGTCTTTTCTTCTAATATGAAAATATTACATAAAGGGGCGGGATATTAGAAATACAGAAACCCAACCATATTGCCCTTTATTAACTGAGAATTTAGGGACTTATATTTGATGACTGTGTTATATTTGTTAGTTGTGTTAAAGCATTTCATTATATTGTAGCTCTACTGTAATGTGAACATATGTATGTCACTCAAATTTGTGGTCTGCATATTTGCTTGTTAGTAATCTTTGGTTCTGTTTCTGTTTGCACAGGCAGCTTTTAATTTGTATTTCTTTTTTTGTAATTGAATGTTCAGTTTATTAATAACACTGTCCCCTCACTTGGCTACATACAGCCTTCCTTTTAGTTTTCTTAAGCTGCACCAGTCATCTAAACATGACGGAGTTTTGGTTGATCTCTGCACCGGGTGAGAAAACCTGCCAGCAAACATGGGACAAAATGATGGCAGCCACCATGCGAGCCAACAACCTTTCCACCAATCACAAGTTCAACATCCCAGACCTTAAAGTGAGCACACCATTTTCTCTCTTCCCTTATTATTTTTTTTCCTTTCTACTTCAAAAGTACAGTTATGTACAAGGCGAGAGTGTTATTAAAGTAACTCACCTTGCATATCCGCTGTCAAGAATAAGCTGATTGTGTGTATGGGAAGCAGCCTTTACACAGATCTGTTGCTTGCATGTTGAAGTTCAGGTGAAGTTGTCCCTAGCAAGAGTGGCTTGTCTGGTTGGGTTCCTCTCTGTGCTGAAGGTGGTGTAACCCCACTGACCTCGCTGCTCTGTGGGGCTGTGATGTTCTCCTGGAACTGTTAGCGATGCATGAGCGGCTCTGGACAAAAAGGCGCCGTCCTAAGCACATAGGGCCCCCCTCCCGGACGTCACCGCAGGCAGACTGAACCCCACATGTCACTGTCTAAACACAAACCTGCTGACCTCACTTAAAAAATGCCCCACATCTCAGGACTTGGCCGTGTCTGGTGATTTATTCATCTATTCATATTTTGTTCGTATCTTTGTGTTTGAAAACAGGTTGGGACTCTTGATGTGTTGGTGGGGCTGTCCGATGAACTGGCCAAGTTAGATTCCTTTGTTGAAAGGTATAGTATCTGCTGTACGCTCACTTGAATCAAACATTGCTTTGCTGCCAGATAAGTTATTCTCCTATCAATTTGTGTTAAAATTGAAATTAAAAAAGGACCCCCCCCCCCTCATGCTCAGGTGTAGCCGCTTCACTCTTCTCTAATCCCTTTCCCGACCTTGTAACAGTGAGGAATTTCACAGAGACCTGTGGGTAGAGAGCCTCACAGTCTAAACTTGGCAATTTACAGATGGCTGACACACCAGCAGCTCTTTCTTCAGTCCTATTTATATCAGATGACTTGTGAGCATATTTGCACATAATTTATCGTCTTTTGGAAATGTTGACGTCCAAAACTCGCACGGAGCCATCAGTGCCTGAGCTCCATCTTTTGATATTTCCAAGACTGTGAGAAAGACTAACTTTGCAACATGGTTCCACTTGTTTGCCTATATCCCGTCTTTAATCTAGTTCCTCTTTGAAGTTCCTGTCCAGCGTATCTGAAAATAAACTACATTTAAGTTCCTTAAGCATTTAGTGAGTTTTTCCGTTACCGTCTGACTCTATATTCATTATTGAAATTTACTTTTACGGTTGATGCTTAACCAGAAGTTGCCGTTGCACTTTCCTATGAGCGTTTTAGGCATCAAATGTGACTTGGCTCTCAGTCCTTCTCCGGCTTCACTGCAGCTTTGATGTGCTTCTGAGCAGTGTGGTTTAAAAAGCTTGAACCCTGAAAGTCGGTCATGTTATAAATGGCCTTGTCAGGAGATTACCTTGGCAAGAGTGTGTGAAACTTTTTGATATGTGTGTCCGTTTGTGTTCGGTGGAAGAGGGCACGAGGTCGCGGTGGTTGTGCGAGCGTGAATGTGTGGTTTCCAGCGGCTTTGTGCCTGAAGTTTGTGTTGGCACGGCGTGTTTTGATGTCTGCTGGGTGTTCGCAGTGTGGTGAAGAAGGTGGCTCAGTACATGGCCGACGTGCTGGAGGACAGCCGAGACAAAGTGCAAGAGAACCTGTTGGCCAATGGAGGTAAAGTGAAGGATATAGTGCTGTTGTGTGTTCACATTGTGTCTGGATTATATTATAGTACTTAGGTTTTTAAGGACGTTAATCGATAGAGACCAAATCTGCATGTATTTATCTTGGAATTACCGTTGCCAACCTATTTAAAGTAATAGTAATAATATTTCTTACTATAATATGAAAATATGTAGTTTTTGGCCTGATGGGTTATAATGTCTGTTTTGTAGTTGATCTGGTCACCTACATTACAAGATTTCAATGGGACATGGCAAAATACCCCATCAAGCAGTCACTTAAAAACATCTCTGAAATCATCTCAAAGGTATGTCTGCTACTAAGATTGCCCATGTGTGTTTGTTTGGTTCTTTTTTAAATCATTTTGTAATAACTGTCATTTTTGTATTCTGATGGGAATTCAATAAGTACTACACTAAGTCCATTTATCCTTCTGAGCCTCATCAAAAATGAATATAGGATTTGTTTTTCTTTTGAATTAATTTTCACACATACTACATGTATGAAAAAGTTAAAAAATATTTGTAAGATTTTTATTAATATAATTAGGTATGAGTTCTGGTCCTATAACAATTTTTCTTTGATAAAAGATAAACAATAAAACAAAAATGTTGAGAATATTTCCATTTATATGTAATCAATCTAAAATATATATGAGATTTAACGTCATGGGGGAAACATTTTTTTCCATTGGATTTAATTTAGTTTCAATGTATCTGCATAACCTTGTCAGGTTTTTGTGTTTTTCTGTGTATTCTTTAGTTTGTGTGAATAATCTGGTATGTTTTTGATGTTTAACAGCAAGTTACCCAGATTGACAATGACTTGAAGAGTCGAGCATCAGCTTACAATAACCTGAAGGGAAATCTGCAGAACTTGGAGAGAAAGAATGCGTGAGTAGCCCACATGGACAAATTATTTCATTTACACCACATCAAATGTTTTGATGATATTTTTCAGTATTTGTGAGATGGGAATTCAGTGGGGGTGCTTTCTTTGTATTTAATCCATCTTTGCTCATAGCATTAAAGATCACTGGCTCTGTTTCTGTTGACCTCGATGTTTTTGTGAGTGAAAGGTTTTTTACCCCCATGAAGTGTTTGCTATTGTAACACTGCGGTTTGCCACTAGGGGGAGCCTGCTGACCAGGAGCCTGGCTGACATCGTCAAGAAGGAAGATTTTGTACTCGATTCAGAGTACCTAATCACACTGCTGGTGGTCGTACCAAAGTGAGTATTTAAACCCCTGAATCAAAAGTATCACACGGCTGCCATATTGAATGTAATCCTACTCCCCTCTTCTTTCAGGACAGGATACACTGATTGGCAGAAAGTATATGAAACACTTGCTGAGATGGTGGTGCCTCGATCCTCTAAGTTAGTCACATCATTCATATAGAATATATTAGTTAATACATTGGTACTTAACTGGGTTGTTCGTTACACATGTTTTAGATTTCATTTGTATTTTCTATTACAGCATTGATAATCTGACCACGTTGTTTATGTTGCTGCTTGCACTAAACGCCTGCTTTCTTCCAGTCTGCTTTACGAGGACAATGACAGCGGACTGTTCGGCGTCACTCTGTTCAGGAAAGCTATCGATGACTTCAAACACAAAGCCAGAGAAAACAAGTGAGAGATTTTAGCCCTACCAGCCTCATACAACACACCACAAAAAGAAAAGCCAAAGTTTTACACATGAGAAAGCCGCATAAAAGAAGAAAACAAGTTGCAGAGAACTGTTTTAATGTATTTTTGACTTCACTTGTCACCTTGTAAAATATCAAATTATAAAAACAACAAAAATAATAAAATAAAACATAGGCTATATAAATGAGAAAAAAAGCACAATCTGGTCAAAAAACTATTTATTATTTTAAAACCAATTGCAAAAGTCACAGCAAACCAGTGAAAGGATAGCTGATGTGGCTGAAGTCAAAACATTTGGCGGCACCTTTGTGAATCAATTGTTTGCCTTCTGAGTTCAGGATATATTGTGTTCTTGGGTTTATTGTGGAAGAGGCTGATTTCTGTCCTTTGTCATTCAAAGGTTCACAGTGAGAGACTTTCAGTACAATGAGGAGGAGATGAAGGCAGACAAAGAGGAGATGAACCGACTCTCCACGGATAAGAAGAAGCAGTTTGTACGTGATGTATAACATTGCAGTTTCCCCTGTATCTTGTCTGGAAGGCATGTGAGAGGCTGAATCAGTTCCTCATCCATAATTCAGAAGTGAGGAACCCTCTCAGTTTAGAGATGAACTGTCTTCAGCCCAAGACTGCCATGAAGTCCTCATGAATCCTGATGTTCTGTTTATAATGTGGTTAATTTGACTTGATCGTTTTATCTGGAACCAGTCAAGTACTGATGAACTCAGATGACCCAGAATTCATTTGAACTTGATTTAGCCTATATGTTACATTTGAATTAGAAAGATGAGTGCTCCGATAACACGTTAAACCTCTTCAAAACTCAGAGCAAGTCCAGACGCTTCACGATAAGATAAGAACCGGGTTGTCTCCTTTAGAGAGTCTGAGGTCGGATGTTGTTTCTTCCCGTTTCTGTGTGATAAAACTGGAGTGTTTGCTTTTGCCAGAAAACAACCAATTACTGTGTGAGGCAGTCTGAAACAGAGCCGCTGTCCCAGCCACACGTAGACAGAAACTCCTGACTACACATAAAATCCACTGCAGGACTAATGAAAAAAAACAAAAACTCTTCAGAGTAATGGCTTCTGCATCTGCTTTCAATACGTGGGGTTTTATAAGACCTTGAGAAGCTTCCTGCAGACAATCTGAGGGCTAAAGTCATTTAGCGATTTACAGCAGCCATGTTGAAGATAAACGTTGTTGCTGTGGTTCCTCTCTGTAGGGTCCACTCGTGCGATGGCTGAAAGTGAACTTCAGTGAAGCCTTCATCGCGTGGATTCACATTAAAGGACTGAGAGTCTTTGTGGAATCTGTCTTACGGTAATTCTCAGACCCCCATACATGACTAAACATCGTTTGATAATGCTTTTCTTTTCTCGGCGTTAAAGCCTGCAGCGGCACTCATTCTTTTCTTGCTGTGTTTCTGTTCAGATACGGGCTGCCGGTCAACTTCCAGGCCATGCTCCTGCAGCCCAGCAAGAAGACCATGAAGAGGCTGAGGGAGGTTCTCAACGAGCTGTACAAGCATCTGGACAGCAGCGCAGCAGCTATTATTGATGTGAGTGCTTCAGTAACACACTGGATACAACTGGGAAAGTAAAACATCAGACGTGTGTTTATACGTCAGCTGACGAAGTAATCTGTCAGTATTTGACCCCAATGCTGGAACAAAGAGACAATCCTCTGTTGTTTTGGATTTTAGTCTTGAGAACATCCTTAAATTAACGCATTGAAAAATGAAACCGTTCCAAACTCACACTGCATGACAAACAAAAAGAACGAAACATTCTAAATACTCTCGATTTTTAAGTTGAGGTTTGCGATGCACAAAGAAAATCAATGAGCCGTTTACAAAAAGAAAAAAGCAAAATGTAAAAAGATGTGTGAAGGCACCATAACAAAATCAAGTAATGCATCTTGAGAACAGGATTTATTTGTTTTGTCAATCACTATTATATTGTAATTGATGCTCTTATTATGACTTACGAGAGTCTCAAATAGTTCTCAATCAGTTTGCTGAGAATTACTTGTTCAGAAATATTGATTTGGGATGTAAAGGTGTTTCTACTGCTGCGCCCACAACTCCCTCTCCTGTGTCACTGTTATATCTTGTGACAGGCGCTCCATTTCTTTAGTACGTAGAAGGGCTAGTCCAGTAAAAAGCATTGTTCTGTAAATATAAGTACATAAAACTGAGTGAGAGTAACCGTTTCTCTTTTATCATTTAAAGTTATTTGTGACTTAATTCACACCAAAATTAAAGTCTATTAAAGAGGTGTTGTTTTTTTTTTCTTCCTTTGCAGTCGGCGATGGACATCCCAGGCCTGAACCTGAGCCAGCAGGAGTATTATCCATACGTCTACTACAAGATTGACTGCAACCTGCTGGATTTCAAAGTGTAACACTTCTTTTCCATTTCTGTCCTCCTGTTGAATGTTGATTAAATTATGTTTCTCCCCGGGTCGAACCTCCCCGTCCCCACACCCTCACTGCCTTTCTCCTCCTCACCCCTCCCTCCCTCCCTCCATCCACACCAGCTGCTTGAATGACAGTGCTGCATGTTCATTCCTCGTGGTGCAAAGGCTCAAGCTGCCACCACGTTTACAACCAAGGGACAAAAAAAAAAAAAAAGAGAGATTTTAAATATTGTATTTTTTTTGTTTACAAATGTGTCTTTCTGTTGAAGCCACACAGATAATCAGCATTTCTGGATATGAATTGAATTTGGAGACATTGATGCTGTATGCTCACCGTCATTCCACTTGTGCTCGTGTGTGTTGATAGCTTCATCTTCTGTGTCGGTGTTCAGGAGTTTGTGTTTACATACTGGTGGTTCCATCATGATACCCATGGCAACCACATCCAAGTGTGTGCTCTCGATTATTGTGGGCGAGCCCTGCTGACGTTGTGAAACAAAGGTGTTACACAAGTATGTGTTGTCTTCTCGAGTTGTGTGTATTTGCTGTCAAAGAGTTCTTTATCAGAGTATTGTGTAAACCACTGAATAAATCATATCAGATGAGTGGGAGCTGATTAATAAATATGAAAAAGTACAGCAAGCACGGATTTTCCTCTCTTTATATGAAAGCTTGGGATGATTAACTGTGACACGCTGTGAATGTCATGTGTTAATATGTGTACTGGAGACATTATTATTGGACAGTTGAGCTGGTGCTGTCAGTGTGTGTGTGTGTTCTAAAGAGAGACATCCTCTGCGAAGTCTTGTGATGACTCGTGATCATCTGTAGGGCCTTGAGCATTTTTAAAGGAGTCTTATCTTTCTGCAGGTTTTTTTGGTTTTCTTCTCCAAAAAGCAAGAAAACTTAATACCAACAGTCGTGAGCGCCAAATAGACACCTCCACCCTGATGTGGGATCTCGAACTCCGACCCTGCAGGATCCTGTCTCCATGCTGCAAATCACCTGATTCCTATGAGGGGCTCCTCACTGGGACTTTGGGTGAAGAGATAATCATTTCATTTAGATCCCTGCAGTACCATTAGTGGGGTTTTGCTCTGGGCGAAGTGGGCAGATGACCATGCACCAAGATAGGTCTCGTGACTCCGCCCCCTGTTTGCGTAGACAGCTGTCCCCTCGTGCAGTTGAAACCGGACCAACATCACGGCTCGGATACAAACTTTCTGTTTTATTACTGAAACAGTTCAGGGTTAGGGTCAGCGGCGCCTTGTTAATAGGGGGCGCTAGGGCGCCGACCCCATCAGAATTGCAGGAAAACTGTATATAGTAGTAAAAAGTAATTGTCACATCTGTTCACTCCTAAAATGTGTCTGACTTTTGAACGTTCAGCATTCCCATTCCCATTTGAGTTTATCTGGAGTTGTTTATTTGCGTGGACCTAAATACATACATTATAATGGCGGGGTGCGGGCCAAATGAGTGTACGTATGTTCTTAAACGTTTGGCTTCCATGTGACTTAATGCTGGTCTCTAACTGGCTACTTAGAGATTCTCCCTGGCCAATCAACGCTTATTTGTGTCTTTTTTCATCCAATCTGATTAATTCATCACGACCATTGTCAAACAAAGTCACGCCCCTGGCAGCGTATCACGCTTGAGTGACTCCAACATACTGAAGAAACTGAAGAATCGGACACCGACAAGACAATGGCGGAGAAAATTCAGTCAGTCATTTACAAAAAAAATTCTTTCACAAGGTGTTCGCTAGAGGGGGAAAAAAGCGTATAAAGGAGCTTGGACCGGAACAACCAGACTTAAAACTCCAGCAGCAGGCAGGTGACCGTGGACGGAGTTACATCCGGGGCTTCTCCCGCACTTTTTATGCTAAACACAGTTGGCTAGCTCGTTGGGGGTTAGCAATGCTTTTTATTGCTTTCTCTGTCTGCTTTTTCAAAACACTGAAGTTTTGTGGACAACAACGGGAGTAAGAGACCTGAAACATCTCTCTGAAAAATGCAAAGGCATGAAAGTAGCTGTAGCCATCTTGACAACAGCATGAAGCTGAACCTTTCCGGCAGAGTTGGCATTGCTGAACAATTAGATGATGGCTGTAGAGTTGGTGTTACAAGACACAACGAAAAGGTCACAAAGAATCCTCACATACTGTCCAGAATAATAGACTGTGTGAAATTTTGTGGGACCTTTGAGTTGGCTTTAAGTGGCCATGATGAGTGTTAACCCTGGGATATTTTGTGGGCTGGTGGAGTTTGTTGCCTCTCTGGATGGAGCTTTGAGAGAGTTCATTCTTCTGCAGTCAGCTACATCTGAGTCCATTGCTACTGCACTAAGAAAGCATCTCACTGCTATCATTTCTGAGGATCAGAAAAGTAAGCTCATTTTCCAGGCCCATGGTAGAGTAAGTGTGATGAGGAGTGCCACCACAGGTGTTAAGAGAAAAATCAAAGATGTGTACCCAAATGCCCACTATATCCACTGCTATGTGCATTAACTCAACGTGATCATGCAGCAGGCCACCTCTCACATTTCCAAGGTGAGAATCTTTTTTTCTGACCTGGGTGGATTTGCCAGCTTCTTTTCCATGGCCATGCTGCTGCAACATAAGGACTTTTAAGTTTTTTTCTGGAAGCTTTTTCACCACATCATGCCACATGTGGGCCTCCTCTATGCCAAGCTCCAGAAGAAGAACATAGATTCTGTCCACATCAAAGGGAGCATGTAGCACTTTCAACAGGACACACAAAACATCAGGTAATAGTTATTTATGTTAGTATTATGAATGATCACCATTTACATGATCTCTTTTCCCCTTTTTGATTATAATTATTACTTATCCTTATCCTTCACCGAAATTCTCTCCATTCCATGGGTGAGGAAAGCAGTGGCTCTCTGCCAGCAAAGAGACGTTGGGTACTCAGTTCAGAGGATCGTCAAACGGTTGCAGAAGAGGTGAGTCTATGTTGTAGAAATCTGTCATAGTCCATGTTTCATTGGAGGTTGTAATATTTGTTAGAGGAGAAATGTGCTTTGAAATACCATTTTAAATATATCCTTGTCATTTTGCAGAGATGTTACAGCCTATCACCCAATCACCACAATTATTTCTGGGTTTCTTTTTTAATGACAATGAAAATTATTCAAAATGATATCAAATCATATAGGCAATTGCAGTAGTCAAAATAACAGCAAGATGTTTTTTTTTTTCCAAAGTCTTGCAGCAACAGAGGGTAACAGTGTCACCAAAATTGCCTAAATTAATTACATATTTTTTTCTCTATGTTTTTGTATTCATTCTAGGTAGTGTAGGTCTGCAACACCATTCTGGGACACACCAGGGAGCGCTTCTCCTTCACAGACCATCTTGTCTGTGCAACCTTGTTGCAGAGGGACAGGTTTGAAGAACATCACAGATCATTTCCTGAAGCTGCACTGCACAGCACCGTGAAGGCCTACCCAATGCTGAATGGAAGCAAGCTGAAGTCTCATCTACAACGAAGAAGAGTTCAGAGCCTGTTGTGGCGCTGTGGACCTATTCCAGCTCTTCACGGAGAACAGTGTAGAAGAGGTCTTTTCAGGAACTGTAACTCTTTTAAAGATCATCATCACCACACCCATGACCACAGCAGAAGCTGAGGTGCTTCTCCACCTTGAGAGTAAAAAACATTTCCTGAACACCATGACCCAGGAGAGGCTTAAAGCACTGGCCATGCTCTCCATGGAAAAGAGACTTGTTTGGGAAATGACAGCTTTCAATCAGAAAGTGATTGAAAAATTTGCTGGCCTGACGGAGAGGAAAGCAAAATTTATGTTTACATTTTTTATTGTTTTCTTGTAATACCCGCCCTCCAGTGCGCACCCCCAAATTTCTTTACCACCAGCCGCCACTGGTTAGGTTTACTCTTTTTATTTACATACTTGTAAACAAATACAAGCAGATGCTTTTAGAAAAATGAATGTGTTTTGGGGCTGGCTTACTTGAAATGACAGTTAGTCTGAGTTTAGGTAAAACAAAATGGATAACAGGTATAGTTTCAAACAACACATCAATACATCTTTCACAGCATTTTAGAATGCTTTGATAGAAACCTCAGAAAAAGTGCAAAATAAACAGCTTTAACAGTTTTAAGCTTAGATTTTCAGTCATTAATGAATAAGAGCATATCCAAACATTTATAAACGTTAACAAACCTGGACACATGTGCAAAATTCTGAACACATTTCTTTGTGTGTGCATTTAAAAATAACTACGTTGGAGAAAGTTGAACCTGACCTGCAGCTTTTCATCCAAATTTCTCCTTTCAAATGGTAAAGGAGAAGACGTGACAGAGTTAATAATCAGCGACTCACCGCCCTCTCAATAGAGGGTGGTGAGTCTCTGATTATTAAGGAGTGGCGGCTGGTATTGACCAGCCGCCACTGGTGGGGATAATAATAAAACTGAGCCCTGTACGCTTGACATACTACCTCACTTTATCAGAAAAAAAAAGTACCTTTCAACCCACATTTCCACTGATCAAGTGAAGAACTCATGAGTTTTTGACACATCAAAGCTTTATTTAGCTCCAAATCACAATGGTGGTTCCATTTTCAAAGTGTTCTCTGCCGTTATGATGCTGTCCGATGCCGCCACATCGCCTGGCGAGCTGCTTTCTCAGTCGTCCTCTAGCTCCCCCCGCAGACACACAAAGGCGGCCCTGAGGGACTTGAGGGTCACATCTCTTCCCTGATGCTCTTCAGGATCTGTGCTCGTCTGCCACTTATAGAAAGGTTAATTTTCATACCTCCACCCACTCAAAGAGCTGCTGGTCACTGGCCGTGCCGTCCAGGAGGAGTTTGTCCAGCTGGAGTTTGTCCAGCTGGCAGCTCAGCTCCTCAGAAAACATCTTTTCTGACGGCACCGTGGCGGGGCTGGAGCTGTTCAGCCCAATCAACTGGAGGTTCAGTGGGAGATGAGATGAGAGATGTGAATAATGTGATGAAGCAGAAGCAGGCGCATCATATCAGTTGGTTTGTTTAGATCAGGCGTGTCCAAAGTCCGGGTCTGAAGCCAATCAAGGCTCTCTGCTCTTTCTCTGCTCTCTCCCTCGCTGATCTCTCGGTCGCTCTATGTCCTTTGAAAACAGCTGCTGGTGCACTTTTCTCAGATTTTCCTGCTCTTCCATCTCAGCCTCCTTGTGGATCTTCTGAATAGTTTTTGGACCCTGGCCAGATTTCCTAGAGATCCAGTTGTTCTGAGAAAAACAAATGTTTTTTAATAATATGGATCAATGAGTTGTGTCGTATTCTGCAGTTTCTATTCAGAGAACCAAAGCACATTCAGCTTGTGTTGGGTGAGACTTGAGGGGGCTTTCAGGTATTTGACAGCACAGATGTCTGTTGAAATCATCCATTTGTATCCTAAGGAGTGAAAATGTTCCCAACTTTTCAAAATCTGTCAATATTTACAACTGTAATATCGCAAAAAGAAAATGAATTAAACATTACTCAGACTTCAGGTCGATGGGCAATCAAAATGTGAGCAGTACAAAATTATTGTGTGTCAGGAAGTTAAAGAAATCCTGAAAATGAATCAATGTAGGTAAAGCATGAGCTTTACAGGACTTCAGACTCGAGCAAACATCTAAACCAAACACTCACCGATCTCAGGTCTATGACGTCCTGGAGCAGGAACCTTATCCGAGAAGATGTCTTCTGCTCCTTAATGATCTTTTCCATCTCCGTGTAATAATGATGCATTTGAGGCTGACATAGTTTTATTTTTGTTTCTCTGTTGCATAACAACAAACGGTGGATCAATTCCCAACAGAAACTCTCACTAATGTCTGCAAACTGTGCTGGATCCATAAATTGGCTTTTTCAGTCTCACCTTGGCTTTCTCAGAGTCGATGTCCTTTGCCGCTGGTTGTGAGAAGTTTACACAGACACTCTAGTGACTTCTCATCGTGGCTCTACAGCACCTTCTCCACAGTTGAGCATGATGGCGTCTGCTAGCATGTTCAGCCTGAACAGCTCTTCGATGAAGTTGATGTTGCCAATGGAGCGCCTTCGGGCCTTGACCTGAGCTTCTTCCGGCTCCTCCTGAACTCTGCTGCCTCTCAAACTTCACATCAGCCTCCTGGTCCCTCTGGAACTCTTCTCTGCAGCGCCTAAACAGCAGGCGGCCAAATTTCACTGTGTTGTTGGCGTCATCCTTCATTTGGACGTTTAACAGACAGAGGTTGAAGTTAGGAGAAGAAGCGGACCGCTAATAATGTCTAATATTGAATATCCCACCACACTGGTGTTTAGAGTGCTGTTCTCTGCAGTGTGGCACAAAGCAGTTCTACATTTATAGATCTTTCAGTCATCTGTCTTCTTTTTTTAGAAGAAGATATTCTTACCTTCATACCGTTTAAAAGTACTCTTAAGACAAAAGTTTCTCTCAGAGGATTATTCACGTTGGTTGGTCAAAACATCGGATTCACAAAATCTGGGCTTTCATTATGGATTAATTTGCTTCATCCTCACATTTCTTAAAGCACGAATTTTCCCTGCTTGCCCAAGGTGGCGATTCCAGACAACTGGTCTAAGACTGTATTTTTTCTTTCATACAGGACAAAGAAAGTGAGCGGACCCACAGATACATGTGCATTTCTGCAATGAATTTTCTGTCACCTGAGCCAAAAATGAATAAATCATGCTTACAGTGGCAAGGCAGCAGCACATCTTCCCATAAGTCACGGGGAAGCTGGGCTCGGCGATGGCCTTCTCAAACACCAGGTCCACGACACCGTTCAGCCTCTCCTGTGTTTATTTCCAGACCAGTCACCTGGTTCATCAGAGGGTCAAATTTCTCCGGCGTCATCTTATTTAGGATGCTGCAGAATTTCCCGAGGAGCTCCTGGAAAGAAAAAATTATTAATCGCTGAGATCATCAATGAATTAGCTCCAGTCATGTGATTTCTGGAGTAATCAGATTATTAACTCATCTTGTAAACACATTGTAACGTGCTCTGTCAGACATGTAAGGAGTCATTTGTTTTGGGCTGTTGTGGATGAAACTCTTTAATTAAACACATTGTATTCAGGCATGTTAGTGTGGTGTTGGGAGTGTGTTTCTCTTGTGAACTTATGCCAATACCTCTGTTCTGCACTTTGGGGGAAAAAATACAATGTTGAGATGTGTTTTTTTGAGCAAGAAGAAACTTGTTTTAATTTCAATTTTTTTTTTTTCTTGAGTGGCCCTAATTCTCTTCTGTATTAACAGACCTTACTGCTAATTATAAGAAATATACCATTTGATATAATAAATATTGGTGCTTGAAGTATTTGAGGATTTATCACCTATTTTCCAGAATACAAATTGCTCGGGAGTGTTCCTCACATCAGTCAATAAATGTGTCATAAAGAGAACAAAACAAACATAAATTGCTTTTACTTGGGAATTCCTTTCACCAAATCAAAGACCAAGAATAGACATTTTACAAGTTATTCAGTCTTTTGGCATGGTTTTCTGTCTGTGGCAAGTTTGATCATCTCCGCAACACAGCAGCACCACTGTGGAGTGTGATTTCTCCTGAACAAACATCCCCCACAGACATAATAAAGAGTAGACGACGCATAGGCTGCCACATCGCAGGGAATCTGGCAGCAGGGCACCTTGGGGAGTAGCAAAGCAGGGCTCGGGGGATTACTTTTCACAGGTGAGATGAAACATTATTATTGTTTGGATTTTGCAAATAGAAACCTATTGTTTTGTATTTATGTCCACCAGCAAACTCGTGGCCAGCTGTCATGAGCTAGACTTTGTTTACAGCCTGTTCACCTGCTATCAGTCCAACTGAGACTTTATATATCACATGTTCCACAACACAGATTACAACTGACACGAGAATGCTATTGTAGGAATAAACCAAATTTTACTCTTGACTAGCACCTTTTACCAGGTGACACAGGCTGTGGTTTTCTGTTCTGGTTTTGTTTTTAATATGTGATTCATCGCAAACACCAGGAATAGCAGGTGTGTGTGTGCGCGTGCGCGCGCGCGTGTGTGAGTGTGTGTGAGAGAGATAAAGAGAGAGAGATCATGTGATGGAGTGAGACTGGGTAGGGAGGTTGGGAACGCTCACACTCTTTCTCACTCTCTCTCTCTCTCACACACACACACACATCCATCGTGCATCGTAAACACACGGTGTCTTCTGGCCGCTGTTACCGGGACCTGAGCGACGGTGTGACGGGAGGAATCCTCCCGGTGAGTCGCCGCTGCTTCCCGGTGCAGGTCGGAGCCGGAGGGGAGCATCAATGCATCCCGGTGAGTTTTCTCCTCCTCCTCTTCATCCTCCTCCTCCTCCTCGGGCCTGCTGAGCTTCTTGTGCTGAGAGAATGAAAGGATGGCCGAGCGGCGCTGCGGCGGAGACCACGGGGCGGCGGGGGCGACTCTCCGCGACGAGCCGCAGCATCACCTCCACCGGCAGCAGCACCACAACGCCATGAGTTCACCGGAGGATCCCGGGGCGGAGGAGCTGTCCCTGGAGGACATACTGAGGCTCTACAGCCAGCCCATCAACGAGGAGCAGGCATGGGCGGTGTGTTACCAGTGCTGCAGGACGCTGGCGAGGGGGCAGCGGGGCCGGAGGAGCTCCGCCGCGGCCCGGACAGCCGCACCCGCGGCCCCGCGGAGGATAGCAGGAGCCGGGGATGTGATGATCCAGAAGGACGGGACTGTCAGGGTGGACCACCAGGACTGTGGAGGTAAAGTGTTATGTAATGCTGACACTTCGAGGCCACACCACTTGCATTTCAAACGAGAAGGGACGTGATTGTTCTTAACACATCTGCACACATGTTCACACACCTGAAGCCCCTGTGTTTACGCGATCAGCTGCTCCTGGGCTGTTTGCAGGATTAGTGTGTAATCTGAAACAGGATATATCAACTGCTCCACTTCACATGACCCCACTGGTACACAAAGGAATCTCCCTTCCTGCCCCCTCTCTTGGCTCCAGGTGTTTTCACCCATTTCCCCCAACCAGTGTGTGTGTGTGTGTGTGTGTGTGTGTGTGTGTGTGTGTGTGTGTGTGTGTGTGTGTGTGTGTGTGTGTGTGTGTGGAGCATCATATGAGTGTGTTGTTACCACTTCATATCAGATCAGGGTGTTCATTCCGCTCCATCTGATTAAACCATTTGATTACAAGCTGAAACGTGGGACAGTGATCAGATCAAGGACTTGATTCCCATGTTGTCTGAATAACAGCCATGGAGTGATGCGTCCACAATGTCACATGAATCGGCTTTAACTTTGTTTTTGCAATGGCAGCCCTTCTTTATTGATACGGCAATGAGCAACATGTATAATAACTGTAAAGACTTATAAAACCCAGTTGGTGTGTCTAAAAATACCCTATGCGGTAGAGGCAGAGAGGATTGTGTGGTGAATGAAAACTCACTGCAATAGGATTACAAAATGTCTCTCTGATTCGCCCTATAGATCTATAACTCTAGCTTTGTTGTGTGTGATGGAGCATTATGTCTCTTTTTGGACAGAGATTCGACATTTTGTTGGATTATTCTTGCTATATGAATACGGAATAAACCAAGACTCAAGCCAAAACAAAGCAGATGACACTGTGCCATGTGATGTGAGTGTTAGCTCACTGGATGGGTGTGCCTGTGGACGATAACACACACTTCATGCAGACACGATATATAAGTTTGTTATGTTCACCTATGATTACGTTTTCTCACAGAGCAAAGAGCTGATGGACTAAATGTCTTCCGGGGCTATTCGTCCTTCTCCGCCTGTAATGGACTTTACTCTAGCACCCCAGGGTGCCGTGCTTAACTCAGTGGTATAACTTTTGATTTAATAAATGGGCCATTAATGTGTGTGTGTGTGTGTGTGTGTGTGTGTGTGTTTGGAAAAGTGAAAGGCTCTGCTGTGAAGATGCTGCTGTTTGTGGCCTGTTTGTCTGTAAGGTTAGAATGAATGGGCTATTTTTAGGAACATGGAAGCGACCATTAGAAGGGGGGGATTCTTGGCTTTTATTACTGGTGTGATGTCTTATTATTTAAAATAGGCTTTAAAAAAAATGAAAGGCATATTTCTAAGTCTGGTATGAACATTTGGATCATGCAGAGTTTAAGTCTTTTTTTAAAGAAATTTTTAGCCATGATTTATTCAGTGGTTTTCATTGGGGGCCACCCAGTAGGGTAATGGTTAGCAGCCCCCTCCCTTCACAGTGACAATATATGAGTCTGATTTAAAGGCCTTTATGTATTGCATTTGCATGGTCTGGGGAAATTGGTTTTGTCCTGGTCTAAGGTGAATTGGTGATTGTAAATTTCCCTTAAGTGTGTACACGTGGGTGTGGGTGATTTCGTCTTTCTACTCCTTGATGAACTGGTGAATTGTTGAGTTTATAATCTGTCTCATTGTCTGCTGGGATCAGTTCTGGCCTGCAATGATCTTTATTTGGAGAAAATGTTCCCTTGTTAATAAACCAGCCTCGTCCCAGATATGTTCATTTAGAGTGGATCACAGTTAATTATATGGAGGTGATTATGTAACAGTGATTGTGATTTCACACATGTTCATTTCCTGCACTCTGAAATAAATGTGTCTTTGTGACGCGACAGTTGAACGTTTGAGCATCAGAAATTTATTGAACCTCTTCTGCAGGAAAGCAAAGTTTTCTGTCAATACTGAACATTTGAACACCACAACAAGTTTTTAAGAAAAGCACATTTTCAACTGACAAAACTTAAAACCTCTTCAACACAAACACAGAATGGACTGAGAGCTTATATCCAGCTGTCAAACTTTATAAGTAAAATACATTTGCATGCTTGTTTCTGAATACATAAGAGAAACAGGGACTATCCCCTTTCAACTTTTCTGCTTTAAATTTCTTTTACACACAAAACATTGTTAGAAATTGACCATTTTAAACATGTCTGAATACGATCTCTATTGTCAAGGATATATAGCTTTCACTCTTCAATATTTCTTTATAGCTATAATTAGGTTTTTTCAGCAACATTCATGTCCAGTTCCATGTTTTTATCCACCAGTAACACAGTTTATGCTATACTTGTTATTAAACATTTTATAAATATTTTTAAACGACCTTAATAAAAGAAAATCAAGCAGATTTATGTCACTTTTTTACCTTTGATTTTTTATTTACACGTGGTAAGTTTCAGCTTTTTATCAGCTTTTTTCATTCAACTTTTATATTACATATTACATACAACCATTATATTAACCACTTTTATGAAATAAGTTTGAGATTCGTTAGAAATACTTTAACAATTTCAAATGAGGATCATTGGAATTGCTCTTGAATATATATTCCAGTCACTTGTCTGTTTACAATCTAAAATCTTTTTAGCTGTTCTTCCATTATATTTATCTCCTACGCTATAGTGATGTGGTGGTTTGCTGCTTGCCATGCAATATTAAACCTTCTTGTGATTTTTTTTTTTAGAGAAGTTGATTTTTAGTTTATTATTTTATTTTTTTCTAATACATTTACCCCAATAGTTTAACTGTAAACACATGGCATTTACCTGTAAGTTGATGCTTACCAATCACGTATTCTCAATCATTTACTGTTTTCTTCAATCATTTAAAAAGAAAAAAAAAATTGTGGCCTATACAATCTTTAACACTGGAAAATCCTCATGGTGAAGCTCACCTCATTTCTTTGGGTAATCTTTTTTATATCCGGAGTAATTTCTAAGTGTATTGATCAATCCAACCACACAGCTGCTTTGAGTTTCCAGGATACTTTAGTGGTCTAATTGCCACTTTATCTGTTCAGCACTAACTTGGTCCTTGATTCAATAAGCTCAGCTGGGGAAAGTCATTCATGTAAATAATGAGATAAATCTTTGTCAAACAGATAATGATTTGAATCTCGGAAGCTCCCATCTCATCAACCGATCAAACAAAGCTAGTTTTAGTGCTTGTTGTGGGTCAAATCCACAGCTTGTCTGAGCTCTTTTTACTCAGCACTTTATCTGGGACACCTGACACTTTGCATTATATCTGAACCCAGCAGGATAGGGGAACTCCTCAGAAATGGTTTCACTTCACGCCATTAGTCTTTTCAAGTGCGTTAGGATATTTAAACAGGCACATTTATTGTTCTGCTCACCGTCCTCGCAGTACATGCAAACAAACATAGGAAACATCTTGTCCTGGGAGCATCATGACATTCAAATCTGCTGATGCACGTTCAGGTCGCAGGGTGATGTCAGAGCTGCTGGACTGGTGCGTTTCTGCGTGTTATAATACAAAACCAGTGTTTGTTAAGAGGGTCATCTGTTCGCAGGCTGTTTATTCATGACAGAAAAGCTCAGGCTGAGGTAGCCTGGGGGAGCATTAAAGTCAGTCTACTTTATTAAAGGGAGTACATTCATGCAACGCGGCTTCTCGGAAGAGTTTTGTCGTCACTGGTCACATGCTTCTCATACCGATAAAGTGATCGGAAATGAAACGGGGCTTTCATTAAAACGGGTCTAGTTGGCGGGGATGAGTAGAGTACTGGGGGCTTTCGCTGAAATGTGTTTAATGAGAAAGTGAATATCTAATCTCTGATAAGGGGAGCTGCGAGGGCCGTTGGACCGCAGAGAAAACCGATGGCTCACATACGATCGTAGGCATATTTTGTCATTGAAGTATTCTCAAGACACATGTGAGAAATTCCTTCATTCGGCCAGCACACACATTGCGGTTTATTTTAAAGTAGCAAGAGAAAACAATAGTTTTACCTTTATCATATAGAGGCGGTGCTAATAAATGGATGGATGGATGGATTTCACAGTCAAATAATTATCGAATAGCACAAGTCATCATGACGTGTAAAGGCAGTAAGCATTGTGAGCAGACTTTGTATTGGCAGTTTTGGTCCTTTGCTATATTTTGTTGTTACTTTCTTTTTAATGATGCAGTACAACGATGATTGATTGTGTGTGTTTACATTTTTCTTTCATAAGCATTCACCATTATTTTCAGCATGCTTCGTTTCTCTTAACTAATAAAATGTGAAACATGTCCTCTCAGTAAGCCGTCAGACAATGTAAATTATTAGTGTGATCTATTAAGCATCCTCTACTCTATTTACAGCTGTTTTAAATGTAAAACAAATGATTTACACACTGAAATTGAAGCATGTTATGCCAGTCACTATTTCTTTGAGCATGTCAGCTTGTTGTTTGTTTTTGTTTACTGAGTGTTATAACTTCTCTTCTATCCCTGCAGGTAAACACAGCCCCTGCACAACAACAGAGGTGAGTAACTGATGCAGTTATTATATCTCATCATCACAGTATTATAGAGGGTTGAGCTGCATTATGTGACTGTGCCTTCTTGTATGTTTTCACACAAAATCACACACTGCATAACAACTACAAGGCAGCAGTTCTTCTCTGCAAGGTGATAAACAGGAGCAAAATCACATTACGTGTGTGTGTGTGTGTGTGTGTGTGTGTGTGTGTGTGTGTGTGTGTGTGTGTGTGTGTGTGTGTGTGTGTGTGTGTGTGTGTGTGTGTTTTCAACGCATTCACCAAATAGGAACGACATTTATTAACTTTCTTGTCATGATTCAGATGAGGAAAGTATTGATGGTTATGTGAGTTTATCAAAACTGGAAGAAGAATGAAAAAATCTCTTGACTCTTATGATCAGGACCAACACTCCCTATATGCAGAAGACACTCTTGTGTTGACAGCATAATGTTTTGTGCAAATGTAGTGATCAATACCTTCAACTTTTTGAATGATCTATTTTTTTATTAGAACTATATCAATTTGACTGAAAGTCACTAAAAAAAACCTTTTCAGTTTTGTTTTATCTATTTCATATTTATATTTATGTACCACAGGATCAAATGGTAGTATCCTTCCAATTAGACCTGAGAGGTGATAAACACCCTTTCTCCAGAAATGTGAAATTCCAGGGCATTTGCATCCTCCATGAGTCAAGGAGCCAAGACTTCCATAGAGGCAGACAGAACCATATGGGTCTGGGACAAGTCCAATTCAGTGTCTAATTCTCAGTGCAAGGAATGTCCTGAGACGAAATCTCAAAACCTTCAACTTCTCAAAGTTGCACTTGAAAAACGTGGTGTTGCTCTGAACTTCAGTTCCTCATGTCACATCACACAACGGTATTCAACAGACCCTCATGATTCAATATGAAGGTGGAGATTTGATTGATCTCTTCTTTACAACGCAGACAGAGAACAATAGAGCCGTTCTAAACTGTAAATACCAGTAGTTTACAGGAGACAGGAGCTGCTGTACTGATTGCTCCTTCCTCCTCAGCTCCGGCGCTCCCAGCTGGACGCTCTGATTGACTGGTTGAAAATGTCACCCACCCAGGCCTCTAGTTTGATGGGAGCTCGGGGAGGAGTTTCAGCCCTAATTAAAGCGCTTCGTAAAGCTGTTCCTCCTCCACAGCATGCACACTCTGTGCTCTATCAGCAGCTGCCGCTAATGATTGTGATCATAGCTTGTGAAAAGGCCTCCCTACAGTATCGGGTGGTTAGCTGCTTTGCTTCTGCTTTTCAGGAAAATTTAACCGGTGCTGGGATGATTTGACCATTTCTGCAGAGATTTCTGTTCTGTGAAAGCACTCAGCAGACGCAGTCGGGGAGTTTGACGAATTTCAAAGCTGCCGTATGAATTCTGTGAGCGTAAGGCTGCGTGAGGATCTCTTGCGGGGTGATAGAGCTCCACTAGCAGACGGGTCATCGGGGAATAAATCATGCACAACACAGTAGTAAATGTAAAGTCAGTGAGTGTCAAAGTATACAGACAAATCCTCTGTAAGCAGCTTTACACCAGAAATGAGTTCCCACAATGCAAAACTTGTGTCAAGTTGCAGAGAGTAGCTCGATTCTCGGGGGCATGAAAGGCCATCCCGCTAACATCCAACGCCGACTGAACAGGAACACACGTGTGGCGAGGGCTGACACACTTTATCTTCACGCAGCGTGAGCTCTCGTGAATTCGCCCTTTTTGATTGTCAGATGATGCTGTTTTCTTCGTGGCCAGTGAGCCGAGTTCACCGGCGCAGCACGCTGTACCGTCTGTGTGCAATTCATCACGATAGAAGTTGAGGTTGTTGGGAGTGCAGTGCTGTATGCAATCACTCAGATGTCGTACAAACTATGTATGCTGGTTCTTTTTTTTATGAGGAATTCGTTCATGCTCTGTGCTTGCTAGACAACCCCGGGCCTCGTGATGCAGTAGCCCCAGACGTTTCTGGATTATGCTTCATTACATTCCCCTCCTGTAGGTTAACCGTGCATGCTCCCCGAGCTTTAAAGGCTGGAATGTGATCGGAGCTCAGTGTTACATACAGTGTTTCTGAACAGAAAATCATTATTACGTCAGTGTAGCCAAAGAATGTGTGTTCTGTGGTTGAAATCCTCTTGGAGATCTCAAGTCTGCCAGCAAAGCCCAAGCAACCATGGCTGCCTGGTCATATGACAGTCAGGGGTCACAGCAGCACAGTCAGGCGTAACAATCGGAGAAAGCATTTGTTTGAGGCTGAAAAGGAATCGCCTCCGCTTGTGTATGACTCCGTGAAATCATATGTTTTCAGGACAGGTTCATCGAATGGCTTCCTGATCCGATCAGTTCTTTCAAATCACTCATTAGGTGGACTGTTTTATAATCATTTAATCATCTGCTTCCTTGGAATTGGCAATATTGTGTGTTTCTTCAGACCGAACCTAAAAACTTCAACAACTATCAGATGGATTTCTTGTGAATTTTAGAGAAACATTCAATGTTTTACTTTTTCAATTGTTCGTTGTTCCCATTTTCCCTTCAGCCATTGGTATGATAGAACCTCTTATTTGTGAGATGTGAACAGACTAAACCTGGTGATACTGAAACTCAATCCAGGATGTGTTCACACAGTATGTGGCATCTTAGCATCGTTGTTGTATTGGTATGCTTGTAAAACTTATATCAAGATGTTTAAGTAAAGCAACACGGAGCATTTCTACATCTTTTGCAAGCATCACTGAGTTCCCGTTAAACACCAAAGAGTTGTCGTCTTCTATGTTTGGTGAAGATTAAGCTGAACCTCCCACATGAATCAGATATTTATCAGTTCTTTGAGCCTATTTTTTTTACTCTTTCTTAATCTATGGAGTTTTTTGCTTTTAATATGTCATGTATGTTATAAATTTGGCATCAAATATCAGAACGTTAACGTCTAAAATGTGGTAGGTTGGTTGACAAGATGACGCTGTGTGGATTTAGTTTTTTTTAATAATTTGTTTGGTTTGGGGTTTGAGTCGTATAATAAGCATGTAAAATGGTTTATATGCTCTTGTAAGGTTTATAGGTTCTTCTGTTTGATTGGACGACTATAATTTTATAGTATTAGTGTCGTTTTTGTTGATGATGTTTGTGTCAGAGATTTCAGCCTGCTCTTATTTTTAAAAGGTTAAAACTGAAACATAACATGTTGCAACAACAATAGAAGTGATGATATTTGACAGACACATTTGCCAACTTGGACATATTTTCCAATACTAATGAATTACAAATAGAGAAACATTTAAGGTTAAATTTGATTGAATTGAAATGACACCAGGTGAGTCTATATACAGTTAATATTAACAGAAAGGTGGCATAATGATAACACAATACTATAAAATTAGGAGGTTGAGCTCCTGTTTATTTTCTCCTTCATGGCCTAATTACTGTGACCTTGTTAATGAGGGGATATAAATGTTTTAAATGCCTTCATTGTTTCTGTAAGCTTTTAATTCAGGTTAATTTACCTAGAAATCATGTTTCCTATGTGCAGCTTTGCTCTACTGTCACGTAATGCTGCGAGAATACTTAAATAACAACACAGCGCTATACAGCAGAAAACACAAACATTATTCACAATAGATTCTAGCTTCATAAACAAAACCTGTAATATTCTGTAAATACTGTCGTTTTCCCACAGTTAGATAGAATTAACACCAGAACGCACAGATTTTCAGTATATGATATGTGGGTCTTCTGGGTGTCACAGATTTCCGTTGGCCTTTAATTGGCTGAATTGGAACAATTTCTTGGTCACATAAAGCAACACGTCTCAAGTTAATGCAATTCAGTGTTGAACAGCTTGTGTTTCGTTGGCACGTTCGCTCTCCATGTGTGCTCCGTCTCAACCTTTCTCAGTCCTTACTCCTAATCGCTCATAGACACACCTCACTAAATGTGCATCATGCTGCAATAACTGATCTGCAATGGATCTGCCTGGTGCTAAACTTCTTTTGTGATTCAAGGTTTGGACACGGAGGAAATACAAAAACACAATTGTAAGACAACAGATTCATCTTTGTCAATCCACCTGCAAAATAGCAGTGAAGTAGATCTTTTAAATTCAAATTATGGTGAATGATTCGTGTTGAAATCTAACAAAAATGTTTCGGTAGTTACAGTCTATGTTTGGATGCATGTAATGAAGACACCGCAGGAAACTGTACGGCATAAAACATGTACAGCAGCAGACACCTGGCCAGGGTTACCCAGAAGGCCCCATTGCATAATCTGTTATGTACCTTAACTAGGGCAAATGTTATGTGCACTCATGTTAACGTGAGCTTCTGTTTTATCCTGCTGAACGCTGGCTCCTTGTACCTCGGGTTGTGCAGCTTGAAGGTAATTTGATCAGTATGCCACACCTGTAAATGAAACTTTGGCTTCTTCTTTAGAATACAGGATTGTTCCAAGAGGAAGCAGAGTGCATACAAATAAATATTTGATATGTGGTTTATGTTGGGCAGAGAGATCATTGTGTTCAACTAAGGACGACAGTTCTTCCCATGTTTATTCATGCATCTTTTATATATCTGTTTAAGTATCTTAAACTTGCAGCTGACACATTGTGATGGTAGTTTCAGATCAACAATTGGGATTCAAATCCATCAATGTTTCAGTTTGAACAATGCTGACTCGACACCCAGTCCTTTTGTCATAACTGTTGGGACCTTTATAGCATTTGGCTCGAACTCGTTGAACAGATGTCAAGACAATTTACCCAGCCAGGTAAGGTGCAGTCCTTTCTCCACCACCCCAAGGCTTCTAACGACTCACACCCAGCCTCCAGCATTACAGACGTTTGAATGCAGACGTCAGAAGAGCTTGAAAAGCGTTCTTCCACTCATATGGTAGTATTCCACTTAGCCGCCAAACCTCTGGCTTCAGCCGTCCATAGGTTTGTATTTACGCTGTCCTGTACATCAGTTCACTTCTATCGACCTGTTATCAGTATTCATGGACTGTCACAGACAGGATTTTTACATCCTTTGATGAAAATAATGTCAGTCTCTTGTTTAAGGCAAAGTTCAAGTGAGGTTTTGCAGTATTTGCAGAAGTTCTTTCCCAGGGCGTTGCTGTAGTTTCTTTTTTTTTTTTTTTGTCCCTTTGGCCAATGAGCCTCCTCTCCGTGACAGGAATTCAGATTTTCAAGCCAAGCTGTTTGATGTTGCTCCTGTCTGGAGTGCTGGCTGCTGCTGCTTTGCAGCACTGGCAAATCTCCCTTTGGTTGACATTTTCGTCCCTCTCCTCATTTTTCTTTTTTTCTTCTCCTCCCCACGTCTTCCTCACTTCCATCCCGTCATTACGCTCGGTCGCCTGGAAGCCTGGGAACCAGTCGGGGAGACTTTAATGTAGAACGGAGACACATTAGCTCCAGCCCCACAGCCATGGTGACAGCACCAGTTTACTGCAGTTGTTTGTAATTTTCCAATAATTTCAATTTTTGTGACGAATGCATGAAAAATACCATCATTAGTCTCTGTTTAACTTGAGTGACAGCTGAAAAACAATTTTTTCACATATGGAACAAAACACCATGTGGGACTTTCAGCTTCGTAATCAATGTATTTATTGTTCTACTGTTGCAGTGCTTTTAGCATTTGCCTCAATTGGTGATGCCGACTGCCAACATAATAAACAAAGATAAAGATTGGATCCCAATAACTGAGCAAGAGAACAGGTATTAAACATAACTATCCCAAACATCAGTTTTCCAATGAGTAGCTGCTTTTTTTTATTTGATGTAATGATGAGTCATTTAAAATTGAGCAAATGTTTGTTTATGTTTCAACATAAATTCTTAAAGACTTTAGACTAGGCCTGGATGAACCTGGAGGGAAAGAAAATGTGCTGAATAAACAAACAAACGTCACATTTTACAGACTGTAATTGATCCATTTTACATAGCTACTGAATGAACTTGACATTTCTTTTTTCTTTGAAAATCTTTTTTTTTTTTAAAAAGCAATGTGAGTTCAACTCTGTGAGGGTCTTCCTCTGGAGTAATGGGAAAGAGGAGACAGATTATAGCCAAAGGCTTGGGACAGCAGTGGCATTAATGGAGCTGCTGTAATGGACTGTTGTGGAGAAGAGGGAACAAAGCCGTAAGACAAAGCTCTCACTTGGCTGGTTCGATCAGCCTTCTCTCAGCTCTGGGAATCACAGATACGAGCAGCTGAAATAAGCTTTCTTCAGAGCGAGAGACTTTCCTCTTTAGTATGAACAGTTCGCTCATCTTGGAAGGAGCTGACAGCAAAGTTTCTACTTTTTTGCCACGAGGAGACTGAGCCGAGGTTATTCAGGCACTTCATTGGGAGGCCCCAGTCCACCTTCTATCGATCACAATCCAGACATAATCAATGTAAATGCTGTACAGAGCAATCTCGCTTGGCCTTTGACTGACTGAGGATCACCAAGGATTATCTTGAGTAATTTGCAGGAAATATCCAGATCCGAGGAATCATTGGTGGAATTTCAACCTGCTGAAACAAGGGTGTCATTTATTTCCCTTAAAAAAGTTCCTTTGGTTTGTAGCATTAAAACATATCAGTTTGGAAGGCAGGTCGCTGCAGATATTTTACCAACAATATAGAAATCTGCTCGTTTCTCTCTATAAATGGACACTGCGCTTTGGTCCAATGGAGAACTCAATTACTTTCAGTGTATGAATGAACTTGACATGCTGGAAACCTATAAGATTGAACACATAACTGAACACATAACTGGGCACCGCTCAGATTCTGAGTTAACCCGTTGAGATCCAGGACCAGATTTGTGTAGATCTTGTATAAAAATCTTTTTGTGGTTTGTTTTTTTGAGACTGGATGTGGTGTCTTTGAAAACAAGTGAATGTTACAAGATGAGATTTGCTGAAGTCTGGTTCTTCGAAAAGTATACGGATGTTACATCTATGCTTGATTTCATTAACATGCAAAAGCCTTGTTAGGTTATAAGTGGGCTTCTTAATGTTTAAAAAAAAAAAAAAACATGGTCAAAGGTTTTTCATACTCACTGTTTCTATTTCTGTTTAATCCCCTTTTGCTCAATATTAGAAGCATAAGTCTAGAAATACACTTATTACACACAAAACCCTTTGCTAACCTGTGCAGGAGCAGATCGATCGATCAATGTATCCTCAGAATCTTCTCAAAGCCGTCATGATTTTATAGGTTTTAAGACATCTTACAGGAAACAACACTGGTCTTTTATAGAAATGTTGAGTAATGTTCAGTGATCTAAAAATAATTGAACATTTAAATGTGTATAATTAAATGAACTGATCTATCCGATTGTTTACAACGCGCTACTCTGTCATAGCCCGAGGCTGCAGAAGGTCCCTGGAGGATTCTGTATGTGTGTGATGGGTTGCATGGTCTCATATATCAGTGGGGTGTGGATCCGGGTGGAGCTCAGACAAAGAGGTTGCATTCAGCCATTTGCCCCCCCCGAGGGGTCCCAGTGATTACACTCTGATGGGGGGAAGAGGAGAACAGAAAATCACACATGCTCCTCTTTCTCTCCGGGTCTCACCTTTCCCCGCCCTCCTTGACCTCCGATCCAGTCGGTGCCTCTCATCACATCTTTCATTGCTAATATTCCCGCCTTCGTGACACATTTATACCTCTGATCTGTCTTTTTCTCAGTCCCCCTCCCCCATCTCGTCATTCAGTCTCGCCTGTCTTCTCCCTTGGTTGTTTATATGCTGTCTCACCCACTCACAGTCTTTTCCAAATGCTCAGGGCGGCAGAATAATCCCTCTCTGTGATTTTCCTTTTTTGTATTGTATCTTGACTGTGGCAGTGCTGGTGTTCTCTAGCGTGAGTCTCAAATTACTGGCTACTCAAATGTACCGTCCCCTGGCCTTTAAGAAATAAGAAAGATTTATTTTGTAGCACATTTAGTGGTTGTAAATAAGGTACCATATATCACATTGCAAATCGATTTTATTATTAAAAGAATACCTAGGGCTTTTGTACTAGATATCAAAGCTCACAGGTCATTCTATCATTTTAATGTAGACAAATTAAAATAATATGAAAGTTGTTGTAATACAAGACATTTATTGTAACTGTCACAATGGTTACAGTCTGTTTATACGGTTCTACCAAAGGGTTTGGAAAGTCTGTAATTGTCACCTGTCAACAAATTCATATTTATTTTCTACAGATCAATACCTCTAAATGTGAAAATACAGAAAGTACTGCATTAATCCCAAAGTTGAGCGACGGTTGAGATTTAATTGCATGATTGTTGCTCATGCTGTAGAGGGAACTGCACTGCTTTATTTAGAGTTCACCCTGTTTTGCTATAAGGACAGCGGGACTTTTTGCAGCATTTTCACTTGCTGACATCTACTTCCAGGGTTCAGTGGTTCTAATACCCGTCAAATCTTGAGTTGGATTCCTACTTTGATCCCTGTTGGGAAGGACAGGCCAGTATACAGACAGTGTTTCGTATCATTTCAGCGATCAGCTCAGAGCAACAGTACAAGAGTTAGTTAAAGGAGACATATCATGCTTTTAAATCCTTCCTTTTTACATATAAATCATACAGTTGTGGTCTATATAAAGCGGAACTGCAATGCTTGGGTCTGAATTCCTCATTATTAGAGCTCCACAGGCCCCTTTTCAACCCCTTTTCTGATGTGCTTCTGAGAGCAACTCGTTTTGGGGCGGTCTCTTCAAATGCAAATGAGACACTTCATACCCCTCCTCCTCTCCAGGTTGCAGAGGTGACACTCGGTTCAACGCCACCCTGTTCGGCCATCTTTGTAGTTTGATAGAACAGATACAATTATCTAGCGGCGCAGAAACTTTATATTCACACATTTACAAAATGTCAACAACGGAAGATTTGTCCATCCAGCCATACATGTTGGAGCCAGAGTCGGACCCGGCGGAGCGAGATGAAAATGACGATGATGCACCTGCAGAACAACGTCTTCATATGGATGTAACGCAATGGTGTGTTACTATATTTACACTAACTTCTCCATCCATGCCCACTACTACAATACTGCCTGTATTACAACGACTATTTAACACAGAAGTTACATTATAATCTAAAACGAGCACACAGCGCTAACATATGAAGACGGTGCAACTGCTAATGCTAACAAAACAATGACAGGGACGTCTTATCATCACACTTTTTAGCGTTATATACAGCTTACCGAAGTGCTCTGTTCGTCGTCTCCATAGATAGAAGGAACTGACCGCTCAATCAGACCAAGTCTTTCGGCAAATCCTTCTTTATACTGGCGGAGGTTGCTGAAGCAGTCATCCTTAAAGTGCTTCGTGCACACAAAAATGACCTTACCCACAGATGTGGGTACATTTCTGTGAAAAATAAAACTCAACCAGGCACTTCGAAAAGGTTCTGATGCTGGGAGACGGTGTAACGAAGCTTGTGGGTTACTACATCCAACAACCGAACATTTCGACTTATCCTCTCGTAACTTCGGCACCCTTAGGTTGGACTACAAAATCGCAGCGAGAAACAAAAATGGCGGATTGCTCGAAGTGTCGATGTCCTAATTTGGCAGTTCCGCTGCGAATACTGTGACGTCATTGTTCAAAAAACGTAATAGAGAATAGAAAAATCGAAACCGATCGCAAAATATGACCAAAACAGAATATAAAGATATCAACGGAGCACCTGAAGAGACTACTTTGAACTTTTCTGTACTTCTAAACACTCTAAATATACAACAAAATGCATTTAAGGGCTAAAAAAGTGGATTTAGCATGATATGTCCCCTTTAAGTGAGCCAAACCCTCCAGCTGTGTGCAAACTGTACAATAACAGTTGAAATGATTTTAAACTTTACAATCTGCCATTAAATCTATAGAGAATCCCATCATAGCAAGCGCCGTATATGTGGTTGTAACATGAGTATCTGCAGCATGTTGGAGACATTCATAGACAGCAGAGACGTGTGTCGCACTTGTGGTGTGATTTTGTTCAATTTTAAATGTTCAAATCAAATATCTTGAACAGTCACCTTGGCCAACTTAGAGAGTGATAATGTGAGGCTAGAAATTTGTGAACATTTTCACAAATCTGTTTAAAATCTGTCAAAAAAAAAATTCAGTCAAAGGATTCCTTACGTTTCCCTCAGATTTTTTAAATCCTTTATGAAGCTGCGACTACACAACAACCTGTATGATATGATGACGATGATCTCTTTGTTCATCATGAGGTCAACAATCAGTAATCTTATGGCGGGGTCAGCTGGTTGAAAGTCAACAGGCGCGTCTGAATGTGTGTGAATGGCCGAGGGAGCTTTGTCAACAACGAGTCACAAGGTCACCATAATACAGATGTTCAGCTCGGGGCTGGCTCACAAAAGAGGATCATATTGCATAACAAGGGCATAAATCCATATCTGTTATTTTTTTCTCATGGCGATTACAAACCACGGAACAATGCACAAAGCAAACCAAGTGAATGCATACACAGCATAGTACAATTTGTACACTTTTGACTTTTCAGCAGCTCATACTTCTCAGGATGGATTTGTCTTTTACTGTGTGTTCAGATAATTAGCTCTCCTCAAAGTCTTCATATTCTGTTTGATTCTTGCAGGTAATCGAATCTCTGGGCATCATGATCTACAAGGCTTTGGACTATGGGCTGAAGGAGAACGAGGAGCGAGAGCTCAGCCCGCCTCTGGAGCAGCTCATCGACCTCATGACCAACATGGCCGAGACCGAGAAGGACGCCTGCCCCGACGAAGGCTACGAGGCCACGGAGGAAGAGGACGAGGCCGAGGACGACTCGGATGACATTTCCAGTGTTCAGGGCTACAGAGATATCTTCAGGGTAGGTTGCCAGAGGAAGTGGCTCTTTACTTTGATGAAACAAATTTTGAACAAAATATACTTGGTTACTGATCGTGGAGTTTCTAGGTGAAAAAAACTACTTTGGAGTCCAAATTTAAAGTTGCACTAATCAATTCTTATTTCTACAGTTATTAAGATTTTTGGCGTAAACATTTACTTGAAGTGTAGAACACCCCAAAAACTGTCACCCACCTCCAACTAAAGCAGCGTTTCAAAGCTACTTTGGATAATCTGCAGGAGACTTTCTAGAATCTGGAGCAAACCGAATGATGATGATAAAAGATGTGTTATATGACAGTCTGAACAGCACAAATATATCCAGGCCATTTTCATATGCGGTTGTCAGTTTGATTCATGTCTGATGTTTCTCAAAGAGGCCTCAGTCTGAATGGTCAGGTCATATTTATTACCTCTTTTAAATCCCTTAAGCGAGATAGTCGTCATAAACACATTGTTTACAAATGAATCTCTCAGCTGTGCTATCTGATCCTTTCATTTGTGCGTTAAATGAAGATAGTTCCTTTAGCAGCTAATAGGATTTCATTTGCATAGTAGTAAAGTCAATATTGATGTATTTTACTGTAGTCCCAAAGAGACACATCAGCACTAAAGTTATCATCACACAGCGGCCCTGGGCTGTTTATATAAGCAACAGTATTCTAAAGTAGTAAATTTAGGCTCATACTTTATTCAAAGCTGGCGTTGAGAGCATATCCTCATGTCATGAATAAAACATTTTAATGCAGCTTTGATTATTACATTTTTCCTATTTATATTTTGAATATTTCTACGTAGAATCAGATAAGTGGTCACTTTTAGTGTACTTGTGCACTTTAAGTCGATATATTTATATTTGTGCGAAATCCCTGCATTTAGGACTATTAGAAAGTGTGTTAGTTTAGTAGTGGAACATTATCATGAATGGAATATGATTTGTACCTATTAGATGTTAATTTATTACTATGTAAATCTTTGCTCATCAAACTGGGGCTTACTGGGGATGTTTTTCTTCAATCATAAATGTTATTTTGATGAAATGATAACAGCTGTTAATGTAAAGTGTTCTCTGCATGATAGGAAGGGAACATGAAAGCTTCCAGGAAACAGACTCAGAGGGCGACTGTCGTGGAAAAGAAGTTTGTGTGGGAAAATGAGAATGAGATGAGAGATTACCATCACGGTGCAGCCAGGCCTCCAGCCTCATCTGTACTCGAAGGGATGTTTTCTCTGTTGTCCAATGGAGCTGAGAGTCAGTGTGTCAGTCCTCACATGGCCTCACGCTGTTTACATAATGACCACACACACACACACACACACACACACACACACACACACACACACACACACACACACACACACACACACACACACACACACACACACACACTCATAAAACTGCTCTCCAAGGAGAAGTATCGTAGCAGTGTGGCAGTCTGGTTGGCCCGATGGCTTCCTCGCTGTCAGTTTCAATCGCTCTCTCTGTACTTTCACCTTTTAGCCCTCACTCTCTGCACTCCCACAGTTTACCTTTTGTCCCACTGTACTAACCCTCGATTACACTATGAATGGATTTAACTTTACAACCACATTTATACAGTCAGTGTCATTTCCCTGTTGAAATTGCAAAGTCATGTTATGTAATTATCCTCCTTCCAACATATTCTGTTGTGCCGTGTTGTGTGCAGGAGAAAGTGAGCACAGGGGACAGAAACAGTTGTCTGGTATTTTTGGGGCTTTAGTAAAATTTTGGCAGTCAATACGAGTGATTGCCAAGAGCATGCTGAGCCCTAACTGAAGGTGCCTTCTGTCACACTGAGAAAAACAAGGACAACGAATCCTGGCTTCATTGTGTGTGTGTGTGTGTGTGTGTGTGTGTGTGTGTGTGTGTGTGCGCGTGTGTGTGTGTGTGTCTGTGTGTGTGTGTGTTCAGATGTCAATACCATTTCTTTAAACAATATTTTACAGATATTTTCATGTTTCCAAAGCAGTGCTTCAGTCTCTTAGTCTGACTCCATCTTTGAACCGTACATGTTATGAGGCAGATAATATGCTGTTGATATAATAATAGATAATATCAAAGCTCTGTTGTGCAGTGATGTAGTGGTTCACACTCTCTCCTCACTTTTGTGTGGAGTTTCCTTGTTCTCCCTGCGTGCGCATTTGAGCTTAATTGGTCATTGGTGGCTCTCAAATTTCCCTTATTTGTGAATATAAGATTGTATGAGTGTCCGTCTGTGTTTGTCCTGTAACATGGGGTGTACCCTGTAAACCCTCAGTTTGATTAAATGAATTAGAAGATGGATGGGTGGATTCAAAATTCATCTTTGTTGTTGCCCTTTTGGTGTAGTTATCAAACCATATTCATAATCATAATAATCATAATAATGTTTAACTAGTGTACACTCTCACATTCAGAAAAGCTGAGCGAGTGTGTAAAATGTGTTTAAAACAGAATGAAATGATGTGCAAATCATTTTGGGTATTTGATTGAAAATATCACATTCTACAGTGTGAATCACTGCATATGCCCAGTAACACATAAGACACATTGTCTACCAGCACAGTTCAAAGGTCAACCATGTAAAGAGGGTGCAGGATGTAAACATGATGCAGGATGTTGTTTACCATAGTTTCAACACCAAGTTGGCCATGGAAATCCATTTCATCATGACAGAGCTGAATAACACATATGAGGCTGCATCTATACAAAACATTTAAACATGAAGCAACAAATGCTGCCATCTATTTAGAAAAAATCACCCATGAACAAAAATATAAACACAACACTTTTGTTTTTGCTCCCATTTTTCATGAGCTGAACTCAAAAGATCTAGGACTTTTTTCTATGTATACAAAACGTCTATTTTTCTCCAACATTGTTCGCAAATGTGCCTAAATCTGTGTTAGCGAGCCGAGATAATCCATCCACCTCACAGGTGCAGCATTAAGACGCTGATTAGACAGCAGGATTATTGCTCAGGTGTGCTTTAGGCTTTTGTTGCGTTTATACTTTTATTCAGTGTCCATTCGTTGTTGTTTTTTTTTAAGAATTCTTATTGATTTCACTTAAAACTATATTTTTATAGCATTGACTCAGTTGATTGGCTTTGATTGACGTTTACACAATTGTGGTTGTTCTCACTAAATGCAGCTGTGTGGACTGAAGATGCATCCCTCTGTGTGTTGTAGCTTTGTACAGCTCACCTGCCGAGCGTGTCGGACGCCCCCAGTCACTACCAGGCCGTGTGCCGGGCTCTGTACACAGAAACTCGGGAGCTACGGACTTTCTTGGAGAAGATCAGGAGTGCCAAAGAGGTGGGTTTTTCACAATAACACAATAAAACTCATAAAACCTTCATCAGAGTTGCAATTGAAGCCGTTAAACAATCGTTTTATGCAACTGGCCTTGGAGATCACTTGATAATGTTGCTTGATCATGTCTTATTTAAGAGAAAACGTAATCCTCTTACTTCATATAGAAGGTTAGAGGATGATCGCTGACCTTTACTGCATCTATAAAGCTCACTACTGTGACCTTACATGAACCAAATCACCACAAACCAGCATCACTCTCCTCCGAGGGACCACTGGCAAGGTTTTGTCGGGACTTTTAAAATCATGGCATGGATATTTGAATTCGCTGTTCAAATGCCATATGTCATGTTAACCGAAGCAAAAAAAAGGTACCAAATATCTGAGTTTTAGACAAAGAGAACAATAGTTATGTAACAATGACGAAGCAGTCCGAGTGAGCTCAGCGGGTTCTCTTAGCTCTTCTGCATTAAAGGTTCAAGTGAGGAAATCGACAGAGCAGAGCAGTTGTATTCAGAGAGGGCCGTTTTTTTTCTTGCGTCTGTGATTAAAAGAAAAAAAAAAACACTTAGGTTGGATTGTGGTGAGTAATAGCCGAGCAAACGCAGAGCCGTGAGGGCAGCAGACAGATAGCAGTGTCCTGTGTGTCAGTGCAGGCGCAGTCAGCTGAGGCAGAAAGGCATCCTGGTAATGGCTGTGCATCCAGATATGAAGGGAATGTATACACCAACACAATCCTGCATTACTCATGTTGTGGCATTACATCCGACATGTCTTATTATGTCACTTTATCTTCTCCTGTGTGAGGGACAAAACCTGACATATCAGTAAGACAGCTTCACAGCAAAATATCTGTCCTCTATTTCTAAATAAAGGCATAGACATCGGCATCATCACATTGTATTCAATCTACAAGATTATTATGTGTATGTGAACAGTTGAGTTGAAATCCAGTGTTTTCGACTGTATAATATTGACCAAATTGCAGTAGTTTTTGCAGTTAAATTAGATTGAATAAGATAATTGGACATTCTGAATGTTGCAGGCGCATAAGAGGAAGAAAGGTTAAGAGAATATGGGCACAATGTATCTTAAATTGTATGAACATGATAGAAGTTAACCATAACACAATATAGAACAGGAATACTATATATGTGGTATAAATATATGTATGATATGTAGCAATATTGAATAACTTACATGTATTTAATAGAAGATAGTATACACAAAATACACAATAATATATGGTTTTGATACAGCATGAGACAATTTAATAGTGTAAGATTATAAGGTTTTGTGTGTGTGTGTGTGTGTGTGTGTGTGTGTGTGTGTGTGTGTGTGTGTGTGTGTGTGTGTGTGTGTGTGTGTGTGTGTGTGTGTGTGTGTGTGTGTTGTAATTCTGTATATATGGTTTAATATGCATATAAAATAAAAAGAACAACATTAATTTTCATACAACATTAAAAAGACATTTTAAACCACTAACTGCAATACAGGACGGAACTTTTTTTTTCTTTTTTCTTTTTTTAAATATGGCCATTTTATTAAAATCATACTTTAATTATTCAACAGCAAAATAAACAAATTTCCTTCTGTGTTGACATAAGTTTGGCTGATTACAATATAAAATAGTTTTCTAGCGACTTACTCAGCTGACCTTTTAGCACGTAAGGAGCCAAACGTAGAGACGAAAGTGAGCATAGTGACGAAACAGCAACTCTGAGCGTCTATTTTGTATCCTGGCTCAGCCCGAGTCAGCAGTGCAACGTGTGGATGACAGGGCGAGCAAAACCCACCCCGCCGGCTGACAGGTGGAAGAAGACCACTGTTAAGAAGAAGTGACATGCTCGCTGTGCATGCCAGACGTAGTAGATGCCAATATCTGCAGACATGCTGACTCTCATCTGTGCAAAAGTGCTGAGGTCAGCTTCTCATGGCTGACAGATATGATTAAAAAGATATTGTGTGAGGCCTCCCTTGTTGACTTTTTTAGCTTCATATTTTTTGCCTTTCATCCGCATACCAGTAAGGATGAATGCTCCCCTCAGTGTTCTGTTGATGTGATGCATGTTACAGGTCAGGTGTCAGTATATTTCTCAAAACGGGGTCTCAAAAATCTCCCCGAGTGATCCGGGATTGACATGATAATTGGGCTCTGTCATCATGTGTTATTATGCATTGCTAACTTGTTTTCATTACTCCGAGTTCATTTTCGGGCTGAAGTTCTCAACAACAAAGCCTTGTCTTGTTTCTGCACGGGGTTTGTTTCTCTGCTCTTTCATTATGATCAAGCACAGGAGTCCATTTGAACTTTGGTTCTGCTCAGCAACGCTGTGTGCGTGCGTGCGTGCGTGCGTGCGTGCGTGCGTGCGTGCGTGTGTGTGTGTGCATCCCACCTCAGGGTTCCTTCCTGCTCTTGCAGTGTGTGTAATGCATCTGAATGAATAGAGGGGATTTGGTTGGTTGCATAACTCACTGCAAGGAGTGAGGGGGCTTTGTTTTGTTTTGTTTTTTAATGCAGGGAGGACAAAGTTGAGAAGGAGGCTGTAAATAGTTGGGGGCTGCTCCAATAGTAAAGTGGAGTAATCACAATCCCCCATTAATCAACATATGTAACATAAATTTCAAGTATTTATTGCAAAACTATGAAGAACCTGAAAAAAACTTCATTATAGTGCAAAGTCTTGACTATGTTATGTAAATGCCAAGTAAGAGTGATGCTGAGATAATTGATTTTATAGGCCAAGCACAGATTTTGTACTGACTTGGTTCAACAATAATCTTAAAAATACATCTTTGAAAGTCGATGCTTCGTACTGCTTTTCTTCAATAAGGGGATCTTCACAAGCAAACGCTCTTCTTGTGCTATTTGAAACCCAAAAGCAGTCATCAGATATAAAAACGTGTGATCAAACAAGACCACGGGAGTATGATGTCACTGTTTCCACTGGAAAAGTTCCAACTTTCTAATTTGATTTAGTGTGGTAATTCTCGTCCAGACAGTGTTTCATCTTAGCTTCACTTTGAAAATATTATAAACTGACAAATCTACTGTTTGAGTGAGAAAGATTTAGGAAATATGAGTATTTGTTTATGACGAATGGTGCGATGCTACAATGTTCTGACAGCTAGTTTTGTTTTTTTATCTAATAAGATGCTGTCAGTGGGTTGTCATCAAAAAATCTATATCAGGCACCAAAAAACAAACAAAAACTGCTTTATTTCTGGACCAGGACAAATGAAAATGCTTATTTCATGTTTTTTTTGTTTTTTTACTGATTCCTGCAGAACTAATGATCGTTCTAATAAATACTATAGTTGTATTTTGTCTTGGACTCCTATGTACAAAAGAAGCAGCAAAATAAAGGAAACCTGGGTATATTAGCACTGGAAGAGTGAATTTGTCCATCTTTAATTCCCTGGCATAAATACTCTCAGGTTGTGATCGTAGGGATGTTTTAAACGTCTTTAACATGAAAACACTGTTCAGACTGTGCACAGCTACATAGAGCTGCTGGTTGGCTGCAGGCTATTCACATCATTGTAGTAAATACACTGACACTCTTGTGAAACAAACTTTCTTTCTTCATTATTTGACATTCATTGTCCTCTTTCAATATTTTTCTCAATGTTTATGCATTATTGTTTGTTCAGATAGCAATTCATGCAGGAGCGAAGAAACGAGGACGTAATCACGCCCACATGGACGCATCTACACATCATGTATGAGCAGGACGTGTGGGTGGGGATGTGTCATGTGGAATGTTTCCGATGTGCACATGTGCATATGATTCTGAGATTCTGCCTATTTGTCCACATAAACACACGTGTGTTTCCACTGTATGCCCCATGTCCCACTCTCCCGTAGAGCAGTGCCCTCCCACGGGGCATCCGTCTTTATTTATCCACCGCTCTGCCAAACACTTCCTTTGTCTTTTCACAAAGACGCCTCCCTCCTGCCGCCGAAGCATGTGAATTAGTGGCGATTCACAGAAAACGGCTCCCCCTCTCCCATTTGTTCACAGATATGCAGGCCTGGTCAGCTGATGGGAGAGGAATCGTATCAAATTGGGCTTTTAAGAGCTGTCAGTGATCATTTGTGTAGCGGTGCAGCCACGAAGAAATAGATTTATGCTGCGATGTAATTGAAGTGCAGTATGCGCAGATGATGCTGCTCTATTGAAATGGAAATATCTGGCTTTGCTGCAGTCTGGAGTTGTGCTGCTCATCCAGATGAGATAATGATGTAAACCAACTAGACTAAGCTCTCTTTATGCTCTTCTCGAGTTAGCTTTCTACTTTTTCTAACGTGATGAGGTCTGTAGCAACCAGTAAAGTAATAATGGCTAATAATGGACGACCTGCCAATAACACAATAATTTGTGTGTTTTTAAATGCATTAAACATAATCACTTTTTAATAAAGCAAGGAAATAGAAAAACAGAAAAACTCAATAAGTGAAAATGCAACTATGCCACCCACTCTGCATGTTTTTGATCAGTAAACTGCATAGATTTTACTCTTTTATCTCCAAAAAGTGCAGTGGTAGTTATGTAGTTTCTATACATTCTCTTTTGATTTGCCTTTAACATGATTATACATTCAATTATGTTTCTATGCGTTTTCTCTTCCATTTGTCCATTTTATACATTAATGATACTCAATCATGTTTCTGGATTTTCAGTAAATAATACAAAATGTACACATGTATATGGACAAGACATTTCCTCATCAGGTATTCAAAATTCGAATGATTATTAATACTAGTTGTTTTGAAATGGGTAAGTATCACGTTATTGGTCATTATTATGTTATGGGGTCACGACAAGGTGTTATAATCCATCAAGGATGATCTTGTGATGCCCTGTCACTGTGTACACTGTGGGCCCTCTGAATCATGGTGCAGCAAAGTGCAGTATGCGTGTGAGTGATCTTATATAATCAGTCAGTTGAGACAGCTGTTCCCTGGCAGGATGATGGTGAACTGTGATTTTCCCGATAGGCAGAGGCTTTAGCTCTGCTGTCGGCTGGGCGGACTCCCGTGATCGTCCCTGCCAGACTTTCCTCCACTGTGAGGTTACGACAATAGCCACCACAAATATCTGCTGGTAGCGTTTTGTCTCTCACTCCTCCTCCTCCTCCTCCTCTTTCGCACATGAGAAGCTAAACGGCACAATTCTGCTGCAGCTGCTTCCAAGTATGAAGAGGAAACACAGCAGTGTGTTTGTGTGGCACAAGCAGGCTGTCAGTCAGGCTGACGGTGTGTTGCTACAGCATCGTGGCCTCACGCTGAGCTGGTTCACACAGGAGTCAGGGTATATGTTCAGTTCACTTCTCTCCACATGGTGGATCTGTGACCAGGTTCACGGTGTTTCTTTTTAGATACGCTTGTAAAACAAAAACATACCAGCTACTTATTACAGCTCAGTATGCATTATAACCATCCAATGATACATCAGCAGAGCATAAAAGCTAAAGCCATATATTCTTTCCAAATGCAATAACTCTTAAGGTTCAGGTTTTTTTTTTTTTTTTTTTGGTGCATTGCATTCTCTGATATGATTATCTTGAACTCTCTGTCTTTCTTTTCACTAGAACCTCCGTAAAATGGAGGAAGAGACAACAGATGACCCTGGCCGAGACCTGAATGAGCTGCAAAACGCTGACTGGGTAAAACAAACTGACCTGCGACCTCCTGGCTTCATTTTTCATTTCATCTTATGGAAGCGTCACGGGCCAAAAGTCAGGGGGTCAATCAATACACAGGGATTTTTCATTGCTGCAAATATATGGACATTCAGATAACTAGAAATACCACTTCAAACTAACATCTGAACCATGCTGATACAGACAAAAGCGTCACTGACGGTAATGATGGGAATGTTTAAAATCAAGTAATAGTCCTCTGTTACTCTGTTCCTCCGCCAGGCTCGATTCTGGGTTCAGGTGATGAGGAACCTGCGCGAAGGAGTCAAGCTGAAGAAGGTGCAGGAGCGTCAGTACAACCCTCTGCCCATCGAGTACCAGCTCACTCCCTACGAGATGCTCATGGACGACATCCGATCCAAACGCTACAAACTGCGCAAAGTCATGGTCGGTAGTGCCTCGTTCATTAATAACACAAGACTCGTGGTTTACACTCCTTACATGGTTAATTTCTGAATTCAGACATTCCTGTGAAGGTGTGTGACGTTTCTCACACTGTTTCAGGTGAATGGCAACGTCCCACCAAGGTTAAAGAAGAGTGCACATGAAGTGATTCTGGAGTTCATCAGATCCAGACCTCCTCTCAATCCTGTGAGTATAAATAACCCCAGGTTAAACGAAAAGCCTTTGAAAGCATTTATTTGAATACATAGGTCCCTCATGACATTGTGATGATCACAATATGATCTTGGTACCTGAGATTTAGTAGGTGGGTATTACATTCTTTCAATTTTGGGTTGTGGTTTAGTCAAAATCATCGTAATTATTGCCTGATAAAAGCAAGATCAGTCCCTTAGACCCTTTGCTTATATATCACAGAATAAATGCGTGTCTGCATAATCTGAACGTTACAGTGGTCTCAGTCGTACTGCAGAGTGAATTCAGTGAAACGCTGCGCTCACCACTCTTCTGCTGATATAAATCTTGCAGCAGAATGAGCCGTTTCAGTAGGTCGCTACTCGGGAATCAGTTGTACCATCAGTCACAGGAGATAAGATGGCGAAGAAGAGGAGCCGGCCTCTGGGCTACAACCCAGATGTCTGTTTCTGGACTCAATTTGCTCTGTGGACTCTCATCATCATCCCGTGCTACTGCAGGTGTCGGCTCGTAAGCTGAAGCCCCAGACTCAGCTTCCTCCCACCCTGCACGAGAGGATCCTGGAGGAGATCAAAGCCGAGCGAAAGCTCCGCCCGGTGTCACCCGACGAGGTCCGCAGGGGAAGACTAGGTGAGGAAGACATCTTTATATTCCGTATTGTTTTAGCATTCATGCACAGTCTCCTGCACACACACAGAAACTAAACACAAGTCCTCATATTATGTACAATCAAGCATTTGATTTTCTCTGAAACTAATCTTTTCGGATTCAAAAATCATGTGGGCGTCACAGCTATTACACCGTAAAAAGCTAATTTAAAAATAAAATGGTTAGAATCTGCTTATAGAGATGGTGGATCGTGTTTCATCCAGACCAATTACATTTAGGATCTGCTGTTGTCTTAAGAGATTAAAAAAAAAGGTCAGAACAATACAGCTCAAAAGAAATTATAAAACTGTGAAATATCCTGCAATAGTATAGATTGAAATAAAGTCGGATTTGTTGTATGAGCTAATTCAGGCCAACAGCAGAGCATTGAATGAAAAAACAAATTTCCAAAAACTATTTCTTTGGAAAACTTCACAAACAGAAGAATCGCTGTTAAATCTGTAAGTGGCAATACACATTCATTTCAAGTAATTTGAAATTGTGAAAATTGATTGATTAGTATTTCAAATATGTAGTTAACAGAAAAGCAGCAATACAATTCAACAAGAAGTTATGATGTTTACTGTCGATGACATGGTCCTTGCATGAGTTCATATCTGTAAACATATAAGCTATTAAAAGTACTTGTTTTAATGCAAGTTGTCTTTGCACAATATAACTTTTAATCAGTGCCGTTTCAGGGAAAATAAAATACTTGATGCCCGAAATATGAACAAAATTACTATTTCCATTTACTCATGAATGTATCGACATACTTCAATCAAAACCTGTAAATATGAAGTATGGAAGCTTGCATCAGATAATGACAGAAAATGTAGTGGCGTCATCATTTTTAAGTGATATTCAGTTCTTTTCACACTTTATCACACAAATATTTGTGCTTCTGCTCTTTTCCTTCCTTGATGCTGCCTAACCTTTAATTTTGTTTTGCAACCAAAGCCTGTATTGGCTCTTTTGTTCATATTGTTTGCAATTCTACTCCTATTCAAAACACTAATGCTAAGTTGCCTTATAAATGATTCTGTTAGCACTAACAGTACTAACTCGAGCACTATGTTTGAATGTCAGTAATCTGGCTGTGGATCATTTGGAATCCTATTATCCACCATCATGAAAGTCCTGCAACTTTTGTGATCTGAAGCAGATAATGAGCATGTTGTACCCTGACATTTCCTGCCCAATACAAGCAGATTATTTCCTCTTGTATGTGTTAAGCTTTGCCTTAATCCACCTCCTAATCCCAAGCAATGACCGTCCCATGCCGTGACTGTTTCTCGTTGCAGTCATTCGGCCACTTAGCATGTCTTTCAGTTTTGACGCGTCAGGTAAAGTCCCCTCTCGCTGCTTACCTGGCTTTTTTTATTTATTTTTTATTTTTTCTTAATCTTTTTCTGTTACCCGCCGTGTTGTGGCTGCTCATCTGCTCTACCAGCTCTCACACACACACGTATGAACATCACTGCACACATTTCATGTCATGCTTCAGTGTTTGGTGATGGAAGTCTGTGCAGGTGAAACGTGGAGATGTGGGACGCTGCTCAGTAGGAGGATTCAGACGAGAGCAAACAGACAGCAGGAAACAGTTTAAAACAAAGGGTGTAGATATATATAAAAAAAAAAAGGTTAGTACGTTATGTACTGATTAGTATGCAGTCTTTAATATTTAGACCGATGTTAAATGAACAAGTGTATTTACCTATATACTTGGTAAATATCAGTTATTGACGTGTGAGTGTTTTATAAGTTATTGAACAGAAATCAAAATAAGTTTGACTATCAATATTCACCCTGAATCAATATTATGAAGTTAACATTAATGAATTAACAAATGTCAGTTGTCTTACCAAATACTTTTAATCTATGTTAGGTTTTTTTTCACTTCTTTTTTTTTCATTCCGCTCAATATTGAGGCTTTTAGGAGGCTTTGTGTCTTTCGGAGTAGTGTTTGAAAGTTACATGTTGTCAATATAAAGTTTCAGTTTATGTATATTATCACTTTTCGTCTGAAATTATTCAATTCTGAAGGATATAATTAGGATATAATTTTCCAATTGAGTGGTAAAAATTGTTGCTCCTGCCAGGACTTTTGGAAGAGATCATGTGCTGTGTTATATAACTGATAATAAGATGTCCTTGGTTTTATTTCCTTGTTTCTCTAAAACACTCAGGAAAAGTGTCACCTTTAAGTATATAATCTGTGAAATGTACTGCCAGCCATCTAATCAGTGAAGAGGAACAGCATCACTTCCACACAAAGGAGCCTCTCATGTGCCACAGTGACTTTGCAGAATTGCAGAGGGGTCGGTGTGCCGCCTCATGCTCTGCACACTCACAGTACACCACATGTCGTATATCCGACCAGCTCTGGCACAACTTCAGCATTAAAACGGTTGTAAATGTTGAGGCAAGCAAATGGTAATAGTGCTGCGGTCCACTTTCCTTCCTACTGAAGTCAGTGTCTCGCATCACACCACGAGGTTTACTCTCTATTATTCATACTGACATCTGTATGTGTACAACCTTCCCGCTGCCATGTATCATTCTGTGACGGTGTGAGCAGTTCGACTGCTGTGTATTTTATGGGGAGACGGTAAATACTCAGTGACACTTTCACGACTATTATCCAGATTTTAATCAGTGACTAAAAATTCCAGGAGGAAATATATTTCATACGATCCATAGAGTGTTGTCACTAATGTCTTTGTAATATATGAGGCTGTCAGGACTCAGAGAGAGGACCTAAATATCTGCTCAAAGTTTTCCTCTTGTACCTAAGTACACAGGTAATCTGTCCACTGATGCAACAAGAATAAGGGAAGTGAAACTGGACAGACTTGGATTCCAAATGTTTGGAACGTACGTACACTCAGTAGGAGACACAAACATGAGAAGTGAACTGGCGGCTGACAAGACTGAGGCCAACATATGAATACATACTTGGACTGGGGTGAGAGCTGACAACACTCATGATAGATTTAGACACACTGACATTTTGTATTGCATTTTTATACTTAATAGATGTGAGGATTCCCATGACATACTGTAGGTGGCTGAGCAATGCACCTGTACTACAGTATACTGTAGTTTTGGCAATATACTGAAATCACCCATTGTTTCAGAAGCGTTGATCACACTCCTGGTAGTTTATCGTGATTACACTTATACCTTTTCATTTTTCCACTTTACATTATACTCAGATGACAGCCAAAGTAGCAGCCATGAGGTTTAGACGGGACATTTATTGGGTGCCATAGGGCTGATAGATTAATGTGTATAACCTGGCCAGGTCTAGATCAACATCATCACTCCCTGAATAGTTTCAATTCAGATACTGTATGTACTGAACTGTACTGCATTCATTTACTTATGAGTTTACATTTTCCAAAGTTTCTATTATGCAAAAATTACTACTTACTGCTACCTAAAAATGAGTATATCATGTCATATTTTCACACTGGAAACTACTGACAACTCCCCTGAGCTTTGACATTCATCCGTCATGTGGAGGAATTTTGAATAGGAGACCCACTTCTCTATCAGTAGCATCCTGAGAGCAGAATGCACTGCAGCATCAAGAGGAATTTAAAGGACGCTCACACAGCAGAGCTGAAAGATCACACAAAAAGCTATTTATATGCTAGTGCAGTTACTATTGCCACTGGTTCAAAAGCATTATGCAAATGTGGTAGAAGCTGATGTTAAAGGAGGATACCTTTAACCATTCTCTGACACAATTTCCTGACACTGCATTATTCAACGCTGACTATTTGGACATACACTGCAGACATATAGGGTGGTGGAATGCACTTATCCTAATGGAGGAGCTGTCCCCCTTCTAGGTTTTGGCAAAACTCGCAGTATGCCACAGGATTTGTTTCGTACAGGATTAGGTAATGTATGAGCAATGCTGTTTGGAAGGCCTCGATCAACCTCTAACCTAACAGCCTCCTCTGTCTCGCTCCCTGGCTGTAAACTAATTCCTTTTTCTATCGAATACTTGCTTACAACCAAGTGAAACAAAGGTAGAAGACAAAATAAAGGCTAAATGCTTGAATTCTGCCAGGCAGACTCTCAAGCCTGGCCGGAGAAAGACAGTTCTGTGTCAGCAGTAGGAACAGAGCTGCTGTTGAGACGATGAGCTCATGTGCAAGAGGCTGAAAGCAGAGATGCAATCAGCCGTGGTGCTTTATCTGTCTCTTGCAGCACTCGCTTGTGTCCCCTTTTCAGACTCTTCTTCCCTCCCAACCTCTCTCCCAAAACTTCTTTGCAGGCTGTCTTTTTGCTTTAATTCAAGAAATTACACCTGGTGTCAGTCTGTCTAATTATCAAGTATTGTTTAGGTATTCCAGGACATAGCTTTCTCTACATTGAACTATGGGGACGGACAGTAGGAAGAATTCTTGTCCTCGGAGGTTCATGGATATATCATAGCAATATTTCATGAAAATAGATACCCCATGCTGTCCTTGTAACCCTGGCCTGCTCCTTTACCCTCCCTCAGACTACATTAACTCACCCATCCAGTCCCTTTTAACCCTCAGATGGTTCTCAAACCTCAGCCCTCTGTAATGGGATTCATTGCATCCATTCAATCAACCTCCCGCTGAGTTAGAAGTGGGTTGCTTCTGCATGCAGGCAGGGCAATAATCCTTAAAGATTCACAAAACGCCTCAGCAAGGATGCAAGGAATCACCAGAGGAGCTGATTTGCGAATCATCCCAACTGCTTTTTCTTACTGTGTCTGAATGACCGTCTCCTATGTGGCTCCGGCAGATCAGTTTAGTCCGTACATGGGCAGGAGGACGTCCAGCACTCTGTCCCTGACCAATGGCTCGGCATCTCCCAGGGCACAGCCCTCTGGATCTCAGTCTGTACCGCCCAGAAAGAGACTTCTGAAGGCTCCTAGCCTCGCCGAGCTGGACAGCTCCGACTCTGATGTAAGTGTGTTTAACTTGGACTTATGTGGCTCTGCAACAGCTATATATTTGCTCCAAACTGTATGTTCAATATGACTTTGAAGACCACCAAGAAGACCACAACTATCTTTATTGGTAGAGCAGGTTTTGGTTCAATCCTCAATCTCCATGTGTCGAATTGTCCTTGGGATGAAGTGGATGTGATACGTTGGTAAACCGCATTAAGACCACTAAAGCGCTTCACTATATTATTGAAGCTTGTTTCCCATTAATTGCTTGCAATATAGCGCAAGCATGAAAACAAGCAGATAAACAGGCCACCATTAGTCTGGAGAGAAACACTGTAATAACTTTGAAATTCCAATTATTCTTTTCTTGAGAATTTCAGGTTCCTTATACTGTGTTTTGTCATAAAGAATTACGCATGTGAATTTCTGAATGTGCTTGTAAGTAGCAGGTATTTTATTGCAGAACATCCAAAATGAGGCTCATGTTTTTGCACTTTTTCGTCATTCAATATATCCGTAAAGAAATTTACACCTCATAACGTTCATCACATTTCTTAAAAATACTGACGGCATGATTTATGAGTCTGGAGACGCTTTAATGTCAAGTGCACTTTCGCAGCCATAAAACCACGAGGCAGTACAATTCCTGTGAGAAACTACATGCATCGCATGCAGAGCGAGTATGATAACCAAAGTGCTTTGTGTGTATTTATGTACATTCAAGGATGACATTTTTGGCCACATATCGGCAAGCAGCTCCAGTGTGGCGACATCGGTGATGGATGACACGTCCCCGGAGTGTGCACTGGGAAAGAAAAGTGAGTCAGGAAATCTTTGTGCATTCTTGTTACAGCCCACACGGCTCCTTTACTAAACCTCATCATGACAGTGATGGATTAGTACTAAATTTACAGCCTCGCAGCTCTGGTTCTCCTAAAGCGCTCTTCTTATTTGTGTTGAAGATTGATTTCAAACAATCAAGTTGTATTAATTTTCCATTTGAATACTCACTACTGTCTTTTTTCTCCCTTTCAAACACCAGCTCCACCCTTGTTCTTGCCCATATCCTCTACACCGCAGCCGGAGAGGCGTCAGACCCCCCAGAGGCGACACTCCATCGAGAAGGAAACGCCGACCAATGTCCGACTCTTCCAGCCGCCCTCCAAACTGGGCTCCAAGTCCCTGGTGAGTCGGATCCCGCTGGTTTCTGGAGCTGCGCAAAATGTACCCATAAGAAGTATTTGAAAGTACCATCTGGAAAAGTTACACACTGGGTTTTGTCTCACTGCTCCATTGTGGTTGTTTTAACTTAATAATGCTAAAAAAAAAAAGAATAGAACGGGAGATGGATGGAGATGGAGAGATGGAAAAGAGATGGATCTGTAAAGAAATGGAAGTAATGAGGGACTGAAACTAAACACAAGCTGTCATCTTCCTCCTTATCCCTGTTTTCACTTTGTTTCCTCTCCCCGGGATTTCTTTACAATCACCAGACACATCCAGACTTGTTTGAACTGCAGGGTTGCTGTTCTCCTTCTATCCTCCCTTCTCTCGTTCAGGTTGGGATGATAGCCTCATTTCACTCCTGCATCCCCTCCCTCCTCCTCCTCCCCTTCCTCCGCCCTTCTCCTTCCATTCTTCACCCTTTGCGGAGCGCCCACCCCGGGGAGGCGTTTGCACTGCGCTTGGTGAAGGCCATGTTTGCTCTGTGCTGGAGTGTTTACGTCAAACGGAGAGAGTCGGCTGAGGTTTGCCAGTCTCCCGTCGGTCTGTCCTGGCATAGTAACGGTAGCTGCACATGCTAAATGCTGCCAGCTTCACTAGTGATCATCACTCAGAGCCGGCCCGCCGCCATGATAGTGTGTAGTTTACACCTGTGATTAGCTAGAGACCATTATCATTTAAATCATTGCTTGAGATAATATGACAAGTAGGCAGCTACAGCTAAATCATATTTAAACTTGGTGCTATGTAGAAACAAGCTCACCTGTTTACTGGTCCATTTACAGTCATGCTGGATGTCAAATGTTTGATTGTGCTTCTTTACAGTGTATTTACTTTAGATATCTTGAGGAGGAACTCCAAATATCTGTTTTATAGTGTGGGATTTCCCTTTCTTTTTTTTCTTTTTTTTTACTATAACTTGGGGTGTAATGTTTTTCTTCCTCCTTCTCTGGGGCCCTAACACAACATACTACAGCTTTGAGCATTAAAGCATTAAATTGACTGTTGAAGGTGTGACCAAAGTCACAGGTGTAAGAAGCAGTACCGTCCTTTACCTGACAAAACGAAAAGGAAAAGAGAATAAAGGTGGGAGAGGAGATCAACGAGAAGACTGGTGAGGAGTGAGAGTGAAAAGAGGGAAAAAGCTAACAGTAGTTCTGTTTCTCCACAAACTATCCAATCTCTTTTAGAAAACAATGGCCTCCGTTTATCAAAGAAGATCTACAACAGTGATTTTCATACTGTGAGATCAAACCCAGGTCATCAAAACAGTAACTATTATCATTTGATTTGATCAGTGTCAAGTTAGAGAGTAAACTCTCATTTTCATGGAGACTTTCTGATCTTCCAACCTTCGAGGTTCTTTTTTATGGTTGGCGGTTAAATGAGCTATAATCACAGGGAAAGCATAATTCAGCCTTCAAGCCTCCCAAATGCCAAGGCCTCCAGAGCTTCACACAGATCACGTGATACTGAAAAGACAGATAAATGCCACAAACAAGACAGACAGGGCTTCTTGGTCACATTATTAAGGAATCTAAATTTGACTGATTTTGTTCAAATGAATCTTCTCAATTGTGAGCCTGAATATTCCCCCTCATCTCCATGCGGAGGCATTTCCTTCTGTCACTGGAAAACCATTCTCCGAGGTATTTCTGAGTTCTTCATGAAAAGATGAAGGAGTCTTATACTGTTCCCTACAAATTTTCACAACACATAATCTAAAATCCACTGCTATTTGCTTTTCATCACCAGATAAAATAAATGGCTTTCCCTTTCACTGAAACTCTTACAAAAAATGTCGTTGATCATTTTGCCAACGTCTAGTGTGATGGTCTTACATTCAACAGGGCAACACGTTTGTTCCCCTGCAAAAATCATCCAATCTGGCTTTATTGAGTTAAACACATTATGAGGTGCTATTCGTATTAGCTATTTGAGTGACTCTATAGAGAAATTACTTATAGTTTCACAAAGTTGAGGTCCCTCAATCAACCATTTCTGCCTATGGTTTCTAATAAAGCACTCTCAATAGTGCCTAAAGAATTGTGAAAAAGAAGTTACTAAGTGATGGTTACGTAACAACCATGGCCCTCTTGGGGGTACACCAAACAGAGTTGACCCAATGTAATGCCATCGCTGAACTTGTCAAAGATATTCATAATAAGGCTCTTTCTAAATGATGCGCAGCATCATTGTGTTATTAAGTTCTTATGCAAATGAATACAAAAGACTCATGTCTCCAGTCCTGTCCTCAGACTCAATGATCGTCATTAACTTGTTTGTTTGCTCACTGAAGAGAGCTCCCTTCAGAAATACTAAGGACGCTCTACGTGTGACTTGTGATGAGCAAGCCTCTCGTGACAAATTGAAGCAGTGGCTTTGGACATATTGCTACTGAACAAACCTCGTATTGCTCTCATGTAGTTTGTGGATCATTTTAAACATCGACCCGAGGATCTGGCTCTGGGAAAGCTCATCATGTAAGACCACAGCTGAGCTCTGAGTGTGATGCAGGTTACTGAGTGGAGCATTTCCACTGTGAGTCTTGTGTCGTCTGTCTTCTTTACTGAAAAACAAGGACGATTTCATGACCCGGATGTGGCACTGAAATACTAAGACCAAGTTCTGTGTTTTGTTACTGCTGTTGCTACGGTCACTCACTGTGACACTGTGTGTGTGTGTGTGTGTGTGTGTGTGTGTGTGTGTGTGTGTGTGTGTGTGTGTGTGTGTGTGTGTGTGTGTGTGTGTGTGTGTGTGTGTGTGTGTGTGTGTGTGTGTGTGTGTGTGTGTGTGTGTGTGTGTGTGTGTGCAGGAGGAGTTCTGTTTCCCTGTGGAGTGTCTGTCTTTGACGGTGGAGGAGGTGATGCACATCCGACAGGTGCTGGTGAAGGCAGAGCTGGAGAAATTCCAGCAGTACAAAGACATTTACAACTCTATGAAGAAGGGAAAGGTACACTCGTTACTCGCATACTGCTCATGTCTGCTGTTGATCTTTCCTGGCTTTCAGTCCGCTGCATCTGCAGTGCAGTGATTCCTTGTTGCCCTCATTCGTCTTTATGTTTCTATTGCAGCTTTGCTTCTGTTGTCGAACCAAAAGGTTTTCCCTTTTCACCTGGTCCTACATCTGCCAGTTCTGCAAAAAGTAAAAACTCTCAAATTCTTGTTTTAAATAAAGTGTATTTTAGATGTTTGGATTCAGGGAAATTTCATTTCTCCTCTATATTCTTCTCTTAATTTCCTGCAGGCCTGTTTGCTCGCAGTGCTGCAAAAAGGTCAGTCACAGGATGATCATTCAATCAGCTTTATAGACAGTTTACTGCCACTATTTCAAAAAGATTTGTTTTGATGTGCAAAATGTAATTTAAAGCATTTTGCAATGATCTATGTATCTCATGAACAGCTATTTAGATTTTTACACATCATCCCAACATTTCTGGAAGTGAGCTCTCCTTTTTAAACTTTATGTTGTAAATATGGCAGACTATCCGAAGTTGTATGCTGAAAGATTTTCATCAACATCTACGCCTTCTTCCTCTAACAGATGCGGCTGCCCTCCAAACCTTATTCCAGTTTGCCCATTTACTCCATCGGCTCAACCAACACTCTCCCCAGGGAGAGAATAAATGCCATGACTTCGGTCGGACAAGGGCTGTCTGTGGCTGGAGGGCCGGAGCCGGTGATGGGGCTGGAGATGGTGATGGGGCCGGGGCCAGGGCCATCGATGAGGTCAGGGTCAGGGCCAGCAATGGGGTCAGGGTCAGGGACAGCGATGGGGTCAGGGTCAGGGCCAGCGATGGGGTCAGGGTCAGGGCCAGCGATGGAGCCAGGTTCAGTGGTAGGGTCAGGGTCAGTGTCAGTGATGGGGCCTGGGCCGGGGGCAAGCCCGAAGAAGGGCCCTGTGCCGGGGCCACCAGCAGTGGCAGGAGCTGCTGCACCCTCCACTTCAAAAGGAGCATCCAAAGGAGCATTCAAAGGAGCATCTAAAGGAAGCGTAAAAGCTTCTGGAGCAGCAGCAAAACCTGAGAAAACTTCTGGAAGCCCACAACGCCACGGCATCCAGAAGACCATGTCCAAGTAAGAGCCGTGAACTATGTTTCTCATTGAACTGCATACATAGGAGATCATCCAGATGTTTCTTAATTAGACTTCAAAGGCCATACATCAGGTACTATTAATCACAAACTGTAATTATGAAAGAAAAACATGCACAGAAAAACCTCTGCCTTTATAATTGCCTTACTTATTTTTCCAGTGTTCTAACCTGAAGCAGTAAAGGCCCCAATCTGCCTCTGTGGGTTGTCACACACTGACATCTAGTGGATGAATCCATAATTACTTCTCTAGCTGCTTGTACACATATTTTCTGTTTAATCACACATTTTGATTTCATTCAGGGATCATTGACATTTCATTATCAGAAAAAGCTTTATCTTCCAGACTTCCTGAATAATTTATATTGCACCCGTATTGACAATTAATGTTCATTTATGCTGAGAGGCTCAGATTATTAATGGTTTACCGTTTCAGGAAACATGCAATTTTATCCATGTTTTTTCGTCCGAATTCATTTAAACCTTTAAAACTTGGTGAACACATCTCCGATTATTTGATATTCTTGGTATATCTTTTTTTGAGGGATTGAGCTCATTTTTAGAATTTTGTTCCGCTTGAAACCTTTACATTGTTGGACAAATTATTGAGGAAATAGCTTTGCAATTCTGGGTAGCCAACTATTATGACATTACAGAGAGTTAATATTGTTTATAAAATGTCTCAGAAAATGTCTCACAGTTAACTCAAACAGATTAAGTGTAATTAATTTATCAAAAACAGAATATTGACCATCCAGTGACTACAACCCTTCTTAACTCTATTACTTATTAGCTGTTGGATATATTAATTGACACAATGAGCTATGAGCAGTACACACATTTGGATATTGTATATCCAGTAGCTGTTTATATATCTACATATCTACAGTGTATTTTCCATTTAAAACTTCCAGCAGGTATTAGTCCCCAAACAACAAAGATATAATAGTGTTTAAGAGAGATCCACATTGTGTTTTCTTTCATTCAGGTTTTCTAAACATGGCTCTCTAAAGTCTCACGAGGAGCTGGAGCTTCCCTCGGAGCTGACGGAGGATTGGGCCAGCATGGAGGTGTGTGTGGAATGCAAGAAGTTCATCTCCGACATAATCGCCTCCAGCAAACACAGCCTGTCGCTGGCCACCAGGAGGGCTCGCTTAAAACGCAAGACCCAGTCGTTTTACATGTCCTCCCCGAAAGGCAGGGAGGAGTATCGGCCCTCTGAACGAACAATCAACGAAATCTGAAACTTTTCGCCCTCTCTCTCTCCCTCTGTTGGGCTGCTTCCGGCTCCAACGGCACAAATATCAACACTCAACACTGGATGTGATCATCGTCTGTGTGTGCTTGAGTCGGATTGGGCCGTATTGGACAGTGTGATTATGTCGACGTGCCCTCCTCGTGTACACCTCCTCCAGACAGCAGCATACTGTAGATGTGCCCGTGTCTTCTCATTAATATCATAGAAGATCCTTTAATCCGTCTACAGACACTCAACCGAACAGAAAAAAAAAAGTGGGAATCAAAGGAGACTGACTTCCCTCACCTCTGATGGCACAGCAGTGTGGTCCGATCAGACTCACTGTCCGTTCAAAGCACAATACTGAGAAGAGATCCTGTTGGAAACTGAGTGTGACACTCAAGAAAATATCAAACTGTACATTTTGTATGGGTTACAATTTAGTTTTTTACGTGCGTGTGTGTACAGTAAATGATTGTCCAATGATATTGTCACCCTTTGTTTTCAATTTGGACTCTTGCTGATGATGTTTGGAGAGACTTTTCCGACTCTCTGCTGCTGTCAGCGCGCTTTAGTTTAAAGCATGGTTCTTCTTTCCTCGTGGGATTAAAGAAAGATTAATTTATCCATAGTTGGTTTTCTTCCACATATTGCACCATAAAAAGAAAAAAAATCCTGATTATAAGCAATGGTTTGTGCCAAATAATACCTTCTTTCTCATTTGTGTACTCCCTAAAGAAAGGTGTTTTCCCCTGAATCGATACAGTCACGTTACAACACAGTGATTATTCATTGTTTTGTTTAACCTCCTCCTCAGAATTTTTAAGAAACATAATTTCCTGTTTAAAACCTGTAAACGTAACTGATCAGTTTGTAGAAAGGTGGAGGGATTGATCTAAAACTAGATCCAAATTGTTTCCTCCAAGAAAAAGTTGTCCCAATACCGAGCTGATTCCAGACTGTCTAAAGTGCTCCGCTTAACAATATGTGGACAATCTGTGCCATATGTCTATAAGCTAACCTTCCCAAATACACTTTGAATACAGTTAAATCCTGATTGGTGCTTACATGACATGAGCTGTTTCTGACTGAGCCCTTTCCATTTCAAACCAACAGTCACACAAGCACAAGTTAAACATCTGTCAGGCGAATAAACCAAAACATTTAAAGAAAAAACCCTAAGCTTCTACATGGCCGCACCATTCATAGTAAGGGTAATTGAGAAAATAACACTTTAGGGCCTTTAAAGCACATTGCTTAATGAATATTTACTCATGCGCACAGCAGTAATAAATTCCTTTTTTTTTTAGACATGTCTTTTAATAATTTACATATATTATGTTCATATTTTGGATTTTTTTAAAGCACTGTACCTTTAAATTGCTAACTATATTGTATATGTTAACTCCTTTGCTTTTTGTTAAATTAAGTCCTTGACTTGTGTATTGTGAGATATTCAACTCATACTAAAATGCCTCATGTACAGACAATGAATCCTGGTTCACTGTATAGGTAATAAAGAATAGCAACATGCTGTCTGGCTGTTTAACACATAATACGATTAGTCTTATCATTGCCTTTATGATTTTCATTTACAACTCACAGTCTCAGTGGCAGGATTCAATACTCCCCTGATGGCTGAGATGTTGCTTTTAATCATCACATTCCTCATCCTCCCCCCAGATATATATTTCTGCCTTAAAAGTTGCCTTTTATGACCATTCACTCATTAAACAGTCACCTACTGCTACTGTACATACCTTGTTTCTAATGGTTTGTTTGTAGATCAGGTGTGTTGTTGCCTCAATGATGACCGTGCTGTAGATTTCTCAGAGGGTGATTGTGTTTGAGTCAAAGTGGACGAAAGGAGCGGCAAGTCCACAGAGAAAACATCACTGTGTGAGACAAAGCATCATGCATGTACTACAGTGTAGCTTGTACTTTCAGTCTGTATTACCTTCAAGCTGTAACTCCCTGCAGAGAGTGCAACAATTGACGACTACAACAATAAATTGTAATGCAATACCGGACGACTGCCTCCAGTGTCATCGAAGTCCTTCCTTTCTGATAAGAAATCGTTTTCAACTGTGCTTTGCTGGAAGAGATGTGACATCTTGTGCCTGTAATTTGACATCAGCCTCATCAAACCAATGGTCAAACCACCAGTGTTTTGATCCACCATACCACTCCTTCCATCATTTGTCATGGTCGTTTGAATTGCTTCATGCTATTGCAATGTGAGGTTAAATGATGAAGTACTGTTGGTTCCCATTCTTTTGTGTTACTTGAACGCACCGTTAGAGCGAGTTGGCATGTGATTGGCTGAGAAAGGAGAAGGGGGGCGGGTCAGGTGTGCGAGTGCAGAGTGCCTCTGTGTGTGTGTGTGTGTGTGTGTGCACCCGGCAGGAGGTCAATGTAGCTGCTCTATGGAGGTATTATTGGTGAAAAAGGTTTGAGCACTTGTAAAAGTGGAATTTGTAGTTGTATACTGTGAGTTCATGCAATTCGGGTGAGTAGCTTTTATGAAAACATAACCTTCGCCCCAACTGCTGCAGAGTTACTCTGTTGCCATGGTGACATGTAAACAGTCACTGTGTAGCTCGGTAGCTAAGTAGCTAACGTTAGCCGAGTTTTACGAACTCAAATCGTTTCTTTGGACGGATAAACTCTCTCTTTTTTCACCCAGGCTGCGACCTGCTGCCCACTTCAAAAAACACAGTCAAACCAGCCGCCACTTGGTGTAGCAGTGCCCCTATACAAGCGTTCATTACCGAGCGTACTCAAACAGATTTCAAAATAAAAGGGATGTTCCAGGAATGGGATCTCACCTTCATTAAGTTATTTAATGAAACACAAATTATTACTACTTCTAATAATAACACATAACAATAAACAAAATAAATGAATGTATAATTCATACAAACTGTCAGTCAGTTATGATATTTGATGAGTCATTTCAAAATAACAAATTTTTGAGAATTGGAATATGGCCAAACACTCAATATTGACTGATTTCAAGTTGGATTAACTCCAAAATTCCTAGTTATCATAAAGTCATTCCACATCACAGTGATGGTGGACCATCCCAGGATATCACTCAGTTAATATTAAAGAATTCTGATGTGTCATTTCAATTTGGTACTGTACTTGGTGAGTGGCATCCTGATGTAGTCGCCTATCAGTCTGACATGGAATGAGTGTGTGATAAAGGGAAATTTCTTGCAGTTCGAGGGATAGGAAGGAACCCACGTACTATTTCAGAAGGCTCTTATTTTGAGTTGCCACATCAGATTGGGCTGGCACTTTGAGAGTGACATCCTGGTGTATCAGTCTGACATGGAATTTCCTTTTATTATCAGTATGAAAATAAAGGGAAATGATACTTTATGTACTTTTTCAGAGGGGTACTTTTGTTTGATATGTCACATCCTGAATGGGTCTACAATCAATCTGAAGTGAAATGGGTTTATTTGATTTTAGAGTTTTAACTTAATATTAATCAGAATTTTGCCACGATATGCTGTTTTGTTGTTTTTATTATTATTTATTATTATTATTTGATTACTAATAGTTATTTAAGTATTAATAATCCACTCTATTAGCCTTGTTGTTGCCTATTATTAGTAGTAGTAGTATTAATTTGTGTTTTATTAACTAACTTAGAGATCTCATTCCCTGGGATGTCACTACTATTTTGAAATCCATTTGATTATGCTTTAGCAGTAATGCGTGGTGTATGGGCAACACTCTAAAACAGAGTGGCATCTGGCTTGACTGTTAAAAGTGTTGAAAGTGACATCTAGAGACGCTAAATCGAGGCTGTTTCAACTACGCATGAACTCATTGATGATGGAATTATGAAAACGTGTTTATTGATCTCCTTTTACTGTTGGGGAAAATGCTCACTAAAAAAGCCTACTATCTTGGATATCAACCAAGTTTAAAGCATCAAGTATAATAATAATAATAATAATAATAATAATAATAATAATAATAATAATAATAATAATAATAATAATAATAACATACTACCTGAGTTAAACCCAATGCTCCGGTTTGACTGTTTTCCTCAGGATGTCTTTATCACAGATTCAGAGCCTCAGAGTGGCAGCGGTAGTGGAGGACTGCACACTCAAGCTGGACTTACTGGATCATACCCTGGAGGTGCAGCTCAGCAGGCTGGATGGCCCTGCAGCTGCACAGGTGACGACATCACCTGTTCATGTCCACTGTCCAGAGAATCATCCAATAAACTCTGATCTGACAGTCATGTGTCTTTATTCTCATCATAACTTGATCTGTGTTTGTTTTTCTGTGTGCAGGAGAAAGCCAGGCTGAGCAAGTTGAAAAATGATTGGTACGTGGTACCCCAACAAATAAAAGTAAACTTTTACTTTCATCTTTTCATCTCTCTCTCTCTGATTATGTTTCTCTCTCGTCAGTGAAAGCATATCCCTGCAGATGTCCAAGCTGCATTTGGAACTAACGGAGAAGCACAGTTTCAACTCTTTGCTGCACGTTGTGGAGAAAAGGGAGCAGCGGCAGAAAGACGAGCAGAAAAACAGGTGAAAATGTGCCTTGTTAAGAGTAACGAGAAAGCCTCCCTGCACAATGCTCTGAGCTGAACGCCCAGAAAAAGACTGGGGTGCTGAGGGAGAAGTTTGGTGTCTTTCTATTCAGAGAGCTAGTCAACGAACTGGAGCAGAGAAGAGAATGTCTGCGTGAAAAGGAAGCCCAAGAGCAACCAGGAAAAGTGAATGTAAGAAACCAGCCGTATTAAACACAAACTAAATTCTCCTCACATTGTTTCGACCGGTACATCTGAACGAACTCCATCATGAGAATACAAATCTTTGTCATGAACGGGGATCCAGTACTCCTTGATACGGGATATTTTGACTTCAGTATCATATTTAGACTTCAAGTTCCTTTAAACACACAACACTGTTGGAAAGGTCAAACGGCTCTCATGGTCAAAGGTCAAGGTGACTTTATTAGTACCTGTCGGTAGATTATTTACGCAGCGTGGAGAGGGCATCTGGCACTACCTACAGATACATTTAAACAATACAAGGCAGTAAAAACAGCAGGGACACAGACATGAATGGGCACTCACAGGCTCACTGACAGATTAAAAAGTGAATAAATAACTAAAACTAAAATGCCTGTTTGAGAGATCTGTTAAAAATAGAATACAAAAACAGACAACAAATTGATATAAACCAGGTCTGACTCTGTTGAATAATAATAGAACTCCAAAGTAAAGTGCACAAAGACTCATTTAAAAGAGAAATGGCAGCGGGAACAAAGATTATTTGGTTGTAGAGAGTTCCTTTCTTTTAAGGGAAGGCTTCCAAACCAGGACACCAGTGAAAAGGTTGAAATAGATTCACCAAAAGCACTATAAAATAGTGTCTTCAGGGTTTGATCCACATTGAAACTGGTGTCCATTCCTGCTCACTGCCTCACAGTTTTCTTTCGAGTTTAATTTGGAATCAGTGATAGTCCCCAGGTATTTATACGATTGCACTTGTTCCATAGTTTGTCCCTTGATAAGAGTTTACTCGGGTCATTTTGTATTTTTCCTAAAATCAATGGCCATGTCTTTGGTTCTGGATATATTCAGCTGTAGGTGTGTGTCCTCACACCACTTGATGAAGTCGTCAAGGACAGGGCCATGGCTGTTTTCCTCTGCCTGAAGCAAACTCACAATCACTGAGTCATCGGAAGATCGGACATTAGAATGAAGTTATGAGGAGTCATAATCTCTGATTCCGAGACGTCCCCAGATACCAGGTGCCATGGAAAGACGACAGGTGTTATTCTGGGGGTTGTTGCTACTATATAAACCGAATAAGTCTAAGAAAATGCCAGAGTGAGACAGAGTTCTGCCCAGAGCCGCTGCCTTGCTCTCAGTCAGCTGACTTAGATTTGCATTCTCAGCAGTATTAAATACACCTCCTGTGCCCGTCGAAACCCCGACTCCTCGTCTCTGGTCTCTGTCTCACAAAAGTCCACAGCACTGCTAATACTCTCTCTCCCTCAGGAGAAGGACGACGCCTCTTCCAGTCTGAAAGTGCAGAGTTTTGAAAGCAAAGAGCATTTGAAAAAGATTGTTGAGCTGCAACTCCTGTCAGAGGAGAAAGTGACTGCGAGAGCAGAGAAGTTACTGCAGGATCAGCTGGATGTGAGTTTATGAGCTCTTCCTGTTTGACACCACTCTGGTTTAGTGTCAGATAAACCAACACCAGTAACAAACAATCACTTGCTCTCTCTCTCTCTCTCTCTCTCTCTCTCTCTCAGCTGCTGGATAAAAAGCTGAAGGAGGAGATGACAGTTCATGAAGAGTCAGAGAAATCCCTGCAAGATCAGCACGAGGTTGTTCAAACAACTGTTTTGTGTGTGTGTGTGCGTGTGTGTGTGTGTGTGTGTGTGTGTGTGTGTGTGTGTGTGTGGGGGGTGGGGGGGGGGGGGGGTGGGTGGGGGGGGGTGGGGGGGGGGGGGGGTGATGTATTTGCACCAAAAGACCAAATCATGTATTTGGAACCTTTTGAGTTCAAATTATTTCCTTCCCCAGTTCCACTAGAGGGCACTAGACATCACTTAAACATGAATATGCTACTGACATGCCTCAGCAGTGCTATTGAGTGGTGATGTTAAACAAATACACCAGCCTTTATTCTTAAGAATTACATAAGATGACCACCATGAGACACAAAACTAAAAAGAGCTACAAATGACCTCATGGAGACATTAATCTTCTCCACAGAACACAAAATGACTGCAGAGGAAAAAATTGACAAGACATCGAAACACACATTGACCACAAAACAAAGAAAATGACCACAGGCAGACGCAGAAGAAACACAAAGAGCCTCAATCAATTTAAAAGAACAAAAAGAAAAGTTGAATATAGAGACAAACACAAAATGGTCACAGTGACCCAAAATAGCTTAAAATTGGCAATTCTTTAAAAGAACTCTAAATTACTACAAAATACATCAAATTACCAAAAACAGACCAAAACACACACAAGGTGATGCAATGCAACCATAAGGAAAATATAAACACAGCCACCTGTGCAGAGAAACACTGACACTAACAAATGCAATATGATCACACAAACAAAAACACGAGAGGCAAGGTCTCTTCAGAACGTGGGAGGGGCTTCTGATTTCACATATCCAGAGACTAATTACTGTTTGATTAAGATGTTTTTGCAGCAGTTAATCTTTTCATTCTATAATAGATCATCCAAGGAATCGTGTAGGAAACAAGCATAATGCTCAGCATCTAAGGTTTCGTTGTTGCCCAGGAGCTGCAGCAGCAGCTGCAAAAGTGGCAGCAGCTCACGAAGCAGCTTCAGCAGGAGAAGAAGGAGCAGTACATCCACGTCTGGGGCAAGAAAGCCTTAAACCTCAACAGACAGACGGAGATGGATGGGAAGGTGAGCAGAGCTCACCGCTCGGCTGACGCTGGTCCTCAACTTGCAGTTTGCCAGATTTTCACTTGCTGCCGGTTTCAGTTCAGTGCGATGGAGCAGGTGGTGATAGAGGACAAAGATGAGCAGGAGAAAGTGCTCCAGCAGCAGGCCGAGGCCAGAGCCGCCACCAAGGTAAGAGCATCCAATCAGGGGACAGGTTGAGACTGGCCAACACTTTACACTCTTATCAGATCGACTCTCATTGGCTCATTCTTATCCGTGACCTCTGTCTGTGCAGCTGCAGGCCTGGTGGAGAGGCTGCATGGTCCGCCGAGGCCTCGGCAGTTTTAAAACGACAGACAAGAAAGGAAAGAAGAAGGAAGGAAAAAAGAAGAAATGAATTTGCCGACACATAGGTTAAAGTTACTGTAAACGTTTTATTTAAAAAAAATTTAAAAAACATTTATTTTTGGCATTTCACAGTTGAGATAAGTCTCACAACACAAGAAAAGTCAACAGTTCAGTGTAACTAACAGCCTGTTGACTCCAAGCCCTTTCATTCAGATTTTAAATACAGCATCTCCTGAGTCGGAAGCTTAAAAACACTTGACAAGATTAAATAACAATACAGGTGAAAAGGCAACAATTCCAAATACAGCTCTTAACAATACGAAATAATACACTGAAAATGACCACGGGCCATGCACGCTCACTTAAATCTGTCATCACGACATGATAAGAGATTTTAGTCACAGACACACAGCATCTGTTTGTCTCTGCAGTCACGCAGCATGAAATGAGCTGACGAGACAAATTTGGCAATACTCTTCCCAATCGCTGGAAATAAACCACGGTGTAATGATTCATTGCGTAGGAAAATTCTTTGCTTCTCCACAACTTGGAATAAACCCTCGTGTTTAACGGAGGTGCAGAAGTTGCAAAACAGGAAACAAATTGGTGAGACAGAATAATTTCAATCAGTGGATTGGGACTCTGACGAGTTGGTTTGGCAGCCACGTCGTGTCTTGAGAGAATGTTGTTTTTGTAATTTCCCCATTCTTCTATTATTGTTTTTTGTTATTCGTCTAAAACTTCTGGTTTCAGTCAGTGTTGCTGTCAGTGACGACTGTTCTGGTACTCCACTCTTTCTGCTAACATGTAGAATACTCTTTTGGGAAATGACGACTTTCATGTTTTGAGAAGTAAAATATTCAAGTAAAGTACAAAATAAAGATGAAACAAGAAGATGTTTTTTTTTAACTCTCCCATTCTACTGAGGATAAATAACACACTCCCTCTTATCAAAATATACAAAGCAAATAAATGTGGATAATTTTTTTTTGTTTGTTTTGTTTTTCCAATAAATCATAAAGCATTGATGAATTAATGGGGAACCGGGGGGGGGGGGGGGGGGGGGGGGGGGGGGGTCAGCTCTTGGCGCGTTTCATTCAAACAGCTCGCCTTGTTCGGCGTGCATGTAGTTGTTGTCTCCGATCATGACGTAGCTGAGGTGAGAGCTCTGGATACTGATGCTCAGCGGCTCTGCCTCTGACGGAGGAGGGGGAGGAGGACAGGCGGAAGAAACCTGCTCTGCCCCCTGCTGTCCATGACTGCAGCTGCACGTCCGCTGACCTGCAACACACAAGTCACTTGACAATGTTGGTACTACTTCAACTACTAGTTGTTTGTTGCTATGGACGTGAGAAAGGAGAATAAAACACAGCATAAAGCAGGAAAAGAAATACTGTATAAGTTGCATACCTTGTACAAAGTGCTCAGATTGCTGCATCAGAGGCTGCCGGTCTGCCACTGTGGACTGGTAGTTGTTGTCTCCGATGATGCAGTCGTTTAAGATGGAGTTGCTGATGTTGACGATCAGAACAGTGGACCGTGGACCCTGAAGGGCTTCTGTTTATGAGAAGGAGAAAGGGGAAACGGGGGGAGAGTATGAAAATGGGAAGTAGTTCCAGTGTGATGCAATATTAGAAATACACTATGTCCCAGCTGCTGATTAAGTTCCTTCAGTTAATGAAAAGCCACAACAAGAAAACAGCTAATAGACCAAAATATACACATGGAATATGACGGACTGAAAAAGGTCAACAGAGTGATGAACAAAGACATTTTAAGATGCTTTTCTGTAAAAAATACAACAAAGGGAACTACCTTCTTCCGTCTTGTCCTTCATGGGCGGCTGAGGTTGATCTATGAAAGCAGGGAGAGAGAGAGAGAGAGAGAGAGAGAGAGAGAGAGAGAGAGAGAGAGAGAGAGAGAGAGAGAGAGAGAGGACCAGTTAATACAGTGACTGCTTCCTCCATATCTCGCTCACTAACCAAAATGAAAATATCATGCTCCATAGACAAAATATACTTGTAAAAATCAAACTCATAAAGCGAGATATTACCTGAACAGCCCACGACCTTGTCACACATATGGTAGTCTAAAGGGACGCACATGAACCTCAAGGCTGTGATGCAGTTCTTCTGCATCATCTGGATGACTCTCCGAATGCTGGAGGCTTTCAGACTCAACACCTGTAGCACAAGAGCACATACTTAGTATAATCACACCATCTTCTTCAGAGCATGGATAAAATAGTAGGTCATTAAGGTTTGTCTCTTTGGATGTGACCATGATGCGACACAGGTAAGTTTGCTGATTAATTTTTTTTTTTTTTTTTGCTCCTTCAACTTTAGTATGTCTGAGTTTCAGTAACCTGCGGAGGTAAAGGAGGGACGTGGCGAGTCACGTCAGAACAGGACGGACGTGGTACGTAGTACTTGGTAACTTGGGTGTTTATGCTTATTGAGGAGTTGCTCCTGGAGGTGTGCGCTCACCCAACTAAACAAAACAACAATGGCACTGTCCAACTTGATGTCAGTAGAAATCACTGCTCATTGGTGTATAGATACACTTTAGTGCTTCATTAAGTGCAGATTAAGTCATACGGCATTTTACATTATATGTGTAATATATAATATGGGTGCTGTTCCCTTTCCTATTTATGCACAGGGGAGCGGCACCTGTAATTACATTACATTACACATATAATGACAAATAAAGTCCTATATTATTTTTACAGGAGGGTTGGATGAATTGTATCCCAACAATATAGTGAATAATGTCACCTCACAAACAAATATCATTAGTGTATAATAAAATGTAGGTGAAGTAAAACTGCCCCACCCGAGGAGCTGAGAGGAAATCACGTGATTAACTAAACACAGACTGTGTCACATTCATTGTGAGTGGATTGTGTGTCTTTCTTTTCACAAATCACTGCACGCACAAGTTTATTCAATCGGAAAATGTTGTGGGGAGGGGGAGGGGGGACGGAGGTCGGGGGTGGGTGAAGAGCTTTATGGAAGAAAAGGTACAGACGGAAAACTTTAGTTTTTTTTCATTATTGTTTTTCTAGGTCATGTGCGCTCACTTCTCTGCGTCCTGCTTTACTAAACAATACACGGAAACAGATCTCGGTGGATATAACGTTTTAAAGCAAAGCCACATTGATGAACACATCAGAAAGAAAGTAGAAGTTAAGAAAAGTGTGTTTTCCACAGTAAGTATTGTACTGTACTTAATATTTAGGAAGACGTTCATATTGCCAGTCGTGTGTAAAACACTCACCTGGTTGAGGGGCGCTCTTTCTTTCGTCTTCACCAGGCTGCTGCCCATTAAGGGTTTCAGAGACAGTGCTGTGGAGGTGTCCATCTTCCGTCGGGGTTTGATTATTGTTTTAGAAAGCTTCGAACGTCGAGAGATATACCCGGCTTTTACCAGAAAAGCCCCAGGGGACCTCCGCCCATGCGCACTTGCCCACGGAGTTTCCAGCAGGGCTTCAGTTCGCTCGCTCACTCAGGTTTGTTTTTCCTGCACTCAAAACTGCAAAACAGACATTGATGATGTCATTGCATCTTATTCCGTGTTTTTATGTTGCAGTATGCATGCATGCATGAAATAAAATGACAAATAGCACCTCCAGTATGGTTAAATGTCAGTTTATAACATGCTTTTGCTATTTAACTGGGAGATTTCAGTAGAATATAAGCACTTGTTTCAAAACTTTCCAATGTAGATATTAACAGTTTGTGAGACAGCCAGTATTTTCTTTTCCTTTTTTGATTTGAGAGATCAGGTGGTTGAGCATGTTTTTATGTCTAAAAAAGGGGACACTTTGGCCCAGCCTAAGAACCATCCATCCATCCATCCATCATCTATAGCACTTTATCCTGTGCAGGGTCAGGGGGCACTGAAGCCAATCCCAGCTAATTATGGTCAAGGGCAGGGTACGCCAGTCCATCAAACACAGAGACAGACTAACACAATTTAGGGTCACTGGTTAACCTCATATGCATGTTTGTGGGACTCTGAATGGACAGAAAACTACATAGCAGAATACAATCTTTCTGTAGCCAAAGGGTTCACATTCAGATAAGCTTCAAAACATCTAATCAAAAATGCTTCATCACGCCCCAAAATACTCCGTATTCCACAATGTTACAAAAATAACTTAAAATCTCTGTAATGAAATGACAGAAACAATGATTCTTCAGGATTTAAACAATTCAATTCAATTCAATTCAATTTTATTTGTAAAGCGCTAAATCACATCAACAGACATCTCAAAGTGCTCTTACAATGATAGAGGACAACAGAACCCAACTAAACCCTTCCAAAGCAAGCGGATGTAAACAAGCAACAGTGGCCAGGAAAAACTCCCTCGCAGGTTAAAAGTTCATAAGAACTCCCTCTTCAGGAAGAAACCGTGGGGTGGACCCTAGACTCTGGAAGGGGGTGGCCATCCGCCTTGACCGGTTGGGGGGAGAAGTACATGGGATAGGACAGGGAGAGAGAGGAATAGAAGAGGGAGAGAGGGAGTGGCAGACAGGCCAGATAAGTACAAATACTAAGAAAAGTCTATGATGAGCGTTGGTCTGATGATGAACCAATCTCAGTCTGGAGTTTAAGGGCCGTGCCGTTGCGGTGGGGTCCCGGTGCTGTGGTGGGGTCGGGTAGTAGGACCGTGGTAACTCCACTCTGTGAGTCTTGGGTCTGATCCCCTGGATCCTGCTCCCCTCCTGTCAGGGAGAAAAACAGACGGCGGCAGTATCTGGTGGCTACAGTAATGTTGTTACACAGAGAGAGAGAAAGAAAGACAAGAAACAATAAAATGATGCGCAAGACCATCATTCACCTCCTTTTCTGTCTGAAACGTTTTACAATTTAATGTGTCACAGTCATCAGGATATAGTAAGAAAGGGGCATAAATGTAATTTCTTTTCAATAAAAGTTATTAAAAAGACAAATACGAATGAAATTCTCAAGTCAAGTCCTTTATTTGTCACATTCTTGTTGTCTCTGTATTTCAGCTCAATAATCATCCGACATGATGAGCTTGAGCTCCAGTGTGTATTTAGCATCTCTCATCACAAATGGAAGATGATGTATTTATGCTCATTAGCAAGAAATAGGACATAAATAGTGTTAAAAACCTTTTTGGAACATTTAAGAAAACACACATTAATCTGAAAATGGTAACTATAATGCCAATTCGGCTATTTTAACATGAGAATCGATTCAGAAACAGACGTAAACTTAATATCTTGGTGTTGATCTGCATATCATATCACAATAGAAACTCACAATATAGCAATAGAATTTTCACATTCAAATTTTCATAGACAATCCAGCTAAAAACACATTTTTCTCTCTGTGTTGTCAGAGTGACAATGTAAACAATATAGAAGCAGCCTCACTAAGGTACTAACTTACAAACAATACTTTAATGAGTAAACAGGGAAGTTCTTCTTCAGTTCCTTTGAAAAACATGTTGCCGTTTTATGGGCTGCCAGGCAGTAGCGTGAAAACACCTGAAAAGTAAACATATCCAGGCCAAGTAAACAACTGAGCTGGTTTTGGAATAAACATTCTATCGAGTGGGTCACATATGTGACACCTGCAAATGTTTCCAAGTGAGAATATTGATCATACTCTGAAAATGTTAGATTCTGGCTTTATGTTGTTCATGTTGTTCATTCAGAAGTCAGGTCTCAGAGAAATACTGACATTTATCTGTCACCACGTAGAGTCAAAATGAAAACGGGGGGATTTTAACAGAGGTTCCTTTGTGGTGAAGCTGACCACCGTACATTTCTTAACACGTGGAAGCAGTGAAATACTTCAAGATGTGGCTTGTTGCAAAGCTCTGCAAGATAAAGTAATTAAAAAAAAAAAGCATTATTTGACTCTCTACCACACATAAAAATCAAAAATGATTTAAAAACAATGTAAAGAGAAACATGATTTTAAGTAATCGCAGGAAAAGGAATGATATCCAAAAGTATTTTCGCTCAGGTTCATCAGATAATAAGATGTCCACATGTAGATGACTCCGCAGTATGATTAAATACATCCAGGCCAATCCTATTAGTGCATTTGTACAAGTGAGCGGTGTGCAGGTTGTTAAGTATATGTTACCTCATATATTGTCAACAACAGGGGGAAATACCTCTGCAGTGTGGTATTCTATGATGTGGTTGCACGCCTACTAAGTACCGAAAACTAGACTGTTTACTCGAATTGACTGTAATCTAAATGGTCATTTGGTAAATTGAAAATATGTTGGTGAATCTTAAAGAAAAATATAATCCATATATTATTTGGCATAAAATTGTTAAGGTTTTTTTTTTTTTTGAATTTTTGACTCATACGGGTGTTTCATTGGTACATATTAACACAAATGCATCTGTAACTAAACTTTTAATACCTTAATGAGATTTAGTTTTGAAATCTTACAACTTTAGGATGTACATTTTTTTTTATTGTAAATGTGATTCATAAACCTGAACACTATTAAGTACCACTCATGCTTTTTTTTTTTTTTTTTTTTTTTTGACATAACCCATGATCAATATAAGATATATCTCATGATGCTGCATTCGCCACAATCAAAACTTTACATTTGGTGTTTCAGGGATGACATGTGCCTCTCTGATGAAACCAGTTTTCCCAGTACATCCCACAGATGCCCGATTACACTGCGATCTGAGGAATTTACTGGCCATGCCACATTTTTCATTCCTCTAGTCCAGTACCACTTTTATAATATGGCAGTTCATAATATTCTCATAAAACAGGCCACACACATCAGAAAACATTCACTTACAGGAACAGGTTTTCATTGTCCGGAACACTTTTAGCGGCGAGCCAATCCAAGCTGATGTTACCTCACAGAAACACCCACGTCAGAATTAAACATGTTTATTTTTTCTCCCCAACCACAGCAATGCAATGCTGCTTTTGGTGCAACCTTCTTCCAAGATATTTGATTGATGACTTGATAGACTCATGCATGAATTGATGTGAAATATATTGTAAATCCCATTTTCTTGTAATTTTGTTAACCAATAATTTCACATCTAGGAATGGGGCCATGTAGAAACTTTGTTGAAACTCACAAACTAAAATACTCATATGACAGATTGCTTTCAGAAGAAGATACCACAACTGAGACAGAGCTTTGATGATCAAATTTCTGAATTCACCAGCTGTCACGGATTCAATCTCATCAGGGGTCAACAGGTTCTCTCTCTCTCTCTCTCTCTCTCTCTCTCTCTCTCTCTCTGTGTGTGTGCAGAATGACTTTGTAAGGTGTAAAGTGTTAAAATAACAAAGATAATATAAAATCCAATTTTTAATCAAATGTAACTGCTGCTGATCATTCATGTTGCATGGGTGTCTGTGTTTTAGTGAGAGTAGCAGACTGAGCCAACACTGAGACCTTTTGCAGCTGCACGAACATTAAAGCTACACTGTGAGGAATGAAATATGTAAACATGCAGCAAATTAAAAAAACAAACATCCCCTTGGAGTTAATTACTTCTCTGTTTAAGCCATTGTAGTCATAGAGTCATAGAGACTTGAGCTGCCATGGTGCAGCACCAGGGGTCAAGGGTCCACTTCTCCAACCTCCAGGCCATTAATGGAGAAGACTTTTTTAATCATTCACTCATCCCCTGTAATTTTCCCAAGGAGGTATTGTTAAAGATGCCTTAATGCTGGAATAATAATGCTGGAAATGCTTCATAAAAAAATAAATGGTTCTCTTGGACTACTATGACTTCGACCCTCCCTGTTCCTCTTTGTAGTCTTTTTGAAACTCTGTTCCTGTTCTCTTTGTGGTCGACGTGTATTTCTTCAGCGCTGTTAGTTCTGCTGAGTTCACATTAAACTCATCGGGTTGTTGTTGTGCGGTATGTGCGGCTCGGGGCGTGACGGAAGTTTATTTTTTCCCAGCTGCACCTGAACGCAGCACCAGTTCAGCGGAGCCACCAGCAGGATCCGCGCGAGGGGAGCCGCGTGCACACAAACAAACACAGACACAGACACGCGCACACGAGCGTCAGACGGGAGCGAGCAGGACATTTAAACACGCCGGTGGTGGTGTGTGTGTGTGTAGGCGGTGCTGACAGCGGGTTGTTACGGCAGCAGACTGTGTCAACACATGTGTCACAGCAGCGCGAGCACTGCGGCTGCGGACCTGCGCTCCGGCTGCACCGACACCGACACCCACTGGCCCGCCGCGGGGAAAGGTAGGTCCGCACACCGCCTGCATTCACCGTATTGCCCCGTATTGCTCCACCTCTCAGCGGCTTGTGGACAGAAAACACAACGTGTTTATTCTGTAAGTTGTGCAACCTTGAGAGGGGCTGCAGGTGTGTCACATTTCGTGCCGCAACAGATCAGATTTTTCTCGCCTGCGTTCCTCATATTGCTGCTTTTCACCTTTTCAGTCGTGCGCGTGTGACGCACAGGTTATTGGGGCGGAAATCCACCTCGGTGGTTGCAGTTGTAGACATGATGCCATATAAATTCTGCTCCCCAAGCAACGCGCTCCCAGCTGCCTGCCTCCACAGCACAGTGGCAGTCTGTGTAGAAGGCAGACCAGGGAGATCTGCCTTTTTCTTTTTTTTTTTTTTCCTTCGCTGGCCAACAGTGATGCTTTGATTGCCTCCTTTTTATAACCCTTAAACCCGGACCCCTCGTGTCCTGACTTGAATGCCATCTAGACCTTGATCCATTAGGACTGCTGATCACGAAGTGGCCAGCCCCACACCTCAAAAGAAAAGTGTTGCTCCCAACACAAGGGCGTTTTGTTCAACAGAAAGCTCCGAACTGCAGAGGATCAAGTTTGAAAGAGGGAATTCAGGAGCAGGATTCTGCAGCCAGGAGGGTTTTCTGGAGGCCGGCACTCGGAGTGATGTCCTCAGGATGAAGAATCACAGCTATTATATCAAAACTTAATCCTGTAGGCGAACATGAAGATTAAACATGACGATAGCAGGGCTGTGAAATTGAAATCCTGCATTTCACAGACACTGTGCCAAAGATGGGTCTAATATGTTATTACGATGTAACATCACCTCCACCAGTCTGATCTGACCATAAATGGTTTATCCCTGTAATCTGAAGCTCCTCCAAACTCCGAGGATGCTTGGGGACAATGGCATCACTTAGGTATTAATTACATATTGGAGCTTACGTGGAGCATAGCTTGCAGACAAGAAAGCTGTTATTTTCCCACGAAAGACCGCAGGGTTGGTTTTGCCCGGGCAGGACGGGGCAGGCTGACGACTGCAGCCGGCTCAGCCCGTCTGTCAGGAAGTAGTGCAGGAGGACGGCCTGTGACTTTGCAGAAACAGCAGCGTAGGCTGCTCCACCGGCTCCACTGTCGATGGTCTGCACGCACGCCACCGCTGATCGATGGCACATATTAAAAGAGACCCCGGCGGAAAAATGTAGGCCACTGGTGGTGGTGGCTGTATCGACTGAGCTGCCCCAAAGTTTCCTGTCCAGTGGTGGCAGCTGAAATGGTGAACGTTGGCAGGGGATAATGTGTGATTTCAACAGGCTGCAGAGTGTGGGTTTAACACCACAGTTTCCTGTGTGACCCTGATCTCTGTCCAGCCACTGTTATCCCCTGGATTAATCACAAATCCCACATTCTGGCATCATTTTTCATACTTTTACATCTGGATATAATCAAATGCCTGATTTTTGGTTTTCCTTTACCTCGAGATAAGCGTTCCCTTATCCACGTGACTGTGCCTTTCTGTCCTAAAATATGTGAGTTAGCGCACAATGTCTGAGTAGAAAATGTCAGAGCCACTTACTGTGTTTGTGGTGGATAATTTAATGGAAGAGATTCGGGTTGAATACACCTATTTAGGAACTTTAAGCCACACTGCCCAAGTGCCTTCGAGAAGAATACTGACAGTGTGTTGGTTGGCCAATGAGTTCAGACTGAAATATCCCAACAGCAGCTCCTTGTCACATATTCATGGTCATGAGAGGGTTGATCGGCATGACTTTGGCTGCACTTAGGCTTTTCAATCACCTGCTGCCACGCCACGTTTGGCCTCCTCTTTACTGACAGAATATTATTGTCCCTGACGAATCCCATTTGGCAGTTTGGATCCTTTTTGTTTATATAGTTGGGATTTGGTGAGACGTTCAGAGTAACGGCCACACAATATCATCCTCACTGTCATTCCCTTGAGTATTTCCTCCCATACTTACCCCACAGTTGTTGCTGTTGATACTTTAATTATTCCTTTTCACAGGAAAACTGAGGATCTGACCATGACCTTGTCCGTGACATGTTCGCTCTCTGAACGTTATCACTTTAATGGTTATCTGACCTGTTGATAGCCCCGTCTATTTCCTTGTGATCTTTTGATTTATCTATTTCTGATTGGCAGGAGCTCCACTCAGGCTCGCGTCACTAGAAGCAGATTTCTAAAGTTAAACTCATAAATGTGATTTTTCTTGCGCTGAGATGCATCACTAATGTGGGCTCTGAACACGCTGATCTATTTGTGTGATGACGGATGATTCTACACTCTGCCCACTCATGTGAAACTCGAGAGTGATTAAACATGGGGGTTAAAAAACAAACAAACAACAGTTTCGATGTAAATGTTGATGTATTGTGTAGCATAAAGTAATCAGATTAACTCCCAGCATATCCAGGCTTGGACCACAAGACACTGATTAACCGCGGTGGCGTGTCGCCTGTCGTCAGCGCGAACAAAGAAGAAGCAGTAACAAAGTAGGATCACTTAACGTTAAGCACGACCATGACTGAGGTTCTTGGAAACTGCTAAATAAAATAAAAACCTGCTGAAACACAGAGAGCGGCCGCACTACTTCCCACCTGACATTTAAACCTTACATACCGTGACTTTAAATAGTCACTCACTTGTGTTTCCATTTTGAGTCTGATTCTACTAATTTAGCTATTTTTTTTTTTCCTTTTTGTTTGGGTCCTTCTCTGCGGCGTACTGTACACACTCACTGGCATTTTGTTTCTCGAGATGACGTGACAATCAATTCCTCCTGACAGCATGAATGACGGTCAATAACTGTGAGGTCGGTAAACAAAACAACACAGACTTTGGACTTTGGCCTTATTTATGGCCCCCCATTAGAGGAAAACATGAAGCGATGATGATGATAATGAGGAATCAACAAATACCACATAATTACATTTTGCTTGAGGCACCACAAAGCTTTCAGCGGTGACTAATTCATCTCCCAGGTAACAAGACAGCGGCGGTGAGTTGCCGCAGGGAGAGGGGGGGAATCGTCAGAGCTGCCACAGTGGCTATCAGGAGGAATGATGGGAACTGGGTGCAGTGATGGAGTCTGAAGGGAAATCACTACTACACCCCCTGTGGGAACGCCAAACACATCTATGCTGTCTCTACTTTCAGGAGCATGGATACTTTAGCTCTTCTCCGTCCGCAGCAGAGAGGCTAGGAACAGCCCGGTTCCTTCGCCCTTCCCTCCTCGTATCGCCTGCCCCGCCTGGTCGCGCCCACAATGGCCAGCAGAAGTCCCGCCCTCAGCCAGAGAGAAACGGTGAGGACCGCCGAGGCTGACGCCGACCCCCAGCCGGGCGACGAGGTCTTCTGCAAGCTGTGCCTCAGCGAGCAGCCGTCTACTGCCACCACCGAGCTGCAGAGCTGCAGATGCATCTACTGCACAAATGTAAGTGGAGAGAAAGCATCCCGTCGACGCTCCCATCAGGTGGTGGTTTGACAGCCACTCAGAAGCCGTTGTGAGACTCAAACGGGTGAACTTCAATGAAACTGATGCGTCAGAGATGATCAAGAGTTAGCCCACTTGCGCTTTCAGTCAGTTTCTGGAGTGGCTGAGGAACTGCACAACCGTGATCCAACATCAGACTTTTTAATTTGGGCAATTTAGGCAACTCTCCAACATTTTGATGACTTGGAATGAGATACCTGTTTTTTTTATATCAGCACTGCCTCCCACTGAAACTGAGCCCTTAAAATAGATCCTTGCACAGGCATATCCCTTTCCAGTGAACTCAAGTGGAAAACACTGGACTGACTCACACATGCTCTCATTGAATTGTCCTTGGTAGTTTCTCCAGTGTTGCCACAGATTGCTGGCACATTTTCAACTGTATCCTGAGTTTCAATTTCAGTCCCTTTGTGAGAGCAGTAGAGCTATCTTTAGTGTGGCGCTGTATTGTTTACAGCGGCAGTGCAGAGGTCTGCTCCTCCCCTCTAATGCCTGCCTGGCATATCAAACCTGAGCGGATCCCAGATAGTGGCAGGTGTTAATTCCTCTCCGAGCACGCTGAGTTGTTGGCGTTTCACTCACAAGGTCACACGGATAGAAAAACGCACACCTTTACAAGGAGACGGAAGTCATACACTTGCCTCATCTTGAGCGTACACATCTGTAACATTGTGGTTCTGTCTGTGTTGTTCCAGCTCCAGGTTGTTTTGTTTGACTCCTGCACGATGAGCACATGTGCGCCTCCCAAGCCTCTGGCATTGATTTGTTTTTTCTCCTTCTACAGAGAAGCTGTATTTTTTTAATGATTTTACTCTAAACTGTCTGTGTTTGCACAAGGTTTACACAGTTCCGACTCCCTCTCCAGATTTAGTTTTTGAGGCAACATATGACTTTTCCAGCCTAACGGCTGATAAAGGAACTTGTGTTTATGTGACATTGGTACTTCTCTGTTTTCACAATGGCTTGTTTTCCTCCTCTCGCTCTTGCGTTTTACAGTTGTCATGGACATGTTGTCATGGTTTGATGTTTGGCGGATTTGTTTTGCAGTCCTTGTGAAGGCATGACGGTTACAGTGCATTGTTGTACCCTCTTCCCTCAGTGTTTGCAGCAGTATGTCCAGCTCGCCGTTATGGAGGGTGGAGGGGCTCCCATCACCTGCCCTGATATGGCGTGCCAAACGACTGGAGTGCTGCTGGACTCTGAGGTATGTCCTGGTTAAACCACGTGCTTTGTAGGTCACAAGGAAATAAAAGAAGATTTAAGATTCAAGAAGTTTAATGCATCAAAAAAAACTTAAGTTTTATATCATGCAATGACATTTTTATTTGCCCAACTCCACCATTTAATTAAATAAAAGCTAAACACACCCATATACATATGTTCCATATGTAAGGTACACACCCATGCATATGAAATGCAATAATACTGACTATCACGCCTTCCAGTGCAGAAAGTGAAAGAAAATCTAGAAATAATGCATGAGCAGATGTGTAACACCAAGTGAAGGGAGACTTCAGGAGTTTCTACCCTTTGAAACAAGCCTATATTCTGCTTCTGTGCAGAAAACCTGGTCTTTGTGTGTGTGTGTGTGTGTGTGTGTGTGTGTGTGTGTGTGTGTGTGTGTGTGTGTGTGTGTGTGTGTGTGTGTGTGTGTGTGTGTGTGTGTGTGTGTGTGTGTGTGTGTGTGTGTGTGTGTGTGTGTGTGTGTGTGTGTGTGTGTGTGTGTGTGTGTGTGTGTGTGTGTGTGTGTGTGTGTGTGTGTTGCCTCTGATAGTGTGTGGGCCCCGGTGGTTTCACTGTCTTCCAGTGGTAGCAAGGCTGCTTCGCTTCTGTCCTGGACTGTTTCCATCGCCCTTTTTACAGCCTGTTTTTACTGAGTCCAGGTTCCATGCTACACACCATAATGGAACTGGTGGTGACACCCAGCTATGTAGGATCCTGGCTGATATGCAGGGCTTTCGGAGTAAAAACAAAAAATCCCGAAACTTTTCTGTGTTTGTTGTTGAACATTCTTCAAGTTCCTGAGTCACAGTGTTTGTTTTCGTCCCGCATGTGGTAACTGCGCTTCAGCTGAAACATGAAGCAGGATTTTCGCCCCAGTGTTTTCAGAATCATGCGGCCCATCTGAGTGTAAACGGTGTGCATCCAGCATTAAGTAAGGAGGAATTTCTTGTTGCTGTTGAAGAGTAAAATGAGATCATGTGGGAGAGAAATGTGACACGTGCTATAGAAGGTGAAACTGCTGTTTCACAAACTTTTCAATTCTTCCTCTTTTACCATTTTCTTGTGTGAATTCAACTCCATTAAGAGGCCTATTGGAAAAACAGTGACACTTTAAAAAAACACATGAAGTGAATAATACGTTTTCCAACCTTTCATCTTGTATGTTTGGGCGACGCGTTAATTTTATTATGATTTAGAATTGTCAAAAAAAAATTCGAATTGGAATATTTTCATGGAAATCCTTACTATTTAAATTTTTTCGTAGCATCCATTTGCTCAAACCCAGCCTGCAGGATGATCAAATTAATTGTACATGATCATCAAAAGACGAGCCGCCTCACTGCTGTTGTAATGGCATCAGCATGAAAGCTAGGATAAGAAAATGCATAAGAAGTGCAGCAGAATCAGCCACCAGCATTTTATAGATTAAAGATTTTAACGCATGTTTTTCTTGAGAAATTCGAAGTTCATCTTAGGTTTTTGTTGAAACATGGTTCATTAAATGTGACCGTTTTCTGAATACACTCCTACTTCTTTGCAATAAAAACGTAAAAAGAAAAATTAGGAATTTTCCTTATTTCAAGGTATTTTGCTATCGTCTTGCTTCTGCGGCGTCATTTAAATCAAACTGGGTCATTTGTGGCCTGTGAACCCGTCTGAATCACAATGGGTGTGATTGTGTCGCTCCTGTCCACTGTTACAACCTTCAGGGGAAACGTGACGGATGTCTTAATAAAAAAAAGATTTTAAGCCATTTATCATGAAAATACTTTTGGGGGTTTTCTCACAGTTTCTCTCTACTGCCCCGTGACACAGAAATAAAGCATTAACTTACAGTTACTAAGTGACCAGGTAACATCAGTAACTCGGCAACAACAATTGTTTTAATCTTTAACCTCCAGGTATTTTTACTCCTCTCCACGCGTTCCCTTTATCATAAGCCTTCTGAAATTGGATCTCAAGAACAACTGGGATCAGTGGATGATCAAACGTTTCCCTCTGTCACTGCAGATCGCTCGCTTGGCTGCAGCAGATCAGGTGGAGCTGTACCAGCGCCTCAAGTTTGAGCGAGGTGAGTACAGCATCAGCATGCTGATGGCCGAGCGGGCTATTCCAGGTCACACAAGCAGCCCCAGTGAGTGCGGAGCTTGACATGCATGGATTTGGTGGGGCCTGCTGCCCTTTGGACTTCTTTGGTTTTACACACAGGTTACTCCACGTTTAACTAAAGTTTAGCAGCTGCACAGAAAAACAAACACTTCAAGGGATCATATATATATAGTGCTGTCAAAAATGATGCGCTAATTTAATTGATTGATTTGAAATGTTTAAATCGTTTGAAAAATTTTACGTAGTAAACGCAGTTTTGTTTACTTTCGTTTTTGTTTTTTTTTACTTTTTTTACCGGAGCAGCATGTGCAGCGTCTCTGGGCGCAGCACCATTACTACAGAGCAGCATAATACCCAGTGGAATAATATTAGGGCAGAAAGTTTGACTTTAAAAAGTGACCTGACGGCTGATTGAGAAAGTGAAAGTCAGCAGCACACCTTGTAAAGCCGAATTTAACGACCACAGAAGTAATTTTGCAGCAAAACAGCAGGTTGCCATGTTGGCTGACCAGCAGCCACCAAACTGCTAAAGCTGGAGGAAATACTGGCAATTTATTTATTAATTTCTCCTCTTTCCCTGGCTCTCCTGTATGCTGTGTGAGTGTGCTAGTGTGTGTGTGTGTGTGTGTGTGCCCTCTCGCTCTCTCGCTGAGTGTTAGTTTGTCTCTCTCGTGTGTGTGTGTGTGTGTGTGTGTGTGTGTGTGTGTGTGTGTGTGTGTGTGTGTGTGTGTGTGTGTGTGTGTGTGTGTGTGTGTGTGTGTGTGTGTGTGTGTGTGTGTGTGTGTGTGTGTGTGTGTGTGTGTGTGTGTGTGTGTGTGTGTGTGTTACAGTATATTATTGCCTCTTTGTTCATGTAATAAGTTTACAACTTTGTTTCTAGAAATATTCAAATCCTCAAAGTGGGGGACCTGCACTCTAACAAAACCCAGACTTATGTTAGATGTTAATTAATTTATGTTTTTATTATTTTGCTAATCTTGGAGAGAAACAGCATTCATGCAACGCTAAAAGGACGTTATAAAAATAGTCTTTAAATTTAAATATAGACTCTGTGTGTTGAGTCGATCAATTCCTTGGTTTTCCTTGAATAAATATCCATTACAAGCTTCAGTCTTCAGTAGAAAAACAATGCGATTAATCACAATTAATTACAGAAAATTGTGCAATTAATTTGTTATTTTTTTTGTTAAAACAATTGACGGCACTAATATATATATATATATATATATATATATATGTGTGCATATATATATATATATATATATATATATATATATATATATATATATATATATATAAATGGATTTTCCTCATACAGGAATCTGTAGCTTGCATTTTACAGATCGCACTGTAAGCCATGGAAATGTTTGCGCCTCTGTCCTGTGAGCACTATGGCAGTTATTCTCCTTTGACATTTCCACATTACAAACTGAGGTTAGTTTGCTCCGCAGCGATGTTGGTCTTTTCCAGTATCACAGTAACAATTCGGCATGAAGCCAACAAGTTATTGTTTACTCGCACCATTAATCATAAGACTTGTATTATTGGAGGCACTAAGAGAGTGCAAAGTCCGTGCTGTTTAGCAACAGTGTTTTCACCTGGTTGTGATTCACAGTGGAAAAAATGGGTTAGGCTAAGGCGGCTCAGGATGGCTGCTTTGTGTTTTGGTTGTGACTGTATTTCTTTCTTTTTAATATTTTCTATTAATTTCTTATGATTTGTATGATTCACCTCCAGTGATTGAATTGAAAGGAAAAACTGTACCTAATAGATGTTTCAGCTTCAGCTGAACTTACTTGTCTGTTTGGTACGATGTTTGAAAGCACCATGGGATCTCAACAAGATGATGATGATGTCAAGGATATCACCGTTACTCCCAAAGGTAAACTTATTTTTCAACCAGCAAGGGAAAAAAGTGGCAAAACAACAAGGGCGTTGAAGCTTGAGTTGCGTTGTTTGAAAGGCCGACAGCAGTAGGAGTGAACGATTTGTCTTGCATGTTGGTTTACCTGCAGTCTGAGGGGAGAAACCGAAACTCCACAGAAAGTGGCGGGCAGCGATCAGCACAGGGTTTATTCAAGGACCCCGCGTTGTAAAGCTCATTTAGGCTGATTGAGGTCACGTCTGCAGTCTTGCTCAGAGTGTTGAGATCCTTTGTAGTTGATTTTTGACTGCAACAACTGGAAGAGTTTCCTTCATTTTGTGTTGAAAGCGGTGTTGGACAGCACTGTCGTAACGTGCACGCCCTGAATCGTCCACAGTGGAAATGATATCTAAGATCAAAGTACAAGATTCCATATAAATCCACTTCATCTCACCCTTACAGCAGCCATCTCAATGTTCTTCTTCACTACATCCATCAATCTTCTCTAAAGTTTTCCTCTATTGTCCATTATATCCACATCGTCTCTCCCGCCACGCCTCCGGACAATGTAAACCTGATCCTCTCAGCATCTTCACAACTCAGCCAAACTGTGTAAGGGCATAAAGCTGGTGTGCTTCCATCAGAAAAATAGCAGTCCCTCTTGCATATGACCCTCAGTGCAAACGGAACATGTCATACATGGGGTCATCCAGCAAAAGACCACAAGAAATCTCTCATTGATGCTTGACGAACCTTCTCTGTCCCCCACCTGCCCAACAATATGTCTATTGTAGAGATCAAGCAGTCAGATTGGTTCCATTCATTCGCCAACCATCTGTGATCCTGTTTAGGATCTGAAATTACATTTACCAGACATTACAAGATTTTTTTCTTCAAAACAGGACGCTGAAAAGTAGATTGTCCTGCTGATATAAATCAGCTAAAGAGTGCATGGAGGCTGTGGCTTTGTTCAGTGGGCCCTCACCAGTTTCCCCAGGAGTGCCCTCCTTGTCTCTGTTAGAAAAGCTGTAGAGCTCTTCTCTCTCTCTCTCTCTCCAAGCAGGTTTCTGACTCACAAAAACATCGCAGTGATGCCAATGTCTGACACACTCAACCTCACAAGCAAAGACGGGAACCTTCTCAATTAAAGCAACGGGCTGTTTCCTTGGTTTGTCCTAGATTCTAGAGACTGTTGTAAATTCGCTCATTTTCCAATGAAGTTGAGCCCAGTCTCCTGTAAGTCGCAATGTCTTGCTGTGAGAACCTTTTAAAAAGGGAGCAGCAGAACAGGTACTGTGGTTTTTGACCATAATGAACCTTATTAGTCATATTTCCTTTTGCAGTATAGTCCCGTCACAGGGCAAACCCGGAGAGACCGACAGTCAAATACACTCACATTCACACCCAGCGGGCGATCAAGAGACTATTACACCTTAAATGCATGTTCCTGGAAAACCCACACAAGCACAGAGAGGGCATGTGAACTCAGCCTGGACACAAACTGGGGATATTTCCACGACACCGCTGTTTGACCCAAGACAAAATAGTTTTCTCTTGATTGTATAAAGTTTAAGACATTTATCACAACTTTCCTGACATAAAATTCTAACTTCAACTGGGTAATTTGCGCCAAACCAATTCAAATCAAATTCTTGTCGTTCTCTGCAGGCGTCCAGCTGGACCCCAGTAAAGCCTGGTGTCCGGTGCTTGAATGTCAGGCCATGTGCGACGTGCAGCCCAGCGCGGACGGCCGACCCGCCGCCGTGCCCTGCCCGACCTGCCACGCCGTCTTCTGCTCCGGCTGCAGGGGGCCCTGGCAGGACGGCCACACCTGCCCCGAGCGCCAGCCCATTCTTGTCCCCTCGCCAGCTCATGAAAGAAGGTCAGTTGGCTGCCTGCCAGGTCGGCCGCCCGCAGCCACAGTGCTGCACTCTGAAAACGATCCTGTGCTAAAAACAGGATGAGCATGGTAGCTCAGGATGCCAAGGGGCCGATACAGATACCCTCGTTATCGCTGTAAACAAACTGGTGAGCCAACCGCGCTGACACGCATCTGCATTCAAGAGAGAAAAGCAGAGGGTTATCCTTTCTCTGAGATATTGCTCAGTACTGAATCGGTGATACGAGGGAAGCCCCTCGTCTTCGATGCTTTCTGCTCATCCGACAGTTATTTGTGTATTTACAACACACAGACCATTTCAGTGATGTGCAGCTCCTTGTCCTGCAGCGGGAGCTCTGCGCTGAATAAAAACATTATTCCAGGATTAATAGCTTGGTATTGCTCGGCAGTGCCCTGCGTGTAGTCCCTGTTGTACAGCTCCATTACTGCACTGCTCCGAGCCGTGGCTCTGCCAGACTGACTGATGTCACAGGGGAGCTACTGACTTGTATTGGAATTTATTGTCTTTGTGCCAAAGGGAGGAGGAGGAGGAGGAAGAGGAGGAGGAGGAAGGTGGGCTGCCAGCCAGTTGGTTCACTGTATGGCAGGACGCTGTCCACTGCGGTGGAGCGGTGGTCTCTGCATTAGGCAGGAAGGAGAACGAAGGCAAATCGGTTTGCGACGCCAGAGCATAATGTTTAAACCTGTAAAAATATCCTCACTTTCAGGGTATTTATTCATGCAAATCTCAGCTGCTCGTTCTCGATTTACTGAACGAGTTACTTTACAAAAAGAGTTTCTGTTGTTGATTTCATTACATTTTTTACAAAGCAGGATGACGATCGTTTGCACTATGCTTATGAAGCTTTGATTGACTCTGAAACATCTTCAGAGAATACACATTTGAATGCATATAGATGTGAAGCCAAAACTGCCACAACTCGTTAGAGAATTTATTCTCTTTCAGCTTATTTCAGCACATTTCTCTGAATATTATAGTTACAGTTGCTGTGACCTTTGAAGAATGAGTATGGCAAAAGCTACCAGGAATGAAAGTAACCGTCTTTTGATAAAACAGTATTGACATTTTCAAACTCAAGTTGTTAAGAATTGTCGAACCTCCATGGCTTCAGTTTTGCCAACGCCAGACCCGGCCATGCATTGTCCCAGGAGAGTACGGCTCGCATACCTTTCCCTCCCGAAATAATTAACCCAGTTCAAAGTGAGCGCTGACCCTTCACCCCACTGCTAAATAAAGAGTTCACACGCTGCCTGGAGACCGCCGCGGCCCTCGTGGATTCATATGCGCCCATTAATGGCATTCCTGGATGTGTGTTTTCTCCTCACACGCAGGTCCATGTCTGGCAGCGAAGCTGACATGCCCATCAAGCAGTGTCCCTTGTGTGGCATCTACATCGAGAGGAACCAGGGCTGCGCTCAGATGTTGTGTAAAAACTGCAAACACACCTTCTGCTGGTACTGCCTGCAGAACCTGGACGTGAGTCTCCCCCTGCACACTGTGAAAAGACACAACGCTACAGAGCCCTCTGCATGTCTGAACCTGTGTTTGTCTGACCGCAGACTGATATCTTCCTGAGGCATTATGACAGGGGGCCCTGCAGAAATAAGCTGGGACACTCCAGGGCCTCGGTTATGTGGAACAGGACGCAGGTGAGGGTGCATGGCAGAGCGGGTCGCTGGATATACGTTTCACGTTTGCAATGTTGCTATAATTTTCTCACTGGATAATCCTGCAGAGCCACCCGCCTCAGAGAGATAGGTTGTTGCACGCACCTCTTTAATTAAAGTACATTTGAGCCAGACTGATGGTTAAAATCCTCCTTATAGTCTGAACTAGCAGGCGGTTTGTGGTTTATCGTGGCCCTCCATTAAACTGATCACTGCACTAATCCTCACCCATTAATGACATCATTCATGCAACAAAGTGGTGGCAATTGGCCGCCAGACCTAATTTGTTTTTGCCTTTCTCCCGACTCTTAATGCCATCGTCACATGATTAGCATCAAGTTTGCCCCGAGCCTGCTTGATTGCGTCTGGTGCTGTTGAGCGTTTGCTGAGTCGCAGCACAACAGCACAGTTGTTCTGTGCAAAATAAGTCATGACGCATGTGGTTATACGCTCGCCCAACAGGTCCCCTAAAGTGCTTTGCATAAATTCCTGCTGCCACAGTGAGCTGCCTGCAGCTCCTTCGGTCATAGCTGGGCTTTCAAACGTACAATGTGCAGAAGTCTGGATTTGACATGATGCAATGCAGTGTATGGGCTGGGTGAAAGTACTGTATGTCTTAAAATACAGTATGTTCTGAGTTGTTTTTTTTCCGATATATACATTGTCCATGTCATCCAATTATTGACGATTATCGTGAGTCTGAGCTGTCAACCTCACTAAATTACCCCATTAAGGCCCGATGCGTGTAATCTGTTATGACTGTTGGTGATGATCATTGCAGGCGTTTCCCTTCAGTACTTCAGCTGACGGATGTCTATTTTTTTACATGCCTCAGTGGATGCATGATTTAAGACATGCTCAAGTCACATTCAAGTGTAGAGGGAAAACTGCATGGACGTTAACCCAACGACATCCTGACGGCTTAAAGTAGAAATAATTTAGTATTTAACAGTTTAGAAAACTTCTCTAGTGCAAAACAGTTTCATGTGTCCACATTCAGCAGTCACTGAGCGACACTTGCATCGATGTTTTCCTTTGCGGTTAAGTTTCTTTTGGTTGAATGGAATCCAGTTGTATTTTCATTCAACATATTAAAAAAAAAAAAAAAAGATTTGATCCAACACTTTAAATGGCTCTGAGGAGCTGCAAATTTAGATTCAGCTGTGTGATGGAGTTCTTTCTGAATTGCCGCCATTGATTGATCTTGGTTTCCTCTCAGGTCGTGGGCATCCTGATGGGGCTGGGTATCATCATGGTGGTGGCGTCCCCCCTCCTGCTGGTGGCCATGCCCTGCATCCTGTGCTGTGTGAGTAAGCCCTGCAGAGGCAAGAAAAAAAAGAAGAGGAAGAAGGACCTCAGCCAGCCGGACCCCTCGGTATCATAGCCGCCCACGCTCTCATCTGCCGGCCCACGATCACTCCGCTACCCTGCCAAGAAAGTGCCGCACGGTGGAGAAGAAAATAAAACCCAACAGACTGAGTGGCTGGTCCAGATCAACAAGTACAGACTTCAATCTTTAGCCTCCGAGAGACGACGTGAAGAAGTCAGGACTGGACGACATGAACTCTAATGCTGTAGGAGTGTAAATATGTGCAGAATGAATGTAAATGGCTGGTTTAGCTAGTTTTCAGAGGCACAAGTTACCGAGTTAAAGCAGCTGTGAAGGGTAGTTCTTGACAGGGCCCTATTTCTGTAACACAACACACACACACACACACACACACAAACAAACGCTCGGTTCAAAGTGCAATGCCACCCTCATGTGCCAAACGTCATGATGCCAAACCAGAGGTGTTAGTTAGGTGCTCAAGTGCCTCGCTCTCCAGTGCCTGGTGCTTGATTCACTTTGATTTGCCTTCCATTCATATGCAAGACATTTGATAACGGCGGACAACCGTCAGGATCACACAGGGTCGTATATCCCCCCCCCCCAACAATGCAAGCCGTTCACGGACAGCAGAAGGAGGCGAGCGGCGGCGGCGGCGTGCACTGTGTAATCTGTCTCGATATGAAACATGATAGGGCTTCAGTGGTGCACAGACGGCTCTTCTTCTTCTACATGTTTGTTGTTTCCACCTGGCGTACGTCCCAGACCAAAGGCTCTAAAAGATAACCTGTACTTTTTCTAAAAGTGTGTTTGGGTGGCTGTGTGCGTGATGTATTTATGGGTTGTGAGTATGCTGTCATTTCTACATTTTGGTTGATGTTTCGGCATCGGATATTTTATAAAAGCGCCTCTGTAAATGTTAATAAACATAATGCATTTAAACATGCATCAGCTGGTGCTCGCTCTGTCCATGAGTTATTCATTCTGCACACAAACATGTCAACACACAGATGGTGGACTGTTTTCATGTGAATCAGAGTGGAATTTGTAATGAAGGAATCAGTGATTCGGAGCAGACATAAAGGAGACTCATGGTCAAAATCACTATTACACCTTTTAACAATTTCTTCTATTTAGATTTAACAGAACCCAAAGGATTTCTGTTTAAAGTTGGTGGAAAGAAGTATTATTACCATGTATGGAATTTTAAGCACGAGGCCATGGCCTTGAGAAATGTCCCTGACTACTTGAAACAGGTTTCATGCTAAAAAGAAGAAAATGCCTCCTGGAAAACCCAATGAAATACATATGACAATAACCACAGCTTTGCAGATAGTGTGAGAAGACTGCACTGCCTGTGACGTTTGTGCTGCTCAATGTTTTTAAGATGACTTCCTCCTGTGGTGATCAGCAGGCAAAAAACAAGTAATGAAACAAAGTGATTGCACGTGAACTTCCACAATTACTTATGCAGCTGGTTATTTAGCTCACACCTCAGCAGAAGCGGAGGTCCTTTGGCTCAACACTGAACTTCCTGTGTATCGTTGAAAGAGCTAATAGGAGTAATTCTGAAGTAAATTGGCCAAGAGTTTTATTTAATCCACATGGCAACTTTTAACTTTGGTGTAGTAAGATGTGTCTTGAAATCCCAAAACATCACTGTGTTTAACATTAAAAACCTATTTTGATTACCTCTCAGACTACACTAGACAGAGGCATGCTGAGTGTCTGTTTTTTTTTTTTTTAACCGCTTCCTCCTATCTGTTTAATATGATATGATATATGATTTTATATTATATTGTATTGCATTGTAATGTATTATTTTATATCATCCCTATTCATTTTCACTCAAAGTATTGAAGTTTGACTGGAGTTATATTTGAAATACTTACACAGTTGGTTTTGACATTGTGAAAACTTCGCAACTGCCGACTGTGTTCATTATGAATTACTTGCAAAGAAATACTGGGTTGAAAAACAAGGTTTTGGACTAATATTACAAATATAAATCCTGTAGAGCCGCCACATTACGCACCACATTGTTGCGGAAGTTACTTTAGGTTTTTTTATTTTCCTTGACAGTTTGACACGTTTCACGAGCTGTTTGTGGAGATGTGGCGACCCCTGGTGGCCACTGGCTGAACTGCAGGTTTTTGTCCCGCACCAGTAGAAGAAGGACGCGACGCCCCTGAACTTCTGTCCGTGTACAAAGAACTGCAAACGTTTTGATCCAGAAAATGGCAGCTCAGGAGGAATTCTTTGCAGGTAAATGTTTTGTTCTGAGTATTAAACCGTGCTGAGAGTTGCGCCGTGTCTGATGTGCACAGAAAGTGTGCGGCAAATCCGTAGAGCAACACATACCTGAAGAAGCGGTTTGTTTAAAAAAAAAGACACTTCCACAAAAGACACGGAGTAAGTTTCTGTTCTGCTGACTTGACAAAACTGCACGCTGTGTGCTCTCATCCGTCACGTTGTTTCTGCTTCTCTCCTACTACATTTCCCACAATCCACCTGGCCAACGCTGTTGTCTGTTTCATGAGCGATTGCGTAACATTGTTGCAGGCATTCCCAAAATCCAGTACGTGCCAGGAGCTGGACCCACAGAGGTCATGTGCTTCAAACACTACAACGCAGAGGAGGTGGGTGTAACACACACCGAGTCGGCCTGAAGTGTCCCTCGATTCAGCGGCGTCGCCCAAGATTTCCTGTCTTCTGTATCAGAATAAGCAGCCGACTGAATTCATCTTGTTAATGTGACAAACTCTTAACACGCAAACTCAACACAGAAGGCCTGGACTCCACAGCCTCCTTAAAACCTTTAACCATCTTCCCTTCTCTAGAATCTTCTCGTTGTCGTCCCCGAAATAGATATAGGCCCTCACAACGATAATAAATGATTCATTTAAATAAACTGGCGCTCCACTCAGTGATTCCAATAGTAAGAGTACCTGGTACCGCTGAGGGAGGTCACACGAGCATCATTCCCTTTTAAAGGTGTAATTCAGTTGAAAATGTCTATTCTTGTAATCTTACACCAGATGGTACGTTTCTCTCTGGACTGTTTCCTGTCGCGTTCTATAAACCTCTGTTCCTTTGCGCAGGTTCTGATGGGACGGACGATGGAGGATTGGCTGAGGTTCTCCGTCTGCTACTGGCACTCCTTCTGTGGGACTGGTACTGTGACCACCGAGCAAACAACCTCAAACAGTCTGATGAGGGCTCTGTACAAACCCAAACCACATCAATCAGAGTTTTACTTTAAACCACAGGTTCAGGGAAGAAGTTCAGATTCCTTCCAGAAAAACAAAACAAAAAAAAACACGAACCAATTTGTGTAAATTAAATAATTCCAAATATTATGGAGATTAAAATGCAAAAGCCTGCTATAAGACTTTATGCATCAATCCTCCAGCAGCCCTTTGGAGCCATGTGTTTATCTTCTGCCCTCACCTTAAACAAATCGGTGTGTATTCTCTCCGCCCGACAGGCGCGGACCCCTTTGGCTTACCGACCCTGAACCGGCGCTGGAACGAAGGAACCCCGATGGACTCGGCCAAGAAGCGACTCTGTGCAGCTTTTGAGTTTTTCACCAAGCTCGGAGTGAGGAGACTAAGTCATGTTTTAATATCTTACAGCTTCTAAAAATGACCCAACCCTCATTTTATTGTCCTTCTGCTTATTCCCACAGGTGAAGTATTACACATTCCATGACAGGTGAGTGACCCGGTACATTCTGGATCCATTTAGCTGACGTCCAGGCTGCTAGTTCAATGTCTACTCCTGCTTTTTGTTCTGCAATTCACCACCTAGAGCTCAGAGTTCAAAATGAATCTCGCAGGCTCACACAAGCGACGGACTATATAGCCAGTTGTTGCCACTGTATGTTCAGACTTTGCGGTTCCTCTCGCAGAGACTTGTCCCCGGAGGGCGCCACACTGGAGGAGTCCAGCAGGAACCTGGAGGAAATGGCAGACCTCGCGCTGCAGCTGCAGAACGAGACGGGAGTCAAGGTGCTGTGGGTCACCTGCAACCTCTTCGCCCACCCAAGGTCCACACCTCCCTCCCAGAAACTAAGCTCTAATAATCGGCGGCCTCTGTGTTTGTACTGTGGGTGTGTCTGCTGCAGATCGCTGGCTGAATAAATAGGCCTGTGCAGTCTAATGGTGCCACTAAGCGCTGAATGGTGGTGTAATGAGTCCACCAATGAGTCAATCTGTTTGGTTGGGTTTTTTTTTTTTTATGAGCCAATATTATTTTAAGATAAAACTGAAGGTAAGAGAAGAAGGAGCACCAGCCAACACGGATCAGATGAACAGTCAATATAAGGATGGCTGGCAAACTACAGTGATGCATAGAAACAGTGTTATTTAAATCTCATATACTTTTTCTGAATTAAATGTTTTTCACTTTTTTTTTTCTTTTTTTTAACTCTCAACTCAGTAAATACAGTTTTGCAAATAGTCGTAAATCAGGTGGTATGTGGACCAACACTTCAATCTGACCTGTTTGATGACAGTTGCCTATAATTCCTCAAATAAAGTGACTGATGTTCCGAATGTGTCCATTGGAGGTTGACACACTTTAAAAAGGAAAAGTGAACTGAAGTGCTGGTGAAATAGCGTTAGCATCAAGTAGAGAGTGTGTGAAAACAATAATGGCTGCAGAAATCCCACAATCTGAGAAGCAAGAGGCTTTGACACATTATTCAGACGCTGGATGGGGGGATTCCAGTTTCTCCTGTCATTTTCTCTATAATGGATTTTTTTGAAGCGCGCCTCACCTGTGGTTCCATTCAGGACGCACTTGTATTTCTTGCACTGGATCTAACAAAACCTGGAAGTGGCTGACACTATAGAGTTTTATGCATGTCGTAATCATTTTACCAGAGACACTATTGTGCCGTTTGAACTGCAGTCTACTGATTAAAAGCTAAAGCTACTTGTTTTTAAACATGTGTCAGGTACATGAACGGCGCGGCCACCAACCCAGACTGCCACGTCCTGGCTTACGCCGGTGCTCAGGTGAAAAAGGGCCTGGACATCGCCAAGAAGCTCGGGGCTGAAAACTTTGGTAAGAAGGAGTGTTTATGGACGGCGTGAGGTTTTTTTTTTCTCTCCCTCATTGTGATCCTCTTGTGTGGTTCCTCAGTGTTCTGGGGGGGGCGAGAAGGTTTCCTCTCCATCCACAACACGGACGTAGCAGCAGAACTGAAGCACATGGCCAGCTTCTTCAAGATGGCCGTCAGTAAGTGTGGAAAAAAAACAACAACCCTGAGGATGTGACACAGGTTTAATACTCGTGTGCGTTTGCTTGTTTACAGACTATAAAGAGAAGCTCGGGTTGAAGTGTCAGTTCCTTATCGAGCCCAAGCCGAAGGAGCCGTGTAAACATCAGTACGACTATGGTGAGCGACTCGACTCAAAACATCCCCTGACGCCTCCAAACTCAATACTGTGTCACTCCCCTCCAGATGCGATGAGTGTGATAGGATTCCTGAAGCATTACGGTCTGGAGAACCACTTCAAGTTGAACATCGAGCCTAACCACACCACTCTGGCCGGACACTCCTACGAACACGACGTGGTCATGGCTTCTGCGTGAGTCAGACGTTTCATCCACATGTGAGTTTCAGAGCTTTGATTGAACACGTTTCCTCATCCAGCCTGGGGATGCTGGGCTCGGTGGACTCCAACACCGGCTCTCCCGACCTGGGCTGGGACACGGATCAGTTCCCCATGGACATCAGGAACACCACCCTGGTCATGAAGGTGAACTTTTAATATCAAATCACGTCTGAGTGAAGCCTTTTTTGTTGTTGCGTGATTCTACAATAACAGTTGTGACTCCTGTCAGATCAGAACAGTGACGTTGTTCCCGGGTCTAATCTGTTCCAGGCCGTTATCGGACAAGGCGGATTGCAGCCTGGCGGCCTCAACTTTGACGCGAAGGTGCGCAGAGAGTCCACCGACCTGGAGGACCTGTTCATCGCTCACATCGGAGCCATGGACGCCTTCGCCCGGGGGCTCCGGAACGCTGTCCGCATGATTGAGGAGGGGGTCATCTCTGCTATGGTGAAGGTGGGTGTGAAGCCTGCAGAGTGTAAAACAAACCTGTGAGCGTGCATCCAAGGGATTGTTTGTGATTCTCTGGTGTCCAAACAGGAGCGATACTCCAGCTTCAGCCGTGGCCTCGGTCAGAAGGTGGAGGATGGTTCTGCCACCTTAGAGGACATGGAGGTGGGACGGAATCAGATTCTAATCAATATATACGGGTGCAAATAAGAGCTATTGAATCCTGGGTAAAAAAAAATGTCTGTTTCTTCCAGGATTTCATCAAGCAGAACGGTGAGCCGAGAGTCACTTCAGGAAAGCAAGAAAAATACGAATCCATCTTTAATCACTACATCTAAGCAACACCTTGTGTCCTGAATCAGGATGGGACTCCAGGCCTCCTGGTCGCAGATCAAACTGTGTGAGAAGAAGTATTGTTGTGTTCCTGTTGGCGCCTCTCCATGTGAACGTGTAAACTAGATGATCGATTCTCCCTAAAATGAAGAAATGAGTAGTATTGCTAACGTGTGTATTATCTGATGAACAGTGTTTTTACTAAGCAGCACATTGTCTGAAGAAGTTATTATGTGTACTCACACTGTACATTAGTCCACAGATATCAGTGATTGAACAATAAAATCAGGTTAATACACAGATGGACTGATTTTTTTATTACAGTAAAGATTCAGTTTGTTGCCGTTTCTCCAGCATTCTACAGTCCAGCAACATGCATGTGAGGTTATTTGGTGAACCTAAAGTGCCTTTTACTGTCAATGTGAGTGTGTTTGTGGTCGTCTGTCTCTTTGTCTTTGCTCTGTGATGGACTGGCGGCATGTCCAGAGTATATCCTGCCCCCTGCCCTCCGATGGAGGAACAAAAAGTTTACAAGTCATTTCAAAGATGTTTCTTTTTCTGTGCTGCAGGTTCATACATTGACATTAGCAGTACATTCTTGTCTGAATTGGACAAAGAAAGTGGGCTGGAATATTGATGACTCAGCTTTTATGCTTATGGGTTTAAATTGTAGTCTTTAACCTAACTTCATTACGTTTTGAATTGTACATAGCAATTCTGTAATTCTAGATTCCTCATCCTGTGAGGAATTTCCCACCTCGTCCCTCCAACAGTAGGCAGCTGAGATGTTTATCTCAGGCCCAGTGCTCCTGCTCCCAACTGTAAACTCAACCGTTTTACTGAATATCTCAGTGTGGATATTGATCATTGATTTGCATTATTTATTTTTTCCATTCGTAGTTAAGAGACTCCAGATAATAATCAACTTAAATCAAAATAAATTTGGATAATGGAGCAGAATCTTTAAATCTATAAACTTTGCCTTATAAAATATATAATACAATAGTGCATATTTTCCTTTTCATTAGATTCAGAATAAGTAATAATGATTTCCCCTTCAGTATGGACTTAATGTGATGCTTTGTTCAACCAGTTCTTTTCAAAATGCCCTCCTGTATGATCAACCAGAAAACAGATTAGTTTCACTCTCAGGTCCAGTAAACTCAACTGTAACATTCATTCACCTTTCGCCCTGACATCACATCATACTACCACCCCGCACAGCCCTCCGCCAATCACAGCGCGGGAGCGGGCACGGCGTTGGCCCCTCGGGCCAATCGGCGTATAGCGTGAGCTCTGCTCACCGGCGCGTCTCCTCTGATTGGCCGTCTGAGCCGTGGAGGAGGCGGGACCTGAGGGCTGCCAATCCGCTTCTCGTCCTTCTTTCTCGTTATCATAAATTATTCAGCCGCATCTTTGCGAGAACAAGAGGTGATGACTTTTGAAGATAAGCGCACTTTCTTTCTGCGTTGACTTGTTTTGGGGCGAAGGCTGAGAAGTAACACCAAAAGAGGAATTATCTCATTTACTTTTTTATTTTTCTAAAAAGTCAGTTTCTTAATTGCAGGGGTTTTTTTTGTATTTTTTTGTATCACTCATTACTTTTTTTTTTTTAAAGGAAAATAATAAACCTTGAACTATGTGGACTTTTTTAGGAATAGCCAGCTTCACATACCTTTATAAAAAGTCCAACTCGGTGCTGTCCGTGGCTCACAAAGAGCTGGCGATGGTGGCTGCGTTGTTCCTCACAGCCGCGCTGCTCTTCTCTTATATCAGGTATTTCCACGGCCAGAAGCTCCGGCTCACTCAGCTGCTTCATTTTCCTCTGAGCCTCCTGTCAGTTTTACCTTTTATCAAACACCTAATCCCTCAAACCTCATCCCAGAGGAGCGGGGACGCAGAGAACAGCTGTAAAGAGGTAAGACCCTCCTTGTGGACTACTGTAAGACTCATTATGCCAACAAAGGAACTCACAGCCTGATAAAACAGGGGAGTTTTAGTCGTTTTCTATTCATTGGAAGTCACTGGGATTTTTCTCTCATTATTTTTTTTTATCTTTAGAAAGTTTAGAAATTGTATTTAAACATGTCAGAAGTAAATCCACATGTTTTTTTTTTTTTTTTTAATATATTATAGGATGGATGTGGGATTTAAATAGACATGTTAATAAATGTTTATTTTCAGTCTGAGTCTCCGTTTTGCTTCCAGAGACGGAGAACAAGGAGAAGAGTCCCTGCAGAGTCCTCTGGCCCACACAGTCCCTCCTCTGAGACCCCAGAGCCGGATGTGGTGATAGTAGGGGCCGGGGTCCTGGGCTCAGCGATGGCCACCATCCTGGCCCGGGATGGAAGGAGGGTGACGGTGGTGGAGAGGGACCTGAAGGAGCCCGACAGGATAGTGGGGGAGCTGCTGCAGCCGGGAGGGTTCCGAGCCCTCAGAGAGCTGGGACTGCAAGGTCAGTCTGGGTCCTGTGTGTCCAGAGAGGCTCGGCCTCATTGTGACCTGCAGACAATGTGTGACTTATACCTGATGTTGCTCGAGTTTCAAAATATGTTTTTTTATTTAATTTTTTTTCTTAACCAAATGTTAACATCTTTATCATTGTTTTTGCTTGTTGCTCTGAAGTGGGCGGGGCTCAGATGGGAAAGGTGATGTTACGTCCTCTCATTGACCAATCAGACCTCACAGACGTTGGTGTCACACTCTGCCGACTGTGGCTCCTGTTTTATAACAGGAAGCCTTGAGTTTAATATCTAAACATTTACATAACAGCCTTCAAAAAACAGTAAAACATCTCAAACTAATTTAATTGACGCATACGCATCCTTCAGTATTTTATCTTAAAAAGGAATACTTGATGACAACTACAACTTTAATCCAGAAATTCTTCACAAGTTGGAGCTTTTATTTACAGTAGTTCTATTACTATACTTTATACAGTTTCTCAATCTTACATCTATAATTAATAACTATTTTCTTCTGGAAGGGGACTATTTCTTCTTAATCTAGCTTCTCTAACACACTTCTGTTTTACCTGCACGTTTAGTTTAAAAACCAACAAATTCTCAAAAAGGTCTTGTGTCATACAATCTTAATCTGAAATTTTCAAAAGTAATTTTTAATTTTGTTTAAAAAATCATGCAGGTCGATGCATCAGATCTCCAGAAAATTACAGTGCAAACACGTTGAAGGGAGCAGGTGCAAAACCTCCCGCATAATTATTATCAAACTATCGATGCCAGCCTGCAATGTAAATAAGTAAATAAAGGTGAAGTTCCAATCACGATGATGACGGTGTAGCGGGCTGCTTTTTTATTCACCCAATGTCCTTCCGTCTGAAGTTTGACAAGAATGTGATCATAGTTGAACCAATTCCCAAACTTTTTGCATCCAAACTTGTGATGCAGGTTTACATTTCAGCCACTAAACTCCCTTCATGTCTTCTTGTGGCAAAACGTTTTGTGAATTACTATAATGCCACTGCTACTAGTAACTGAATACTATTATAGAGTGGATGCTGAAGTTACAATTACCAAAGTTACGTTTTTTTCTAAACTGTGAGCAGAATGCAGCAATAATCACATTAATAACATATTACAGTTGAGAAAGAACTGGGTGTAATTATTAACTAAGAAACTCCAGCTTGACTTTATAGAGAAGTGTGTGATACGTCATTAAAATGTTGTATTTGCTTCTCAAGTCGTTGTAGAAAGAGCTTGATAAACTGCTTGTGGATCTTATTTGGAGTCACCGAGCTCATCAGTGTGTCCTTCACATATTTTTATCACCTTTCTGAGCTTCACATCTCTATGATTAGAACATTTGACATTATTTGTCAATTTATTATTTCAATCAAGTCTATCAATTTCCTCAAATGTCCGAGTTTGTTGCTCCACCAGTCACATGAACCAGAAGCTGTGTAAGCTGAGGCAGTAGGATCCAATATGCCCAATCTTTATTTATGGTTCCAGTTGAGGCTCAGAAGAGTTTGGACAGCTGCTCCTCACTGTGGCTCGACGTCGTTTTCTCACTGATGCATAATGAACCTGCGCTTTGACGCTGTAGCCTGCTGCGCCTGTCATTTGACCCCAGGCTCAGTGGAGGGTCTGGACGCCCATCTGGTGAATGGATACGTGATCCACGACATGGAGAGCGGCACAGAGGTGGAGGTCCCGTACCCTCAGGAGGAGGAGGGCATCCAGTGCGGACGCGCTTTCCATCACGGCCGATTCATCACGGGGCTGAGGAGGGCCGCTCTGGCAGAGCCAAAGTGAGCTCACTCAGTTGAATAAAATAGATCAAATAAAAAAAAAAAAGAAGACAAAAACACATTGTCGGATGATAGACTCATGTTTATAAAGCCACTGCATCAAACCTCTGACTGTCACACCACGCTGAGGTGATGTTTCTGTCTGAATTGCGCCCCCCAGTGTTACATTCGTAGAAGGCACGGTGAGCAGCCTGCAGGAGGAGGGAGGCTGTGTAACTGGAGTCCAGTACAAGGAGAAAGAAACAGGAGCCGCGAAGGTGAGCAGTCTGCACTGAAGTCAGGATACACTCCGTCTGACCTGCTTCTGTTTACAAATAAGAGCGTGCGATCGCGTGTGACCTGCAGGAGATCCACGCCGCGCTCACTGTGGTGGCCGACGGCTGCTTCTCCAAATTCAGGAAGAACCTGGTGTCCGGGAAGGCGCGCATCTCCTCTCACTTTGTGGGATGCCTCATGAAGGTAGGAGGAGACCAAAGGTTTGACTGAAACTGCCAGAGATGCACATCATCTGTCAAAGTCAACTTCTGTTTAGGTCCAGATCAAGAAAGTGTAACTGGAAAAAATAAGAATGTAAAAGTTTGTCCAATTTCTTTACTCACTTCAGCTGATGTCGCCAGTCTTTAATTGTCCAGTTATGACATCACTACCTCGTGTGCAGCTGGGAATTTTTTTTTATTTGAATAATGAACTCAAACAAACAAAACTGACGCCTGTGAAGCGCCATGTTGCTTCCATATTGTTGATTTGAATTCCTCCTCACTACAAAACAGTTTAAAGATGCTTTCCTATCCGTGTGATCTTATTGAAATTGTAATTTATGATAAAGTAAATGTGTATAAAGCCACTCTGTAAACAGACAGATTTCAGTGTAAAATCATGTGTACATGAACATTTTTAAGACTGAAAAAAACAGAATCTACCTGCTGACAAATGATCAGAATAACATCTACCGTAAATTCACAATAATAAGAGACACACGCGGTTTGTTTGAAATGTTTGTACCATGAAGTTTAAACCAAACGACACAACTAAATCTTCATCTTAAAGTGCCTGCCCCCACATTAATAGCACATCTTAAAAATAATGCCGTTTGAAAGCGAGGCGCCAGATTGAAGTACCCGCAGAACCTGTTTGGAAAGTGACAGATTGAACGTCTCACATTCAGCCGCTGCGAAAGCGTGCCGTCAGAAAAACCAGGATTTTTAAATAAAGAGCTCTCCGAGGCCTTCGGCAGGAAGCTGCTGGATACTTTCCAACCTGGCATGAGATGTAAAAATATCTCCGGATGCATTTCCATTCAGTCGCTCCACCGTTGGGGGAAAAACAAGTCTGCGAGTGGCGTCGATATCAAAAGGCCCGTCGACGTGTCTGCACCTGAAGCAGATTCAGTTCTTTCCATGCTTCTCCGGGACTCGCCTGCCGTATCTTTGCATCTAATCAATGACTGTGTGAACTGAGACGCCGCCGCCGCTGCCTCCTCCTCCTCAGGACTGCCCCCAGTTCAAAGCCAACCACGCTGAGCTGGTGCTGGCCAACCCCAGCCCCGTGCTCATCTACCAGATCTCCTCCACACACACCCGAGTGCTGGTGGACATCCGGGGGGAGATGCCTCGGGACCTGCCGCAGTACATGGCCGAAAAGATCCACCCACAGCTGCCAGGTAGGGGACGAGCGCCGCGCTCTGTTTGTAATCATCCCAACGAAGGTCGCTATCGCCGAGTCGTTTGTCCTGGAATTTATCATCAGGCCTCAAGAGAAGTGGTGGTGGTGGGGTGTGTGTGTGTGTGTGTGTGTGTGTGTGTGTGTGTGTGTGTGTGTGTGTGTGTGTGTACCTCCATAGAGGCTGCAGTTGAAGGATTTGACATTCATGTTGCGCTCTGCTATTCAGCCGAAATATCAAAGCGGCTATATCAAAGCGAGCAGCTCCAATAACCTTGACAGAGGTCCAGCTGGACTGAGGAGCCGGTCACACTGATACACTGATAAATGTACATTCAGACACCAAAAGAAAAGCAGCCCTTTCTTTTTTTTTTTTTTCCTTTCCTGGTGCATGTGCCCAGCGTGCACCTTTGGGTTTCCATGCACCCAGCCGGCTGAGTGATCGACCCCCGCACTCTCTCTTTCTTCCCTGCAGAACATTTGAAGGATCCTTTCATGGAGGCGCTGCAGAACGATCGGCTCAGGTCCATGCCCGCCAGCTTCCTCCCGCCTTCCCCCGTCAACAAGCCAGGTACCAAAAAGTGTTGCTTATCCACTGATTTCAAGCTGGAGGAGACCAGAGGGGATCTCCTCCGTGATCCATGAAGGAATCACTGAATGAAAGACGAGATCACCTGGATTGATGAGTCTAATGGGAAACATTCATAGTTCATTTAACGATGTTCTCTCAACTTTTCATAGAATAGTTCGATATCTGGGCACTTTGATTTTCTGTATAAAAATACAAGTTATATTTAACTCTTTACAGGACCAAATGGATCCTTATATTATTTTACAAACTGCAGGAAGTCAGCTTTAAGTGAAATTTATATTTGTGAAAAGATACGTAAAAAACATTTCCTTGTTGATTCCTTATTTTAGAACGTCCTGACTAATGTTGTTGAACCATCGACAGGTTTTTAGACGTAATACAGAGACGTATAACCCCACAGATAGAAGTCTGACCACCTAAAAAAAAAGAAAAAAAGAAAGAAAAAAGACTTTTTTTCACAATTATCTGTTGTGTCCATAAAATTGACTTTGGTTTAAATGTAATGAATTAACATGTGCACTGGTGAAATAAAAGAAAAACCTCATCTAAATCTATATTTCATATAATTGCTGTCAATCTACAAAGAGTCTGACTGCCGACTGTCAGAATTATTGCACACTCTATTGCACACTCTATTGCACACTCTATTGCACACTCACACTCGGTATGTGTCAGTTTGTCTATATATGCAGGCGATGACAGAAGATTTTTGTGATTTCCAGGTGTGCTTCTTCTGGGCGACGCCTACAACATGAGGCACCCCCTGACTGGAGGCGGGATGAGCGTCGCGCTCAACGACGTTCGCATCTGGAGGGATTTACTGAAGAACATATCAGACCTGTACGACGACGCGGCCCTGCTGCAGGTGAGCCATTCCCCCCCCCCCCTCTCTCTCTCCTGCCTCCGCCTGCAGTCACATAACCATTGAGAAAGTGTCCAATCTATTGAATAAAGCAGACACGGCGCGTCCAGGGCCTGCGGAGGAAAGACTTGTTGGTTTTTATGGATCAAAACTTGTGTATGAATCCAAGCGGAGGCTATATTTAGAGGCTCCACTGCGTCGCATTTGCTTTTTTTCCTTTTATTTGCTCTGCTGTTTGTGAGAGACTGCAGTCTAGTGTGCAATATTACAGCCCCCCCCCTCCCTTCTTCTTCTCAATAGGCAAAGAAAAAATTCCACTGGGAACGCAAGTCATCACATTCTTTTGTGGTGAATGTGTTGGCCCAGGCCCTGTACGAGCTGTTTGCAGCCACCGACAGTGAGTCTCTGCCCGCCTCCGCATCGAAATGACACATGAAACACAGTGACGGGAGATGATGATGATGAATGTTTGGCGTTTTCGCACCAAATCGGCAATGTTTTCCGTTTGCGTTCCGCTCATGTCTTGCGTTTCCTGCAAAGCAGATTCCCTGCATGAGCTGAGAAAGGCGTGCTTCCAGTACTTCCAGCTCGGTGGGGAGTGCATCAACGGACCTATTGGACTTCTGTCAGTGTGAGTATTCAGTCTGTCCTCATGAATGATAGAAGAAACAACTTTTGCAGAATATTTCTCAATGGAAATCTATAATTAGATAATTCAATCTGCGGTTAGGGGAACATAATGGAGAAAAAGGGAAAGCAAGAGAGGGCAACGATCTACTTTCTGCAGAACGTGTGGAGAATGAGGACATGGGAGAGGCTCAGTGAGGTCTCCTGGGAGTATAAACCTACAGCAGCCCAACTGGAAAATGATCCCTAACTTGAAATAATTCTTTATCTTCCCCAAATTCTCCAATGTGCAAATCTAAAGCTTTGCTGGACACTCTCCCTTGTACAGTATCTCCCTGGTATTTTTCACTAAATTTCTAAATCATAAATTACCCAAAGGATAAAGAGATAACGTTTTAATTTTAAAATATCATAGATTATCACCGCTTATATAATAATAAGTGTTGGAAAACACTTTATATTAGGCATACATGGACACGTATATTTAGAAGCTGAATTAGTGGCGCTTCATAGTTAAAATTTGTGTCCAATCAGAATCAATCAGATATAAATGACTCACTCTGAGAGCAGTTTCTCACTAAAGTCAAGTATTATGGTTCGTTAAATTAGTATGCACTGGAAACTAAATACAAGTGGTAGAAAATAACAAGTGTTTCTGACACACACATGCACTTTTTTATTTTTATTTTATGTTGACATTTCAATATTATACCTTAAGTTGGATTACATATTTGATCTCAACATTTTAACCTTTTCACTGAATAATTTGATGGTCAGTTTGTTCCAGCTGTACCGACTTCAATCAAATAATATTCAACATAGTTTGGTTTAAAAACCTGATGAAGGATGACCGACCTTGTGGTTCGTTTCCCAGGCTCACCCCCAAACCTCTGACCCTGATCGGACACTTCTTCGCCGTGGCGCTGTACGCCATCTACGTCAACTTCAAGTCCGAGTCGTGGCTCACCAAACCCCGGGCTCTGTTCAAGAGCGGCGCCATCCTGTACCGAGCCTGCACCGTCATGTTTCCGCTCATCTACTCCGAATTCAAGTACCTGGTGTACTGAGGCTCCGCTCAACACAAAAGGACTAAACTCTTTCGACCGGTCGGGGATCCTCCACATCGTGTCTCCGCCTCACCGGCCCGCCGTCTCACTTGGTTTTTAATTGGAGCCGGGCGGTTTCCTCTTCGTGAGAGGACGGCCGTGCATCGCGGCGTCGGCTCATAAACGGTTTGCTTCCAAAAGCCTCCCAGTTAAATCAAGGTGACAATAAGACGAAGCCACTTTTCTACCCTGGATTTTCCCGTTGCGCTGATTCAGCTCGTGTTTAATACCGTAATGCCTTTGTGATGCTGATGATGCTTGAGTTTAAAGCAGGAGCTTTACCCCCCCCATGGTTTTCCACATTATAAAACAGAACTCTTACGCTGAAGATCCAGTTTTGATTCATGAATGGATCTTTTATCCCAACTCTTATTAAATTAAATTCAATGTAAAGAAAAATCATACTTGGAAAGAAATTTCTCTCCACCCCTTCAATTTTCCTGCTTCTAAAGCTCTCTTTGGCCCTCCGGGGTGGGGGGGTAGGGGGGGTCGTTCCACACTGTTGAGAACCACTGATCCAAAGCACCGGCGTCGGTGTGAATGATCCTTTAATTGTACACGTCTGTGCCTCTTCAGCCTCTTCAGCCTCTTGTTGCTGAGCAAAAGATTGCCCGCACTTTGAAGTCGAACTCTTCGTGACCTCTGGTGGTTGTGATGAGGGACTTTCCGTACGACGCTTTGGTTTCGCTGCAGTTTGCAACCAGCCGACGGCGCCCAACTGCACAAGAGCTTAGAGTGTAAAACGCTGCAGGCTCCGGTTCAGTGTGGAGAGCCGAGGGACCGAGAAGGTGGGATGAAGCTCAGGAGTGTGTCTGGCCCTCCGGAGCGGACACCAAGACGTCTCCAGAAAAACGCCTGCAGGGACTTTGTGAAATAAAGCCACGCCCATGTGTCTGTTTACTACTGTCACAGCAATATATTTGGAAACTGTCCGTTTTTATTGTAATAAAATATCGTGAGTAAATCCACGTGAGTGAATTGACTGAGTGGCAGTGGCTTGATGTGAGCAGTAGATGGCGCTCTGCCACAGCTGGAGGAGGATCCAGGAGGAAACGTGTCTGCAGAGCTTCAGCACGCACACCCAGGAGACGTTTAATGAAGGGTGATGAAATGTGGAGACTTTCTGAATACATTTTGAATTAAAGTCTCTTTTTGCTGCAGCGACCGCGGGATTACAGGAGACGGAGAGAAACCTGAGCTGATCATGGTGCTTCACAATTAATCATGATCACATTCCCGAGAACTTCAACTACATGACTCTATTAACAAAGCAGTTTATTGATGTTATAGTAAAATAAGTAATACCTCTGTGTGAAGTTTGCATGTGCTCCCTGTGTGTGCGCCATCTTTTTCCAGGCTCTGGAGTTGTTGACGTTCTCCCAACCACAATAGTGTTTGTCACTTTGGCTCTGAATGTTATTATTTGATAGCAGAAGCTTCCTCTGTGCAGACCACATGTGTCTAACCTCCTGTGGACTCGTGTTCTTTGACCTCAACCCTTGGAGCTTCTGCAGATCTCTGATGAGATGTTGGACTTCCTGGAGCAAAGGTCAGACAGACCTGGATGGTTTCCTGCTCTGAGGTGGAAATATTACATTTGCAGATGTTTAAGTAAAACAATAATAAAGCATTTTCTCTTGAATGGTCTCAGAATGAAACTAGCAAGACTCAGATAGTTAAAGTTTGGAGCGACTGTTTCAGATTAGATTTGGTGCCTCCGCGGTGTGTTTCTGCCGACATGATCAATCATCAGTTCCATCACTTGTTGATAAATCTCCTTTAAAGTTCAGAAATATTTACAACCTTTTCTCCGCCGGGCTTTAGGAACATCTTTAGACCTTGGATTAATACCTGGATGAACAGAACAGTGGAACACAAGTTAAATGTCAGCAGTTTAAATGAACCAGGTTCCACTTGTTACTCCTCAGCGAGGTTTCAGTCATGTGATCATTTGCTCAGCTCAATAACGCACTTTAAAGTCAAAATAAAACCACAGTTAAATGTTATTGTGCACCTCTGAGCCTGGTCCTACAGGCTTCTTCCTGTTAAAACGGAAGTTTTTTTTGGATCCATCATCACCGGTCTGCTCAAGCAGAGGAGCTGTTTTCCTCTGTAAAAGAGCCTTGAGATGACAGTGTTGTAAGTGGTGCGCTATGAATACAATTGAAGTCAGACTTTAACATCCTGCGGCACTGGAGAAAACCCTAACCCAAAGACTGACCATTAAAAAATAAAAATAAAAAATGCAAAGTGAATATTGGCAAACCTGAAGTCCAATCTGGTTTAGAACTAATAAAAGTCTTTTGATTTTCTTAAGTTTTTTTCCAATCATGATTGATATGCAAGTCTGAAAGCAATGACCAAATCATCTTATACATATCTACTTAGCAATAAGACAGTACTACTTGAATCACAAGATAATTACTGAATCAACATCAGGAAACACAACACAGTAAATAGTAAGAAAAGCACTGCACTTCACCATTTGTATGTTAAAGCACAGTGGAGGGATCATCATGGTTTTGGGGCTGCTTGGACTGAACGCTCTCATTCGAGATGCTGAGTTCAAGTCGGACTCACACAGCAGACCTGAGAATCTGCAGCCGTTCAAGGAGGAACCGTGTTAAACTACCACTCGTCGTTCTGACCATGGGTTGAAGTTGCTGCTTCCACAGGTCAGGTCCAGGGTCCAATTGCTTCTCCCAGCAGCACTGTGGCTGTGGAGAACCAATCACTTGGCAATATTCAGACAATTGGCCCGTCAGGTTTAAGAAAAACTCAATTTCTCGACTTTTAATCATTTCTACAACTGTGTGGTTATGAAGTCACAACATTCCTGTCTCCCCAGACGTTGGTCGTTGGCGAAGGCAAGTGTAATGTCAGGCTCTACTGGAGGGCTGGATCTCAATGAGAGAAATGATGAGGCAGCACAGAACCTTAGATCCCAGGTTACAACAATTAATTCAGCTTTATTGTTATTTATACATCACTGATACATTGTATTCTGGTGAAATAATTGGAAGAGTTATCCATTACTGTTTGTGACGTTCCACTAGGACACAAATACTGGTGTGGAAGACCAGAAAAAAGGGGAGGGTGAAGAAAGCTCCACGGGGAGGGGGAGGGGGTCACACACTGTACACCCGCCCACATACCTACCTGCGCCCGCTCCGACTCACCTGCCGGCTGGCGTGCGGGCCTGCAGCCGCGCTTTGACCACCACCGCCAACCCCCCCGCCCCCCCCACATTCCTCCGAGTAGTCCTCTTTATTTTTTGTTGATATTGGTAGCAGCAAGCTTTCTACTAACAATAACATCTTTTTAAAAAAAAGAAAAAAGAAAAAGAAAAATTGAAGTACTGTACAGCTACTGCTAAGAGAATCTAAGAACCTGGCCGTGACGCTTTTACACCGGATTAAAGTGCTAGAAGCAACCCACCAATCCACACTTTATTTCATATATATATATAATTATATAATTATGTATTTTATATTTTTTATATATATATATATATATATATAAGAACAAATCTACTATTTTAACATTAATTTACAGGGTAATATACATTATATAGTAACAGCTGAAATATCAGCACAAATATATCACTGTCACACTCAACAGCAAAATATATATGATTATATAAACCCCTATATAATCATATATACCAATATATAATTGTCATATATGCATGTAAAACAGTTAAACCACGTCTCAGGCTTTTCAAATGATACCCAGAAAAGCAGCTGTGTATCAAGACGTAAAAGCTTTACAAGTTTTCTCTCTTGAAAGAGCCGCAGACGGCGGCCGACCACGCTGCCGCCCCCCCCCCACCGCCCCCCGGGGTTATTTGAGGTCACAGGACAGTTATTTGCATAATCCACAAATCTATTGCAACACGTTACTGTCTACAAACAGTACAGCCGGCGTCCCGCGAGAGGAGCCGGCGTTAGCTGGACTCACACTTACACCCACTGAACAGAACATTACGACGATGGGTGGCGGGATTATTAGCTATGTGCTTTCAGATGGTGTGCTATGACAGTGAACAACAGGAGGACTACGATACACCACACTAGAAGTATAGCCTCGGAGGACAACCCCGCACTGGACTGGAAAAAGACTTAACCCCCCCCCCCCCCCCCCCCCCACATTCCCCCAGGTACACCCGTGCGCGTCGTCTCGTCTCAGAGTTAAGTGTATGCGGTTTGCTGATGCGTTTTAACACACGGGCGTTTACCGCAAATCGCAGCGTTTCTTCAGTCGCTCCGCCGCCATCACAGAGAGTAATGGAATGTGTTCAGCTTTTTGTCTTGGCGCTCTAACCGGGGGTCTCTCCGTCAACGCTGACAGCACAGTGAGTAACATCCGACTGGAGGGAGGGAGGGGAGGGTGTGATGGGGTGGGGCTCCTCCACTTCCTGGACCAGGTAGGGGGCGGTTCCCTCGTTCGCTTCTCGCAGCGGTCCCAAACCTCAGCCGCCATCGTCGTCCCAGAGGAGCTCCGCCGGTCCTCCTGCCTCTTAAACAACCTCACTAAGAATTCTGCCCCTTCTTTACACGAACCCCCCACCCCCCCGCCCCCCTAACTCTGCAAAGATGCTGCAACAAGATACACACAAAGGTATATTTTCACAAAGGAAAAAAACAAAGAAAAAGAAAAAGGGAAAGCTCCGTAATAACTGCAGTAGTAACGCACAACAAGCATCCGATAGCTGGCGTCCGGCCTGGGGAGCCCGGGTGATGTGCAGTTAGGTTTGGGACGTTGCCATTGTTCTGAAAGGAGGACGAACTCCTCGCTTTGCCCTTCGCAGGACCGGTTCGTTTTGTTTTTCCCTGTGGTGCACAGTCTGCTCATTCAAAAGCCCAGATCTCTATGTCCTGCACATAGAAATCCTCCTTTTTGGAGAGCATGGGGTTCCCAAATGTTTTACAGGAGTGACTCCTGCCGTGGTAGAGGTCTCCGTCCAGCCACAGGCCAAACTCACCGCTGCAACACAACAGGACAGTTTGAGGACGGCTGGAGTACAAATGTTCTGGTGAACAGCACTTGACCAAAACAAACAGACATCAAACTCTTTCACGTGTTTTTGTAACGTTTGCATTCGCTGTTTAGACGTTTTGGTTTTGTGTTTGAACCGTTGAACCAACGACAATAAAAAGGCCCCAGATTTTTACTGTGTGGCTTGGAAATGTCACATCACTGTGAGACGGACATGAGAAGAAACAAACAAACAAACAAACAAACAAACAAACAACACAGGACAAAAGACGAAACAAAAGCACCTTACAGAGGAGCGACATGAGTAACGATTCAAAGCAACACAAACCTCCTTCATGTGCTTCGTTAAGAGAAACGTTTCAAGATGTCGCCGCCGAGAACAACTGTCTTTTAGAAACATTTCAGATTTTTCACTTCAGTAAAGACGATGAAATGTTCCTCAGTGTGCAAACAACCGTTTTTACTTCAGCCACTTTTTTTTTTTTTTTTTTTTTTTACAAATTAGGACTACTGCAGTTTTAAAGCAGAGTCCACTTTTTGACCGATTTTTGTCTTGGTTTTACGTTTCTGCTCAGACTGAGACAAAGGAGAGAAATAATACTGGACAGTGGTTCACTTGTGTCTCACCTTCCTCCCCCGAACGCTAAGGAGTCCATATCTCCTTTGATGAAGAACATGTTGTCACCCGTCCACTTGAAGACCTGATGAGGACACGGCAGAGCGCAGGATGAGACTTGGAACACAATAAACTGTGTGCAAGTGTTTGTTTAGATGTGACCGGATCATGCTGAGTTGATGGCGCCACCAAATTTCAAAATAAAACCCTATCAGCTGTTTGGCTTCAGGAACCTTCTCGAAGAAGAGACGTATTTATGAAGGATTAGAAACTTGAGTGTTTGAAGATGAAGATGCTTCTTCTGCTCACATCAGATCAAGCCGTACCCACATTAATGAATATATTCTTACTATATTGTCACGGACCAGCAACATCATTGTCAGAACAAACAAACCGTCCTGATACTCCAAACTTGGGAAATTAAAACTACAAACTCTGAAGGACTGAATTTAGACAAAAGCTAGACTTTAAATGAAAAGTCATTATAATGTATAAAAAGAGAAGGTGGCTCTTTGCTCATCTTCCCCAGACTTATTCACCTGCTGGCTTTTCCCTCTGGATGTTAAGGAACCAGAGGATTTAACTCTTAACTAAACAACTTTGACCTCCATAATAAGATTCATAAAATTTATGAAGATAAAATCACGTAACACAAGTTGTTTCATTCAAATTCAAAGTTTGTGATTAAAAATGCAAGATGATGTAGCATTGCATTAGTCCTAACAAAGATCTCCTAAAAAGGACCTCATGTGACGGCTGTGATGTTTTATTCAGTACATTTACACATTCTGGTTCATTTTCCCGGCGCTGCTGTTAGTGTGAAGGAGACACCACCACTACATGCAGCTATTCAAACGTTTTCTGTTCCTGCAAACTATCGGAAAGGAAATAAATAAAAGAAAGTATGATCTGCGCCATGCTCCTGTGTGTCGCTTGGTGGCGCTGTGCATTTCTGCAGCTTGGTGAGGGAAAGGGGAGGCGGCCTGTGATCCATTTCAGCTTTTTGATCCAAACCGCAGCAGAACAGGAGGACGGAGCAGCGACGGTGAAACTGAAGAGATGAGTTAAATGTGGCGGAGCTGTGAGTTCATCACCAGGGCAATATGTGACCATAAAGCACACAGCTTTAGTGCGACTTCAAACTAATCTGGAAGCACATCCTGTATGTTTCCACATTGACTTTGTAAATGAACTGAGCTGCACTCAGAGCTGCGCTCTGGATTCCTCTCATAGTGCAAAAACATGCGTTTGAGGTTAATCTGCCACTTTAAATTTCCTGTAGGTGTGAATGTTTGTCTGTTTGTCCTGTGATGAAGTGTAGATTTGTTCTGTGTGTCCTCTGCCTTCACCCACAGTCAGCGGTGACCGGCTGCCCCCCCATGAGGCCTCGAGTTTGATCAGGGACTATAGAAGAAGGATGGATTGATGAGCTCTACCTCGAACTCCGGATTGAAGGTGAAGAGGAAGGTCTCTCCTGTTCCATAGAATCCATCGCTGACCTTGAACGGCTCAGAAGCCAATGCACCAAACACCTGGCAAGACAAAATAAAAAAAACAAAGAGTTTTAGAAACATAATTTGGTCCCGACATTGTCCAACATCCTCCTGTGTGTCTTACTGTCCAGCTCACCTGGCCGTCGCTGTCCTTAATCACCATGAGCACTGGGGTATCCTGGCCCTGCATGGTTCGGTACAGCGTCTTAATGCTCATGCCATGCTTTGATGTGCCAAAGGCCAGCGTCCACGGGTACCCAATGGTCCGCGGAGGGAGATTCCTGGCAAGCTGCAGGCGGGGAAAATTAGAAAAGAGGGGGAAAAAAATGAAAATAGAGAAATGAAAGGAGGAAGAAAGAAAATGAAACTCGCAAAGGCCACAGCCACCAATGCTCAATTACATCTGCAGCGACCTTTTAACACCGCCTGGTGCTTAAAGAAGAGTAACAGGGCTCCAAACACCGAGCGCAGCCTTCAGAGAAAGAGAGGTCCAGCACTCCCTGAGAGAGCTCCGCTGCCCTGCTGACAGACTGAAGGATTAACTACGACTGCGGTGCACGGGGAGATAAAGCCCACAAAGGCGCCAGAGGAGCACCGCGGCGTATGTTTTATCTGCCCATTAAAATGAAGCAGACACGGACTAAAAGGCAAAATTAGAGTGACAACTTCTAACGGTACGCTGCGGTGCTTTCATCGTAACGGGACAAAAAGGGCCTTTAAATGATCTTTTCGCTCTCCAATAAGTCATCGGTCCCCACGCTGTGTTCTTGTCGGCTCAGCACATGTTCCGGCGCGTGGCACTGAGGCGCCGGTGTAATGAGCAGGCCTCGGAGAGCTGAGCCGGGCCGAGCCAGGCCGCCGCTCCCAGCTCCGTCCTCAGGGGTGATTAAAGGAAGCTGAATATTGGCAGTCGATACGCCAACTGGGACTCATTTGGTGTTCGGTGTGTGCGTGCTTGTTAACCTGCTGTGCCTGCAGGGCAGACGCTACACCTCGCCGCAACATGAAAGGTCAGAAACTCAGAAATACCTGCTTCAAGTAGAACGTCTTTGCCTTTGATTGTTTTTCCCCCTTTGTGTCGGCACTTTTCTTTAAATAAATTACCTTACAACGGGAAACCACATTCAATTATTCAGCATACAATAAATGAACCAGCACATGATGTTGACTCTCACTCTGCCGAGCAGCAGCACAGCAGAGTTCATTTCAGTTTCTGTGTTTGAGGTGACACACAGTGTGTCTGCCACTGTCTTTAAATAAAACTCTATTCATTAATTTACATTTCGACAAAGCAGATTGCTAAGAAACAAGCTTGAAAGGAAACTCCACAAAAAAACACATGTACATAAAACATGAAATCATAGAAATTAAAATGACTCCTTCCTATTGTGGAAGGCAACATTTGTGTTCCTCGGTTGTCCAATTAAAAAAAAATAAACAAACAAAAAAAATTGTAATAATGCCCAATTCATCCGAGTACGGCAGCCTCTGTTCAAACCTTAGTCGAGTGGGTGTGAGCGATGCAGCTGCTGGGGACTATTTTCAGCAGTGGATGTATACACATGGGGCAGACTAGAGAGAAATTACAGGAACATGGCAGTGTGAGTGCCACTGACTGCAGCAACTGTATTACTGAAGGAACACATGACTTTCAATAGTGTGAGCAACAGTTATGAGTTGGTGATCAGACAGAATTTTTGTTTTGTTTATTAATTTGACATGTTTTATTTTAGAGTTGCAAGCCTTTCTATGAGTTTGTTTTTTTGTATTCCTTTTTCATTTACCAACATCTCTGTCCAGTTTTAGAGTTTTGTGTTCAAAACAAAATGTATTATGAAATAGTGTCTGACTGGTTGGATGATGAAAGTTCATAACCAGTTCGAAAAGAAAATCTTATGTCCATCAAGATATATCGACTCAAAGTGCTTCTTTGAATCTGATGCCTCCATTTCTCTTCTTCTCGGTTTTAAATAAACCACGGTGTCCTGACTTTAAGTCTTTGTGTAATGCTGGGGACAAACCCTCTCTCTGAATGCTTTCCTTAGTGCTGCTGGGCCAATAAACCCGTTCACACAGCAGCATAGTCCCAGTTTACTATTTTTCTGTTCTTTAGACTTTGTAAACACACCAATAATCAGTAGAAAATAATGGTTCCAATATTTTTTTTTTGTCTGTTTTGTACACTTTCAGTAACACTGACATGTTGTATGTGAGGTGTGTGGCGTCCCACCTTCTCTATCTGGTCGGCCTCCAGGAGATCGCTGGGTTCTCTGAGGTTGGGTTTGAATGTTTCAGGCTCCAGCTCAGCTTTGACGGATGTGCCATGCTTAGAGTTCACCTCTTCCTTGGTGGTGATCTATGAATGGAAACAAATGTCAAAGACGGGACGACAGGGACACACTCGAATTCTAGAAGGCGTCGATAGGTTCAAATACAGCTACTGCCATTCCTATCATAGTGCTTATTTTAAAGGCTTGATTGGGCTATCAGTAGTACTAACAACAACAAACAGTATTGTACTTTGGGACAATAAATTAAATAAAATTCCAGGGTTATATGTGGAACTCTCAACGACATAATGGGTTCATCTATACGAGTCTAGGCTAAAGGATGAACAACAGGGCAAGAGCGTAATCTAAAGCCTAAAATCACCAACAAAGAGCTAGATATACACATATTGTTTTCCACTTTGTTGGTTCAATCCCAGCAGCGCTCCTACAGGAACTATGAATGCAATGTTTGCTATCAGCACACTGAGGGCGACAGCTGAACCTCTTCCTGCCACATTAGAAATGACTTGGATTGGTTGGGCAGGAATAGGAGCGAGTGCAGGGACGCTGTCTGGGAGAGCAGAATGCAAACTGAATACGAAATCAACCCAATTAATAATTTGCACTCCGTCGTTTGACATTTTCACTGACCAACGGACTGTTTGGGTTATTTATCTTTCTAGATAACAGAAGCTGATTGTGGAGCGCTTCACCACTGGTAGCTGGGATGCTCTCATGTTTCGGTTCTCATTCAAATAGGGCCTCCCTGCATTGTCCTCAGAAAACATCATTCATCCTGTCGGGGGAGTCTTACTTCCACCAACACACTCTCTTTGTGCTTCGGTCTCAGACCGTCTCTTACCGAGTCCTCATGCAGGCCACATTCTTCACATTCAGCACATCTGAGCATCAAAAGCCAGCTGGTTTTTATTTTTAATAAAATGGGGTGGGGGGGGTACTTCCTTGGAAAAACACTCATCCCTGTGTGCTGAATTTGCAAGTTACACATATTTGTTTACAGCTAGCAGACACTGCTGCATACACAGGCTGATCTGGGAGACTCGGGCACTAAAAATGCTAAATAGAGAAAAAGCCTGACAGGTGGAGATAAGGCGAGCACGTGAAAACCCTCTAGTTGAAAATAAGCCAACTTTTCTGCGATGAAGTGATAAAACTATTTTAAGTGAGATATTACTTGCAGTTTTTCTGGTCGAAGCTGAAAGTACCAGACAAATGAGGTCTAGTAAAAGCAACAAGGACATTTGTTATGGAGGTAAGTATGCAACAGCAGAAGCTTGGAGCAGGGAGCCTAAAGGAAACCGGGATGCTGCGGTCAACAGTAGCAGAAAGCGTGGGGGGCGCAGACAGGGCTGGTCGGGGCACCTGGAGTCGTTTGCAGAGTGAACGCAGATCTTCGCTGTTAAGCGCATCAATCCGACGGTGGTACTCCGTCAGAGACACTACCTGGTAGTACAAAGACAGGAACAGGTGGAACATAAAACTCTGCCCTTTGTACTGCAGGCCTTTGGGAGACAAGGATGAGTTTTTGAAGGCAGTGTGTGCACCAGGTAGTACGTGTCCAGCAAACTTAACTCTCCTCTTCACAACAAGGTGGTTGTTGGAGGGCCGGAGAAAGAAACTTTAACAAAGGAGTGTGGCCACTGCTCCTCAAAGAAGAAGGTACGAGTCTGTCAGAGCACACCCTGTCCATTTTGCATGTTTGTGTAATTTGTTCAAGATCCCCGCTTCGGTTAGTTGGACAAAAGGGGTGAAACAGCAACACTGCAGCGGAAAGCAACTCGAGCACACAGCATTTTGACGTGGAGAGAGAGAGAGAGACACAATGCCCGCAACAAACACAGACATTGTCTGACGGATTCAACAATACTAGGCAAGTTCACCCGGTTTGTTTGTCAGGAACAAGAATCCACCAAACTACAACCCAGACAGGCCAACACCATGACCGACTGAGCATGGCTACATTCCAACAGCAGTCCACCCCATGCTGCTGCAAACTCCACAGAGAGCCGCTCCACCACTGAACGTGTTGGCGTGGAACAGAAAAAGATAAACAAATGCAACACAGACATAGTCATGAACACAGACCTATCCTCCTGTCCTCAGTGGTTGGATCAAATACACAATGACAGGTCAAAGATGTTTTGGATGATGTCCTGCTCACCTTGTTGCTTGTGGTGTAAATAACTTTTACAGGTAACAGACTGCCTCTTTACAGATCTCAATAATGCAGGGTAAACTACAGCCCTCATGAAAAATACATCCATGCCTGACTTCAGCTTCAGCTCAGAGCACTTTGGTTCATTTTGCCCGGAAAGAGGAAGGACTGGTAGCATCCTGGCTTTCAGGACCATTTCATAAGAGTGACATGCGGAACAATATAATGAAAAAGGTCAGGAAAAAAAAACAAACCATGATGTGAGTAGTGAGATAATTGCTGAGTCACAACACCACCCCAGTCGTTTATGAACAGTCACTTAATCGGCTGGTGTGTGTGAATAATCCAATCCTGATAAACTTGAGGGTGAGGGTGAGAGCGCCTTTGGAGGGACACCTAGCTCTGGAAACTTTCACACGATGCCAGGACGACAAACACTCTGTCCTGACTGCAAACGAGTGCTCTCATAGTGGCCACTTTGTTTTAACCCCCAGTTAGAGAAAAACAACAACAACAAAACCTGGTTACAAAGCTAGTAGGCTAATTAGCATCGCTCGCGAGTTAGCATGGCACGGCTAACAACAACACAACAACACAACATGCAGCAAACAAAAATAGACAACAACATGAAGTGAAGAACAAGCGACATACAAGGGTGTACTTCGGGGTCAGCCGTTTCTCTTGGTCTTTCACCCTCCGAGAAAACATCTCCTGTTTAGCGGGCGGGAAGTCCCATCACAGTGCTGGAAGTTATCCCCTCGTAGCCCGGAGACACGGTTGGACTAATAAAGCCTGCTGGACTAAAATAGAAACGGCTTCTTTTCTATGAAGGGGTCTCGCCACCGTCTGTTCTGAGTGACACCGCGAACGGCCAATGACAGCACGGGGCAGAGGGGAACCGTGTTCCTATTGGCTAAAGCAAAACGGGTTCCACCCAAGCTGGAGAGATTTAAAGAGACAGGATACATTATCCCATGAGGTCCGTCTAATATGGATTTTTCTATTTTTAGAGGTGCAACCTGAAAAATGTACACGAGGGAATTAGAGCAAACCAAAAAAAAAAGAAAAAAAAAGAAAAGAAACTGTAATAAATTTTTTTTTTTTTTAATTCTGATTATTAGAATCAGAAATATGAGTAACCAATGACAATCATTAATACTGGTACAATAAAAACTCATCCTCCATAGAGTGCATTTATGAGTAATAAGCTGTGTTGTACATAGAACATTCAAGTAAAGTTGAAAAGCGTAGCTTTAGCAAACAGAAACAAGTTTGTGAGGACAACTGATTGTGGAATTAGTTATTGCTTACAATGAGTACTTCCACAAAAAAGACTTCAAACAGAAAAACAAAAACTAACACATCATATTGTAGAATTCTATGTTCACATTAAGTGATTCCAGGGAGGTGATGGGGGTCAAGGGTGTTTCTCAGGGACCCACAGTGGTGATCTATCCGCTGTGGGATTTTAACTTGCAAATTGCCCATCCCAAGTTCGCTTCTCTAGCCTGTAGGACAACAATAGTAGTACGAAAGATTTAATCACACGAACACATTCGTGCAATTTTGTCATGAATAAATTTACACATTTAACACATGTTTGGACTCTGGAGGGAAACCACAGCACCAAGAATATTTCCCTCATGCATGTTCTCTCTGAGTGCTTGTAATGTTGACATGGTGTGAATGAGAGTGCGTGTGAGAATCAGACCTCTGGACCGTAATTTTGAGAATATATGTCTTCTTATTATTTTTTTTTAAGTGGCCCACTCTGTAAGACTTTTACCTAAATCTTGCCATTTTATGTCCGGATACTCCTCAAAAATAAACAAGCTGCTGCTTAAACGACATTTTCCCTATTTACTTATTCAAATGTAATGGATCATGTGACCCGTGTTTTCCACAAGTCGAGTGACAATAAATCAGTCTACTTTGTTTCCTACATCCTTCATTTACATTAAAATTTAAATGCCTCCAGCGTATCACTTTCATCACACTTCCTTTTCATTATCCGCAGGCTTGTGAACCATCCCATTTAATTTGTCCACATCTCTTCCACTATGTGGAACGCAGCACACAGCTCCCGCTACAGCGAAGGGCATCTAGATGAGGAACTCTTGATCACACTTCCTAGTCTGACGTCCACATTTAGATTAAAGTAAGTCTGAAAAATGATGGAAGAACCCAGATCAGTGCCCCATTTTCGTTTGAGGGGCGGATTTCACAACCCAAAAAGCATGAGCAACTCACAAGAGCCATTCAGCAAAGGAAGTTGCCAAATGCCGACCAACACTACTGACAGTCACACGACATGTGATGAAACTGCAATACAGAAACTGAGAAGAGTAAACAATTACACAAACATGCAAAACACTTTGGTTGGAAGTTCAGAGAAGCGCATTTCCAAGCAAAGCCAGTGTTTACACTCTTACAAGTGATAAAGGGGCTGACACAAAAATGTATCTTTAAACCAATAATATGCAGTGGTACACGCAGGTGCAAAAGACAGAAGCAGAATACAAAACTAAGGCAATTACACAGTTCAAACTGGTTACACAACAAAATCAGCACAATACAGTAACACTACGCACTGCATAATAAAAGCAAATCAACAAAATGACTTAACAGTTCCTTTAGCGTGTAAAAAACAAACTTGACACTGTGGTTTCACAAGATATGGATTAAACCTCCAGTAAAGAAGTGAACTTAATCCATGTCTGAGACAACACAACAGCTACGCTTTAACGCAAGTGGAAGAGCGGCGGCGGCGACATGGACCTTACCTCCCATTCCTTCACGTTCAGGTCAGTGATGGGTTCGTCTTCAGTTGATTCTGTCGCCTCATTCTTCTTGACGACCATAAATCCAGGCTCCTGTCCCATTCCCCTGACCCCCTCACCGTACATGTCGGGGCTCCACTGCATGAAGAATACATAGAGATGGTCCGACCTGGAGGAAGAAACAGGAAAAACAGGGATGGGCGGCTGAATTCTGCAGAATGGGCAAGAAAATGGAACACTCAGTTGTCTGTCACAGGATAAAAAGGGTCAAAACCAAACACGTCAAAGCAAAACCTTCTTCTTCATCGTTGGGCTGCTCGCTACTAACACTTGAAAAAAATATTTCAGAGACTTCAACGTGTTTTTTTCCTGCAAAACAATCATAGTAGTTGAATACTAAATAAATCCAAGCCCAAATATCATCGCATGCCACACAGCTTCATAGCCAAGAGTACCAACCTTACTCCCTGACTCTTTTCAGAGTTTGACTGTGATGTTGTCACGTTGTATTTGCCAGTGATCAGTCCACAGTGTATCCTGCCGCCATCCACTGCTCGATGGGATCAACTCCCTGTGTAGCTCATTTACATAAAGTAGTACCAAAGATGTATGAATGGAAATAACACTGGCAGAACTAATGTTAGCATAGACGCTAATGACTCTGTAATCATGTCTTTGGTGCGGTGAAGATGAGCTGGATTGCACAGCATGGTGATGCGACATCCCAAACAGCCTCTTTAGCCTCATTATAGAAGTAAAAAAAATAGAAGTGGAAAAATATACCGACATGTTTTACAGTGTAGAGTGAAACTTCAAAACTTGACTGAGTCAGTGTGTAACGCAATCCTTCATTCAGAGTTCGACAAAACTCACTCCCCCGCCCAGTTTTTAGATCCGTCTTTTTTCCACGACACTCTTTTTTTTTTTTTTTAAAACAGAGTTTTATTGTTTTTTAGATTTCACAAATAAGCAAAAGAGCATAAAGTTGTATATCACATTGCAAAAAGGGAAAGGAAAAAGTAAAAACAAAAAAACAAAACAAAGCACAACCCCCCCCCCCCCCAAAAAAAACAAAAAAACAAACTAAGGGTGTATTAATTGTTTAAATACATTCTTACCATTTTCCCATTTATTCTTTTCTCTCAACTGCAAATGTATTTAAACAATTAAAATATACCCTGTGGTACTCATAATCTCAAAGGTAATATTTGAGAGCTTTGATATTTCCTGTTTGTTCAAGAAATGTCCAGTGGCAGTTATCTGCTATCAGAGACACACTTTTCAATACTTCTGCTCATTTCAACAATCATCTTTCCAGTAGTGAAGCCACTAACAAAGTTCCTCATAAGTTTAGTTGTCTTTGAAACACAGAATACAAGTTTCGACCTCCTCTACGGATCTGTCCTGCTTCTGCCACGTCAACGTGTAATCAGGTCAGAATGTGTGTGATAAGATACGATCGTATGGATTAACTCATGGAAAAGTTACAGACGAGCAGAGCCCACAGCCTGTGTCATGAACTGATAAGACTGGGAGACATGAAAGAGCCGCGGCACAGTCAGGCGGTTGAGCTGTATTCAGTGTCATGCTTGTGTATGGCTCATTCAATAGCCTCCTTTTTTTCCCCCCCACACACTAACGCCAGGACACTTAAAGACACATCATGCGGGTCGCCTCCCATCTAGGTCAAGATCCAGAGACGAATAAGATCTGCAGGAAAGTGTTCTGAACTGCTGTGTTGTCAGTTTAAAAGGTGTACGATCGTCTCTTCAATGCGCCTGCCTGCTGCTCGCAACATGAAGAAAAAAAAAAAAGAAAAAAAAAAGACAATACGAATGAAAAGAACTAACACCTGAGACTTGCATTTCCCTACCAGTGTGAAATCTGCCAATCCCTCAGCTATTATCCCCAAGGGCAACATGCATCGCAGCAAACCTGTTGGTATCAGGCGGGAACGCTGCAACTAAGCAACCAGTGGACAAAACAGAAAAGGCTTTAATGAGCACAACTTCTTCAGTTCATAGTAAATAATGACGAGTGGGGTGTCATTACTGCCACCAGCCACTCAACACATATCAATGTGAGCTATTTATGGTACCGTGACTAACTAAAAACGGCACGCCCGTTTGTCTGATTCAAATACGATTAGTAATCTGAGAGGAGCTGCTGTAAAACTGTGAACGTGTATTTATGTCCCCTCACTCTGGAAAAAAAGCATCTAACAACAACACTTATCAAAGGATTCTGCCGTGACCAGTAACTTCTAAATCTAGCTTAAGTACATTTTCAAGAAAAGTGACTTATTCGATTAATTAAGAGTAATTAACTACATAAAGCTGTTACAAGGACTTGGTGGGAGCACAGATTTCCTCGTCATGTGTCTCCTTCCACAGTGTGAAGCTCTCTAATGTCATCATGACTCCTGCTGACTGGGCGGCTCTGCATCCCAGAACGAACGACTCAACATGGAAAACACATCAAACATATTTCCGTGATGAATTTCAGCGCAGGTCGGGAAACGTTCACCAACATATGTGTGTTGAGACGCGGTCGGAGATCATGAGATTTAGGAAGCACGCGCAGAGTGAACGGCTTCATCAGATCCTCGGCCGCGTGTGCGCCCCGGCGTAAAAATAAAGTGCATGTCTGTTTCCCTGCAGAGTGAATGAATAATAAATCATCTTGCCGTCTTGCTCAGCCGGCACGGGCAAATAGGCAGAAGCTGCAACGCAAGTCAGACCTGCCAAAGAATTTAGATTGGTTTGAAATATTAAAAGTGACTTCTGGTGAGACGTCTCAGCTATTTCTGTTTGCTGGGAAAATCATATGATCACATTTGCTCGGCTCACATTGTTTTCATTAGGTAATATTCCACTTCAAAGACAGGTGCAACACAAATGATTGAGATATTGCTGCTCCCACAATCCTGACTTGCCTTTATCAAAATGTGCTCTGCCCATGAGAAGAGGAAGACGTGGCACACAGACACTGACCTCTCTTGCGGCACGGCAAACCAGTACTCGTGCTTCTTGCCCTGCTGAGCGTACTGCTGCATGGAGGCGCTGGCGTTGGACACGAACGTCTTCTTCATGGGCTTCCCCACCCGCAGACACAGAAACTTGTGAGAGCGGTGCTTCCGCCTCTCCGCCGACCCTGTACCTGCACCAAGAAAACAGATCATGGCGTCACAGAAGCATATATAGAACAAAGAGTGGTGTGATCTTCATGTTTAAGACTTAGAAGGCATGGTTTGACGTCGTGGAAGGTAATTCCTTATGGTTGTAAATATGAGGAGACCGCAGGGAGTTTGGAGGTTCTTCCATAACGCCAATGGAGTTTTCCTCATTATATATTGCACTTTAATCCAGCAGCCCAGTAATTTACTGAATTAAGCTCTTTTAGCTTCTGTGTCTTTGAAGCTATTCTTACTTTTTAAAATGGAAAGGCCTCTTTCAACAGTTGGATTTTTGTTTGTGCAATTTGACATCAGCATCATTGTCTTCTTACTTGCCCCTGTGTTCGTAGCAGATGACCATGTACAGAGGTGTAACGAACAGGCAGTTCTATAGCCATAGCTTTTAATATTAGATTCTAAGAAATGAAAAAAGTGAAAAGGTTCTCGTTTTGATTGGCTAATGAACTTCAATGTTTAATTCTAATTTATGGTTGGAGAATTCTTAAAAAATGTGCAATGTGTGAGTTCTTCTGCCACCATTTCCAATATCAACTTTCATGGTCTGGCAGTTCTTCAATATTACTGTGATTTCAGGTAACAGGTAAATCTGGCCTGTGATTGGACGGTCATACTGAACAAGTTCTGTGCACTACTGTGATAATTTACTAGTATACGGGTGCAAAGCTCCCATCCTCTGCTTATGCTTAGTTTTTGAATTTCCGTGATAGATTTCAAAGTTAAAGAGTGTATTTATGTGAAGCGTGCATGACAAATCCAAATAAGGAGTAGGTTTTTTTTCTCTGCTTGACAGAGTCTCAGCTAACCAGATGAGGAAAAGCCCTAATGATCAGCTATTCATTAATGTAAAAATAAATCATTCCTTTTTTTTTTTTTTTTACTGCTCATGCTCTTTATAATAACCGATTTATGAAGTGACCTGGTTTTCCAGTTCTTATTTACAGGCTACTTCAGTTAGCATTAGTCATTTTGTGGCAGAAACAAGCCAGATGACAGAAATAAATGGAGGGACACAGTGTAATTGATAGTGGCACAGAGTCGACTGTCCATGGTACATTATCAGAGGCTTATCATAAGGTCACAGCCCATAGGAAACTGAATGAAATCACTGTGCCAGTAACATCGCAATGGAACATGTTCCCGGTTGGGTCGTGTGCAATGGGTAAATAATGACTGACAAAATAATATAAATCGGTTTTCACAACATTGGACAAGCTCAATCTTTAAAATACATGAATTAGGTGGAAAAGCAGCTCATTATACGAAGCAGTTACTTGTGTGAGCTGTGCTAATGTGCACAGAATAAAGGGCAGTCCCACTGAGAGGCCCATGAATTAGAAGTGCCTCAGCAGCTCAGCTTTCTCTGTGACCATAATTGCCAGTAAGGAAATGGTAAATCTTGTTCCCCGTTGTCCTGCCGGACTTCTTCATGGGAGCAAGAAATCTTTCACGAACTGTGACTGCACGTTTTCACTAAAGTGGGATATGGGTATATAAGTGAGCCACTGACTGTGACAGAGTTAAACTACGGACCTTGTACAACTTACAAGTCATTCTTAAAAGGTCGGCCTCCTTTTTGTGGAGCAACTCCACACAGCTGAAGCAGCCACTGGCTGCCACACACCTCGAGACAGATAATCCATCATGGTGAACCTCTCACTGCCTTTATAAAGGTACGATAAAGTCATGTTATGACTGAGTCTTTAAAAGGTCAAGAGGAGAAATTAGTGTGCAACTTTATTGTGGTGCATTTAGGGACATTCTCACATCTGGAAACCATGAAAACAAAAAAGCACTAAAAACAACAGTAAGCCATGGAGCAGGCTGACCTACTGCTGCACCGTGTGCTTCTCTGGCTTTACAGTGATAACAAGAAGGACCTGCAGCAGGTGGCAAGTATGGCAGACTCCCATCAAAGTCGTTTCCACTGACTGACTACAAAAGAAGGCCTGTCTTCTATTAAAGGACCCCAAAGCCTGGACATAACCTGTTCTCTGGAACTGCGAGAAAACAAGACTAAAAAAAATACTTTTACCCCAAAGCAGCCAAACTACCCCGAATTACCTTCTATGTAAGACTTGAGGTGTGGAACAAACAATAATGTGATAACAGACAATAACCTAATACCTGCTGTAAAATGATGTGAGCCAGTGCTGCAATAACATTTGACCAATTATCTAACAAGTTCTAATATTGAACAGCATTTTAAATAAGAATTCCTTCAAATTTATATTAATATGTCTTTAGGGCCATATAAAGTCTCATCTGATCGACAAGATGCGTGCAACATGTATTATAAACAAACACAAGAACATTTGTAATGATAGTAAATAGAAATTATATCTGCCAAGGGACGCTGAAACACGAGGACAGTGTATATATTCAATGTGTTGGATATCTAGTGAAGGTAGTAATTCCTCATACAACAGACTGACTTACTTATAATACTGTGCTTGAAATAATAATCCTACTTATTAACTGCTTGAATTTTACTGTAGTGTGAGGAGAGTTATGAATCTGGACTCACTCACATCTTTCTCTCTCTTGTGACAATCATTTCCCTACTATATTTACTTATTCCATATTCGAGCTCTAAAGACTATCTGAGCCAATCGAGGGCGAAACGGAGGGTACACGCACTGGGGAGTGGGGGGGGTTTAAACGTTCTTAACTAAGTCCACCACCCATACAAATAATCACAATAACGCGCAATTCAGAGTCAAAGTAAACTAACATATATGCACATGTTCAGACTTGGGAGGAAGTCAGAAGGATCCCACAAAGGAAGAAAATGTAAACTTCCCACAAAGTGAAGTCGACAAAGCCGGTTCAAACCGGAAACTTTTTTGTCGAGAGTACGGATGCATGCGACTGGCTTGTGATTAAACGATTTAATGTCCAGCTCCTCACGAGTCGGCACAAGAAATATTACTGGGTTAGTAAAAGGTGCCGTTTGAATGTCATGCATCTGCCATCTGGCATTTCAAACTGCGAGGTGAGAAATGAAGAGATGTCTGTACTTTAATCTAGAAAATGAAAATGAGGTAACATGCAGGCTGTCAGAAAGAAACTGGCAAATAATCGTTCCAGTGGAGTAAATTAACGCCACCATTAGGATATCAACCTGTACATATTGAGGCCTGCCAGCCAATCCAACATTGTTTACCTGAGCTGCGACCCACCCAGTCTGAAAAGGGGCTTTAGTGTGATCCGACCATGTTTTGCGCTCACTCGTCTCGCCAGATCTCGTTACGAATATCGGGTTTTTGTACAAATCGGTTTTTTCATGTAAAAAGCACCAGAAGTGGCCCCTCATTTCAACCCTTGTGGCTCCATTTGTCTCTGGTTTGTGTTTGATCAGACTAAATTGTGTGTCTTCATTGTGAGACAGCTCCATATTCGGTCTCAACAAGAAATCTAATTATTCCTCTCTTCGGTAAACAGGAGAAATGCATCATGCAGAAGGCAGCAGAAGCATTAGAAGTCAGACTATTTGAAGGAGATATATATATATATATATATATATATCTGGGATAACCTTTTTTTTTTTTTTTTTTTTTTACTTGAACAACACACGTTCAAGTTTATCAGAATATTTTGTTCTTCTTTACCTGTGACATCTCAACAGAAGACTGTGACTGAGTTTGCTTTGTTTGGGAACAAAAATGCTGAGTAAAGAAGTTACAGGAAAAACCACAACTACAGAAACACAAGTATTAGTTACAGTATCACAGTACACTGTGGTGTAGAGAATTGCAGCCGTTGTCTTGTGATGTGTGTCGTGTTGCCAGATTCTTTCTATTGCATGAACTAGAATGGTGGTCTTTCTTTAATACCGAGGGTCACACCACAAAACATCTTTCCCCCCCCCCAACACAAAAAGACCTGTAGTATCACAATTGTAAGGCAGAAGAAGATCAAGAACATTTTACAAGAACTCTCCTGCTCTTTAGGGAATAAGTTTCAGTCTCGCTCTCAATATTCAGCCCATTCACGTGAATACAGATGTGTTGTTGATATTTCTCGAGCTATATTATTCGTGTCTGTAAAGCCATTACATTTGTTTTAAGACCATCTTGATTATTTTAGCCTTTGAAGAGCAATTCTAGAAATAGTTCGAATTGAGATTGTAAGATGTGTTTTATACTATAAAAATGTAAAAATAATAATAAATTACCTTGAAACAGACAAATAAATGGTGAGATGTTTATATTTTCCCCTCTGTTATGGATTTATCATTTAAAAGCAGTTAAAACAGCTAAAACCTGTAATACTACACAAAGCAGGAACAACAGAGGTTAATCCAGGTTTGTGAAACTTAGTATTTGTCTAAATGCACATGAAAGCAAACTCGAAGAATGATGAGGAATAGGAATAACCCCCCCTCTGAAGGTATTCCGATGTTTGGTTTAATCGTCACCATGTCTCTGCTTTGGGGCGCGGGTGTGTTTGTGGCATTGTGGTGTTTGATGGGCTTTAGCTTATCGCCCGGAGAAGTGGCCCAGACCACCGGAGCCCGAGATCAAAGAGCCGCATAAAGCCCCATAAAGCTTGGCTAGCGCTGCAGAGCAGATAGTGACAGAGAAGACGCCATTTCCCTTCGTCTTTATATTCCAATTACTAGCATCAAGGCAGAATGGAAACGGAAAAGGTTATCTGAACCCAACATGAGAGAAGTGACTCTAAAGCAGCCAGAGAGCAGGCGTAGTCACTTTGATAGTCTTCAGAAGAATGTGGGTGTCGAGGTGCAGCTTACAGAAAAAGCCAGAATCATTACGTGAAATGTCCCGTAGCTGCACCTCGGTGTAGAGATGACATGTGTTTACCTTCTGCAGAGTTCTGCGTGTCGTCCTTTTCCGTAACCCCCGTGTCCTCCTTGCCCCCCTTGTCCTCCTTGTCCTCTTTGTCCTCCTTGCCTTGTTGCATAGTGTCCGTTTGGGGGACGTCTGTCCCCTGGTTGGCATCACCCTGTGGACTGGCTGAGACGGTGTCTGTGGCACCAGTGGTGGCTGAGCTTTGGGACCCAGGACGAGAAGTGCTGCTGCTGGGACCCTGGGTCTGGCTAGTGCTACTGCTGGTGGTGGTAGTGGGTGTGCTTGGTGGCTTCTCTACACTGTGCTGCTTGGATCCCATGGGGGACTGGCTTTCGTTTTCTGTGGCAGTGTCTGGCGGATTGTCCTCTACTTTTGCTGTGGCGGGCTCCTCCGGCTTGTCGATGGAGCTCTGGGCGCCGCCCGGGGTCTGTGAGCCGCCGCCGCCAGCCTCCACCTGGGTTACGGTTTGCACAGACTCCGTGGAGGCCCTGGAGGATTTGTCCAGGCGCAGGTCCTCGCTGGACACCTGCTCCTCCTCTCGGATGGGGGACAGCTCCGTCTCGGTGAAGACGTCCTCGGAGAAGGAGCCCTCGGTGCTGCGTGGGGCCGTGCTGCCGCTGTCATTGGCTCCCGGCTCCCTCAGGCGCTGCTCTGGGTCCTTCTGCTGGGAGGGATGTCTCTCTACCGGCAAAGGCTCCAGATCACTAGGAACATTAACCAGGGAAAATGTTAAAACACAAGTATTTTAACACATGCAGGCTTTACAAAATTGAAAGCTGTGGGTGTTTTTTCAATTTCTGTTCAATACATTTGAAAAATGTATAAGCACCAACACTTAATCGGTTAATTTGAAGATCAGTAATTAATAATCGATTAAAGCTGTAAAAGTCCCCCAGTGGTTTCGTGGTTAACACTCATAATAACAACATCCCTGGTTAATGTTATTAGAGGGGATATTGTCAGTACAAGTTATTCACCATAGAAATAATGTAAACAAGTATATGCTGCCTCATGTCCTCAGGAAGGTGTGGGACGACCACTGTAACAGCCGTGATTTTGTCTCAGCCACATTGAAATGTGTGGAAATTAGGGTCCAGGTTCTAACCACACTCACATGGGCAGGACAATGTTTATAATATCAATCCACAGGCTTGTGAATGTGTATGTTCCTGTAGCTTCATTTCAATGTACAGGGAAACAAATTAGTGTCGCAAGCAAATGAAAATGTTGCACATCTTGGAAGCACTCAGTGAGAGGTCGCACACAAAGAACAAGAACTGCACACAGTTGCATCCTGCAGGCACTTGTTGCTCAGCTGCGTGTTCAGACAGACAGGCAGAGGTCAGAGAGAGAAACAGCTGGGCCCGGCACAAAAACCCGTCATTTAGCCTGCACAATAATGGCTCCACGGGCAACACTCAGCTGGCTAAATACAGCTCTGATCAGACCCTGCGAGCAGCAGAAGAAACAGGAGAGGCAACAAAAGACGTGACGGGGTTCATGATGTGACACACTCTTTGTCGCCTGCACAGAGCGAGCTTCAGCTGTGCTAAAACAACTAAAGAACCCCCCCCCCCCCCCCCCCCCACCACCACCTCCTCCACCACCACCACCACCACCACCACCACCACACACACACACAAATGTGTAGGTGGAAAGAAGTGAAGTGGCTGCTTCCTCCTGTGTAAAGAGGTGAGCAATCACTGTAGGTGGGTGAAGGCACACTTCATTAACCCCACTGTAATTGCCCTTTTACGTTTTATTTTGGTGTGTGTGTGCGCGCGTGGGAATTTACCAGTCGGTTGGCCGTTGATGCAGCCTGACGATGGGAGCAGCAGAGAATCACATTGATTAGACTAAAGTTGCTGCATTTCTGGCAGACTGAATATGGGAGTGTGCACAATATCAAGTAGAAGAAGAATCTTTGTAGGGACAAATGGGACTGCTGGCATTTATGGCTGCCGGGGCTTCAAACACTAACATGCACAGTATTTGCTGAGGTTTTGCTTTGCTACTAAAGACCTTCTGCACACATTGCATCTGTGTTCTTCTTACTCTGGGACGGCCTCTCTGATCTTGGGGTCGGTGATCTCCTTGTAGATGGCAGCAGACTGCACCTCCTCCAGGGGACACATGATGCCGTACTCCTCACACCCGTGGGCCTGAACCAGGGGGTCCATGCGGTGAGGGTCGAACATGATGTTGTTGGGCGTCACCAGCAACACTCCGCTCACCGCACCCTGACAGCAACACGATGGGAGGTGGAATAAAAGAAGAGGGGGCGCGGAGTTAGGCAGAGATCCATCAAAGCTTTCAATACATAAAAGGAACAACTTAGCATGTTGCCCACCACAGAAAGTAATCAAAAAGCACCTCCCAACACACAAACAACTGAAGGCCAAATCCATTTCAGACCGCAAATATCTTAAATCAAGTAGAAGTTATTGACTGCTAGCGCTGGACCACTTCAGTGCTTTCATTTGGTACCTGGGAGTGAATCACCAGCGGTTCAATACCATGGATCTATGGGGGTATACGTGTGGGAGCAGGGCTGCTGCCCGGACGCATGCTCGTACTCAAATGTGTGGTACAACTGAATTGCTACACTGAAAATTAGATAGAAATCGTAAAAATAAAGCCTGAACATTGGTCTGATTACACTCATATTTATAGGATATTAGAAGTACATTTAACTGAAGCCGTTTTGAGATCCTGACTCTGCAAAACTCAATTTACATGTCTTCAAAGAGCCGTAGAGTCCCTGGTTATCGCACATCTGAACAACATTAACTCTAATCAGCTGAATCAAACCACAGTCAGCAGGAGACGCTTCTCTTAATGTGGCTGTCTACAGTGTTCATCCACATCCGCCTACACAAACAAGTATGTTCTGTTTCTTTCTTTCTGAATCTGGATTCTTGTTTCTCAAATCTTGATTCATAATTAAAAAAATTTAAACAATGAAAAATGGAGCAATGGAGACATAAACAACGTTCAATATTCTAGTACAGTGACCCTGCAAAAGCACTGAAAGGGAAAACAGCAAGAGTTTGTTTTTTAACCACGATGACTCATGAAGAGAAATGTGCATCAGTTTGATTCCAGTCTGCTGAATAGAAGTATGTGATATTTTCTCAGATTTGATCTGCTATCATTGTGAAAAGATGATGTAAACTACAAACACTAAATCTTTAACTTGAGAGACTATGTGTTGAAAAGGTTACTGAGAAAACTGCTTCACTGTGGAGTTTAGTTTCGGCCTCATGCAGTTACAGTCTCTTAACACTTACTAGCTGAATATATATATATATATATATTTTAAAAAGAAGGTTTTTTTTTTTTTTTACTTTAAAGCAGATGTTTAATTGAGTAGAGATTGTTAAGTTGAACACAGCACATACAGCCCATACGAAGTGCTAAACATGTGGTCCGCTGGCCAAAATCACCGCGGCGAGAAAAGAAAAAACTTAATTGCTGTTTCTAATTTGTTCACCTGAGGCTGGTCCGCTTCTGTAAGAGTAGAGGTCATAATGCAACAGAGACCTAAAACTGAGCAGCAGATGGCACAACGCTCGGAGCCGAGAGATCAGCGATGCAGCATTTAAAGCTCGTGAGCTCACATCATTAGAGTCAAAGCCCTATTATGATGTTTGGATTGTGGAAAATTCCTGCTGCTATACTGTGTGCTGAGAAGCAACAGGCTTTCAGTCTGCTGCGAGATTGCAGGATTATCTTTTCAAGTCCCACAAAAGTTTGAGATTAAAAAGGAGTGTATGTGGCACTTTTTTTTGGACACCTTTACATAGATATATAGAAATTTAGGTACGATGTAATTTACTGATATTAAATTGTTAGACGGTGGCAAAGTGCATTAGTGGGTTACGAACACCACCTTGGCACCATCACAACCATTTGCAAATGGTGTTGAGATGTAATCTCTATTCATTTCTCTATAGAGAAGAATATAAAATGAGAAATCAATTCAAGGTGAAACCAAACAAATCCACACCTAAACCACGGCGCTGAAAGATTAATCACTGTCGATTGTCAACTCAAAGCGTCCTTCACAATGCATATATGTGTATAGAGTGTAAAACACACAAGGATAGGTGTTGTGGAAACACTCGGCGCAAATCTGGAGACACACAAATGTGACGTCTGTAAGAAGAAGAAATCTTCTGCAGCAGTGAAATCAAGGTTTTGTGAAACAAACTAAGTGAACATGATTACTTGAGTGCCACTACAGGCAATACAGCAACAACATTACATCTGTAGAGGAACGCAGAGTGAAATGTTCAAGAAAAATAAAGAGTTATATAAAAATATCTGTATGAAGACGTCTGGATGGTCATAACCAGGAGTCGGCAAGCTTTTAAACATGGAGTTAAAGTTTGAAAAGTTTGAAAAGTGTGAAAAGTGTGAAAATGATCAAATTACGGCTCAGAAATATGTTAATTCCAATTAATGAATTTCTAGAAAAATACAAAGTTAGAAAAATTAACGTGTGGAACTTTTCTCAGTGCTTCTGAAACTGTTAGTTTCTGTTTCCGACATGCTGATCACAAGGATGCACCTGACACATCCCACAACAGAGACATACTGTGTACGAGCAGACACTCTGTTGACTGCCTCCAGTGCATTTGCTTCTATTAGGTTAAGAGGTCGTTACATAACTAAAACTATTACAACTCACTGAATTTACGAGACATTATCACGGGGTTTGGTTTACCGAATAAGCATCGCCAGCTGGCATTAGTCCCGAGTATCCGTCCTGATCAACGTGTGCAGGGTTTTGCGGCGCGTCTCACCTTGCCATCGGTGATGTACTTGCAGTTGATCTTGAGGAACTTCTCCGTGAGGGCCTCTTCCTCCTCGGAGGTGGATGACACCACTCTGGACTGGCGCAGGTTAGAGAACACAGGGGGGTGAACACCTTCTGGTCTGGGGGGGCCATCGGAGTCCTGAAAGAGCCAGAGGTGGAGGTGGGGACAATGGTGTAATAATAATGGAGAGTGTTAAAGGAGAAAAGAAGAATAACAGCATGCTCTGCATAAGCTGACTGCTGATAAGCAGGGCATGAAATAGATAAAGATTTATGTTTTTACAGTGGGTTGAAAGACGACTGTAAAACTGACAAAAGCAAACTGATAACGCTGCAAACTGCCTCGTTCTGCTGCTCACATGTCGTCTGAATCTGTAAATAGGTTTCAACCAAACATAAATAATGAGCGCTGGAGAGCAGACATGGCTCGGTTCACTTGGTAATACACAGTGAAACTAATTTCTGTCTCGTTTGATCAAACTAATGCATTTGAGTCCCTAAACATATCAACTGTATAAACGGATATTTCCAGCGCAGTGGAACAATCAGGTAGAGGGAAACCCAGCGACGAGCCAGAATAACACGGCTCCTGCGTTCCTGAGCTTCGCTTCAACGTGGTAATTAGGCACAGAAACATTCATGTGAGACCAGAGTTTTAATAACGGTGCAAAACATTACGCATGGCTGCTGTTATTTTATTAAAAGACTTACAAACTAGGGGCTGCTGACGTGGGCACAGTTTTAAAAAGTGTACATTTGGGATTTGGGTAAATCAGGATTTGCTTTCTTTCTTTCTTTCTTTTTTTTTTTTTTTTGCAACAATGAACTTCACATATCAACATAGCTATCAAGTAAAACTGCATTTTAATTGTTGGAGAAAAAAATAAGAAGACAAATGTCATTTTCACATCTGAATAGTAGACAATTACCGGTTATCAAATAATAGGCACAGGACAGAACACTGTTGGCGGGTTTTTAGAATGTAACATGGACGTTTCACAACTGTTAATAAAGATTTTCATTTTCGACCTAGTTTTGTTATTGTTTATGGGAGTAATTCCACTCTCTGTGACGGTTTTGAACCTGTTGTGACGCGTTCCCCACCCTGTTTGTGGCGGTTACTGTGTCACTTCATGGTTGATTTGTGTCAGAGGTAGTTGTAAATATCTAACTATTTGTTTTGCACGGTCACATTGGTGGGAAAATGTTATTGACGTATTTCACCCGCTTTGTGTTTGTTTTGCGTTTGGTTGTGCAAGTCTTCACATTTATGCATAGCAAAACTTTTAAATATAATTAAAAAGTTCATTGTATTATCTGTAATTTACACACTCATATAAACTAAGAGTTTCAGGCATTTTCAAAATTTAAATGTTAACATTTAATTATAGTTTCAGGTAAAAAAACAAACCTAAAACATTTTTTTTAAAATTCTAAGATATTGTACTTTTGATTTTAATGACTTGAATACAAATACAGGTTTTACTATTTGGTTGTGAGAAATGAGTGTTGATTTGTTGGTTTCAGCATGCTTTCATGTTTGTTTCTTGGTGTTTTTGCCTCTCACCATGGTTATTTTACATTTGCTTGTGGCTTTTGCTTCTCTTGTGTTCTGTATTTGTTCTAGTTTATTTTTTGCATCTTCGTGTTTTGCATGAAGAAGCTTTTGGTGATGGTTTTGCATTTATTTTTTTATTTTTTTACTTCGGAAATTCTTGGTGAATTAGAGCTTGTCCTTTAAACAATCTGTTGCACAGTCGTAACCCTGATAGTTTAAGATTGTGTAAGACTTTTCACGATCTGAAATGCATCTGTTTCATATGGTTTTGCATCGACTCGTCCTTTGATTTACTGTCCAAACGCTACTATTCCTCCCAGGACATGACATGATCCTTAATTCCCTTCTGTTCTGCTGAGCAATCTCCATTTAGAGTACCATCCAGTTCATGCAACGGAAAAGGGAAACAAAAGTCGAAGCAGCTGTATTCTTGATTTTATTCATATTAAAAAATGATCTAATTTCCATTTACCATTTCCTATGCTTAGAGGAAAGTGTTCCCTGATACAGTTTGGTGACACACACTATAAAGCAATCTTGCTACAGCTTCATGATCCAAGCTTGGTAACACTGCAACCGGCCACAGATGGTGTGTGTGCTCGGCTGGAAACACAAGGTGTGGTGTGTTTGGTATTTCTACCAGTGGCCTGTTGCCATGCGATGACTGAGCCACGGGGACAGACCGACTGAAGTCTGTCCACAGGGACGACTGGGCCTGACAGACTGTACAATGGTGAAAATGAAGGGCTGTCTGTGAGATTGAACCAGTATATGAGAGGAAGAGTGGGCCAGACCTGAGCAGACACAGCAGAACAAGCAGCAGATATATCAGCTGTGGTAAAGAAATATATAAACAGGAGTAGGTAAGGTGGAGCTGGAGGCAAATAGAGGAGCATTGTCAGAGTGAAGACAGAGGAAAAAAGAGAGAGGAGTGTGTGGGAGTCATCATTGAGGAGGAGGGGGGGGGGGGTGACCAGGAGAGGAGGACATGTCAAGAGCCGGTGGGGAAGTGAAGTGAAGAGCAGTGAAGAGCGACAGTAGCAGTGAAGAGCTTAGAAGGAGAGAGACTCGAGCCCAAAACAACTGTCTGCTGTCCTCCTGACACCCACCCCCACACCTCCTTCTCTCTCTCTCTCGCTCTCTCTCTCTCTCTCTCTGTCTCTCTCACGCCGTTTCCCAGCGCAGTCGACAAACAGCCTGCAGCTACTGACCCACACCGACACAGGCGGCCCAGACGCTGGCAGCCGGGGAGGCTGAGCAGGCCGGCCAATCTGTTACAGCCAAAACAAGCCTCTCAGAGAGAAAAAGACAGGAGGAAGAGACCAAAAAATGTAAAGTGGAGGTAAAGAGGATAAGGAACGGAGCAGAAAAAGTTCCTTGGATCCATGAGAGCGTCTCCTGGTGATGAACGTGAGATCTGAAGCACAGCTGTTGATGTCCGCACGTAGAAACGTAAGCTGTTTCCCTCATCTACACAACTGCACTTCATTTCCAGCCAGTTGCTTCCTAATTACTTGTTCAAGCTGGTTTTCCTGCTCCGAGGTTAAACATGAAAAGATGAGCAGGATTCTCCACCAGCGAAGACCGAGGGGGAAAAAAAATAAAAATAAATAAAAAATCTCCAACACACCTGGGTGCACATGTGCAGCACACACCTGGACTGGAATGAGTAGCTACAGATGTCAAAACATGTCCTCCTTCCTGGAAATGTATAACAAACACTTTCTCTTGTTCCCTGTAATCAAATCTGGAAAGTGCTGCGATGTGTTTGCGAGGAAATATCAGCCGCCGCACATCCCACACGGACCACATGAGACAGGACCTGCGGTCCATCAGCTGAGGGGAACTCTCACAAAGCAGGATTTCCTCATATTTCTTCAAAGTTATTTGCCAATATTACCCTGCTTTTGTTACTTGTTTGCAGCTTGTAATCGGTGAGAAACACGGGACTCACTGCACGTGGAGTTGGTGGGATGATCAATAAAATAGAAGAGGAAAACCTGCACTGTCATGTTACATAAGCAAAGCGTCACCTGACCTGAGCGTCCAATCATGTCTGCCGCCTCTCCTCTCAACCCCGGTGGTCCTTCCCTCTCTACCTGTGCTGCTCACCTCCAGCTGCCCGCTGGCTGAAAAATACCTCTCGCTTTGCAAATTGCATTCTCTATGTTATAGATCTGCAGGGATTTGTCTCTGTCGTTCCTCACAGGTTCATTGGAATCGAGAAGAAGCATCGAGCGCTCTCCCGTCGGTGTGAAATTCAATCTTATAACCATTACTGCAGCGACACTTGGCTCGCCATCACTCTCTAAATCTTTTTAGTGTGATTTTGTCACAAAGTCCTGTCAGATCAGCTCAGATTTTGAGGTTCATTTGTGTTCATACGGAATAAATCTTATGCTGATGTTGCTTACAGAGAACATGACAGCAGATTTTTGTCACAGTTTTGACACCTCTGGAGTTTGCAGTTGCTGCTATGGTAACACAAGCTGGCAGTTTTTTTTTGTTTTTTTTAAATGAATTTGGAACTATTAGCATTTTTATCATTTCTGAATAGCTTTGCTCTTTAAAAGATTCATCAAGTCCTTTACGGTGACCTTTTCAGCTATTCAATCCCGACTTTCAGTATTTAACCTGGATCACAGCGTGTTTGAATGATGTTGGTTTATCATTGAAAAAGAAAACTTTAATTAAGGTGTGTGAGTCACCCCTGGAAGAGAGAAGAGTTGAGCTAATAAATGCAGCCATGTGTGGGGGTGGGGGTGTGAGTTTAAAGTCAAATGACTCAATGAGTCACACACAGTGTGGGATAGTTGGCATCCCTGCTCTCTAACCCAGTACTTCAGGATCGTCTTTTATTTTTAACCAAGTATTGTTTACCTGTAGCCAACTAAATCAGCTTTTTAACCAATAGCTCTAGCTTTAACATGCATCTGTCAAAACATTTCAGTGGCATATCTTTTAGTTTTACACATTTAATTATTTTAGAATAGAACAGAATGATGGCCACAGGAAACATGGATCTCCTCCGGTGCTTTAAGATAATTATTTCAGCTTCAAGCTGTACAGAAAAACCATTTCAACCACTTCTCAACTTACTTCTGTTTTGTTTCCATATTTGTATAAATTGGACTCTTTTACACTTTTGTATTTATTACTGTGGGACAGAAAAGTGTTAAGATTATTAAACAAACTGTTCATTTTCATACCGTTGGAAAGATTTTGTGTGATACTGCCTCAGTTTGGTGATTTATATTGTTCGGCCACATCCTAATTCAATTTCTGTAAAGAATAAATACTTTAGGGAATTAGCTTATAAACATGGCTCACTAGCACTAAACACAAAGTGCAGGTGACGGATCAATACGGATTTAGATTAGGGGCTTTAAACGCCATCATCCTGCCACAAACACCTCACTTATGTGAAGTGAAGATTGCTTTTCAGCTTTTATCCTCTAATATATGTCCAGTATTCATCCTGCTCTGGCCTTCAAGCCATCCAATATTTTCCCAGCTGAAGCTGGAGCGTGGCTCTGTGAGGGATGATGCTAAACTCCACTGCCTCTTTATTATATCCAATATTAACTCTGCTTCATCCAGACGACCGAGGCAGTTAGGTGAGGTAACAGGCGGCAGGTAAAGAACAAACCTGTGAGAGAAATACTTTAATGAAAACACGCCGACTTCATCTGAACACATTCCAGGGAAGCTGAGATTTGTCCTGAGAAGTGACCAGATTCCAGTCAGTCTTGAAAACTCTATATATTTTTTTATCTTTATTTCTGTGCGTGTGACATGAAAGGGAGTGAGAGCACAGTGCGGCATGGTGAACTGGCTGCTGTGCTAAAAACCCAGAGATGAAAGAGTGGCTGTGCTGGCCTCGGACTGTGAGTAACCTCTCGGGGTGGTTAGAATTGAAGAGAAAAGCTGAGGTGAGAAAAGGAGAGATGTTCGGAGGGCCGGGGGCTGACATGGCCACCTGGACCTTGTCTGAGTGTTCCGGATAGGCGGATGAAGGATGGAGGACGGTAATCTGCTCTGCGGGAATCTGAGCTGACAGGGATGCTGGGAGGACAGGAGGCATGTGTAACAGTGTTAGATGACAGCTGTGGAGGGGCAAACAGAAATCAATACCCCTTTAGTTTTGAACCACGGACTCTTTCCTCACCCACATTAAAAAAAAAAAAAGAAAGAAAAAAAAGAAGAAGATATATTTGATTTCTGCAAAAACATGGCTGCTGTCCAGGCTGTAGTGACAGAGTGAAAGGAGGTAGAGATCCACACACTCCATAAAAGAAGGCGGCTCCTAAAGCAAGCAGCAAGATTATTCCTGTTGCACTACGTTAGCTGCATCGGTGAATAATACAGGCGTCAGGGACAACTTGTGCAGGTGCCCACCCTGCTTTGACCTTGACAGTGACACATGGTGCAATCAAAAATCAATCCACAGCTCCACCTAGTGGGAATGAGCACACACTGCAAGCACACAATGATTGGGATTCATCGAACCCCCAAAAGCAGAACTCCTTGAGTACAATCTGCACTGTTGTTGGTATCAGCCAGTGTTACAGTCCAACACCCGGCTGCAGCTCTGAAGGGCTGAGACACTGAATCTGTCAGGCTTGTTATTCATCTGTTAGCCAGTTTAATAAGTTAATCACAAAATCTGTACTCAGACATGGTAGGAATGGGAGGCGCTGCATGTTAGGAGATGGCACCAGATATAAATTGAATAGGTTCCAGTTCATCCAGCACTAATTTTAGATCACACCTCAGCGGAAGAGAGGACGGAAGGAAGAGAGGATGAAGGGAGGTGAAGGCGGTGCCAAACGAGGAAGAGACAGAGAAGGTCACAGTAGTAGCTGCACCACCGGGAGGAGCAGGCATGTGTGTGCGCCGTGTGTGTCAGTGTGAGCATGAGGAAGGTGTGGTGTGAGGATGTGCCTGCCCACACAGATGACCAGAGAGCAGCGACGCCAGCGAGCCGCCGGCTGCCAAATAATCCAACGACAGCAAGACCGCCAGCCAAAAAGTCAGCCAGCCACACACACACACACACACACACACACACACACACACACAGACAATCAGCCAACTATCTGTGCCGACAAGACGTGTTACTTTGGCTGCCAATACCAGCGGGCGAGCAGGCAGACCAAGACACTTCAGAGCTGCCTTATCTGGCCTTTAGCTCCACCACAGAAACACTGAACAAGGTAACGGCACAGCAAACGCACTTTCACTTGCTCACTGAAGTATGAGAAGTGTTGTCCAACACGTCCATGAAGCAGATGATGGATGCACGTTTGACAGCAGACAACCCGGAGGCATTTCATTAGCATGTTGTGAGTCTGAGCCGATTAACAGCTGGACGGAAGATTTCTCTTAGTTTCCAAGGTGGTAGCGACCGGTTAAATCTATTTTTGCCGAAGGAGAATAATACCTTATGAACTATGTTGCCTTGTGACGGGAAACAAAACATTGTCAATGGTACATTAGGGCATTTCGTCAAAAACAACCCATTTGATTTGTGGAAGTTTAACCCTTCAAATAATTTGTGAATATACACATTCTGTTCTTGTTGACTGTAAAAAAAAAAAAAAAGAGAAAAAGCAAAAAGATTTAGTGCACTCAAACTAACATTTCTGGTAATAATGTGCAGGTTAAATTGAAATATGTTACACAGAGACGTGTACTTCACGGTGTAAAGCCGTGGTTTAGAGTGCATGGAGCAGGTGTCTGAGTGCACTATTGCTAATTGAAAATTAAATGCCTCGGGAACAAAGCAAACACAAAAACCATACATGTGGGTTGCACAAAGGCAGATGTTGGCGCACCATCAAGAACTCAATCACCGGGCCACCTCGAACTCTCTTTAAGAGCCAGGCGTACTGGCACTTGTTATGATGCTGCTGCTTTTGCACTGTGGCATGCACACATCATCAATACATAACCACCATCGTGGGAGTAAACATATCTCTTTCATGAACTGCCCATAGAAAAATCAGCTAAGTTAATGTATGTTCAGGTTGGCCATAATAGTGGTACACACTGTATAAAGTCTGACAACCACAGATTTAAGTAAATAATCAGGTGATTACTGCTTTATTGTGCACAACTGACCTGCTTTAAAGATGCACATATACATCCTGCTTTTGTCTCATGCTGCAGGCATCAAATAACTATCAGGAAGCAGCAGAAACAATTTCAGCTCCTTATAGTGTTTTAACCCAACCTGGAGTACTTAAGCCCTGTGATAGCTTGGCAATCTCTCCATGGAGAAGACCTCTGCTGGAATAAGTCACTGTAGTTTGGAAATAGATATAAGATCATTGTATAGATGTGGGTGTTGCTTATAAATGCTCAAGTAGGATGATTGCAGACCAACCAAAAACAACAACGAAAGCCTCTGGCATCACCTCACTTTAAAACCAACATGTGGATGTAAGAACATTCATCGTTTATTTTGCGTTAAGCAGACTGGAGACGTTTTTTGTTGTTAACAGCCTATTTGGCATGTCATGTTTTGGCACGGGTGGAAAACTGGTTGGCACTGTGGCCTGCCAGCATGACAGATCCAGGTTCGGCCTCCTTTCGAGTTTGCGTGTCCTCAATTTAACTTTCTTCACGTCTCCTCCAAGGCAAAAACACAGTTCCTGGGTTGACTAGTTATTCACTGTATGTATAATAAGTGGATGAAGTGGTTGTAGGAGTAGGATTCATACCCCATAATACTTTGTCCTCTTTGCAAACACTCATGGGATTTTTAGTATTGAGGTAAATACACAGCAGTGTGTTCAATGGCTTTAATTATTTGAACATCTCATTGGCTTTTTGAACCTCTTCTGCCAGATCTGAGTCCTTTTATAGAAATAGGAGAAGCCTGTAAACGCTGCTTCTCTACTACTCGTCTTCATCAGGGTCATATAATCTATTTGCTGCCTGCACTGCTATTACTATACACCTCCCAGAACCATTCATTTTGATAATATCCTCATTGAGACGAGCGTGCCGAGCACCAAAATAGGCTTGTAATTAAAAGATGCCGGGGATTCTGGAGAGGAGAAAAAAAACAAAAAAAAAACCCAGACGCGGAGCGAGTTATTAAGGTCCTTCCTGTGGTTTAAAAATCAAAATGCAGCCGCATCCTTCCATTAAACTACAAAGTAACACACGTGAGAGGGAGAGACGGGAGAGGGAGGGAAGGCACACACACAAACATGCAGAGTTGACAGATACAGACGCACACTTTCACACACAAACACACACACACAACGCCTCCACAAACATTTGCACACACACAGTTGACACATCGGGTGAGGTAATGTTCCCTCTCTTCTGCCTTCCAAGCACACTTCCTCTGCCTGGAATAATTGCCGCCTGGCTGCTCGTCTGGGAGAGTGAGCTGCTCCCTTCATTAGTTGTTCTAAATATCAGACACGGCATCACTTTTAAAGGCTTAATTTCTCCGCAGTCACAGCCCCTCTCTCTGATCCTCCCCCGTCGAGAGCCGCAGAATACACTCCTGTTCTCACAGGCAATGACCTAAATAGATAAGTAGTAAATGAACAGGGCCTTTCTTTTGCCAACCGTGGAGAAATGAACGGACAGGGAACGGGAGACGGCATCTAAACTGGAGTGGAGCAGCGGCGGCGGCGGTCGACGCAGACCTGCAGTATCCATTTTCTTGTAAAAGTGGCAAAACAAGCCCCACGTTTCCATGGAGACCAGCTAACAGTCATATTTCTTAAGGGACCAGTGGGCTTCCTGCGGTGCTTAATGATTGGCTCATTCAGATGCTGCAGACACAGTACCTGGGGGAGATGGCTCGCACTGCTGGCCTTAAGAGCTGCGAGGACACGGTGTGTTCAGACCTGAAGTCCCTTCACACAATAACAACATGCAGCAGACCACCAGCTTTCCTACATGCTGCAGGCTCTGCTATTGAAGGACAACTGGGAAGGAAACAAAACAAAACAAAAAAAAACACTAAACAAGGCCTGAAGTCAAACCAGGAATTAATCACCACACAGGACCGAGTGACAGCAGGATTAAATGGTCATTGCAAAGATTTTCTTCCCACCAGTTAGTTATATTAATGTCAAGCATCTCCTGTTTGTTTTGTTTTTTAGAGCAATTACAACAGAGAATGAAGACAAAAGTGCAGGCAGCTTGGATGCTAATTAAAAGCCCAGACAGATTTTCTAATAGGCCCTTTCACACGTTCACTTCCTTCACACATTTGCATTCATGTTTGGAAAAAGGACCACGAGCAGCTTCATCCTCCATCGGTTGAGAATGAAGATAAACAGGCTGCACTAATCAGGCATGCATGAAAGTATTGAGTACTTCAATGTACTTAGACAGATATTTATATCGTAAAATATATGTTACATCAAATATCCTATTAATATTACTGCAATTTTGGCAAAGCGAAGCTCGGATGGTCACACTGAACACAGTGAATACAGCTAATCGGAAACTGGGCAAATAATTTAGATTTGTAGCTTATTGGAAGCTTTTATTCAACATTTTAAGTTAGAAAGTAAGCCACAAACCTCAGATCAGCTGATTACTAATGTAACCTGCAGATTTCTGCAGCAAGGACTGTCACAGTAAACATGTTATAGTAATTGTTCCTTAAAAAAATCAAAATCAAAAAAATCAAATCCAACATTGATAGAGCTATATCTGGTGATTATTTGTGAATTAGGTGGATGTTTTATAAAGATAGTGACTATAAGGGGTTTTATTAGGTATTAGAATATTCAATGTGGGGGTGGTTGTAGTCTTTGATATCGTGGTACTGAAGCTTTCTTCCTGTTAAAATGAGTTTTTTTTTATTACATTTTTCAATTTGAATCACTGTTTTATTTGGAGTTATACAAATAAGACTGTTACCACTTCATGCTGTGTACCAGGGTTACCTCACTGCTAATTTCCCTCTGCAACATGTACTCTCTGTTTATTTCTAAATTATTAGCTCCACTGAACTCACCTTGAACTTCATTATGGTCTTGACATTTTTAAAGGCGTTGAACATCCTCTTTCTCCGAATGTCAACAACCCGAGTCGGCTCTGAATGCAACGTCACATTAACAATGGTGCGATTGCACGCACAGGAATGAATCATTTCAGACTTTCTCAAGGACCATCGCTCAGCAAACAACAAAAAAAAAGACACGCATTGTTAGAAAGTGACATGTGTCATTGTGCCCGGCAATACAACACAACACACACACACAGCCCTCTCTGTCCTGTCCTTGGACAAAACCACTCAGGTTTTTATCAGCACCTCGTGTTGTCTTTTCTGTCCTTTACAGCATGAAACATCGTTCGAGGTGTTCACCTTTAGGCCAACAGTGAACAGAGCTTTAAATGTGACGGCAGTGGCTGAAGGATAAACAAGTATTTATTTGTGTGGTGTGAATATGTTGAGCAATCAGGAACTGAGACAGTTCATATATTGCCTATTTATCTTAGTATTTGAAATATAATTAATTTCTGGACCTTTTGCACTATTCATTCACTAAACGAGACAAAATATTTTCGGAGAATTGAAAGTGAACCATCGTCATCGTCGTATTTCCAGGCAAGACCCTGACGATGATGATCAACATCTACTGTGTGTGTCGTCATGACATCCGAAAATGAAAGCGCTGTGAAGTTCTGTTCATGAGTGAGGATGAGCATGAGAGGCGGGGGTCAACATACCGTCACCTTCTCTAAATCAGCTTCTGAGGAGGTGGGAGACAGGGGGCTGATGGGACTGAGGGAGGGGGAGCTTCCGACGCTGGAGACGTACTCGGGATCAGGAACGTACAGAACCTGCAAACACAATCCATGTCTGTATTTACACAGGCGTCGGCTTTGTGCAAACACACACGCGCACAAATGCGCGCACAGTCGGAGAGGGAGGAGAGTTGCACTCACACAGCCCACACACAAGTTTGACAAGGCAAATAACATGAAATCATGTGAGGAGTTTCATGCTTTTGACAAGACAAACAGAGAGAGGGGGAGTGATGGCCGTGATGTTGAGTCAGCGCGAGGATAAGCAGTGATGGGATGTTGTGTGCAGTGAGTTTTTAGAAGACAGACACAGCATGGTTCACAACAAGGCTACAACTGGAGATTCATTCCTATCTACTATTTTCATATCCAAACATGACATTCACTGTTTGACACACTGTCTGTAGGTTACCTGAGCGTGCTAAACACTTTAAGCTCGCTCATTTTCGAAGTGTGATTGTCAATCAAGTTATTGGCTCTGATTCTGCTTGATGGCAGAGCTGGACGAATGTTGGTTTAGACATTGAAATAAATAAAAGATGCTTATTCACTTGAATTATTGACAAATGACACTTAAGTATTATTATTATTAATATTGACAAGTGACAAATTAGGTGAGAAACTGCCATCAGTCCAATAAATATGAAGCTCGGAACTAAGTGTTCGATGAGTTTGGCTCTAACTAAATAATAATAATAATAAAAAAAAAAATAGGTAGCATCAAACCTAATCGTAGTTTTTACTTCAGTTGATATGTTAAATGATGCTATTTCTTTCCGGACTAATAATTAACATTTCGAATCAGTCCACTGAAGGAAAAGACATTGTACCAGTCTGAGGGAGGGCAGGGCATGCCTGAGCCACCTTATGAAGTAATATTTAGCTACAGGCTCTCTCTTCATATTTACTCTGATATTCTCTCCTGGTCCCTAACCAATCACCTTTTCTCATACATAACCCAGGCGAAATAAATTACATCCACAAATAATATCCGAGGAAACAGAAAGTGGGAAATGCCTTTGTCATCATAGGGAAAAAAAAAAAAACTAAAATTGCCCCTTGTGATTGTATACTCATATTGAGCCTGCAGACATGGTACAAAGTGGATAAGTATAATAGAAAATAGATGTTAATGCTATATGCTACTCAGACAGGCCTTCTGATAGTTTAATCTGAAATTAAAAAAGGTCAAAAGCGTCGACTGGATGAATGTGCCTGGCATGTACAATGACGTTGTATCAAAGCCATACTAATTAATGACACAAGGCAAGATGATAATTTCTTTTACGCAAGGTAATAAAAGTAGTCTAAAATGCAGGGACTTGTTGGCTGAGCCTCTAAAACGTATATGGTGGTTTTTTATATCTGAAGCCATTAAACTTTCCATCAGGTCAGGAATGACAGTTCTGTTGGCTTGTAATTAGTCCAGCTAAGTTTGTGATTTGCACCAATATTCTGTTCTTGGATTTTTAAATTCGGGGCAACACAAGAAAATCAGGAGATAAAATATACGAATTGAGTTACAGTTGTAAAGGTATAACTTGTGTCTCGGCTGTGAAAGCAGAGAAGAGAGCTCAATAAGTGCTCTTCACATCCCGCTGTTTGGACCCAGGTCAACTCTGCATTGTTTACAGAGAGCTGAGAGAGAGAGGGTGGGGTGGGGTGGGGGGGGTTGGCTTATCTCCATTGGACTGGATTTGATTGTGTTGCCAGAAAAGTGAGAAAATATCAGTTTGGATGTTTGTCACATCATTGTTTCTATTAAAAAAACAGATTTAGAAAATTGGGTCTTTTGCAAAAAAAAAAAAAGGAAACATCAAAGCCAAAGGAAGCTGGCAGTGTGTTTAGCGAGCTAAAGACGGGGAGCTTGTGTCATGTTGTCGGAACTGAGGCAAGATGGCCTCAGTTTAATTTAAGCGCCACACATATTATTATACCTTTTTAGAAACAAATGGGTCTTATGCAATAAACAGCATCCTAATGGGACAACTGATGCTGTAATTAGCAGGCAATTAAGAGAGCGATACAGCACGTAGGGACGTGGTTAGTGAGTCAGCGAGTTGCTCCGAGAAAGCAAGGGGGAAAAAAAAGAAAGAAAAAGAAAACACATGCCGGGTGTGAATGTCCCCTAAAAACACTCCCCTTTCAAGTTTTACTTCTAAATTCCCCCACATTCAGAGAAAGCTTAGTGGCTGTGAGATGAAAGCGGCTCGTAGTGGATGCATCATGAAGCAGCTCGTGGGTGGCTGTGGGTGTGAGGCTGCAGTGATGAAGCGATGCAGAGGAATATATCGGTGAAGGTGTGCACGGCGGCGGTTCACACCTGGCCAGGCACCACTGCTCTGGAGAACAGCTTGTTCAGCTGAACCAGCTCGTTGGGTGTGGTGTCAAACTTGAGCGCAATGCTGTTCAACGTGTCCCGCGATTCCACCTGGACCACAAAACAAGAGAGAGAGGACACAGACAAAAAGAAAAAAAAGACGTAAAAAAAAAAAATCAAAACCATACCACTGCTTGCGTTCGGGGGGGCATTCCCTTCACACAGGGAAGAGTCGACGACGTGACACACAGAAGGAAGAGACGGAGAGGGAACATCTGAGAGCAGAGCCGTGAGATTATTTCTTTAGAGGCTTTAATGTGGTTTGTGTTTGCACGTTAGATTTTGGGATGTTACGCAGATTAAAGCTGTCAGCTGTTGACCAGGAATAGATTCCCATGGGAGGCAAGGATGACGGCAGAAATATGAACTGACACAAATGTCAGCAGCGCTCTTGTGTTTTCTTCTGAGTCAATGACGTAGTAAAGATTTACATTTTCTTGAATTAAAAACAAGCGGCCAGAGATTGAACTATGAATGCAAACCACAATCATCTGTTTAGAATCATGTTTAGATTTTATATTTTGATATAATTCAGCAAATAAAATGCAAAAACAACAGCAATCATAAAGAGAACCCCCTGAAATGATAATCAATAATAACAACACAGTCAGTGGAGCCAAGCAATGAAGAGTAACACAGAATTCATTTATGTGGGCAAATCCAAAGGTCAGCATCACGCTGGACTCCTCAACTAAAAGCCAGAGGGATTCTATTTCTCACGTTGGATCACTGCAGAGGAAAAAACAACAACTTTCATAGACAAATTAAACAATAAATATTTAGTACATGTTCAATAATCAAAATACTTTGGAACACTGCATAATATATATGGTATCATATGTTATTATATTTCAATATGATATATATCATGTGATATTTCTGATGTTATGTGACTATATGTAAGAGAGCTTGTGTATTCTTCTTTTGAATGAATGTTGCTTAAAAAAAACCCAAAAGTTCTTGTATGTACCTGGTAATAACATCTTTTGTGGTTCTGAAGTGGTTCAGTCTCTGGTTACCAGAGTTGATTACTGGTTTGAGGCTTGAACTAAGTACTGTTAGCAAGAGCCTTAATAATTTTGTAATAAACAACTTATTTGACTCATTCAAGCAACTTATGAAACTTAATTTCAGATTGTTTCTTTAATAGTCTGGTTTTTCATAGGGGCCACTATTTAATGATAATATATTGTTTATACTGCATTATATCTCTGTGTAGTCCCCTCACTGAACACTAACATCCAGAAACATTAAGTCATAATCCAGGGAACTTTGATGTCATCAGCTTACCCCAAGAATGTGTGCTTGTAATTTAACACCAGCCTCATTATCCTACTGTTTGACACTATGTCTGAATCAGCCAAGAGATCTGCAAACTTGACTGAAACACAGTGATCACGGGAGCCTGGAGGCTGAACTTCCTTGTAATGAGTGAATAAAACATGCTGTTAACTTTACAACTGGACACCTTAAAAACGACATATGTGACAGCAAATGCAAAAAAAAAAGAAAAAAGAGTAAGCGGCCAATAAAGGAAAGCCTGGTGGAAAAGTCCTGTTTGGTCTTTGATGAAGGAACCAGGGTGATGCTGCAGTTGGTTTGGCCCATAAAAATCTATTATCTCTGCCAACGGTATTATTTGGGGCCGTTACTATTTTTGCCTGATCAAAAACTAATCAGCTCAGGGATGTGATACAGTTTTCTTGAGCTCTGCATGATTCATGCATATCGTCCTGAGCTATACTAATAGTCCTTACGAGCAGGCAAAGAGTCGGCGCTTCGTGTTAGAGGAGTTTAAACATCATGCAGACTGCCGTGCTGCTGTGGCGGCGCCCTGTGCTCAGCTGCATCGCCCCGCATTGTGACACAGGTGCGTCTGCTTGTCTCCACCAGTTAGAATCCACACAACAGAGATGCGCCCCACGTGTCCAAACTAGTTAGGCGTCTAACATGCCCTGTGGGACCTCTTTCCTTCCAAATAAGGATGACAACTATGTCAGAAATCGCCCGTGTGTGCGAGAAATGTGGTCTAAGTGAAAAAAGAAAAGAAAAAAAAAAGAAAAAAGAGCAAAGTCAGGGGAGAGAACCCCTGAAAAACTAGACAGGCACCGACTCTGAGCTGCGCATAATTAGGACGGGATAATAGCACTGTGTGTTTGAGTGCAGCAGTCATGGGACGGCTTCAGTCATTCTCAGCATTCTGTGTGTGTGTGTGTGTGTGTGTGTGTGTGTGTGTGTGTGTGTGTGTGTGTGTGTGTGTGTGTGTGTGTGTGTGTGTGTGTGTGTGTGTGTGTGTGTGTGTGTGTGTGTGGAAACAGTGCAACAAACACAAAAGAATGACAGCTTCTCCACACTCCTGACATGACAGATTGTTTCCAGAAGGATCTTCACACTCAGACAGACACTCAGACGGCGGCAGTCACAGGGCAGGTAGTTGAACGCGGGGAACAGGGGAACCAAAAGAAGACAAACTGGAACATTAGGAGCACAGCAGCAGTGCGGGTGAGCCAGTCACACGTGGCATGGCGTGGACCATGCCGAAGGAAGAACGGCACAACACAAGAGGGGAAGAAGCAGAACGTAAAGAGACTCAGAAGCCATGAGCAAGCAGCAGAAGGTTTTCGTAGCACTGACTCAAGCTCCAAAAGCAACCTTCTGTCGCCAGGTGACACCCGAGAGTCACTGCCACGTGAAAAATTAGGAGCGACTGCATCTTTCACTGTATTGCTTGGAAATGAGACAGCATTTCATGTGACTAAATCCTGAGCAAATTCGGAAGCAGGGGGATAAAGTGTGCGCAGGCTGGGAGGAATTCATCACGCAAATATTTACAGTATCCAGAGCGTATTTGATTCAGAAAGAACAACAGTGATTTTAGGATCATCCCCAGAATCTGTGGCTCTGAGAGCAAATCGAGCCCTCGGCAATTAACACAAATTAAACTATATTGGATTGTCTGTGTGCTTGAAAATGTTAATGAAACAGGGCTTGGTGATGAGGATCAGACCTCGGGAGCGGGAGATCGCATCTGTAGATCAGCAGTGTGGCGAAAAGTCACCTGGTCGGGAGATAAATATCACACTCCAAGGTTAATTCATTCTGCACTGTGCAATTCTGTCCATCTCAGACGAAAGACAGCCAATCGCGGCATCATTTTAGACAGCGGCTTAATATCTACGGCCTTATGTCATGCAGTGGAAGAAGCTCATGGTGTCATAGTCATGTGACCACACACCATCCGACATAATATTATGACAGTATCAGAAATTTCACGACTTTCATTACATCCCACAGGGCGACTTCTGCTAAGAGCTACAGCTTACAACAAACAGAAACGCAGCAGAAAACAATGCAACCATCAAAATGATTCCAGTTCTGCACCAAAGCAATAGTTAGATTTACACTGCGTGGAGACAAACGTACTATCATGAAAATAACGTTGCACAGAGGAGCAGGTAATGCACTTATAAACTCATATAATCATACACTGTTTAGGAGTCTTTCGCTTTAAGAATCTGTTGTATACCAAAATATATGAAGAAATCAGAAATGTATTCTTAGCTACTTTTAGTTCTACTTCTTCGTTTCAATTCTATTAGTCAGTTGCACAGTTTTTATTGAAAAAAAAACATGTTTAATTGCACTTTTCTTACATATTTAAAATTGCATTGTATAGAATTTCCATGAATGCAGTTGAGTCAAACTTTTGCGATATATTGTGCCACCCTATCAGTGTCATGAGGTCATGAAGTATCCCTGACAAGTAGTGGCCACACCAGACAGTCAGACTTATCAGATTCTCAGCCATTCATCTGAAATGACCACAATTTCAAAGCTGGGTGCTGTTTTTAATGACTAACCATCACGATTACTCAAACTGAATGAGGACAACACTGTTATCGACTACAGACTGACCCAATCAGCCATTTATTCAGGGGCTGTGGGAAAACCGAGACCTCTACAGGCGTCACACCGTCTGAGGGAAGACCCTCACATGAGAATATTCACTAATGATGGTGGAGCAGCCAGTAAGAGGCTAATCACCATGAAAGTACAGTGACAGTAAAACTGCTGGGTCACTTGTTTTGGCTGCAGAGCGCAGCTCATTAACTTTAGGAGCTTAAGAGTTGTGTGATGCTGAGACTCTTACTGGTCTTACTGTTGAGTAATTAAAATAGCGAGTGCTTTTTTTTTCTTCTTCTTCTATATTACGAAACTGGAAAACTGTCATCCATTTGAATTTCGAGTCCCCAGATAAACAAGATTTTATTTAGCTCAGCTCACCATGTTCAGTTCAACTATAACAATTAATGCAACTGAAAATTAAGTGTAACTGAGTTAAGACAAATCAAATTTAATCTCAGGAAACAGACTAGCTGCCCTGTAAAGAACTTTTTTCACCCAAACATTAAAAAGTTGTTGACACTTGTCACACTCTATACTGTTAAAAGGAACCGTGATGCATATACTGAGTTGCTCTTTTCATTTTGTGGAAGTGTGAATGTTGCCAACTGCACCCTGCTGTGCGCCAAACAAGTGGACCATGTCTGCTTGAAAAGTAGGTCTCGGCCTGCATGCAAACCAACTCCAATGCAGGTCAATTATACTCCAATGTAAAACTGGACCAATGAGCTGTAAACGCATCATTCACGGACTGTGGGAGCATTGCATTCTTGCATTTGATCTTATTGATGCACACACGGTTGCAATTATTGCCGTTTGGATAGCTTTAAACGTTTTATAAAAATTTGGAGATCTCTGAAGTGATGAAAATATATATCAACAATGCAACATGCATGATTTTGTACGCATCATTATTGTGGGAGTCGTGTTGCAGAAGATGCCTCCAAACAGCTGCAGTGTTTTGGTCCCATGGTAAAAATGCCAGTGACCCAAACCTCAGTGCAAATTAAAAATTTTATTTAAAAAAAAAAAAAAGGTCCATACTGGGGAACCTTATCACAGAAACAGCTTAAAAAAACCGTCAAATTAACATGCAAATGACTTCATTTAGTAAGCGTCCCAACCTGCAGAAATCATTTCAAGCTGGACTTACTTGTTCATTTTTGTCGTGCAGCTGACAGAATAACTGCTGAATAATTGTTGGTGATCAACAGTCCTGTCATTGTGGGTTATTTCTCCCACTTTTCTTTCTCTCCCTCTAATGAGATCTGAACTGTGAAGAGGAGCTGAAAAATCTGGGCTGCCAGTGTGCTAAGCAAAGCCTTACGGAGGGCTGCGCTGGCTTTGGATGTTCTCCTCCCCTCGGGGTGGGTGGGTGGGTGGGGGGGGACGACAAACTAATCAGAGCCGAGGTCGGTCACGCTGCTGGGGATACAGTCTCCCTGACTCAGCACTGTGTGCGACCCAGTAATGAACAATGCAGAGCCGGGATGCACTGTGCAGTAAGAGTAGGGTGGGGAGGCTGGAGCAGGCGATGCTGTGAGCAGGGATACACTGCAGATGATGCAAACCTCAGATGGGCCTTTGCCTTTCATCAACACCTTCATTCTGCTTTGTTAACTTTTCACACATGTCGTTTTGTACAATTTCCCAACATTTATTTTGTTTCCCCCTGCTCCCCAGACAGATTTTCTTGAAGGGCCAGTCTGTCAGGCAAGTTCAGTCATTCAGCTTGATTAAATGTTAATCTGATCATCTTTGAAGAACAAAATTAAATTAGGGAGTATGGTCCATATTTTCCAGTGTTATTTGATACCTCCTAATTTTCGCTGCCCATTCATCAAGCTGGAGCTAATTCAATGATTCGATCAAAGTTGAGACACAAAGCAGCAACCAGGGCAGCGAAGACGGGAAAGTCAACAACATGTCAGCGACGAGAAAAAGATGCTCATAAATAGGCTCATTTAGAGCATATTAGCTTTCAGGGGCCACATACACAACGGGCCGGACCAGTAAAACATGGGATAAATAACCTTTGCATACAAATGATTGACGCTTCCAAATGTTTTCCTATTGTTTTAGTTCAAATGAGTACAAACACATTGCTATTTTTAACGACGCTCCCTGATGCAAAATCCAGTAAGAAAACAAAATAAAACCTAAAACAAAACACAATCGTCCATTTGCAGCATTATTCTGACTTCAGTCTATATGTATTTTCTAAACTCTTTTGATCTGGCTCTGATGTTAAATCTAGCAAGATCAATCGGCAAACTTTCACCGCTGTGTCACTGATCAGATCAGATCTAAGCAATGAACCACAAACTGTAGTTTCTGAACCCTGTGGCTGGTCAGTTTTGGGCCAGGGGCTGCATGTCTGACACGTCAATCTAAATATCATTAAAGAGGATTCTCAATGGGAAGTTTAGTCATGAAAGTACGCTTCCATCTCTCATACAGCAGTTAAGAAAAACAGACAATTTGTCTGGAGATTTGAGGTATTTTGTATGAGCCATTGTCCCCAAGATCCTTTTGACACACGCCTCCCACTGGAAATTGCGACGTCACATGGAAATACATCAATAAGGATGTAAACATCGTATTCTAAGGAGTGCCCTTGTACACTCTGCACAGCTAAAGAGCAGGAGGATGTCACTAATGACATCCAAACTCATTTGAGTTGACAGACTCCTATACAACCAAAGTATTTATAACCAAATCCCGCAATGTCGAGAATTCAAAGTTTTGCTTTGTACTGAGCCTGGGCTGTGTTATGCTACTAAACACTCAACCACAAGGGTGTCAATCTTCGTCTATGTTGTTATTTGAATTTCATTACTCATTGTCTTTAATATTCAAATTATATATTGGTACATGGTATCAATTGACCAATCACCTTGCTCGATACTGGGCATAATACAAACCGGAAGTCAGTTGCAAGTTGTGTACTCCAGCCGATGATTCGCTACATTTTGGCAAAAAAAGATGAATTTGAGCAAAGTGACAAGTAGTGATGGCCATTATACACAGATGTTAGACGCCTTCGAGCAACCCCTCCGCTATTTTTTTGGCCGTCTTTTCTGGAAAACTGACCTCCCAAATGACGGCTGTCTGTCTAAAATCATGCCCCCCAACGCTTCAAAAACAGGATTGCATATCAACGTAAGAGCTGATCTCTCATTCGTTGGCATTTGTGCCGGTGAAATCCAGCAAGTTTCAACCTCGAAGGCAGTTCTAGAAAACACTTCCTGCTTTCACTCTCAAGCACAAGACAAACCAGTGAAGCAGAACCGCAAACAAGACATAAAGAGGACGTGGTGACGGACGGACTTCGCCTCCGAAGCTCCTCCGCCTTATAACTTGGCCATTAACTACTGCTCGTGCACACCTTTTGACGGCAGCATGGATATACACGATCTGTCAGCTGGCCGACTCTCTACAGGAGTGTTCAGACAACATCAGCGTGTCAGCTTGACAAATGTCCAAACGCAGAGTGGATGGAAGGTGTCGCCGGGATCAGACCCACATCGACAAAGTCTCCACGACATTGTTGGCGACACGCAACCGGCGTGTCGTTGCCACACGGACATTTAGATTATTACCGCCATATGTCACAACTGAGCGTTAATCATCCACATCTACTAAAAGCCTGGACAAGTTTGTGTTGGGGCGATGTCCTTGATACGTGGCCAGTGTCTCAAGAGTGAACTGCTGTTCCGTGTGATTAAAGCGGAGCCTCTTTGTTTATTTAGAGGAGGCTGAAGAGTTAATAATCAGCAGGGCTCTTACAGTGGCAGAGCCTTTCATCCAGGCGACTACACCAGAGAGCATCGATTCTCTCTAGGTGCTATTTGCTAACATCTCATCCATGAGCTCTTTATTTTTAGCTGTACAGTGTCTCTGTTGCTCTGCACAAAGCCAGCCTACAGGACCTTCATTCACAGCTGCTTAAAACTATCTATATAGATGCTTTCAGGCCGTGTTTTTCACAATAAAGTCAGATGTTTACCCTGAAATCTAGAGTTCCGTTCAAAAACTAAAAGTTGGGATTGAGTATGCAGAATTACAGAAAGTGCAGAGAACTTCAGCCCTGAATTTACCAGAACAGCCGTTAACATCCTGGGGCCCCGGACCTGTTGGGGGAGATGCCAGAATCGCAGAGGAGGCCTGAGGCTGTTCCTCAACTGATGGCAACTTAATTTTCACAAGTCAAACAAAACCATGTTGACACTTTCTAAAGCAGACATGGGAAAATGTACATTACGTCTGCTTTTGAGCGGGTGTGTCTGCCAGTGGGTTGGGCTCACTGTGATGATTTGGTAAATGAAAGATTGGTGAGGGGGTCCACAGCTTTGCTTGGGGGCTCGAACAATCCCAAAAAAAGCTTGGGAATCTCTCCATTCCAGTACCATATAGACAGCGCTAATCAAATACAGCCTTAAAACGTAAAGTTTATGCCCTTCCACTGTTTTGAGGCATTTGTGTTCTAATTTTCCTGCCCGCTGGAGGCTACATTTTCAGACAGAAAGCGTCGTCCCTCATGACAATGACTTTAATTGGTCCCAGGTACATTACAGGGAAGCTGTTGGGATTTCATGTCCTCCTAGTTATTGTAACTTAAAACACTAAATCGGTTCACATTCGTATTGATGGGGAGAAATCAAGTTGCCTTATTTTATTTTTGGTGTTTGAAATAAATAAATAAAGTTTTTCCAGCAGAAACACACTTTCAATACAAACAGTTCAAGATCCCCTTTCTGCTGTTTTTTTTTTTCTTTGCTTCTGTAACAAACACCTTATTTATTCCAGTAACCTAACATTGTAATATGTGCAGATTGTGTTTTAGAACTGAACTACTGAACTAAGTAAAAGTTGACCTGGGTTTTATATGAGGGCAATGAGTGCTCCAAACCCTTATATTATCAATATCATTTAACATTTTGAGACACTTATGTGATGTGCACTTGCTTCCTCTTTTACACCTTTAATCAACATCAATTATATACTACTGAGGATGCTTCCTCGTAATCTTGATAACATGGTAATGGACACTTTCCCATTTAAATGAAAACAATTTTACAAAATGTCATCAGGACACTTTTCTAATCCACCTTATGATGAGTCTGAATTATTTGCATTCTGATTTTATTGACATTTTAAATATCACCTCAACCTTTGTAGAGCGAGGCTTGCAGACAGTTTAAGGTCCAACCTAAACCTATGAGCTCTGCTGCGTGTTCTATCAAATAGCTGCTCTGGTAGGTCTGGTATCAACATAGCCAGTCGATGAGGGTATAAATAACTGGTGTTCAATGAAATAAACATTGGCAAAGCTAGGTGGTGGGCTGATCTTGGCACTGGAAGTGGTGTAATATCAGCACGATTCAAGTTTGCCTTTTAAGACTAATTAATCACTACATCCCCAGAAGCCAGTTGTATTAGTGATGCAGTTAAGATTCAGACATGACCGAAGCATCGAGGCGCCTCAGAAACGGTGCACGACTCCAACAAACCTCAGAGATGCAGTCATTGATCGCACTGTAACATGAGCCATCGCTAACTTAATAAGAAGGCAGAGGACAGGGCACCTGTAATTGTGACCCATTGATAAAGACCTGTTATTGACGCATTGACAGGGTGGATGAGAAAAGGGAGGGGCACGAGAAAAAGGAGAGTAATCCCAATTAGGATTATAGCCACTAATGGCAGCTGGACCCGATCGTCTCCTCCTTTAGATCAATACATACCCATTATTCATTCCAAATTGGGGATGAATAATTAAGCTCCTTCCTGTTCGGGTGATCCTCGTCCTTTGTGATGAAGGAGAAGGGTAGAGGAAGGCCATGGCAGCCATCTTGAGTGACCGACATCCAATGGTCACCTTGTTGAACAGGAGACGGTGCATAGATTCAACAAGGTCGGTCGGTTTGGACGGCCCAAGACTAATAGCTCCATTAAAGCCTAACATTAGGTATGAAACATGAGAACAAATCTATGAGTGCCGCTGCTAAAGGTCAACATGCAAGATACAATTCTAGATTTATGCTTTCCTGCCGAGGTTATTAAACTGTTGTGAGCATAGATTTGGGATGAAGCTTGAACAAAAAGAAATAAATCAAACGATACAAAACAGCCACAAATTAACTTAATGAATGGATTGTGTTGCCATCAAACTGGAAATAAACCTCCAGCGTAGAGTTTAATCACCCATAATGCCATATCAGAATAGCCATCGCTCCTCATTTCATAATGAAGGATGATTCCCTGCTTTAGTATGACAGTTGCCATGACGACTTTTTCGTTACTACCCCGATGGCATGTGTGTTGTGTGGCGACAACACCCTTGCCGATCGTCTGTGGACCTAAAGTTAGAGCCACTATAAGCGAGACGGCAGACAGTGGCATTATTCTGTCCTTTTCCAGGGTGACGCCGAGCAACTTTGCTGTCTCACTTTTCAAGCTCTCAGGAATTCCTCCGTGCGTCGCCCTCAGACCTGCAGCTTCAGACATTGATGGTCTTTCCACTGACTGAGCAAGACAGACGCAGGGACCTAATGGCACAGAAGGACCAGCAAGGCAAAAAATGATTCAACATAGGGCAGCCTGATATATGTCAGGTAAAATAACTCAGGACCGGTTGTGCCTCAGTCTTTTTGCTGCTTTTTGTGAAAAGGACATCCTGCAGAGTTGTCATTTCCATGACATATCGACCAGAGAGGTTAAAACTAACTCAACTGTCATTTACAATGTATTTTCATTTCTGACAATTTGCTTCAAATAATGACCAGCTACAATTGACCCAGGCATGCAGGTAATCTATAACGACTGCAGCACCAGATGAATGGAAAGATTCGAAAAAAGAAAAAAATGTTAACTAAAGGCAGACAATGCATTGAGGGTACCTTGAGAAAAAATTTATGTTGTAATACGTTTTTTATATTAGTACCTCAAACTTCTGTATAGTTCAGGACCCATTATAATAAACTGAAACAAAATGAATCCCCACCTCAACAATAATGTGAGAGGTCATTTGTGACCTTGATTGATGTCCTCAAATCCTGACAGGATTGACGAGGAGATTGTGGCACTATGAAGATTTTTCCTGAAGTCTTTCATGACATTTTTCCACCATAAAAATGAAGGCCGTTGTGACGTCATGGGGATAGAGCACAGGTGAGGAGTTTACAGTGACTTTCAATGTTGACTTTTGTCATTAAAACACTAATCTGCTCTTCTTTTATTGAGAGAGAATACATTCTTGTCAGGAATTCTGGAGGGGTGGATGGCAGGCGCGAAGCATTCATTCAAACTTTGTTGAGCAGGTGAGCGCAGCTGAACTGTGACACTTTGACTCACAGCTGTACCATTATTGTGCAGTTTGTGGTTAGTTATAGTCAGCAATTACACAGCAGTCTGACTTTTGCACAGTGGGTGCCAAGGGAGATGTTTTCCATCTTGAAACAATGTATGGAAAAGATATCCAGTCCAAGGGAGCACTGGACTCATCATTTCTGCTATTATTGAGGATCTACAAAGTACAAATGGCATATTTGTTAGGGTGCAGGGATCCTGCCTTGTGGTCCATCAGAACAACGCACAAGGAGGTTGCATTGATGTTTTACTTTTTCCTGAAAAAAGGGTCACTTTTGCAACGACATACTTCAAGTCTCTTCTCCCCAGCTTTCCAATCCAGTAAATTACACAAAAATCAAAGGGGGCTAACATGAAGGTGAAATCGGTGCAATAAAAAGTGCTTTTATCTGGGTGACGTATTAGCCTTATCTCTCTACCCATCCAGCTACCTATCCATCTGTCTCAATCGTCTCCACATGCACTCCCCTCTATCCTATCCTCCATCCCCTTTAACATCCCCATCCACACACCCCTGCAGTCCCATCATTTCTCCATCATCTATTGACTTCTTCTCCCGCTCTCAGACAGGGAGCAGTGAGAGAGCTCAAGCAGTGGGATACCCCTCTCCGACCCAGCAGTGAATAATGCAATCAGAGTGACTGATTGTCAGGAAGGTGTGGGGTTAAGATTGCGGCTGATGTGTGTGTGAGTGCGCGCGCTCGCCTCGTACACCTGATGTGTATGACTCATCTAACGTCGCTCAGGTCCTCTAACGTCCACAGTGCTTCCTCCCAGCCTAGCAGAGTACAGAGTATTTGTAATCAGTAGCACTGTCAAGGCAGCACTAACTACTTCTGTTGATTCATAGTCTTGTTTACTTAATATCTCCTCATTAATCATGCATGTTCATATTAAAATAACAATAGTCGGCTGCGTGCCTTTCTATGATAACATTTTTAGCAGAAATGTCTCATCAAGCCGAAGACTCTGGTAACCTATCAAATTTATAAATAGGTTATCTTGAGGGAAAGTTTGATAAAATTTGAACCAACAGTTTTATAAGCACTAAACAAAACTTTAAAATCTCTCAGTAATCCAAATATTGTACCAACTTGTCCAATATACGTTGACATAATTGGGTGGTTTGGTGCGGGGGCTGAACGATATCAGGTGAACATGCCATATGCAATACTGCATCATGATAACAATATGATTAATGGCCTTGTGCTTTTGGGTTTGTTCTTCAAAATAACAGTGTTCCTTCTTTTGGCCCTAATTCACACCAGTCAGTCTGTTCCATCACATGTGTGACTGCAGTTTCCATCAGCTTCAGTAGCAGTGTGTTGATTTGGTTGTTTTTGGTCATTTTTTCCTAAACGTTTGAGCGTTTTGACTTCCACCCTGTAGCCACAATGCATGTCTACGGGAAACTCCTGTCTGGCTCGAGCTTCACTGTGCAACTCTGTTAGGTGGAAAGCTGAATCACTTCCTGATTGCTGTGACACAGCTGAGATTTTCCGAAGCTGACTCAATGCAACTTCAGCACTCAAAGGTTCAACCTTCCTGAAGAACCGCTGTTCAAGACACTCTTGAATCGGCCACTGTCATTGTTGTCGAACTACTCCCACTTCACATGTATCAGTATTGCATGTGTCAGGAAGCTTTTTTTTTTTTTTATTAGTTTTTTTGTGAAAAAGTGTCCAAATAGAGATGGATCTTGTCAGAAGTGTAGTGCTCAATAGAAGAAGTTTTCATTTCAGTTTCAGGTCCTGAAATGCTGTTGTTATTTAAATGAACACTCAAAAGGTAAGAAAAGTACTATTTTTACTTGAAAATGTTATATTACAGGGCCTTTACGGTTCGCCAAGTGACTTCTTTGTCCAGATTTGTCACTTGTCAAAAGGCTGAAACTATAACCAAATACTTTGTCACATCTGCCAATTGAAGATCATTTGATTGTCCAAATATGTTGACATGCAGAGCATGAACGCACAGTGCACTGAAACTATTGTTTGCGATACACACTGTCTTTTGCATACTGCACATGTTGGATATTGTGATTGCAATAAATATTTCTTGGGCCATGTCACTAACCGAGCTAAAAATGTAATGCATTCCAGAGCTCTACACATATTTAAGGGCTAATATGAATAACTGACTCAGGGTTTATAACTCAGTTTGACAGTTGATGGAGTTGGCTAGAATGACTGCATCATGAATGCTGACAGCATCCTTTTTACTTCCCAGGCCAACAAATATGGTATCCAGACAGTCTTTCCCCTCAAAACTACTCTCCAGTGTCACTATACAAAATGTAATGAGTGCTCTGCTGTGCCAGATCTGCTGAGAGCACTGCAATAGACTGAGAGAGAGCGTGGGGCTTTTCAAAGCTCGGGCCAAAAACTGACGTAGAGCATGACTCATTATTAAAGCAGAATTCCAGTTGATCACAGGATAGATGTTGTTTAAGTAGACGTGGCCTTGTTAAGATGACAGTGAACTTACTGAATCAAATACTGACAGGCAGTGAAGAGTAAGGCAGGCAATCTGTGTACACTATTTTGGGGGCATATCTGCTTTTTTTTTTTTTTTTTGGAAGCAGTACACAGGTAGTATGAGACGATGGGCCCTTATAAATCTAGGCTACGAGGACATGCCAATTAGGAAGGTTTTAGACACACTTAGAGAAAAGCAAGCCTCTCAGTTGTAAACATCCATCAGAGTTTAAAAACCAACTTCTGTGTTTAACACTTAAGCAACAACTGTAACTGGATGAAGCCTCAATTTGTATTCATTTTTTAAAATACAAAACCTGTAAAAACTATAGAATTGTTGGACTCATCGAACATTCTTCCAACAAACTGGAAAGCATTGTTGTCCTTATTGGCAATCTCATTGAATATTGGCAATCAAAGAAATGAACAGCGATGGGTTTTTGTTTCACAGAGAGGGATGTGGAATCCCTGTTTATACATCGTTTAGGGGAAAACGGCAAACTTTTGTTGTGTTCAGGTGGTTCATTTGAACTACAAAGTCATTTTAAGTCCCCCAATTATCGCAGAGCAATTTTGAAGCGCACCACTCCCCATCTGTGTAAACAACAAAAACACAACTTTTCTGAAACAATCGGGACTGCAATTGTTTTTAAAACGTTGTCCTCTGAGCGTGAAACTTTTCTGATGTTGCAGACGGAGAAACAATGCAGTTTCCAGTCAAGTCTTGTTGTGTAAATAGGGCCCAAAACACAAAGTGAGGCACTAGTTGTGCTTGGAAGTACTGCAAAATATATCTAATAAAAAAAAAAAAAAGAAGCAAACTGGACAAAAAAAAGAAAAAAAAGGAATAATGGAGGCATGAAACAGGCCAAACCAAGGTTCAATGAGAACTTTGGTGCCACATTTGATTTTCAAACAGAACTTTAAATGAAATCACGGATTCAGGCTTTCTCCTCACAACCTCTCAGTGAAATAATGTCAGAGCTGGCAGCATATCTGAAAGATCCAAACTCTAATATGGCGAACTGCCCCACGCAAGAGGCATCTATATTGTCTATACGGCCCTGTTGCGTACTCCCTGATGATCGGACTGGTATCAGCGGTTATACAAGGTGCTGATTGGATGATCTGATGAAGGGCTGGATCATCCAATATCTACTGGACAGAAAATGATGTGATCTGGTCTGTGAAAATCTGATGTGGCAGGTAGTTTGCTTGCTTTTATTGTAACTTTCTGTAGCCAAACAGTCATTCAGAGTCAACTTTACAAATATATACACTCAGTAGCTTAAGCTATAGAGTAGCTTAAATGAAGCACTGAATTACCAGCTCGTGGGACTTGGTAGAATTGTTATCTCTTCTCAGTATTGTCTCAACATCAGTATTTAATTGGCAAAAAAAAGTTTTTTTTATTATATTTGTTGGCATAGCTCAACTGTCCTGTGTGGAGCTGTTAGAACCATTTCTAGTTTAACTACTTGGAGAAAAGCACCATACAAGTAAAAGTCCATTCACCATATAACCTAAACAGAAACACTTAGGTCGTATCGATGGTTATTTTTTAGCCTTATACTTCTTAATTATGTCATATGAAATTTGAAATTAAATGCACTAATGATGTCAATGAAAGAGCATCAGTGTCTCTTTCAGTATCAAATGTTAAGGTAGCTTTCTTATTTGATTCACCAATGAACCCTAAGTTTTGTCAATTTTAAAGTACCAAACTAGGATTAGGGAATCATACAATTCCCCTTAAATGGCATTAGAGGGCTGCAAAGGCACTAGCTTCAGTTTAGACAGCCCTGATCTTTGTTATAACTGTAGAAAAGTCCCTTGGTTTAAATGTGCTCAACGCAGTGGGATAACTTGCACAGTGCAATGGCTTTATAAACAGAGTGATAATGGCAATAGAAGCAAAACTAAAATCCAACAAAGCAGGGTTGTTTGCTACTCAGGGTACATAAGGAGTCTTTGAGGAGCCGAGGCAGGATCTAAAATAGCAGCCCAAGTGTAGCATCAATATAAGTGGTGCTGTCAACCTGGTGAATATTAACATATGTGGCCTACACTTCCTCAGCTTTTCATTTAGTTTGACTTTGACTGGCCGTCCTTGCAGGTAGTCTGTGGGAAAAGTAGGCCCCCTGCCTCCCACCTCCAGCTGTGCAGCTCCCCTCTCACTACTCTTCTGTCTCTCCGTCTTTCTGTCTCCTCACCTATCTCTGCTGTTCCCTGAGACTTCAAACACTTTTTTAATTGGATGCAGGTCAGCCAATAGCTGGACTTGCCTGAATGGACTGGTGTTATCAGTGTCTAGGCAGATGGGTTGCAGCTGCACAGGTTATTTCTCAAAACGAAAAAATAAAAGAGGGACAGAGAAAGAAAGCCTACATGTGAGGTAGAGGGAGAGGGAAGGTGATTGTATTGATAAGGCCCCATAAGAGGAAACCCTCCCTTTTCCTGTGGGCAGCCGGCGATAGATTATGAACTTATCTGCTGGAGAGTGAAATAAGGAAACATCGACGGCCGTCCCTTCGGTGGGGGAGATGAGTTTAAGATAAAGCTGCTTTTCAATCATTGAGACACCGTAAGCCATGCGTCTCTCACGGTGTATGCCTATGCTGCTCTCTAATGCTACTGGCGACCCTGAGCATCCTTGCTACGTGCTACAGCTGTATGTCAGGCTACAGGACACAATCATTGGTGGGGCTGGATCCATCCATCACATTATCAGCAATCTAGTGGGAAGATAATAAGCGGGAAAAAAGACTTTACAGAGCGATTGCCTGCGAGGACAGCATTGGTATGCTGGGTGGTTGAGCTCTTTCGCCCCATTCCAAACATAAAATTTTCACCAATTTGCTTCACCAATAGCTTTTCCCTCCATGTTGCTGATTGTCTGTGGCCCTGCTGCTCATATCAAGGCCCTGACACCGAGGTCCGGCTCTGACAAATATCCTGTTGAAAGGGTTTAAGCTGCTCCAAGCCTCAGCAAGGTAAACAAGGGGTGTTGTCAATCAGCAGGTCTTGGATGACTGACAAGTTGGGCAAGGCAGTAAAGGTGGAGGTGGCATTATTGAGGTGTCAGAAGATGAGGGTGGGGGGGTAACAGTAAAGCAAACAGGAGCTCCTGAGTGAGGAGCAGCGTTCATAGAGACCTGCTGGCAGAAGACAGGGGAAGAAAACAAAAGCAGGAACAGTGAGAAACAACAAACCCTCTTCTTCCTTCGTAACCTGGCTCCTTTCCTATTACCTTCCTACCTACCTTGTGTCCCACCCTCTCTGAGGCAGACGGCTCGGAGCTGAGCCACAGCAATCCCACTCCTCACTGTTGCCACGGCGAGAGAGGCGAGGGAAAGCAGTCTGACTGCAGCTGGATTTGAGGGTCATTTCAAGAACACAACGAGGCAAAGCACAGAGAGCTCCACTTTCAGTTCATACCAGAGAACCAGAGTCCTCTCTCCCCCTCTCTTCCTCACTCACTCTCTCCCCTTTGCCTCACCCGCTTCTCCCCTCCCCTTCACCTACAACAGCTAAATCAATAGAAATGACAACGCAGTTGGAAGGTCATTCGCGAGCACAGCGAGCTCTGTGGTGGAATGCCTGCCGATTGGCGGAACAGGAGAACGAGTGGAAAAACAAATACACATCCTGCCAGCACTCCTGCCCGCCTGTCCTGCTGATGATCCAGCTGGAGGAGCGGACGGAGCCGCTACAATTCCCTTCTCCCTTCCGATATATCAACATGCAAAATGGAGCTGAGTGTTGAGCTGCTGCGCTCTGACAGACGAGGCACTGTATCCATAAGATTCCTGTCAACATCCAGTGTCTGCTTATACACACACACACACACACACACACACACACACACACACACACACACACACACACACACACACACACACACACACACACACACACACACACACACACACACACACACACACACACACACACACACACACACACACACACACACACACACACACACACACACACACGTCTTTATGTAAACAGTTGGAGAATTAGGTACACGTGCTAGACTGGCAAAAACCACCGAATGCTTCTCCCCTCCAGTAATGAGCAATCGAGCATGGTCACACACCGTGCCTTCACAAACACACAAACACAACAATCCCTTCAGCCTGAATATCGAGCTTGTCAGAGCCACAGAAACCACCAGCAGCAGCGGCAGCAGAAGCAGGAGCAGGAGCAGAAAAGCGGCAAAAACACAGAGCGGCGTGAACATAGCAAAGAGCAGAGTTGCTTGCATGTTACTCACAGAATATTCGATGGTCCCTTTAGGTCTCTGGAACGACATGCGCCTCCCATCCTTCTTTTCAGGAGTCTTCTTCTGGCCGGTGTCTGTAAGCAAACGAGGCAAGGTACGCATTACATTCATGTTCCTCTCTCCCCAGCTTGTCACAAGCTGCCGTTATCCCAGCCCCGTGGGTAGACAGCTCATTCGTCAACAGTGAGCGAGCCAGCCAGCCAGCCAGCGATGTGAGCTGTGAGCGCCGGACCACTTTCTCCCTCTCTCTCTCTCCCTCTCTCTCTCTCTCTCCCTTGTTCTCACTCCTCTTCTACCCTCCTGCTCTCTCTCTCTTCTCCCTCGATCTGCCTTTCGCTCTCTCTTTCTCTCACTCTCTCGATCACACTGTCGTCCTCTCGCTCTCCGCTGCCCTCTCTCCTTCACCGATCTCCTCCTAAGCCCACCTCACCGCGCACTGACAGGCGACGAAAGCCTTCACCTTGCCTACCTTTCCCTGTCGCCTCTCACGGCAGACAAAAACTGGGCTGACCTCCATCGGGGCGCCGCCACTGCTGGTTACAAGCCGAGAGAAGGGGGAGGAGAAAGATTCAGACGGGAAAAACGGGAAGTGCTAAAGCTGGATACCAAGCAGGAGGAAAACGGGAGATGAAACCGAAGGGTAGATGGAATAGAAGGGAGGGTTCAGAGCGATGCGAGACATGCTGTATGGAAAAGTGACGGCGCAAGATTACGTGTAGCTGCACACGCAGCCTTCCCACTTTGCCTGGAAGGACCTGGCAGGGGTGAAGAGTGAGGTGAGGTAAAGAGAGACAGAGGGGAGGGAAGAAAATCAATGTTTTTCAGGAATAAAGTAGATAATGAGAGGGCGGTGCTGCTGGAGACGGAGAGACGAGTCAGAAGAAATGAAGTGTGAAAAAGATATGAACTTTTGAGGGTGTAGAAGATAAAGTGATAAAGGGTTAATTGGGACAGAACATGATGCAAACATTGGGGGGGGGGGGGGGGGGGAGCATGAAGAGATGGAGGCAAGAGGGTGGATGAAATATGGAGAGCCAGTAGATGAAACGCAGAAGATAAGATGTAAGATCAAAGACGAAGGAAGGAGACTCTTGGGAGAGCAGAAGATGTTAGAAAGGGGTCGACTTTGGTCTTTGACTTGAACACAGACCTGGAGCAACCGGGCTCGAGGAGCACTGTGCAAGGCTCAGCTGATTGGAGGTGTCGGTGCATGAGATGATTGGAGGAGGTGATTCAGAGTTTTGGTGACAGTTTTATGTTCACACATTGCCCTCGGATACTTCACGTTACTTTTTCCCCCCGTTTAATTCGAGGTGCTGCACATGATAAATGAGTCCCTTTATCCACGTCTTTCTCATCAGGCATCTGAGAAAGCTGAAAACATGAGTCATACAACAGTGATGCTATTTCTAGGGCTTAGGACCGCCAGTGAGAAGGGAGGGGAAACCAGATCTGCTTCAGGTGAGAATACCAGCCCAGCAAAAGATGTTGCGGGTTGCATTCAAGAAATATGGACTGATCAGAGTGGGACATCAATAGTGCTACTCGATGATTTCTAATACTCTCCACAACAGAAGGAGAGTCATTTTTCACTTTGACTACAGGACCTCCTGTTTTGGATCTGACATTTTGTTGTATTTAGAGCTGCTCCTTCATCTGCTTTGTGAGGCATTTGACATTTGGAAATATGAGAGGACAGAAATATGAGAGGACAGAATTAATTGAACAAATCTGATTGACAAACAATATGGAGTTGTAATAAATACATTAAGAGAATCTGCCCAAAGAGGACTCGCCTTATTGGGCGTAAAGAATCTACTGCTGTGACATCACAATGTGAGATAACACACGTACTCCTATACAGCCTAATTTTTGATGGGTTGACGCTCGTTTCAGTGGCACATAAGTAATCGCATAATGTGCAAAACTAGTCATCGGTGTTTGGTCACTTTTTCGAACACTGATTTTAAAAAATGGGAGAAAATTAAAACAACATTAAGTCATCAGAACAGTCACGGGAAAACGTGAATGAAAAGGTTGCTTTCAGGTAAAGATGCACTAGTTTTCTTTTTTATGACCTTTTCCATCTTATTTTTGTTTTGTTCCACAGAAGAAAATTAAGCTGTTGTTGTTTGTAGTATATATGCAGAAGTATAAAATCTATCTATAACAGCATTATTGTAATGTTCAACAAACCGTGATACGTTAACCAGTCTCATCCAATATGTGCCAGTTGTCAAGCGTAAAAATAATATTTAATTCACATCGAATAAGACAACATCTATGTGTTAAAAATTTTGGGGGTGTATGCAAATATGTTTGAAATTACACTTTTTATTGATCTGATGTCTGCAGTTCCCACCAGCAGCATTATTTCTTATGTCATTTTGCCTTCTGACCGTTATCACCAGCTATGATGTAATGTTGAAATAATGAAGTGAAATAGGAGCCGTTGTGAACACCATCTAGGGTAGCCGGCTTCCGTCTAATTGGCCAACCACTGTATGTTGACATGCAGAGCATGACTGCAGTTGAGTGTTTTGCAATATGCATATTGTGAATGTTGACAATAACCTTGCGATACATCGTGCAGCCCTACCAAGAAGAAGTACTCTGGCTTCACCCAGAGCCAGTTTGGATCAGTTCCAGCGAAAACCCAGCATATTGATTACCACAACAAAGCAGCAGTGAAAGTGTAAACTGTTTTCTTTTCCTCTCTCCAGTCTGCGTGATCGTCATGTGACACCCTAGAACTGTCTGCACAGACATCTTTCATCCATTCGTTTTGTCTTATCTCACACAAGTCGTAGATAACAAGTGTCCTTCACTGAATATAAAAGGGAACGTTGTTGGAAATTCTATTTTTTTTTTTTGGTTTCCCATCTCCGCCCAGCCAGAATGGTGTTTTAACTAACCTTCAGTATTATGAAAAAGTACAGATAAGTAGGTAATGTAGATCAAGAACACCTTAAACTTTGGCTGTACAAACTGTGGGTGTGTGTCGAACCAATTATTCAGCACCCAAATGAAAACCTTGAAAGGATGATTGCTTTCAGTGGGAAAATGCAGACCGGAGCTGTGGATTGTACACAACTGGGTTTGTGTTGCTATTTACAGGCGACGCGTCACAACTTTCACGCTCTCCCGTTATGAACTATAATCTGGTGTGTCTGTTTAATTGCAGGTCATGCCAGAGCGACAGACTGCATTCCGACACATTTAGCAGGCGGCCGCAGACGTGTTGATCTGCTATGCTGGCTGCACAACTGCAATGTGGTTAAAGGTTTTGTTGCTGCCGGACACATGCAAAGCTGTAATCACTAAACTGAGCAGGTTAACCCAAGATCCCGCTTCCAAACAATAGAGAAAAAGATAATGGGAAGAAGAGAGAGAATAGCAGATATGCATTAGCAGCTGCAGGGGTGTTTGCACATGGTGAGCCGGTGATTGGTCTAAAATTAAACCTCAATCAGGATGGTGGCACAAGAAATGGGCATTTTATTCACACTCCAGACACGGAGAGGAGCAAAGCGCCAGGGCACTTTCAATAACAAAGGCTCTGGTTTCATCCCACTCCACAGGAAATCGGTGGCATCTGCTGTCTCTATATAAGCCCTGTTTCTATAGAAGGATTCTTCTTCTTAGGTCCCCAAATCACAGCCTGCCTGTTTCATGTTGTCTGTTATGCATTGGAATTTTGATTTTCAGTCAAGCGTTTTGTTTCACAATCAATATGCAAACAGATACCACTGAGCTGAGTTGGATATTAAGAGCTTGCGCTTATGTGCCGCGTTGGGAAAATCTGCTGAGCCGACCACACAAGCTGGCAGGTAAACTAAAGTATTGGGGACAAGCCTACAGAACAAGACACACACAGATGTAATAATTTAATGAAATTCAAGCTATTTTGGGGTCCGATTCCTCTAAACCTTCTGAACTGACAATATCATGTTCATACAACTTGATCACTATTTGGAATGAGGATCACAAGTCATGTAAATATGTGATCCTTCAGTGTTTCCTAACTTTTATCTGGTGTTTTGTTGGGATGAGTGGAGTATGTGCTTTGCTATTAAAAGGCCAAACCATCTTGTTCGGAGCTTCTCCCTTCTCATCCTTCCTGGACAAAACATGTTTTTTTTTTTTTAAATCATTAGATGGTATCTCAGTGCAGAGAAGTTGGAAAGATTTCCCAGCAGTTCTAAAATCAACTGCATTGAAGACTTGTGGGATCAGCTTGAGCAGAATATTTGACCGACTTGTGTCCAGTGCTGGTAGAAGAATGGATTCCTCCCCCCGCAGTGTGTGAGCAGGCTGGTGCACACCATGAGGAGGAGGTGCCAGGCTGTTGTGGCTGTGAATAGTTCTTCCACATGCTACCGAGGCTCCCATTTCTTACAATCATAAATTGACAAATTGCCAATATGTCTTGTTTCATCAGACCAAATGCATCAAAAAAGCCAACAGCGGAATAAACCACATACCCCGATCTGCTGCTCATCCCACAAATGCACGTTCAGTACAAACGTTGCACATTTAGAAGGGAAATAAACCGCAGTGAAAGATTTACTGCCAAAGAGCAGTGCTACAACAACAAAAAAACATATTGCTCAACACAAATTTCCAAACTGGGTTTGTTAAAATGAAAACACAAATGTTAATGCAAGATTTTAAACTGTGCAGATGGACCGACTTCGACTTCAGACCCTGACACGGTGAGAGAAACAATGCAAAGCATCACCGGCTACTCTAAACGCCACCACAAGCTCATGTCCAGTAGTTCCGCTGATTACTTTAGCTGAGACACTGAAAGGCATCGAGAAATAAAAACACACCTTTTGTTTATGCTGGCCTGCAAACCATCCTGAGAGGTCACGCCTTCTGCTCAACTAGAAACAAACTACAACAACAGAACATCCAGACAGGTTTGCAGTGGAGACAGTGAAGCAGCATGTATCAGTGAAGGGAGAGTCCACAAGTTATTCATCTCAATTCATTATGAATTAGAGCTGGCGTAGGTGGACTTTTCTCCTTTTACTCCCACCTGCGTGCTTCGCTAAGGTTTAAAGTGTCTTTGTGGGGGTCGGTGACATAGAAACTGCTGAACCCCCGCTGAGTGACATATTTCTGAAAGGAGGCATCATGAGGATAAAAGAAACACTAAAACAGGTTATTAGATCACACAGGAATCTGCTGGATGCTATGAACAGTAGGTCAGGGCTGGATTAAAACATGTTTTACTTCAACCTCTTCAAAAAGTTCTGCGTGTTCCTCAAATTAATTAGAAAACACAAATGAAAGAGGCCTCAAAGGAACATTTCATTCAACAAGCAGTTTAATACTTAACAGCTCTTATGAGGACATCACTGTGAAAAGCTTGCAAGGAGCAAAATAACAGTAAAAAAGCTTTTTAGATATTTTTGAAAGGGTTCGTTGAGGTGGGAGTGCATTTATAATTAGTTTGAGTTCCGTGGTGAGGATTGAACAGGAAAGGTTCATTGTTGCATTTTGAGCCTGCTTTGGTTTCAGTTCATGTTAATATTTTTAGAGGCCAAATTCTGAAATGAAATTGGTTGGATGAATAAACTTCTCAAAACCCTCTTTTATTTGTACCACTTGATACACCAATATGATAAAATTACTGTACTCAAGGCCATTCTGTGTCAAGAGATGGTCCCTAAAAAACTGTTTTCTTGGAAATAAAAATCATCTATGAAAGTACACAAAGGTGCAGACTACACTTTCTTTTTCCAGTGATTAGAGCTTGTTACGACGCCGGCTCTGCTAAGAGAAGGATGTAGATGCAGGAAGTAACATCAACCAGTGAGGTTGGGTGAAGTGAGGGTTTTATTGGTAGTTCTTACATTTACAATAATCAAACAGAACCCAAAAGACACAATAATACAACAAAGGAGGGCCAAACTGGTAATGCCCAATAACTAGACAGTGGTTGATTTATTATAACAAAAAGGCAGCTTCTTCACTAGAAGGCCGTGAACTAATTCACACAAAAACAAAACAGCTGGTGCCGTCACCAAGATGTTGTACGACGAGTGCTGTTGACCAAAGTTTAACTCACGCACAGAAATCGAAAGGTTCGAGTGGAGCTGAGTTCAAAAGATCACACAGCAATCGAAACACACACCAAGGTTCTCTGGGCAGACTCAACAGACACCGCCTGCATCAGCCGCCCTCGGGAGTGCTGCTGGAGCTGGTTATATAGTCTCAGCTGGTGGGCGGAGCTGAGCCAATCAGCAGTCATTTTCCAATCAAAGTGCTCCACATCTGGACAGGAGGAGGAGGAAGCCGGTGAGGATACCTCCTGTCAATCAGAACACTGGAACAAACACACACACACACATAAGCCTCGTTTCCACAGTGCCCCTTGGTGCCGGTGCCGGTCGGGTGGGGTCGGCTATCCGTAACCAGACCCATATCAGTGCCGCGTTTCCATTACACGGGGTTCGGTTTGAAATGTAGGCGGGGTTATGAACGGTTGCGTAATCACGCAGGATGTGACGCCATTACGCGTGGACATGGTTACCAATGGTACCGGTTGGTAACAGTTCTGAGTCAGTGGAAACACACTACAACCGGTTCCGACCTGACCCGTACCGCCACCAAGGGGCACTGTGGAAACGAGGCTTAAGTACATATGGTTTTTATTGTGTGAAGCATTTTTGGGCGGCATGATTCGGTTGGTAGCGTGGTTATCTCCCAATCGAAGGTTGCAGATTCAAATCCCACCTGCCCGCATGCCAAAGTGTCCTTGGACAAGACACTGGACCCCCAAACCGCTCCCTTTGGAGTCACAGCGCCATGCATGGCCGCAGCCTCCAATGGTGTGTGAATGGGTGAATGTGATGAACAATGTAAAGCGCCTTGGGGCTGCTCACGCAGCTGTAAGGCTCCATATCAGTGAAATCCATTTACCATTTTGCCCTATTTTTAAATAGGGCAGTAAGGTTATTCTTCTATAAATCCTTCATTGAGAGTGCAAATATTGATCTTTGACAAAAAAAAAATAATTTGCCCTGAAAGAGTCATTTGGTAAAGGTAGCACCCATACTTTCCAAGGTGGGTTTTTGAGATTCGCTATCAACTCAAGCTGATATTTTGTTTATGTGAATAAACTGTCACTTTATAAGATTTGTGAAATATTGCACTCTTTCTATTCATGTTTCACACATTTTCCCAATATTTCTGGAAGTTGGAGTTGTGATATTGCGAACGAAAGGTTCCAAAACATGTGGACCTTTTCATGCAAAACTCTACCTAAGCAAGGGGAACTGAGCGATGCCGGACATGAGCTCAATGCAAATGCTACTGTACTGGACGACATAAACATGCTGCGCCCTGTGCAATCTGCCGAGTATGAATCACGGGCGATAAATATATAGTCCCCCTCACTTTGTACACAGCAATGACAAACTGAAGCATGCAGGGAAAAGGACAGTCAACAACTCTCTGACTAACATTCCCTCATGGTCTGGTAGCATACACAAGCAACCAATTTCCCTCCGCTACCTTGTTTTCCCTGCCTGCGGGCTATGTGCAGCAATCCCCAGTTGTTATTTTTAGAAACCCCTCTCAGAAATAGTCGGGGAGGCAAGAGCTCCTGCGCCACAGCCTCGGCCAGCAGGTGCTACGCGGGACTAGTTAACTGAGCTGGAGACTTTCTTCAAAAGTTGCAGGCAGCGGGGCTTAGTGGAGTGTGGTAAACAGAGGACGGACACACTGAAAGAAATCCCTGCGAGAAATAATGTGATCAGCATGCAGCACACCGGGGTTTTAGCAAAGACAATGTTGCATGTTGGTTTAGAACTCATTATGAACAATACATTACAGCATAATGTTCAATCTAAGCTTTAACACGGAAGCAGTCAGAGTCGAAGCTTGAAAGCTGATGGAATGTTTCATACGACGGGATGTAGTTGGTGTGGTTTTGTTTAACGCGAGGGTGTTCAAGTCATTTCAGTTCAGTGGCCACATGCAGCCCGATTTCATCTTGAGCAGGCTGGACCTGTAAAACAGTACCGCAATAACTTTTAAACTCAAAACTTTTTCTTTGATGTGGCACAGAGAGAAAAAGCCTCTTACTTTTTCCAAATCTGAACAATTCGTACCAAACTTTACAACTGGTGTGAATGCAAGCAGTGTTAAGAGGACCTTGGTCAAAAAGTAGAGTTGAAAAACTACCAGGGAAACATTTAAAATTGCTTTAAGCTATCCACAGAGGAGCGTGAATGTGTGTACAAAATACCCTAATATCTTGTAGGCTCGCAAATATTTAACTGAGGATGAAACTCATTATGACTCATCCACTGACGACAACAAAACTTGAAACACCCTCCAACGTGTTAATCTCCAATTTCATTTGGGCTCAGAATGTTTTTCAAGATTGTGAATAAAACACTGACTAATCAGTCGATGCAAAAATAGAAGTGACTCATTAGCTCCGACCATGCTCATTGAAATAACTCCATCTTTGTGCCGCGTAGTGGAGGCATTAACAGAACGAGAGAGCGCCATTGTGAGCATCTATTAAATAAGCGTCGACCTCGACATCTATTGGCATTACAAGAAATGAACAGCATCAGCAGCCCTCTGGCACAATTTATGATCGCTGGCGAAAGACAGAAATACCAGAGGCGCGGTGTGAAAATAGAAATAACTCGCAAGATGCTTAAATCAAAAAAAGCCAATATGAAGGTCAGATGAAGAGATAATAGGTTAGTTTTGTGGCACAAAATCTTTGCCATTTGCTTTTCAGGCGCAAGAGAAAAATGTGTTTTGACACAGACCGCTCACACACACACACACACACACACACACACACACACACACACACACACACACACACACACACACACACACACACACACACACACACACACACACACACACACACACACACACACACACACACACACACACACACACACACACACACACACACACACACACACACAGCAAGATCTACCACAAGTCCAGAGTGAGGAGGTGAGGAGGAGCACAGAGCTCAGGTCCAAAAGTGAGTTTGTTGTGGATGAAATGAAGTCCGATCAGTCAATACCCATGAAGCACCGAGCACACTCAGATATTCAGCGCATTATATTTCCCTCTGTTTTATTTGAGTGACAAACTCTCAGCCACTTAGGTGGACATGCCGACTTTATTACAGCCGAGCGCAGCAGCAAACGTTCAGCACTCTCTTACCTATGTGCAATCATCTGGAATGTATTGCCAGGTACAGCACAATGTAGTAGAGTGTGCTGTCATATACTATATGGGAAGTATGAATAGGGTTTGATGGAGAGAATTTGATGCTGATAGTTTGTAGATAAAGTCCTGCTGATACCAAGACCTGAGTGAACACCACAGAAAACACAAGTGTCTCACTTGGTGTTGGGCCGGGCCGCTGCAGTCCCCACTGGACGCTTTCATACATGCTGATCCGACGTGTGGTCAGTCATATAAGACTTTCCCCGTTTTGGAAAAAACTCTTCCAAAGTTTCAGTAAGTAGTTTTTTTATTATTTGTTATTGGCATTTATGATTTAGTTTTAGTTATTGGTGTGATTCCTGGCCCTTCAGTAAACCCTCTTGTAGTACAAAGTGATATTACATTAACGAACAGGCTGGGGATAGGACGATGGTTGATTAGAAGTTAGTAAACATAAATACAGCACGACACACAAAAAGCTTTGAGATGCCTTTAACACATTACACTATGTTAAGGGTTTGAAGTTATACGGTATATTTACAAGACTGTGGCCGTGGTGGCCCGGTGGATGAGGCAGAAAGCTCCTAACCAAAACTTTGCCGGCTCGAAGCGACGCGCTGACGTGTCACTACCGCGGGTCCGTGAGCCCGGCCCCTCAAGCCGCATTAAGGAAACACATTCAGCACAACTCAAACTTGTTCCAAATCAAACATTTAGCTCTGCTGCCAAAACATACAATTCACTTAATACTACTTTAATGCCTGCATTGCAATGAAAACAATTCACAGCTCTTAATGAGAAGATTCAACATATACTTTTTAAATCCTTTCAATATGTTTAATCAAAGTTTGTGTTGCAATAGCATCACAGGGAGCCAGCATTCCCTGTTCACGGAGAGTCTCAGGTTGCAATTACATCAGTATAAACAAGAGTAAGTGGCAGCATTAAATTATAAAAATAAGAAGTCAATGCTACATTTTGAATGCGTTGAAACGCACACAAAATATAATGCATAACACACAAAAAAAAATTACACAAATCATATACTTTTTTTAGTTACATAAGTTTAGAACACATTTTAGAAATAAAAAAAAGGACTGTTTGTTTATTTTTTAATGTCTTTAAACTGCATGAATAAAATCAACCTCTTCAATTACTTACTACTTGTATTAGTTCTAAGTTGTTTGCAAGATAAAAGTAATGCATCATACAGACACCAAATGTCAACTTTTTTAATCAACCACCCCTGCATGACTTATGAATGCCACTTAAAAAAGGGGAAAAAAAGTGCCGACAGTGCTGTATGAAAAGAAGAGGCCGTTACTGCTGGGTAACCCTCGTGCTGCATTGAGCTCCATTGTAATGAATATAGGAGCGTAGTGGAGCTGTCGTCCTGCAGCACAGAGAACACAGTGTGACAGGCAACATCCCTTTGCCAACACTCTCAGTACCACTCAGCTCTATATTACTCCACCGGCCTCCACGCACCGGACCATATACCACTCAGCTCTTATGGGAAACTTTGCTGAACTGCAGTTTTATCTCAGTGTGTGTGTTATAATAGAATCCACGCTGTCCTCTCATTAACACTTCCCCCATCTTATGGCCGGTGCAGTAACGTGGATTCGTTCTTATTTTCTCCCCACGATTCGCCTTCATCGCTCCGGATGTTTAAAAAAAACTCAAGACACTGATCTCTGTTAACGCTAACACGCACGTGCGCTTCAATTAATATTCTCACAGCGTGTACATGACAGTTTCCATAGTGACGAATCTGGTGCAGACTTAAAGAGAATATGTGTTAGTGGGAGTTAAAAAAAAGAAAAAGAAAAAGAAAAAGAAATTACAGAATGGCAGACCAGTCGGGATTCTGCTGTGGCAGGTTCCGCTTTGGGGAGGAAAATCTGATTGTTCTGACTGAAAAAGCCGAGCACTTCCCCTGCCTCACTCTAATGACATTGTGTTCATGAGAACTAGCGGTGCTACTTCAGCTGTTCACTAAAGCATAACTTACAAACGCCTTCTGCTCCCTCCAATATCACCAACGTAAACTCCTTTCCTAAAACGGCTGCCGTGGACGACGTGTTTTGTCCTTTGTTGTTGTGTTCACATGCATGAAGCAGAAGCTATTAGCTGATTAACTGATAAGTCGATGGACAGAATAGAGGCTGAATGATTGTCATCGTAAAGGTTAATTATCAGACAACAGTGTCAAACACTCCCTGGTTACAACTCCCGCCGCGAGAACACTTGTTCTTGTTTGTCGTTTCTCTTTATGTGACTGGGAAGCGATTATTTCTGTGATTTACATTATTGAGCAGACTAATCAAATAACATAAAGACGTAACCTTGGGCTAGGGCTGAGTATTGAAAGCTTTCTTTCTCCACTGCCAGTACTAAATGTCTCCTCAGATTCATAGGCCGTGTAAAAATGCTGATCATTCGTTATTTTTTTTACAAGTCTGGTTCCCCACAACAATTAAATATATCTTTATTTATCTTGCACAAGCCTGCTATGAAGTCAATTAGTTCACCCAATGTCCGAGACGAGCTTCCGTCTCTTTAATGCTCAGCTCCTTAAAGCCCACTCTGCCCTGGCTGGCCGGAGAGAGACGCTCCTCTTTCAGCTGGGCCGAATCTGTAGACATGCAGCACTATAGGCTCGCAATTTAACTCCTGGCTCGCCATTGTGTTGACTGTTTCCAAGTCAGCTTGTTCTAAAGGTGTCAATCTCATTTCTCAATCTGTAAAAAAAAAAAAAAAGATTACATGAATGCAGCTACTGTGGCAAACTACTGCAAACATAACATTTCCAAGAAAAACACAAAAAGTATAGATATTTTTTAAGTCAGGCAATTTGACTTAAATGAAAATCCTTGCAGTTTGAGTCTACTGCCAGATGGTGCCTCACACAGGATTTAACATTTGAAAACGCTCCGTTAACAAACAAACAAGATCGCGGTTGTTGTACTAGCAGGGTGAGGAGAATTCTAACAAGGTGATGCTCAGAAAGTATAATATTTCCCATGGTCACTATCATAGTTGAATGTGCTGGCATGCTAATGTTTGCCAATTAACAGTAAACAGTTTTTTTTTGGTTTTGTTTTTTTTGTAAGCAGCACACTTTGAATAGCAATGTGTGCCTGATTTGCTTCTCCATCCCCAAAGCCCATTTGTTTTCTTAATGACATCCACTCCTCGTTATTTATTACCAACGTCTAAATCTATCCATCCATCCATCCGTCTTCTCGATCATTCCAACCAACTTAGGGTCACCGAGGACTGGAGGCAGTCCCAGCAGACCATCGGGGGAAGGCAGCGTACGCCCCGGACAGGTTTCTGGGCACGGTCTCACACTTCATTGTGTAGTCCAGTGGTTTCAGTTTTCCACAATTAAACCAGGATTGGCTTTCAATCTGTGATAGCAGACAAAATGAAATGCCCACGCACTAAAATTCAATCCTCTCTGAGCACAGAGAAACTCCTTTCAAGCCCATGATGGAGTCACGATAATTCATCGAACGTCCAAGACAAGATTCTGTTGCTTTAAGGCCCGAATGATCTTTCGGCAGAAGATTGTTAAGATGGTATAGGAAAAAAACAACACATTTCTAATTTATCACTAAGAAGAAGTCAAAGAAGAGTTTTGATTTGTTCAGAAAGAGGACCTACTCATTGGAACACATGATACAATTGGGATGCACAAGCTGCTACGCTAGCGCCTTAACGTACGGCGGGTAAAGACCCTTGTTGACTAACTAACGATAGCTATCGCAAAATGTTTGAAATAGAAAGGCAATCAGGAAATATGGACACAGTGCATATTGTGGTGTTGGATACAATCGGCTCCAGTAAAGTTAAAAACACAACTTTATGGAGGTGTGGATTGGATTTTAGGGAGTTTTGCCCTCTTTCTTCTATGCAGACGCATTTCACTACTGCCAACTGTTGGAAGGTAAACCTGTGCGAATGCTGTCATCTCATGGATCAATTCAGGCAGAAGTCATTTGTAAAGTTTATATTCAGAGTTCTTGAAGATTTGGGCTTTTCACTTGTAGTATTGATTGAAATGTAAATGTAGCGGCAAAGCGCCCATTGAACCTCAATTCAGCACAACGCACTTTTCTGAATACTGTAATTTCCAGAATATAAGCCGCTACTTCTTTTAGATGCTTTGAACCCTGTGGATTAAACAATGACGCTGCTAATTTATGGATTTTTACAGTTAACGGGCTTGATGCCACTGATACGTGGGTGATGCGTTCAGGTGCATCACGTAACACCGACCTTTCCTTTCTTTTTAAATTTAGTGGGTGAGGCTTATATTCAGATGCGCTCAATAGTGCGGAAATTACAGTAATCATCATTTCATATATTTAGGGATTTTTAAGGATTTGTGGCAGCCGCAAAATATCTTGTGAATTTATTGTTGTTGGCTCAAGATGCATCTTGAAAAAGATTACTTCACTAGTTTCCATGCAAAGACAAACAACATTGTTAAGAATAAAAGCAAAGTGTGACCATGATTAACTCGCACAAATTGTGCGATTAACTGAATAAAACCTTTTTATCGATTGACAGAGAATGAGCACTGTTATTTACAACAAATCTCAAGGCACAAATAAAATAACGTCAGCGACTAAAGTGTCACCATTTTTCTCGATGATCTTATTGTTATCACAATACTAAATATTATGACATTCTGCATGTTCACTCCAGATCGTACAGCCCAGGCAGACATGCTTTGTGTCGTGTCTGGTCAAGCTCCTAGCTGCAAGCAGAGCTGGAAGAATATTTCTATGAATCCCCTCTCTTTTTTAAAACCATCAGCACAGGCCTATCATACCGACAGCAGTTCAGGAAACTTTGATACCAGTAATTAATAACTTCACTCAACACCCAAACTGCAGCTATTCCATATTGTGAATGATGATAATTTGATCCTAATTACACATCAGTACGAACAGCCTCGATACGAACGTCGGGCCTGCCTGAGTCCTACCTTTCATTGTCAGCAGCAGTTGCTTAATAACACACTGTGAAATCACAGAGTTCATGCAGGAGAAAGCACAAGTTGATGTTTGTCCACCTCCTCCTCCTCCTCCCGGCTGTCTGTCACATGTTTTCAGCCTCCTCACTCACTAATCCTGGCGTGATTCCTGCAGCCTTTAGCGTTCAGGCTATTGCACTGGGAGCAATATTACCAAGTCAATGTCGGGGGCTGGGAGGATGTATGTTGGAGGGGGAGAGGAAAAAATGGGACGTGATGAATGGTGCGGCTGAAGACTAACTCTGCATCGACTGAATCAATGGCTTTGATATATATACATAATGCTGCCTTGCTGAAGCTTCCTCAGCAACTCTGCAATTCATCTTTACTATGACAGCAAAGCAACACCGCCACAGAAACTCTGTGTGATGACTTGTAAAAAAATGTAAAAAAAAAATGCTCATGGACCAGTGTCCATTCATTATTATTATGTAATCAGGTTTAATTAATGGAATAACGCTTGAGCTGCCTTGAGAGCAAATTCATGGCGTAAAGCAGATGGTAGGAAATGGAGACGGGTTGGCATGAACACTCGTGTTGTCCACTTCTGCGAAGGACAAGTGCCCTCGCTGCCGTTTTCTGTGGCCCTCCACAGCCCCCCAGCACGCTGCATCACGGCAGCAACGCGAACCTCTCACGTTACAGCACCAATCAATAGCTGGAGTGATGATCTCAGCTATAAGAAACACAAACTCGGCGTTATCGCATCTTGTTATTGAGCCAAAAACAAAAGGTCCAATTCCTGAACATAGTGCAATGCACGACAGGTCAATCCAGCTAGAAAGTTGAACTACACTACTGTTATGTTCTATTTTAATGTAATATTGTTTTAACTTTTAAGAAATCAAAAAAATACTGTAATACTTTTCACCGTAAGGGTCGGTGCTTCATCCAGCTAAATAGGCTTTTACTGCCACATAGTTCAAACCAGCCAGTCTTATTCCTGCTGGAAGAAAGCACCAGCGGCTTGATCACTGGGATAACCAGTATTGTGCATGCTGGCTGTAAAGTCACACACTGTGCTTTACTGCAGGTCTGCTGATGTTTACAAGCGTTAAAAAAAAATGCTGGTGAACCAGCTCCATAATGAAGACATACTGGTTCACCAGCTGAAGAGCTGATGCTATCAGCAGACATTTAAATGGATCAGTCAGGCAACTGTCTTTAAGTTTCGCCTACGGTAACAAAGTGACCCAAAATTCAACTTTAAGGACTTTGCTGGGTCCTCTGCAACACGAGCACGAAACACAGCTCATATCAAATGTCCCACTGAAGTAACTGACTATTGAACGTAACAGTGAACCTAACCTCTATGAAGCATCTCCTCTGAACTAATGACATAACTACCAGCGGTCAGCGGAGCAACGTAAATCGCTCCTCCCGTCTAGCCAAAGTCTGTGATGGCCAACCGGCAACGGAGGCTGCGTCACCAAAGCACCTTACTTTCCATTTAGTCAGAGGAGTCTGCTGAGATTGGGGGGGGGATCAAGACGGCGCTTCTGCAAAGCCGTCTGCATGACTAACTATCACACATGACGGATGAGGCTCAGCAAGCAGACGAACAGGATTTCTCCTCAATAATGGAATGAAAACATCCAGTGCCAAATGTTTGCCCTTTACGACACAATGAACTTAGAGAGAGAACATCAAAAACAATTCTTCGTTTGAAACTTCGGTTGCAGGTACTCATGTAAAGATCGGGCGTAAACACAAGCCACCCAGGCAGAGCTTCGTCAAACATTTACAGATGTTGAAACTGTAAGACAAGCAGGTTTGATCACACTCTGCTCAGTGCACTCGGCTAATCTGCAAATATTTTCTTAGTGAAAGCTTTTCAAACCAGAGAGCCATCAAAGGAACGGCCTTTTAGTTAAATCAGTTAAGAAACAAGAACATAACTCATTCTATGGGTGGTGGTAGATTTTATTCTGTTTCTGGTTGCTTTGAGTCTCTTTTGAGAGGATCCTCTGACTATCAATGTGTGTTACCGCCTGAAGTTACTTGATCACTGATTAAGAATAACAAGAATTTATACTGAATTTAGCTGTTTAACAGCAGTGATGAGCGTTTGGTTCCACTCTTGCGCCTAGAGGACATACAGTGCAGTCAGCTGACAGGGACAACAGAGAATGGAACTCGTTGTTCTCAAATCCAGCATATTCACACCACTTCTAGGTTTATCTTTCCACTTTAGTTCCCCTTTTGAACAAGTCATGTACGTACGTCTTGCCATGAAAGCAAAGGTAGAACTTGTGATCATTCGGAGCGAACGTACCCCCCGCCCCCTTCCACTGAGGAATGAGAGCATGATCTGTTAATATGCCTCATGAAAGATAGTAAACTCTTTGGGATAGACTGAAACTGACTGAGAAAAGCCCCCCCAGCTTCAGATAAACCGCAAAGTTCTTAAAAAGCCGTAAAACTACACACACACTTACAGAACCTCAAGTCAAGTCAGTCCACACTTTTCTGCAGTGCCTCATTTTGACATTTGTATTCAGAAGTAGTGAAATTAGTACCTGCATGTTGACTGATGCTCTGGGCTCTTTTCACGTCGCAATTCTGAAGGATGTAGTCAGAAAAGGTCCAAATTATCTTCCCTTTAACGCATCCTGTACTCATCATTCGTACACTTCGTTTGGCATCTTGTGAACATCTGCTGCTGAATTGCATCGAGACAAGCAATCAAGCCACACGCAGTACTGACATCCAACTTTTTTTTTTTAGCCCTTTCACTGCATTGTTGAACAAGCAATCTGTGTATCTACATTCTTGTGTATCTGCCTGTCAAACCCATTTTAGTTCAGGGGCCACATGCAGCCCAATTTCACCTCGAGTGGGCCGGACAGGTAAAATAGCACCATAGTCATTTCTTTCAGAAAAATATTTTTGTGAAATCACAAAAACTATAATCTTAACATAAATGGAATTTTTCTGTTGCAAAATACACTGAAATGTCTAAAAATTGTCTCCTGTAGCTGGTGCGTTATGCATGTTTTTACAAACTCCCCAATTTTTTACAATTTGCTTAGTTTGCAATCCTGGGAGGGATTGGAGCCGCTTGCAGGCGGGTTTTGACCCACGGGCTTTATGTTTGACGCTCCTGCTTTAAAAAGAGCCACTTGTATTGTCTTGGTGCGGCATATTGTGCAATGGAGACCAGTTTGCAGAGACCAAAGCTTGAGAAAGGGAAGCAGTAGTCATTAGGTCACGCTTTGGCTTTTGCCTGTTTGCAGAGCAGGTGTTTGGCGCGGTGATCCACCAATCCCCGCCGGGGCGCCCGCCACTTAACCTCACCCCGACGGAGCCGCCAAAGATCCCAGGAGTGTCTCGTAACGACACGCGGGGGCCAGTGAAATGCGAATACAAACTGCTCAAGGACTTTTTTTTTTTTCGAAATGAAGGTGATTAAAATCAAGCATTACAGCCGTGGTGAGCATCAGCAGATTGCACTCTCTGAATCATCCTGGTGATTGCAGCAGAGTCGGTGTCGGCCTGAGGGTGAACATGAACAGTGACAAATAAGCCAACACCCACGGGAACGGCGCAAACTTCCAGATGGAGCCAGGACTTTAATGTCGGTAGGACGCACCTGCTCTCGTTGTGCCGGTTATCCAGCGCCATCAGTATACAGTGCTGGCGTTCAATCCGTCTCTGTGATGACGCCTTCTTCGGTGCAATAGCTTTTGATTGGATCAAGTTCAGTTTTAAGGGATTATTTCTGTTCTCAACACAGAAACATCAAAAGCTCATTTCTTAGAGGATAGGATTTCACGGGGAAGGCCACAATCCGAAACTTGAACTTGTTGAATACAATTTATTTTCTGCATTTGGTTTGAACAAAATCTATTGACGTTTGCCAACATTGAGGGGACGCCTCGACGCCTTGAAAGGTCACAGGTCAAACCTGGTAAAGTAATCCCACTGAGCTTCACATTGCAGCTGGAGTTTGATGCAGATTAAGTGAAGTGCGAGAAGCCGAAGTCAAAGTCCTCAGGAAATAGTTACATTTTAAAAAACTGTACCCACACATGGAATATTTAAAAGTTGGTTTTCGAACTTTATCTGTAACAATTTGGCAAACTAAGAAGCAAGAGTACCTCATACATAATGTATATTGTACCGGCTAAAACCAGTCAATACATTTTTTAAACAAGAACTCATGAAGAGAAATAAATAAATGGAGTTTAATGACGTTTCCTTTATTAAAATGCTTTTTTAGGAACTGAATGTGATGCAGTAAACATAATGAGTAAAGTGCAATTATAAAATAAATTATACTGCAAAACAGAATTCCCAATTACTACAGAGAAAAATTACCATTAAAACCAAATAAACATGTAATGATATCTTAAGTTGTACAGAATTTTCTAAAAAGTCATTTAAACGAAGCACTTTGTTAAATAAACTGGTCTTTTAAGGGTATTTGAGAAGCGTATGATATAAGTACAGTAAAACTTGACTTTCCAAATATGCGTTTATGTGAACAGACAGTTCAAATACACTCAGATCCTGTTCTCTAGCGCATGCACTCTATTTGCTTGTCAGCACATCCATAAATGTATCCTAAGACTGCAGGGCATTACACTGATGCTGCTTCAGAAATCGATAGGCGTAATACCTGGTTGTGTTGAGCGGTTCAAGCAGCATCCTACAGAAACACTCCTTGTGATCTAACAAAGACTTTTATACAGCCTGATATAAGTGACAGCGGGATGTCTATAAACACCACATATAAGAGTTGGTTTAACAAGGTTCATCTCTCAGAACATCCAGTGAAAAGCCTGATAATTACAGTTCAAAGTGATCGGTCGACCAGACCGGCGAGGTCGGGGCATGGTGCAGTGTTTGTTTTTGAAGCATTCAGGTGTGGCGCGACTCTGTATTTACACCAACCTGGCACAAACTGTTCACCTGCCATTTGACAAGACGCCAAACGGCATTAAATTCCAAATGTCACAATTGATCCGTCTGCTGGCGAGATGAAGAAACTGCACCTCCACGTGTGCTTCCTATTCCGGTTCCGACACGAAAACACAGGTTCCCACTGAACACCCTTGTGATCTCCGACTCCGACATGCATTCCTGAAAAATCCGCAAAAAGCTCAAGGCTGTTTGGCTGTGAAATTGAAAAGGGCCTGAACGTTCCCTCGCAGCCTTTTTAAGTCACTTGGGCAAACATTAAAAGTGGTGCAGTTGGGATAAGTAAGCACAATCCACAGTATTTTTTTATGTTACCACTGAAAATTCCCAATAAAAAAAGCCTATGGGACACACACACACACACACACGCACACACACACACACACACGCACACACACAGAACCACAGTATCTGTTCCCACGATGTGACACACATGTTTTTTTTGCAGCGAAGGGAATCGCTGCAGGTGTTATCACATGACCTGCAGTCATGACTGCACACAAGTGGTTGTATACGAGAAACTGCGGAGTGGATTTGAGTCTTACATTGACTTCTCTGGTTCTCTTTGGTAATCCCCAGAAAACATACTAATACTATCGCACCGACTCCAGGAAACCTGGAACGTCGAGTCGAGAAAACCATTTAAATCTAATTTGAACTGTTTCACTACAATATATTTGTGGCTAACCTGCAAGGAAACAAGTATTTTGAGCACCAAAACATGATCAGACCACAAGATTCCATTTTGCGTTTATTTTTCACACGCTCACGCAACGCTTCGCTGTGCACGTGTGTCTCCGGCTCTCAGCACTCAACATGGCACTGTGTTGTATTTGTGCAACAAAGTAAACAAATTAGGAGTCAAAGAAACTTCTCACTGCCTGTTTCCTCCACCGCACCATAGTCTGCAGGTGTTCACCAAATGCACTCATATAGAGATTGAAGTTTCTTTCTGGGAATGTCGGCGTTGTTGTTTTATGTTTGACCTTGATATTTTTCTTTAGACATCAGGTTTGTGTGCTCGTTCAGACTGCAGCCTATTGAACAAACAAGCTTTATGGCTGAACAAAGATTTAAATGCATGACAGCGTTTGAGTTCTGTGTGTTTAGTTCCATGTTCCCGCTTGTGGAATGCTGTGTTCTTTCACAAACCCGATTTCTTTTGCTCAAAGTCCACAGACAACAACCATACTCACATAGTCCAAAGACATGTACCTGAGGCTAAATGACTCCTGGAAAGTTTCTCATAGGTGTGAACGTGAGTGTGACTGTCAGTCTGATGAACTGGTGACTTGTCCAGGGTGTAATTTGCCTTCATCCCTGGTCAGCTGAGATCGGCTCCAGCGACCCACAACATTAAGTTGGCTGAAGCACTGTAGCGAATAGATAGATGAAAGGTTAGAATTCATCTATAGAAACAGGACATTCTTGGGCCCTGTTTACACAACTGCTAAGTGAAATCAGCAGCATCTCTGCTCCAGCTGACGTGAGGTCTTACAGGTTGTCCCGTACATCATTTCGTTAAATGAAGGTCCTGGAGGACCACTAATCTACATGTTTATGAGGTTTAAGTGGCTTAACATACCTGAATGTAATGATTGTGTCTCATTAAAGCATGTTAACAAGCAGTCGTCAGACGAACTCAAAAAAGGTGACATCAAAGCCTGAAGTGTGGGAGTCAAGTGAAGGCTGTAGGGATGGGGTCTGATCACCAAGCCAAACCGCAGAACAGCCACCCACAGTCTGTTCCCCACCTCTGTCTCCTCACTACCTGACTCAACGTCTAGTTAGTCCCATTCTTCCTCCCCTGAGCAGGGCAGTGGTCTGCAGTTTGAGGCCGCCCCCGCGGTCCAGTCTGCTGCCCGAGAGAGAGAGAGAGAGAGAGAGAGAGAGAAGGAGAGAGAGAGGCAAAGGGACTGCTAATGAACCTGACTGCCATCCATGACGTTTCAAGAGCAGCAGAGCATGCATCTGATTAATCTTTGTCCTAATTAGATTGAACAATTAACCTGCCTGCCACCGAGCTCTGGAGCCTGATGCCTCCGCACGGAGCCATAAAACCTCCCGGTATGTTAAAGCGGAGCGGGGACGACAGTGTGCCCCCCCCCACCCCCCCACTACTTTTCTGTTTCCAAAACAAGCAATGAATGCCAGCGAATAGCATCCTGTGGCCCGAGACCTCAGAGCTGTGTCTGTGAGTGCTACATTTCTACGCTTTTAATTCAAAGTCGGAGGAGGCGGTGATGGTCTCATCATAAATGAAGTGTGAGAAGCAAAGCAGAGGGGGGGATGGGGGAGAGGGGGAGAGGGGGAAGAAAAAAAAATAACCAATCTTCATTAACATGGAGATGTGAAAAGCCTTGAGGACATGCTTGCTCACTTACTGGCTGGATGGTTTTAGCGTGCACTGCCTGCCGAGCTGAAATGTTTGGAATGCCTCGCTTGTTGCAGGCAGCGTGTCCTCACGACACAACCGGACCGGCAGCAGAGTGCAACCACCGAGGACGTGAACTCGGCAGATTCCTTATGAATTAACATCAGTGCAGCAAGAAGAAATCAGGCAGGGCGGCCAGTGTACTGTGACTACACTGTCCAGGAAGCCTTCTTTAACATCTGTGCTCATGCGTAATAAGCTTGGCGCACAGAAAATACCACATCTGTGCGTTATGTGGTCTGTGATGTCAGGTAGCAGGTCTGTAAAGGTGGGTGGGGTGTGGACAGAAGGCAGAGATAATCTCAGTTGCAGCTCTGGCTCATCAGAAACTGTTTGAAGGGGAGGAGTTTGTTTCTGTGGCACGGCTGTTTAACACCACTGAGCGTGTCACACTAATGTTGTCAAAGCGTTAAAAGGAGATTATACATCAATAATTCTGCTGACACAGCTGCAGGCTGACTGCAAACTGTTCAGGGGCCGCAAACTTCTGTTCAAAGAGTTTTGTCTGGGGTCAAATATGCATATTTAAGTTGGCAGCATGCTCTATCTATCTATCTATCTATCTATCTATCTATCTACCGTATAGGTTTAGTATTAGTAAGAAATGTGTCTATGCAGTGTTGTTGATGTTGTACTAACAAGTGGAGAAAATTGAAAAGAATCGGCAGCACAAACACTGAAGAACCCTCCATCGTTGAGCTATGCACACACACACACACACACACACACACACACACACACACACACACACACACACACACACACACACACACACACACACACACACACACACACACACACACACACACACACACACACACACACACACACACACACACACACTTACATTACTGAGTACATGCAATTTGGAGTCAGCATTTAGCTCAAATTAATATTCTGGACTGGAGGAACTTGTACCTAGAGGAAACCCCTGCGAACTCAGGAAGAACATGCAAATTGCACATTGGAAACCCCCTCAAGCCCAATTCAGACTTGAAGCAGGGAGCTTGAGTCAATGAGTTTAAGTTTACAACACCATGTGGCCTAGGAGCAAATAAACATATTAACGACAAGGTAAACTATGAATTTCATTAAAACACACTGTGGAACAAAATTTCTGTTCAGTGAAATTGAGATCATTTTAAGAATTAAAAGAAGCTTTGGCAGATGAGAGAAACTATTACAAAATGCATGAGAAGAGTTGTGCTTTCTGATTACCTTTGCTCCTAACAGTCATTAGAAGTAATACTTTTTAATGTGACAAATAAACCATGACATTGAAATAAAAATTACTCCTTGGCGTGAGAGGGGGAGTCATTCTGCCACACATTAAAGTAAACCATAAATCATAAAATATGCATTTTATTCAGACTACGGCCGAAACTATCATGTTTAGTTCAAAATCCTAACATGTGGTGTACTGAGTCAATGCTCTGAGCTGTGGAATGAGGAAAAGCTGCAGTGGGTGACTTTTAAAGGGTCTCTGTGGAAAGTTCCACGAGTTAACCCAAACAAATCGGCCAGCCGATATTAAGAATGACATATAATGTGCCTATTAAGATTATAATACGTGTTTAACCTTCTGACAAAACCCTCCTATAAGCAACAGTCTTGAAAAGTGGGTGAATTTGGAATGGGCTTTGGCTCGGAGGTGTGAGAAGTTTCAGTGCGCCTTTTCTAGAAGCTTGAAACTAGACGTTAGTTGCACTGACCTGTCCGGTACACAGAGTTTCTGTCCTGGACAGTCCGAGCAGGTTGGTGCTGGACCTGGACCTGAATCTGGTCCTGGTGCTGGACCTGGTCCTGTTCTGGTCCGGGCCAAAATCTGTGCGACACCGCGTCCCGGACCACTCTGGCGCTGCTGCCCGCGATCGAGAATATGAAGTCCATGTTGAAGCACGAGCCCCTCTACACGGCTCCGAACACCGCTGTCATCGCGCGACACGCACGGGAGGTTACACTCGGAAAAACTCGCGGCGTGAAAGGCCCGCGGTTCTCTGCTGCACATACCAAAACAGGAACTAATGCAAAGACGTCAACAAGTTGAACTTTTCTCTGCTTTTGCCCCTAGTGGAGTCAAGCTGTGCGGCGCACTGAGCGCAGAGTGTCTCAGCTGGGCTGTCCGCTGCAGCCCACTGCCCCATTGGCCTATATTTACACTCCACACACAAAAACATGGTTCTATCTCATAGCCAGCAAGCAAATGTTTAAAACCTTATAGGACAATACACTGGAGCACTAAACAGTAACAAGACTGCATTTTATTAGTTGTTTAATACACTTTAATGATGCACCCAGTGAAATCTTTATCTATGGAGAGTTCTTTAAGGGGATTTTTTTCAGACTTGTTCCACCTTTGACACTGAAATCACCCCTTTTATTTGCCATTTATATTCAGAAAAATCTGTTAAATAGACCAAAATCACACATATTTCTTCCTGGAAAAAAAAAAAGATGAGTTCCGAACTGGATTTCTGTGAAAGACATACTACAATCCTAGTGTCATACTTTCTGGAAATGTAATTATTTTGCTGCAAAGCAACATAAATATGACTTGTTAGATGCACTGGGCATATGTTTGAGAGTTGACTTGCACTGGACAGGAAAAGGTGTAGGCAGTGCCACATATATAGCCAGTTGTTGGACGGTTAAAGAAGACCGTATTCAAGAGAAGATTTTTGTTCAAGAAAAGAAACAAAAATCTCACTGAAACTACAAACGATGTCATGAACCACCTATCACATGCTCATATGCATGTCAAGTACTGTATATAGATTTTTACTTATATCTTACTTATATTGACTGTAATATATGTTGAAGGATTTTTGAATGACCAGAGATACCGTGAAGAGATCCTGAGGCCCATTGTTGTGCCATTCGTCCACAACCATCATCCACCTCATGTTGCAGCATGATAAAGCCCCATGCTACAATTATCTGTACACAATTACTAGATACTAAAAACATCCCAGTTCTTGCATGGCCGGCATACTCACCAGACATTGTGCATGTCTGGGATGCTCTGGATCAGCGTATACGACAGCGTGTTCCAGTTCCTGTCAGTATCCAGCAGCTTGACGCTGAACAGGAGCGGACCAATATTCAACAATCAACAACCTGCTCAACTCTATGCAAAGGAACAAAAGTGCTGCGTTTACATTTTTGTTCAGTGTAGAAGGAAAGTGGAAAACCAGGATGCAATGTGGTGGTGCAGACTTTCTCTCAGGAGTTTTCATGTTCTTGAGTTCCTTGAGTTTTCTTGTTTTGTATGTTTGGCTGAAAGCTCTGACTCGAAGAAGGTGACATGAACACGGTGTACCCTGCCTTGACCCTGGTGTTGGCTTCAGACTCTGTGACCTTGCAATGGACAAGGCAGACAGAAGATAAAAGGATTGTTAACTGTTTAAGATTAATCCAGTGGTTTCCAACCTTCCTGCTTCTGATGTTGAAAGTAAGCGAGTCACATTTAACATGTTTGTTGACAGCTTGATTAAAGTGTTTCCCCCCTGAAAACCCATTTAGTTTCATTGAATGTGCAAATTACCCCACATTTCAGCCAAAATCGGTTACCTAACATTTTGGTGATCCTGTATATAAAACTCAATTGAAAGTAGTAGAAACAATTTTCTACATGCAGAAGCTCGAACAATAACATACAGGTGAGAGTACAATTCAGTAACACATAGTTCACCATCAACAACCTGATATAACATTCTGTATGTCAATCAATATGCCAATCAATACTTTCTGTAAGTGCTCTGACTATTTTTGTGCAATAATTCTTTTACTTCTAAAGCTTATAATGCAGTATTTTTACTTACTTAATATTTTAAATCATTGTACATCTGACCTGACATTGTATACCCGGTACAGACCTCAAAATGTGTTTTGAAGTTCAAACTGGGTTCAGTGTCATCGCCCTTAAATGTGGATCTTTGGGGCATCCGGCAGGATCACATTTATTTGATTTAAACACTAATGATATTGTAAAATATTTACACTTCCACATCTGGGGCCACTGTGCACCATTGAGTGCACATTGAGTGACTTGAGGAAACACGCGGAGATCTCTGAGACCTTTGACATGTGAGTGTCTGGTCAGACACTACCTGGTACTATAGAGACACGCAACAAATAAACGTGAACGGACCAGGACTGGCTGTAATAATTAGGCAGAGGGCTCAAATATTGAACTAGGAAAGGCCTCTGATTATTATTTGTCCGAGGAGGTCAAGCTGCTGTGGTGACAAAAGGAAGAAGGCCGCTGTAGAAGTACAAAAGTGATTAGGACAATCGATCCTGCAACCATTATGTTCACTGATTCACGTCAAGACAGGGAGAAATTGGAAGGTTTTCTCTTTGTAATCTGGCAGGAATCACACCTGAGCCTCCTCTGCGGTATCACAGCCTGCACAGATGAGGACCCTGAATCAGGGTGATTGGAGGCTGCTATTCAACACTGAAAGTGCTCCATCTGGTGGTGAGCGTCGGTAGTGCGGCCTCTAGTTTCCTGTACTGAAGAGAGACTGAGGACCTGCAGCAGGTGTTGAGAGAGACATGATAAACAGACCACTACCACTTTCAGAGACAAAAGACCAGCTCTCCTATAAAGGATTCCACCAGATCCCTCCTCTTAGTTCTTAACTTGTTCCAGAACTTTCTACTTGACTTGAGCAATTCGGCATTTTCTTGTTGCTCTTAAATAAGAACAATCAATTCTGATCTTGATCCCTTCTTGTTATTGGCATTGAAGGTGGTGTCATATCTCGATGAACCCAATTAGTACAATTACCTGCGTGTCTCTTTGAGACACTCAGGAAAATCTAAATGGTTTCCCAAATGTTTTAAAACACATCTTTGACCAAAACACCCTATCCAAGCAAATACAGCCTCAAACATTGTGCTTGATATAAAAACAAATCAAGTACTGCTGTAGGTTGTAACACTCGACCTCCTGGTAGTTTGACCACTGTACATGTGCACATGCCCACAATTAAATAAGACGTTACCCACATTTTACTTGTAAGGGAGACGTACAGCTATAATCAAGTTATCTTGTTGATCAAACCCGTTTCTAAAGCCACTCTACAGGTTTATGGGTACTGATGCATTACTGAGCAGTTTGAGCACAGTCAAAGTAGATGTGGAAACAGAACCAATAAAACTCTTTCTTTTACAACAATTTTAGTACATATGTATTGAACCCCAAGCAGTCGACGACGATAATTATGTATTAAACAGTTGATGCACTTCTGGTCAGAAGAAATTCTTTGACGAAACGTTCCTCTGTGACTCTCTGCAGGCCCTGCTGGTCCATTCTGCACTCAGACTGTGTGTTTAGCCGGGTCTCAGACTTTCCTCATGCCACTACGGGCCTCCCACTCAGGCCCTTGTAGCTGCGTGATATACTGCGTTGCTGTACAGCTGCCCAGAGCAGTCATCAAATCATCCATTACATCCTCAGAGAGCCTGGCTGGGCTCCTCCTCTCTGCATCGCAACCTCATAGGTCCAAAAATACACTGTGCGGCAGTGCACAACAAACAATACACTGGTTGTGAAGACTTTTTTATTTCCGGGATAACTCCTCCACTTTTTGTAATTAAACTCTTGTGTGACCAAAGAGGGAATAATGAAAGAATTCCCTCTATGCTCATCCAACTACATGAACATCATTGCATGGAAATTATAGAAGTGACTTTGCTCTACTTAAGATAGCATGTTTGATGTGTGCTTCCTGGATTATGGAGGTGATTAAAGAGACTAATTAGTTAGCTGACATTCATTATGTTCTACTGAATCTTTGCAAATTATCCCGTTTGTACGAGGCTGATGAAGCGTTACAATATACAGTGCATATTGTCAACATCCTAAAGGAATACGCTCTAATTTGTGCATGTGCTTACAGCGCATGCACAATTTATGTCATCAAATTTCTTCCTTCTCTTACATGATCGGAGCAGCATTTGAGCACGTAGCGGCAGTCAGGGGATCATTCTGTTTAATGACTTTAAAGCAAGAGAGTCTTGTTGTACAAGGACCTGTATGGGAAAAAAACCTCCTGGTGTCAGCAGCTGCCAGCTAAAGCCCTGGGAGGGCCTCGTGTTGTGAGGCTTTGAGAGGGAGAGAGAGAGAGAGAGAGAGAGAGAGAGAGAGAGAGAGAGAGAGAGAGAGAGAGAGAGAGAGAGATAGAGAGAGAGAGAGAGAGAGAGCGAGAGAGAGCGAGAGAGAGCGAGAGAGAGAGAGTTAATCTCAGCACTTCCCCATTTAGAGCCAGGTAGGCTGCAGTCGAATCCCAAGAAGAGGAAGGCTCTCATTATGGAACAAACACTCAGGCCACTGGGGAACTGCTGCCTTTCCCGGCGTCAACGAACGGACAGAATTCACAAGCAATGTTACATAAGCACAACTGATAGAGCATGCTGGTGTGAACACCAGTGTGTGTGTGTGTGTGTGTGCTCCATTAGCATGTGCACACATGCCGTATGCACACTTTTTTTCAATTACAATCTGCTCCATGCAGTGGAAATGACTATGACATAAATGCAGCAGAGTTCACTCATGTGACACAAATGCACCTGCTGGCAAACACAAACAAGCCCTTCGGTGTGTGGTAATTGGGCAGGTTTGTTGAGGTATGCACGATGGCTCGGAGATGGTTTTTCCTCGGCAGCGACGTATCTCACGTGGTGTTTTTTTTTCTTCTTCTTGGGAGCGTCTGTGACGCCGGAGTGTAAATACAGGAATGTGCGGCACACGGTGTCCCAGGTTTCACCGGCGCTCTGCGTTATTATCACGTGGCTCAAAGAGACGACGGCTAATAGCTGACAGATTGCTGCTGGGGAGGCATCGGGATGACGCACCCACACAATGGCGGCAATCACTGGTGTTCGTCGGAGAAACCCCGTCTGTCTGTGGCTTTGCCTCTTAGATGCCACAAAATGGATGGAGAGCCTTGTGGTGCCTGCAAAGACCACGACAATGCAAAGCTGAATCACCCGATCATCTGTAGGATCGGGGCTGCTTAATTAGCCAGAGCTGCCGTTACATAAGTGAGTCACTCAAATGTTCATCTTCTATGTCTTGACTTTACATGAACGCCGGATGTTACTGAAGCTGCAGAAGCTCCCATCCAGTGAGAGCCACAGTTTAAGGACTGTACTCACATTTACATTACAGTAATTGGCTCATGCATCATGATCCAACATTAGCACAGATTTTTAAAATCCCTGATAATGGACTGTCCGTTCCGGCAGAAAGCATAGGAAACGTGTGTTTGAAATGAGAAAACATCTAGTTTCATTGCTAAATGGCTGGTGAAGATTTTCATTTGCATATACAGTACTTGAACAATCAGATTTGTAGAGAAAAATGAAACAATCAGCCTATTTAAACAAAAGACTGGGAGCAGGAGCAGTTAACATGGCTTCCATGCTTCAGTCAACAACTGTGAGCCTATCAGCTACAGTCTTTGTAAAGTACTGCAAGTTTATCAACTAAAAGGAAAACAACCTGCATTTTAACTCAAGCTAATGCATTTTCAATGGGAATCACATCGTGAAACATCAAAAACCCTTTTCAGGGGTATTAGGACATCTTCATCCATCACTGTGAGCAATGGATGAAAGGAAATGAAACGAACCCCAAGGACAATAATTGAACTAAATAATATAGTTCACTCAATCTGCATAACTTTGCATTGTGGATGGAATTGGGAGAATATGATATAAAGTAATCCTCACGGAAGAAGTGTAAAAAAAAAAAAAAAAAAAAAAGGTTAAAGTCAGTCAGTATGAGGAACAATATACCAAAAAAGGACTTTCCATAATTGAATTTCCATCTAACTACAGCAACAACACTTTCATCCACTTTGGAAATGGTGTTTGTTTGAAAAGCTTTGAACGACGAGCAACTCAACCTTCTCTTGACAAACACTTGACATCACACTGAGAGTACTTTGAGTTAAGTTGGAAATTGACATTAATTATAGAATACCTTAAGGAGACTGTGACTCAGCCATAGTCAGGACAGAAGGTAAGACAGCGTAACGCAAACTAATAATTAATGCCGCAGCCTTTCATTCATGTCACGTCTTGGTAAACGGCCAAAACTAAAACTGGTTTGGCTTTTCAAACAGCTACTAAGAAGTTGTGTCACATTTCCCAAATTGACGTAAGTACAAAAAGCAGTGTCCCAGTTTTGGAAGATGAGCATGCATAACGGTTTGCCGCATTTCTTACTATCGGAAACACAGTACAAAAATGTCCCCTTCAAAGGTGCAATATGTGCGATTTAGGAAATGCCAGATTTGTGCTTTAGGGGGCAGTGTTGAGGTCTGAGTTATGGTAGTTTGCTGTTACCTAATATTTGCCAAAAAAGGTAGAGTTACATGACTGGTGGTTCAACTTGATTTGTTCACCGACGTCTGCATAAATCACTGAAGCACAATCATCATGATTTTGATTATTTAGTGCATGATTGAGTGCATTTCTGGATTTTTTTTCAAAAATAACTTCATTACATGTTGTTGCATTAAGAACAAATTTGTGACTAAAGAAGCTCATCCAATGCTTTTGTTTTGCTACGAAACAAATTAAGTGAAATATGAACAATAGACTCTACAATTTGTTCAACACACGATGTCAGATTGTGGGAATAAGCTTCTGTACTTTAGCTTAATGCCTCTAGCAGACGAGACAGGAAACGAGGGGGTGATGGTTGAGGCGTTGGTGGTGCCATCCAGCCTGACACCGAGCCGAGCCGCCACTGCCACAATTCAACCTGCCGTTATTGCCATGCCTCTCTCGCCGGACAGTTCTACAGGGGTGGCGAGTGGTGATCGATGAGCGGTGGCGTCAGTGCGGGCTATCTTTCACCGCCGCTTCCACTGCCCCCGCTCACGGTCATCTATCCTCTGTGGGCGTCCGCGCTGTCTGAAGCCGTCCCGAGAGGCTGGGTGGCCCCGGCGACAGATGACCACGAGCTTAGCAGGAGGAATACAGCTGTCTCCTGAGCCCGCACCGGTTCTTCTTTCTGTAAATGCCTTTTATTTTACTCCCTGGAGGGCGTTTATGATGGCGAGATGCCTGACGGCCTCCACAAGCTGCTTAATTATAGGTGCGGAGAGAAGAAAGGAGGAGGAGAAGCGGGATGAGGAGGAAGAAAAAGAAGGTGTGGGTAAAAAAGGGAAGGGGCACGCATCAGACATGCACCACTGCGCTCTTCATACGGTGCAATTTATTAAAATAATAAAGCCCAGCCTTGCGCTGAAGGTTGAGCCCACAATAAAGCTGACAGGGAGACAGAAAGCGGAGCGACGACGCCGTGCCACTGTCAGGCAAATAAACAAAACAAATGCCCTGTTATGTCAGCGTCCACTTTATTACCCTTGCTGAACTCTTCGCAAGCAGCTAATTGCTTTCCTTTAAACTCAGACACAGTCATATATTTCATCATTACCCTAAAACGCCTCTCATGAATCACTCAGAAGCACAAAGGCTTAAAGGTTGGCCTGTGGAAGCCTTGACACGCTGGATGGACCAAAAGTGTCCGACCACGGTGAGCTACAGCGACTCGCTGTGCGACGGGAGCAGAACGGAAAACCGAACCGACACGTTGAATCCGACCAAGATGCTAAAAGGTTCTGCACCCAGCTATAAAACTGTCTTCACCCCAGACACTCTTCATCTATCACCGGATATCGCTCCTTCCACGAGGACGCTAAATTGGATAATGAATCTCTCCGCCCCAAGAGATGCCGTAGATGGATAATTTGTTGGTTAAATTACGAGCCGGGGACATATTGCATCATCGGAGGTGCGAGATTTTAGCGTGGTTAAACGGATGCAACCTTTTGGAATAGACCACAGCAGTAACATGAGTGAATTAGGATCCAGTGAAGATGTAATTAACTGTGCAGGGAGGGACTCATTAAGAGGAGTCACACTGACTCCGTTAATGAAACATACCCCAGTCAGATATGGTGTCAGGCTGTTGTTACACAGGTCAAAGGTGGTTATTACCAATGTTTTTAAAATATTGTTTTCTAACCACTTTACATGTTTATGTGGTGCTGATTGAGATCACCATGTTCTTACAGATTTATACATGACACATTTCCAATAATTTGGGATAGGATACGTTAGAGTTCCATGGGAACCAATGAAATCACAAGACTGATGTCATACCTGAAGCCTCACACACAAACAGCGCCCAGGGCAGAAAGCCATGACCCCACAGCCTCCATAACACTGTGATTTATGTGACGTCGTCTTAATCCAATCGTAGCTTGGGTCTCTCCAAAAATGCAATAGAATTATGATTACAAAGTGCTTCAGATTTTACGGCAAAAACAGATCCCAGATGAGGCAATAGCGGATATAAAAGAGTCAGCGCACTTGACTCACAGGAATCGAACCGGACCAAATTAAGTTTCGCAAAAACCAGAGCCACATCTGAACCCTGCTCTCATCAGCTTCCCGTCCCGCAGCCAGACAGACAACGGCGTACATCGGGTTCACAGCTTCTGCTGCTACGCTTCTTTGCTACAGTTTTCCAGAGCCCTGCCATCCAGTGAATGTCCAGAGCAATGACCCGTATGGAGAAGACAGCGTAGTGCGCCGGCCGGCCAAATCCTGTCCTCCAGCGATTCTTCCTCTTGGATAAACCGATGCATGGCAAACGTGGCCCCGAAGCATGTACAATACGAAGTCGTCCACATTTTAATAAGGGGAAGTGTGGGAGGAGGGAGGGGGGGAGGGAGGAGGGAGGGAGCGAGGGAAGCAGGATTCAAGGTGGATGTGCATGAGTGGTAATCATGCTTGAAGCTGAAATGCAGCCATTTTGGCTTGGATCCAGCTTTCCCATCTTTTGTCATTATATTCACTGATTGGGTAAAATCTACAAGGACAATGGACGCCACCAACATTAAAGCCGGAAGCACTCAGTGCACAGTGATTGCTTACGCTGCAGTCACACATATGTAAAAATATGGAAATGCGGCGACTTCTCGCCCCTTTTTTAATCAAGACTGAGCTGTCACCGGTTACCTTTTTTGTTTTGTTTTTGCTAAAATATTCAGCTGGAGTTTTTTATCTCAGAATGAAGTCCAAGTGAACCTTTGAATATTTCGAGTTTCACCTTAAAGCACAATGTATACTGCCTCTTTCTGACAGTGTTGACAAACGCAAAATTAATGATGTTTTCATGCCTTTCAGAGCCCTGGTAATTATTAAATCCCATGTTGATCTGTGCATCTCAAGTTGAACATTAAATGTAAAGTAGTTTTAGAAAAGGGGAAAAAAAAACCCTAAACCAATTAATCATAATAATATCCATGTTTTCTCACTGTATGCTCTTTGTTAGGATGCAGGATCAGTAGGTTTCAAACCACAACCTCTATTGCGTAAGTGTATTTACATTATAATACAACTACTACACCGTTTGATTTACTGACATAAATATTCAACTGAAGGTCCACTAACTTCTCAGTACGTCTCGTATTCGTCTTCACCAAATAATAACTCGCTCAGCCTGTGTAGGAAGAAGACCTTGAGCTTTTACCTGTATAGCGTGGTGTTCAATAAATTCAGCAAATGTGTGAAACAGGGCTTGAAAAATAATTCAAAAGCATGAGATATGCCATAATAGGGTCTCTGATTCATCTAATTTAAAAGTGGCAGAGGACTAACAGACCATGATAAAATAATTTCAAACAAAAAAAAAAAGCCTCCCCTTAACTTCAGATTATAGCTCAGTCGGATTTTTTAGGAGTTGCAAAATACCGATAGGTGAAAAAATGGTCTTTTCCTGGGGTAAATGTGTTAAGCAATTTGCATAACATTGAATTAAATTTAGCAAACATCAAACACTGTGATTGGTCCACATGTTAATGATTTACATGTGTGCCATACAGTCATGCTACAGACATGACTTCAAAATGATTCATTGCATTTATTACAGAGGGCATGGCTATATATAATCTTGTATTGGCTTTGTGATTAGAATTTGTTCAGTTTGCAGGTTGAAAGGGAAAGGACAGAGGAAAAAATATCCCACAAACAAGAAGCAAAGTCTTCTTTCTCTCATTTAGGATGGACGAGGTGAGGCGGAAAAAAGGCCCTCTGAGAGGCCATGCAGCTTGTTATCAGCACAAAGTTTGGAATCCAGCATCTGTGACCACATCAAGGCGCGTTAAGAGGACATGAGTGACTTGTATATCTGTGAGCGCGCCAGAAATGCAACTTTAACAGCTTTCAGATGCAACATACTGCGTGCCAGTTGTTTTTAAAGTGTATGAGGACGAGTCTCAGCCTCTCAACTCTCACAACATTTATTCATGTATGTCTTGGTTTTTTCTCAAAACTCAAAATGAAACAATCATTTTGAGAAAAGGCCTCCCCTTGAAAACCACTGCTGCATATGGTCACTACGGCAGTTTCTGCTTCAGGAAAGACTTTGCATATTTAAGGTCCGAGCACTGACAGTGCATAGGACCCTATTGTAACCGTAGAGATTCTTATTCGGGTCCGAGGACTGAAAGTGCCGAAGGACCCTATTCAAATTGTGAAGATTATCATTATTAACTCTTACACTTTTTTCATTGTGGGAAAACGCATTTTTGAGGGCCTAAACATACATAACTTTTTGTGACACTTTGCACAGTCATCAGGCTGGGCAGAAAATGGGAGAATCTGGTGGTGTTTTGGATGAACTGGTTTCCCTGTTAACTGGTGACTGGCTTCCTCGAGCAGATGTTAGAAACCCGACCCGAAATCCGTAGCCGTACTGGCGAGCGCCGTTTAACCGCATTTCCATTCAAGTTTAAAGCATCGTACCGTTTGTTTGTCTTATTTTAACATCAGCTGCTACTAACGGCTGTTTTTCAGTAATAGGGCCCAATAAATCCGCAAGCAAAAGGGAAACAAATATCAACAGTTATGTGAAGTGGCAGATCTTATTTTCTCGTCTGTTGTGAAATGAATCAATAGCAGGGGCCGGTTCGACGACAGAAAACTGCTTACTCTTCATTTGAGCTATATGTAATCAATCCTAGCCAGAGGATGGCTGGAGCCTTTTCCAAACTAAGTGGGGAAACAGTGGGATTACTAGCTCTGTGGCATTTATAAATTGAGCCCAACCAGAAGAAGGCCACAGAGAGAGACTCCCGGTCAACGTAATTACAGCGGCAGGCCAATAAATCCGGCCCCACCGATCTTTTACAGTAGACCCGCTGTAAATTCAGTTGCTTTCGTTATGCTGCTTTCTGGGGCGGCGGGAGAAAATGTTTATGTTTTGTTGCTGTCTGAAGCTGAATAAATAAAAGAGCGATAGAAAAATACAACTGGAACCTTGGTTGCCACAAATCTGGCTGCCGTTTGCCCCCTGGGCCCGGCTGTGAGTCAGTCAGAGTTGACTCACACGTGCGACAAGCATAGACACAATATTTAAAAAAAATACATTTTGGTGTTTGAAACCGGTGAACGTAACGCACACGTGAAGAACGGCTAATGTCGTGGCCTCCTGGAAACAGGAGGGACACTGCTGGAAGGCAGAGAATTGATTTAAAGCCTCCATGCATTGTCTCTGGGGACATCTAGAAATGACAGATGTCAGACAAATATGTAAGAGGACATTTGTGGCGGAGCTAACATTCATCCTGACCTTCGTGGCATTGAGACACCCAGAGGATAAGTGATTGTCTGATCTCAGGTGCGCGTTTCCTGCATGCATAAGCGTGGGACAGCGAATCTTGACCTCTGCTGAAATTTCATAGCGTCTTTGTTGGTGGATTTTCTTTAAATTGTAAGTGCCTGTGGCAGCAGCTGAGCCTCCTTATCATTATAATGAAAAGAAAAAAAAAAAAAAAAACCTTTTCTGAGGATATGAAGTGACATCAGACTGTACAGATCTTCTTAATTCACTCAAGGATTTTCTGCTGGATGCAACCTGGTTAGTGGGAGATTGATGGAACCACAGACGGCCATCATCCTCTTTATTTGGGGGGGTGGGGGGGAGTAAATCGGTCTGCAAGCGTCTCTGTCAGCCATTGTAATATCACTCACCATTTCAGGTCAGAAAAATTTCTTTCGAGTCATGCTGTTTTTTTTATCTGGTATCATTGGCAGTCACGATAAAAAAAGGGAATATCTGAAGCGGTGATTAATTCCAGGTAGCAGCCAGTCTGCTCTGGGTAGGAACGTGGAGGGAGGTGCCGAGAAGGGCGAGCGCACAATAAGAAGTCAAAACTCGGTAAAGCGGAGGTGACATTCTCTGCCTGTAACCAAGTTAGCGTCAGAGCTGCTACATTACTGCGCGAGGATGACTAAAGTGCACTATTAACCTTTGAGGAGATGGATCCTGCGTTCTGGCGGCGCCCGCCCGCCCGTCCACCCATTCAATGATGCACTGTGAATATCAAACCAAAGCAAGAGGGAAAAACCCAAACCCCCAGCGCCCCGACGATGCATCTGTATTAATACCTACAACCGCAAGCAGCACCCCAACAAACGGAATGGCTGCTTTGTTGTTGCAGATTTTTTATTTTTTTTTAAAACATACAGATGTAGAAGATATTCCAATTAAGGTCTGAAACAACGGTTTGATTCAAGCGCCTGTGGAGCTATTTAGTGTAAATGCAACCCTGGAGGCCTGGTGTTGTCAGGCTTTTCTTATCAACACGCGGCGTGAACTGTGGTACCCTGTGGGCAGCGCTGCTTCACAGGATTAACTGTGGAGGGTCTTGTTCAATATCGTCTAAACCTCCTTAACCAGTGGTTTTTAATGTGTGGGCCAGAGAGCCTCCAGGGGGGGGGGGCAGGAAAAATGTATGGATTAGGATAAATCCTTTTCCCAGCATCAGAATTTAATTACAATAAATAATAAACAAGTTAAGGGTAACTATTAGTAATTATATTAAAATCCACATTTGTAGAAGAGAATTCATTGCAAATTTCATAAAGTCATATTGCAAAATAAGTTTGAAAGTAAAATCATACAGGTACAACAGTTGCTATTTTATATATATAAAGACTTACTAGTCAATTATTTTATAATGCGTAAAACATTAGCAAATACAGCATTTGATCAAATATTACTACTTGTGTAAGGCAAAGCAAGTGGAGTATAACTTTATGTACAGTGAATTCTAATTTCAATCTAAATTCAATACCACAGTCTCAACATTTTGTTGTTCAGTGTCGTGATAATGACATTGAAAGCTAAAACATATTTCAAGTTTTATGTTAAAAACCACAAATTAAATTTGGTACATTTTATCTTGAATTTATAGCAATTCTATCTGAATACATTAAAATAAATATAGCACATACTTGTCAAATGAATCAACCTACATGGAGCGGGTTTTTCTGTCAATCCCAAGACTGAAGGTTTAATTCTCATCAACATGCTCTTGGGCGACTTTACTGACCGCAGGATGGTACACAAGTGTAAGTGTGTGGGGTTACCGTGTGTGTGTGTGTGTGTGTGTGTGTGTGTGTGTGTGTGTGTGTGTGTGTGTGTGTGTGTGTGAATGTGACTGATCATATAAAACCTACGACGGCAGCTGAAATGGCCTTTAAAAGAAAAAAAAAGTCCTTTTACCAAAAGGATGAAATATAAATGGCGAGGTCAACTTGTACTGGACAGTTTGTGAAACACAAAAAGGGCTTTTAAACTGAAACAAGGCTTGAAACTGACACAGTGAGTGGAAAAGTAAAAGCTTCACATTCGGCCACTTGGCACTGAGGTGTCGCAGCAATTTGCTTTCAGCCTCTTCTTCTACAGACACAAAAAAGAAACTTCTGAAGTGACTCATGTTTCTTACTTCAGCTGCTCATCCGGCATCAAGAGGCACAGAGGCTTTGGTTGGTCTGGTATTTTTTTATTTTTAAGAATAATTGGCTCGTTGTATCATCTCATGATTACATTTGATGATTTAAAACATAACGGATAAAAACCTCAGTCTGTCTGGTGTTTATTTAAATGTGCGGTTTTGTGCTAAACCGCTAAAGTTTGGTGACATACAGAAAAGAAGAGGTAGATTTACCCATCTAATAAGCTCGCCATAGGAAAAATTCAGAGAAAAAAGCCAGAAAAGAAAAGAAAAACAATAGCCCATGATAACCTTTATTTCCCCCCGAACCTCTGTAAAGATCTGCATGACTTTGCACCGTCTTGCTCAATCAGCGGTTAGATTGATGACTAAACGCCACAGAGTTTGAGTGAATGTGCGGCATCAGACAGTGAGAGCGCTCGATAGGAAGGTGAAGGACCTCCACAGAGAGAGAGAGACGGGAAGTGAGGGGACGAGGCTGCGTGGGAGAAAGCAAAAAGTCTGAGCGGGTGAAACCCCCTCCGTTGGTTTTGTGGTGGGGCTAAGCTGCCTTCTGGTGCTACGTGACCAGCCGTTCCCGCCAAGGCAGGAAAGGCTCGGGCTTATCTCGGCGCACACAAGCAGCACTGCTGGCAAAGGCACTGTGGCATGGCTGCCGGTGCTGCTGTCAGAGCGTGACCAATAGCTCTCTCTCTCTCTCTCTCTCTCTCTCTCTCTCTCTCTCTCTCTCTCTCTCTCTCTCTCTTTTGCCCCCCCTCTCTCTCTCTCTCTCTCTCTCTCTCTCTCTCTCTCTCTCTCTCTCTCTCTCTCTCTTTTGCCCCCCCTCTCTCTCTCTCTCTCTCTCTCTCTCTCTCTCTCTCTCTCTCTCTCTCTCTCTCTTTTGCCCCCTCTCTCTCTCTCTTACAGTTATTCTCTCTCACCACCACATCCCTGCACTCAATCACACGAGGAGGAGCATGAAAATGTTTGAAAGTGATGCACAACATATTGGTGACTCATACTTAAGGTGGATTTCCATACAGTCCTTCCTCCCACGTGGTCTGAAGGACCAGGATGTCTCTTTTCATCCAGTTTCAATGCCAACAATTACATTCATTTCTTAATGAAAACTGTTTTCCAAAACGCCCCCCCGACGACATGGAAACACTGGTAAAGTTCCACAGAGAAGCGTCTGAAGAGTTTTCTTCCTATGTCGGACAAACAAGAAAACAAGACTTTTAACCGTACATCCTTAGAGAAGATGCTCATCAAATGTGACAGCTTCTGATCACTGCCTCCAGCATCCATCTGCTCTGAACAGATGATGACAAAACAAGAGTTGAACCAATCAGACGTGATGAGATGATTTGAAGGGAAAACTTGTCTGCAGACTAAAGACGTTTTCTGGCTCCGAAGACTGTTCATGCATGCTGCTGCCTCTGAGCTGAGCTCACACTCTAAACACTCTAAACTGAACAGAAGCAATTCAAACACATTCAATCTATGAATTAGCACCACCTTGATTTAAAAAATATGACTGGATTTCAAAAACATATCGGATTTTCAGCGCAGAGTTTGCATGTTCTTCCTCGGTGTGGGTTTTTCTTTCTTGCTCTGGGTTAAATTATTTTCTTTCCATGGTCCAAACACAAGCAATATAAAATGTAGACCACTACCAATATGAAACTTGAAAATCTAAAGAGCCTGAGTTGGACTAAGGCCTTATTTAAGAAATTGATTAAAAACCACAAGAAAAGCTTCATTGTGAAGAAACCAGACATCCTGAAATTCAACTTATTAATGAAAGGATGGATGGATGGATGGATGGATGGATGGATGTGTTAGTAACTCAATGTACAGCCATTTCTGTCATGACTCAACAGTTTGAATGAATGCTTTCAGAATTATCTCCTGAATATAGGCTAAATATGTATATTATGTACATTTACAGAAAGATAGTGGTTTGTGATTTTTTTTTTCTTTTAAAGGAATACTAATGTAATTTGTTTATGTCATTATTCTTACTGTATTGGTCTGAATATAAGGCAACTTTGCTTTTTCCGATTCATTTTACAAAAACATAAACCCAACTTGTATTCGGACCAAGATGGTACTTTCAAATGCCCTGCTTCAAAATATAGATCTAATAGTCTAAACGTCATAATGTGAGCTGAATTAGGTTTGACTTAAGACATATAACGTCCCAAACTAAGAAGTCATGGCTAAATAAACAGTCCGCCTATAAGTGTAACAGAGTGATGACAAACCGCCTCTTGAATCATTTAAACAAATTTTTTTGTTTTCGTTTGGTAGGATATGCAGCTTCAATCAAATACTTCATCAAATTTAGACCCCTGTAATTTATCCCACGCAGTGAAAATACCACAGCGTCATTAAGGAAACCAGCAGGAACAGGCTGGAGTGGACAATACACAGCACAGTACGGGAAAGTTATAATCAGATTGTGATTGACTTCATTTCAGTCACTGCAGATCCATTAAAACATGACTGCACGTGGCCTGATACAACCTGGAGAAACATCCCCGGCAATAATGAGAACAGGCTTAGGAAATGAAAGCGACCGCACAATCCTGATTGCATCACACTGTGGTTATTTCGTTCATTCATTCATGAGGTAATCTTTGTGAAACAAACTAAGGAAAAAAAGCCTGAACAAGCTAAAACAGATTTGTGATCTAAATGAATATTTTTTTCTCTCTTTTCAGTCTGTATTCATTATATTGTAATTTTGCAAATACATTTCGAGGAGGAAAATTGGTCTGAACGACTTCAGCATAAGACTTCAACATGGCAAACCAGGCCTGAAGACCATGTGAATGCTTTGTTAATGAAGGAGGAATGTGCAGGGGGGGGGGGGGGGGGGTCCTTATGTCCAGATGACACAAGCATCATCTTTGACACGTGTGGTCAAGTGGGTTTGCACAAATCCAGTCACGACCTTTGAGGGAGGTGAATGTAATTAGTCCAAGCAAACACCAGATGATGGGAGATGTTTGACACCTCAGAGGGATTCGTGCCTCTTGCAAGATCTCCCGCTCTTCGCTTCATTCCTCACCGTCGAGGCAAAGCAGCCAGCGGAAATTCTAATCGTGCAGAGCATACCGCACCACGTCATTTTCATCTCCTTTGAACATTGTCACATATGTAAGTTGTCCCATTTCTATGAAAAAGTTGGGGGGTTGAGGGGGGGCAGTGGGATGTGTCACAGAGGTGTGTGTGTGTGTGTGTGTGTGTGTGTGTGTGTGTGTGTGTGTGTGTGTGTGTGTGTGTGTGTAATTGCCACCCCTGGCTACAATCCAGATGTGTAAACACCAGAGATGTGCCACCTGAGACAATTACATCAAACACAGGAAGAGAGGAACAAGGGTGTCCCCCCCGCGGCGCTGGCTATAACCGTCAGCCACCGTAGTGATTAGCTCCTCCTGTGCAGCTGCTGCTGGGCACCGGAGACGACTGTTTCAAGGACAACTGCTGCACATCAAGCACAGGAGCAAGCATTTCAAGTGAAGCAGCAGAAGGCCAGTGACTTAACACCCAACCTGACACTTCCTTCGATCTATTGAATAGCTGCTAATGGAATCCTGGCCACTCCCTTTTGTAAAAATGCACATCAAGCGGGGGCTCGCTGGGCGCCCGCAGCAGGTTAGCCCCCCCCCCCCCCCCCCCAGCCAGCTTCACTACGCCTGCCCCTGCCCTGTTCGACCTCGCAGTGGAAATCCAATGAATAACTAACAGGGGAATAATCAGTCAGGAGACAGCAGTGCAGGATCTGCCACTCTCTGGGCGTTAAGGCATGTGTGGCTCCGCCGTGTTTATTAGCGTTTCCTGTGTCAGCTGCTGCGGTTACAATGTCCAGCCTCCCGATTCGGCCTGCGGGATACACACCCACCAAGGTGGGACAGCACGGAAAATGTACACGTGCACAGACGTTATATTTCTATGCCTTGGGGCAGAGGTCTACAACCTTCATGAACAAGAGCCAGTTTTTCCAACTTTCGCCCAAATTAATTTTGGAGGGGGGGGCCCATAACTTTTATAGTATAAGGTTTATACTTATAGTATTTTTGCTTATATAGTATAAGTTTAAAACTACATTTTTTGTTGCAATTAGGAGATTTTAAAGTATATATTAAATTAGATTCACCAATTAATTAGATATTAAATAAAAACTGCTGATAGTTTATTGTCTTGTAACAGTTTAAGCTTCAGAAGTCATATATGTCACATTACAGCGTGAAATAAAAAGTAGAAGAAACATTAAAAAAGAGCTCAAGGAGCCACAATCTTTCCATGAGATCCATGAGATGACAGCCCCTTGCTTTTGGAGGGGAGGGGGAACAACGATACTTTGACTTTTATTTTCCGTTCTCACTCACAACCCGGCTGTAAGTGCAACTTGTGGAATCCTTAACCCAACACTAAGCTCAGTGTAACTTTAATACATAATATATGGCTTTATTGCAAAGTGATATGTTATTATAGAAGAACAAGGCCACACCCAAGCAATTATGCACACACACACACACACACACACACACACACACACACACACACACACACACACACACACACACACACACACACACACACACACACACACACACACACACACACACACACACACACCTTTCTAAAAAGGACATTATTTTCTGACAATAATTCAGAAAAGTGTCAGTTTGGCAACACAGAATTCTGATTACGAGCTTTCAAGAGATTTATGTCACACAGCGAGTGTTATAGGAGTCTGGGAATGAAATATGGGATAAAATTAAAAGTTATTTCAAAATTTCATTAGGTAGAACATGGAGCCCACCCTATATAATCTTTGGTGCTGCAGAGATGGCTGCAGCTCAATACATTGATAACTTTTCTGCAACATAAATATTCTGAGATTCTGCATTAATTTGAAATGTCCAGAATATAATTTTTTTTTTAATGTTTTTGATGTATGTCCTTTGTTTTTAGTTGCATTTCACCCTACCATAGCAGTATTGCTGAAACAAATTGGAAATTGTGCACTGAAGCCTAATGTTGGGAGGGTAAGCTTAGGTGTTAAGAGAAACCAATTCAAGGTCTTTTATTTGAAATCATAATTATTAAAAGACAGTATGGCGAACCTATTCACACTATTCTTTCTCATTCTTGATCACAGCTCCACACATGACTGTGTTAAGTGTTCAGCCTTCATCTCAGCCTCTGACACAATGATCTTCAATAGGTCCAGCATGTGTGAGGATTTTATACTGCATTAGTGTCACTCATCACACCTGGAAGAAAAAGTAGTTATTTGAGCCAGCAAGAAAAATCAACAGATTGTACTAATACAATGATTTTGGGGAGAAGAAAAACCCCTCTTTAGATGAAAAATAATCACTTCATTGTGAATATCGATATTTTAGCATGAAAATCAGTCTTAAAAAAAAAAAGACCCACGTAGTATTAGAAGTATTGACTTTACTAAAAAAAAAGGAAAGATGAAGTTGTTGCATAACTTACATTTAGTATGAATACTAAGATACTCCTCAGAGCCCTTCGGCCAAAAAATACCAAACGTTTTACAGTAGAGTATATACATATTTGTTTTGTTCTGTATCTTTACCCAAGAAACATCACAGAAGCCAAATCTGTTATGAAAACTTGCCGAGGCAAATAAAAGATTATGTAGAGTCGGTGTGGTAAAGAAATGAGTCTGACAACAGCATAACGCCGCTTCAAGACTGCAGACGGTGTTGGAGCCACGGTTTGTAGCAATCTGTTGCTGCTCTGTCCGTTTGTCCTTGAGACAGATTACCCTTCTGCTCTACCCCCGGGTCAGACGCACAGGAAATACATTAGAGCATAACAAGGTAGAACGTGTGAAGATGGAGGGAGAGAGAGAGAGAGAGAGAGAGCGAGAAGAAGAAGCAGGAGGGGAACGGAAAGGACAGGGGTGTCAGGGAGGGATTCTGCTCTCCTTTTAGAAGCCATTAGCTGCAGTGACATGCTGTGAAGGCTCTCCCTTTGCACCCATACAAAGATGTTGTCTGGAGGGACCGGAGCACCCCTCCCGGCCCCCTGACAGCCGGCTGGCGCTCTCCGCGGTTAAACTTTGTGCTGTGTATAGACACCGGGAGCATGAGTCAGCCCTGGAAAATAAAGAGAGCGAGCAGCCCTTGTACAGCAATAAGAACACGGTGTGATGAAACAGTTCACAGACACTGGTTGTTGGCAGGAACAGTGAAAGTCTTACTTAATGAGTCTACGGCGGCGGGGAGAGCTCGCTTCATCTCCTGTTTGGCGTTCTATTACCGAGCCGGGCGCGCCGAGCTCCACAGCGCAGGCTAAAGGCTGCCTATAATGATGTAAAGGTCAGACATGGTGGAGGAACTCGGGGGCTGTCAGCCAGAGACGCCAGCAGTCTGGGGAGAGCCCATGTCAAGTGTCGCACTCTCCGAGGAGGCTTTGCTGTCCTTTGTCTCTCCAGTCCTTCGCCTCCGTTTTCCCTTCTATTCTACACCCCGGAGCGTTCCTTCCCTTCAACGGATCTCCTACTGTGTCTTCTTTCCTCGTACCATATTCACTCCTGCAAATATGTTTCTTTGCCTTTCTTTAAATTCTTCCTCGTATTTTCCTTACCCATCCTCTCTCTTTAATCCTTACACCCATTCTCTTATCTCCACAGTCATTCTTTTCTTTCTCTTATTTCCCTTCTCCTCCTTTTTCACAAAGTGGAAGAGACTTTAGGGAGGAGACTTCTTCCCTCCAGTTTTTTATTCTCCTCTAGTACTATTTTATTTATTTACTATGACATTTTAGTCTTGATCTTTTATCCTTGTACTCATTTTATCTGTTATTTTTATTAGCTATTTTTAAATGTCTCCCCTTTATGTTCTGACATTTCTATGTATTACTCCAACATTTCCCAAGCACAAAGGGTTAAGATAACTTTCTCCTCTGTGTGTGTGTGTGTGTGTGTGTGTGTGTGTGTGTGTGTGTGTGTGTGTGTGTGTGTGTGTGTGTGTGTGTGTGTGTGTGTGTGTGTGTGTGTGTGTGTGTGTGTGTGTGTGTGTTCTGTTCATTGCACAGTCTTGTCTTGTACAAAAATAGCTAATTAAAGTTGGGATTGATTGATTTTGCTCACTTGTTCAGTGTCCTTGGCTGTCAATATTGTTTTAACCTTTTATAAATATGATTTTACGAGTTAAGTTGGCTAATTTGTTTACATTGCTTTATTTGTTTCTGGTCCAGAATATCGTGCAGACAGGAAAATAAATAGAAAATTGAGTTGTGCGGTACATTTTCCAGCAGTCTCATCACACGTTGACATGAACGCTCACATTCACCCATTAACACACACAATCACTCACACACTCGCACTGATTGTGACTGGTGATCACACACTTGTAATTCAGTGTCTTACCCAGGGGTACAGAAGAGGCAAGATGGTGGACTGAAACGCCAACCTTTAGATAAGAAGTATATCTGGTCAACCTACTGATCTATCATCATTTGATTGACATGTAAGAGCCAGCTAAGTATTGAGATTTTTTTTTGTGAAATTCAAAGATTTGAGTATAAATTTCTGATCGGCCCTGCAACGGTTAAATAAAAGGATTTAGAAAAAAACTGCTCCCTGTTCATCATTTGAACATCATCTGATTTCTTTACTTTAGTTTTTTCTGTGTTTCGCTCACTTCCTTTCTGTTTTGCGACTCTATCTTCACGTTTCATTCTTTATTTCTCCACTTGTTCATTGGCCTTGTTTATGTCGCTGTTTACTTCTCAATGTTATCACAATTTCATTACTTTGTTTCTTCTTTCATTTCTTTCCTCCTTATTTCCACCACTTAGCTCCTTTGGGCCAAATCTCTTTCCTCTCCTTTCCATTGGTTTCTCTCACTTTCCCCACCTGGGCCTTTCTCTTCTCATTTCTTCTTCTTTTCTTTGCCTTCCACTTCTTTACAATTACTTTTATAGCCTCATTTGTTTTCCTTCTTCACTCTGTGTTTCTGAATGAGATGAGGCAACAGCTTTTCCCTGACAGTAGAGCAATGGCCCACCTCCCCACCCACCGCGGCCCTGCAGACATCCGCCCGAGTGATGACACACTCTCGCCGCCACGTTGAGATGCTGCCGGAGTCGAAGGGCGCTGCAGTGATCGGAGCACTCTTAATGGAGGAACACCATCAACACATCAATCGCTGCTGCTCTTCAGAGATGGTGTCGCCCTGGTAGGAGGCTCATTGGTCAGGTTATTAAAACGTCTTTTGTGAATATGTGCCGCCCGCCTCTAATGACAGGTCTGTCTGAAGCCTGGCAGACGAGCGCAGCACGCCGCCTGCCACGTTATTACTATCCCATTAGAATAAATTAGCATGATCAGGCCTGCAGGAGCGGCCTGCCTGGGCTTGACTGCATGGAAATGCCACGGGGCTGCATTTAATGCAGCTCATCCAGATAGGAAGTGGAGAGACTGAACAGTCACTAATCAATGTCTCATTATGTGATATAAGGGTGCAAATGACTGACGGATGCAGTATGGCTGTAGTAATATGGTGAAAACGCAGGACTTGAGATTGTGGTTGTGGTTTATCTAGGCCAACGCTAGCCAGGGCAAATGATTAACGGCTGTGACTCATGCTTCAGAGGCTTCTACAATTTGTAACTTTGTAGTTAAAAGCCGTAAAAACACAGTAAGTCACAGTCGTGTTTCATTTAATGGCTGAACGACTGTGACTTCCGACCCTTGGCTTTTAGAAAAGAGACCACCACTGCCACTGAACGGATAATAGATTATAAGGGCGGGCTAAAATATCAACACTCAGTCCATCTGTCCCCTCCAAGCTTTTATCCCTCAATTTCCTTTATTGATTATCGCCGACCGAGCTGATACGGCTGGCCGCAGATCAATCCATTTTCCAGTCAATGCCCGGCCCGCAGGAGCACAGTCGATGCATGATGACCCTGTAGAAAGCTCATCAGCGTGAGGAACCGACGGACACACGAGGAGCGTCTGACAGCTCCTTCACTCGACTCCTGCCTCCTCATAGACACACGGCGACCTTAATGTCACACCATTGGCCACAATCCACCTATGACATCGCCCGGCGCCCGCTCACTTCGGAACAGCAACTGCGGCAAAATCTGCGCTAATTTACATGACTTATCACAGGCTGCTTTCTTAAAGGGCCACAGTGAAAGTCAAACTCATGAAGGAATCTGACAAGAAAACTGCAGACACATTAATAAGAAGCTGAGTTGATGGAATTAAAAAAAAAAAAGAAGAAAAAAAAAAAAGAAGGTGTGGTCACACCTCATCAAGTTTAAAACCTCAGGAATGATCAATAGTGTCATATTCCACATTTTCAAACACCATATATTAGTAACTCATTAGTCTCTGCTGCTAAAGATATGTGCATGTTTATGGTGTTATTACAAAGCTAAATTAATGATAATGTGAGTAAACATCATCCAATGCTGCATCTCAGACATGGCTTCTGGGTGGCAGCCTTTATAAGAAGGGTTCCTCACTCTTCTAAACTCATGTCCTGTACTTCCACACACACCTGAAGTCAGAGCAGCAATGTGATAAACACATTCCCTGCCTTGGCAAACAAACAGTTCTTGTTGTGATTCAGTGAAGCACAAAGTCACGGAACTCCAACCAGAACTTTTCTTTGACCACCCTGTAAAGAAAACCAATTCAGATGAGAAGGAGTATTACTGGCAGAGCTGGCACTAATGGGTTTAAACCTACTGGAGGCCCTTCAGTATGTAAAGACAAAACAAATGTTGCAGAGTTAATCAAATATCAAAGATCTTGCCGGTCACCTTATACAGCACTGCACACTCTGCCCGTCACGCTCCTTCTCTCTAACCTTCACCCCGACCGCAAATCATATTACTGAAGTGAACAGAGATGCATCGCCTTCATCAGTTTGGAATTAGTTTACCTCAAACTCATTTCATCATCTCTAAGAAGTCAGCTCCCTAAAGTGTACTCAACTCTCAGACCCAGAAATAAACCTGAGGTAGACAGTTTCTCCTGAATCAACCACCACTTCCATTAAAGTGAGGACTCATCACAGGAATAAATGTCACAAGTGTCACGAAGTTAGAATTTGCAAACGGCAGATGAATTAGCAGTTGAGAACAGAGAAAGAACAGCGAGAGCCAGCCAAGTTTAGTTGTGTGAGAAGTTTGTGTGTGCCCCAAATATCTGCACACCCGCTTATTTACATAAACAGAAGAACAACAAGATACTTCCCAGAAGCCTGTTAGTCACTCGTGATGTAGTGGCAGCCAGAATGTTGTACTGAGCATCAAATTAAAAACCCATTTAAAGATGATTCAAACATGTTGGAGCCTGAACCCCAGCATCCTTTACCTATGGTGTAGCCCCTCTTCAGCTCGCCACATCGGGGGCTGCGGCGCTGGGAGTTGGTGGTGTTGTTTTCCTGCACGGCGAGGACGGAGGTTGTCTTGGCAACAGGTGGCGCAGCCTTGTTGTGGGGCGAGGCTGGCACCAGAGTCGGGGAGAAACCTTGACTGGCAATATCCACCGACTGAGACTTCTTCTTTAGCCTGGAAGAGAGCGAGGGAAGACTTTGATTACATACGCATAAGAAGACAAACACACGTCATGTGAGGGAACACCGTGTGACCGCAAAGTGGCTGGATCCCAACACAAGGCTGTTGATGACAGAAATGCAACTGTGCAAGACAATTTTTGCAGCAGCAGTAAAGATGTGGCAAAAGAATCAATAGGCTAATCACACTCTGGTTAAGGGTGAATTTATTAGCACTGCTCTGCAGAGCCGTCTCTACAGTAAAAA